>NW_027140986.1:2644951-3306189 GCF_036365525.1 Heterodontus francisci | reverse complement strand
GCTAAACTGTGAAACCCATACACACCTGGCAGGATCCTGATCCACTGTGAAAACCCCATACACACCTGGCAGGATCCTGATACACTGTGAAAACCCCGTACACACCTGGCAGGATCCTGATACACTGTGAAAACCCCATACACACCTGGCAGGATCCTGATACACTGTGAAAACCCCATACACACCTGGCAGGATCCTGATAAACAATGAAACCCCCGTACACACCTGGCAGGATCCTGATAAATTATGAAACCCGTATACACACCTGGCCCGATCCTGATACACTGTGAAAACCCCATACATACCTGGCATATCCTGATCCACTGTGAAAACCCCATAAGCACCTGGCAGAACATTGAGCCACTGTGAAACCCCCATACACAACTGGCAGGATTCTGATACAATGTGAAAACCCCATACACACCTGGCAGGATCCTGATCAACTGTGGAACCCCCATGCACACCTGGCAGGAACCTGATCCACTGTGAAAACCCCATCGACACCTGGCAGGATACTGATACACTGCGAAACCCAGATGCACACCTGGCAGGATCCTGATACACTGTGAAAACCCCATACACACCTGGCAGGATCCTGATACAATGTGACACCCCCATACACACCTGGCAGTATCCTGATACACTGTGAAAACCCCATACACACCTGGCAGGAACCAGATAACATGTGAAAACCCCAAACACACCTGGCAGAATCCTGATAAACAATGAATCCCCCATACACACCTGGCAGGATCCTGATAAACTGTGAAACCCCCATACACACCTGGCAGGATCCTGATAAACTGTGAAAACCCCAGACACACCTGGCAGTATACTGATCCACTGTGAAAACCCCATACACACCTGGCAGGATCCTGATACACTGTGAAAACCCATACAAACCTGGCATGTTCCTGATACACTTTGAGACCCCCATACACACCTGGCAGGATCCTGATACACTGTGAAAACCCCAGACACACCTGGCAGGATCCTGATCCACTGTGAAAACCCCATACACACCTGGCAGGATCCTGATATACTGTGAAACCCCTGACACACCTGGCAGGATCCAGATAAACTATGAAACACACATACACACTTGGCAGGATCCTGATAAACTGTGAAAAACCCATACACACCTGGCAGGTTCCAGATAAACTGTGAAAACCCCATACTCACCAGGCAGGACCCTGAAACACTGTGAAAACCCCATACTCACCTGGCAGGACCCTGATGCACTGTGAAACCCCCATACTCACCTGGCAGGACACTGATACTTTGTGAAAACCCCATCCACACCTGGCAGGATCCTGATGATCTGTGAAACGCCCATACACACCTGGCAGGATCCTGCTAAACTGTTAAAACCCCATACACAGCTGGCAGGATCCTGATCCACTGTGAAATCCCCATACACACCTGGCAGGATCCTGATACACTGTGAAAACCCCGTACACACCTGGCAGGATCCTGATCCACTGTGAAAACCCCATACACACCTGGCAGGATCCTGATACACTGTGAAAACCCCATACACACCTGGCAGGATCCTGATAAACAATGAAACCCCCATGCACACCTGGCCGGATCCTGATAATCTATGAAACACCCATACACACCTGGCAGGATCCTGATACACTGTGAAAACCCCATACACACCTGGCAGGATCCTGATAAACTATGAAACCCGTATACACACCTGGCCGGATCCTGATACACTGTGAAAATCCCATGCACACCTGGCATATCCTGATCCACTGTGAATACCCCATAAGCACCTGGCATGACATTGATCCACTGTGAAACCCCCATACACACCTGGCAGGATACTGATACAATGTGAAAACCCCATACACACCTTGCAGGATGCTTATCAACTGTGGATCCCGCATGCACACCTGGCAGGATACTGATCCACGGTGAAAACCCCATCTACACCTGGCAGGATACTGATACACTGCGAAACCCAGATACACACCTGGCAGGATCCTGATACACTGTGAAAACCCCATGCACACCTGGCAGTATCTTGATACACTGTGAAAATCCCATAAACACCTGGCAGGATCCTGATAAACTGTGAAACCCCCATACACACCTGGCAGGATCCTGATACAGTGTGAAAACCCCATACAAACCTGGCATATCCTGATCCACTGTGAAATCCCCATAAGAACCTGGCAGGACATTGATTCACTGTGAAACCCCCATACACACCTGGCAGGATGCTGCTAAACTGTGAAAACCCCATGCACACCTGGCAGGATCCTGATCCACTTTGAAGACCCCATGAACACCTGGCAGGATACTGATACACTGCGAAACCCAGATACACACCTGGCAGGATCCTGATACACTGTGAAACCCCCAAACACAACTGGCAGTATCCTGATACACTGTGAAAACCCCATACACACCTGGCAGGATCCTGATAAACTGTGAAACACCCATACACACCTGGCAGGAATCTGATAAACTGTGAAAGCCCTATACACACCTGACAGCATCCTGATAAACTGTGAAACCCCATACACACCTGGCAGGATACTGATACTCTGTGAAACCCCCCAAACAGACCTGGCAGAACCTGATATACTGCGAAAACCCCATACACACCTGGCAGGATCCTGATACACTGTGAAAACCCTATACACACCGGGCAGGATCCTGATCCACTGTGAAAACCCCATGCACACCTGGCAGGATGTTGATCCGCTGTGAAACCCCCATACACACCTGGCAGGATACTGATACAATGTGAAAAGCCCACACACACCTGGCAGGATCGTGATACACTGTCAAAACCCCCATACACACCTGGCAGTATCCTGATAAACTGTGAAAAAGTCAGACACACCTGGCAGGAACCTGATAAACTATGAAAACCCCATACACACCTTGCAGGTTCCAGTTCCACTGTGAAAACCCCATACACACCTGGCAGGATCCTGATGCACTGTGAAAATCCCATACACACCTGGCAGGATCCTGATAAACTATGAAAACTTCATGCACACCTGGCAGGATCCTGATAAACTATGAAATCCCCATACACACCTGGCAGGATCCTGATAAACTGTGAAGACCCCATACACACCTGGCAGGATCCTGATAAACTGTGAAAACCCCATACACACCTGGCAGGATCTTGATACAATGTGATACCCCCATACACACCTGGCAGGATCCTGATAAACTGTGAAAACCCATACACACCTGGCAGGATCCTGATAAACTGTGAAATCCCCATACACACCTGGCAGGATCCTGATTAGCTGTGAAACCCTCACACACACCTGGCAGGATCCTGATAAACTGCGAAACCCCCAGAAACACCTGGCAGAATCCTGATAATCTGTGAAAACCCCATACTCACCTGGCAGGATCCTGATACACTGTGAAAACCCCATACTCACCTGGCAGGATCCTGATACACTGTGAAACCCCCATACACACCTGGCAGGACACTGATACACTGTGAAAACCCCGTACACACCTGGCAGGATCCTGATAAACTGTGAAACCCCCATACACACCTGGCAGGATCCTTATAAACTGTGAAAACCCCATACACACCTGCCAGGATCCTGATCCACTGTGAAAACCCCATACACACCTGGCAGGATCCTGAGACACTGTGAAAACCCCATACACACCTGGCAGGACACTGATAAACTGTGAAAACCCCGTACACACCTGGCAGGATCCTGATAAACTGTGAAACCCCCATACACACCTGGCAGGACACTGATACACTGTGAAAACCCCGTACACACCTGGCAGGATCCTGATAAACTGTGAAACCCCCATACGCACCTGGCAGGATCCTTATAAACTGTGAAAACCCCATACACACCTGTCAGGATCCTGATCCACTGTGAAAACCCCATACACACCTGGCAGGATCCTGAGACACTGTGAAAACCCCATACACACCTGGCAGGATCCTGATAAACTGTGAAACACCATACACACCTGGCAGGATCCTGATAAACTGTGAAACACCCATACACACCTGGCAGGCTCCTGATAAAATGTGAAATCCCCATGCACACCTGGCAGGATCTTGATACACTGTGAAAACCCCATACACACCTGGCAGGATCCTGATAAACTGTGAAATCCCCATACACACCTGGCAGGATCCTGATTAGCTGTGAAACCCTCACACACACCTGGCAGGATCCTGATAAACTGCGAAACCCCCATAAACACCTGGCAGAATCCTGATAAACTGTGAAAACCCCATACTCACCTGGCAGGAATCTGATAAACTGTGAAAGCCCTATACACACCTGGCAGCATCCTGATAAACTGTGAAACCCCATACACACCTGGCAGGATACTGATACTCTGTGAAACCCCCCAAACAGACCTGGCAGAACCTGATATACTGCGAAAACCCCATACACACCTGGCAGGATCCTGATACACTGTGAAAACCCTATACACACAGGGCAGGATCCTGATCCACTGTGAAAACCCCATGCACACCTGGCAGGATGTTGATCCGCTGTGAAACCCCCATACACACCTGGCAGGATCCTGATACAATGTGAAAAGCCCACACACACCTGGCAGGATCCTGATACACTGTGAAAACCCCCATACACACCTGGCAGTATCCTGATAAACTGTGAAAAAGTCAGACACACCTGGCAGGATCCTGATAAACTATGAAAACCCCATACACACCTGGCAGGTTCCAGATCCACTGTGAAAACCCCATACACACCTGGCAGGATCCTGATACACTATGAAAATCCCATACACACCTAGCAGAATCCTGATAAACTATGAAACCTTCATACACACCTGGCAGTTTCCTGATAAACTATGAAACACCCAGACACACCTGGCAGGATCCTGATAAACTGTGAAAACCCCATACACACCTGGCAGGATCCTGATCCAATGTGAAAACCCCATACACACCTGGCAGGACACTTATACACTCTGAAATCGCCATACACAACTGGCAGTATCCTGATAAAATATGAAACCCCCATACACACCTGGCAGGATCCTGATAGACTGTGAAAACCCCAGACACACCTGGCAGGATCCTGATAAATTGTGAAAACCCCATACACACCTGGCAGGAACTTGATACACTGTGAAAACCCCATACACACCTGGCAGGATGCTGATAAACTGTGAAACACCCATGCATACCTGGCAGGATCCTGATAAACTGTGAAAACCCATACACACCTGGCAGGATCCTGAAAAACAGTGAAAACCCCATACACACCTGGCAGGATCCTGATAAACTGTGAAAACCCCATACACACCTGGCAGGATCCTGATAAACTGTGAAACCCCCATACACACCTGGCAGGATCCTGATAAACTGTGAAAACCCCATACTCACCAGGCAGGACCCTGATACACTGTGAAAACCCCATACTCACCTGGCAGGACCCTGATACGCTGTGAAACCCCCATACACACCTGACAGGACCCTGATACACTGTGAAAACCCCATACACACCTGGCAGGATCCTGATAAACTGTGAAACGCACATACACACCTGGCAGGATCCTGCTAAACTGTGAAACCCATACACACCTGGCAGGATCTCTGATCCACTGTGAAAACCCCATACACACCTGGCAGGATCCTGATACACTGTGGAAACCCCGTACACACCTGGCAGGATCCTGATACACTGTGAAAACTCCATACACACCTGGCAGGATCCTGATACACTGTGAAAACCCCATACACACCTGGCAGGATCCTGATAAACAATGAAACCCCCATACACACCTGGCAGGATCCTGATAAACTATGAAACCCCCATACACACCTGGCAGGATCCTGATACACTGTGAAAACCCCATGCACACCTGGCAGGATCCTGATAAACTATGAAACCCGTATACACACCTGGCCCGATCCTGATACACTGTGAAAACCCCATACATACCTGGCATATCCTGATCCACTGTGAAAACCCCATAAGCACCTGGCAGGACATTGAGCCACTGTGAAACCCCCATACACAACTGGCAGGATTCTGATACAATGTGAAAACCCCGTACACACCTGGCAGGATCCTGATCAACTGTGGAACCCCCATGCACACCTGGCAGGATCCTGATCCACTGTGAAAACCCCATCGACACCTGGCAGGATACTGATACACTGCAAAACCCAGATGCACACCTGGCAGGATCCTGATACACTGTGAAAACCCCATACACACCTGGCAGGATCCTGATACAATGTGACACCCCCATACACACCTGGCAGTATCCTGATACACTGTGAAAACCCCATACACACCTGGCAGGAACCAGATAACATGTGAAAATCCCAAACACACCTGGCAGAATCCTGATAAACGATGAATCCCCCATACACACCTGGCAGGATCCTGATAAACTGTAAAACCCCCATACACACCTGCCAGGATCCTGATAAACTGTGAAAACCCCAGACACACCTGGCAGTATACTGATCCACTGTGAAAACCCCATACACACCTGGCAGGATCCTGATACACTGTGAAATCCCATACAAACCTGGCATGTTCCTGATACACTGTGAGACCCCCATACACACCTGGCAGGATCCTGATACACTGTGAAAACCCCAGACACACCTGGCAGGATCCTGATCTACTGTGAAAACCCCATACACACCTGGCAGGATCCTGAAAAACTGTGAAAACCCCATACACACCTGGCAGGATCCTGATAAACTGTGAAAACCCCATACACACCTGGCAGGATCCTGATAAACTGTGAAACCCCCATACTCACCTGGCAGGACCATGATACACTGTGAAACCCCCATACACACCTGCCAGGACCCTGATACACTGTGAAAACCCCATACACACCTGGCAGGATCCTGATAAACTGTGAAACGCACTTACACATCTGGCAGGATCCTGCTAAACTGTGAAACCCATACACACCTGGCAGGATCCTGATCCACTGTGAAAACCCCATACACACCTGGCAGGATCCTGATACACTGTGAAAACCCCGTACACACCTGGCAGGATCCTGATACACTGTGAAAACCCCATACACACCTGGCAGGATCCTGATACACTGTGAAAACCCCATACACACCTGGCAGGATCCTGACAAACAATGAAACCCCCATACACACCTGGCAGGATCCTGATAAACTATGAAACCCCCATACACACCTGGCAGGATCCTGATACACTGTGAAGACCCCATGCACACCTGGCAGGATCCTGATCCACTGTGAAAACCCCATAAGCACCTGGCAGGACATTGAGCCACTGTGAAACCCCCATACACAACTGGCAGGATTCTGATACAATGTGAAAACCCCATACACACCTGCCAGGATCCTGATAAACTGTGAAAACCCCAGACACACCTGGCAGTATACTGATCCACTGTGAAAACCCCATACACACCTGGCAGGATCCTGATACACTGTGAAATCCCATACAAACCTGGCATGTTCCTGATACACTGTGAGACCCCCATACACACCTGGCAGGATCCTGATACACTGTGAAAACCCCAGACACACCTGGCAGGATCCTGATCTACTGTGAAAACCCCATACACACCTGGCAGGATCCTGAAAAACTGTGAAAACCCCATACACACCTGGCAGGATCCTGATAAACTGTGAAAACCCCATACACACCTGGCAGGATCCTGATAAACTGTGAAACCCCCATACACACCTGGCAGGATCCTGATAAACTGTGAAAACCCCATTCTCACCAGGCAGGACCCTGATACACTGTGAAAACCCCATACTCACCTGGCAGGACCCTGATACACTTTGAAACCCCCATACACACCTGCCAGGACCCTGATACACTGTGAAAACCCCATACACACCTGGCAGGATCCTGATAAACTGTGAAACGCACTTACACACCTGGCAGGATCCTGCTAAACTGTGAAACCCATACACACCTGGCAGGATCCTGATCCACTGTGAAAACCCCATACACACCTGGCAGGATCCTGATACACTGTGAAAACCCCGTACACACCTGGCAGGATCCTGATACACTGTGAAAACCCCATACACACCTGGCAGGATCCTGATACACTGTGAAAACCCCATACACACCTGGCAGGATCCTGATAAACAATGAAACCCCCGTACACACCTGGCAGGATCCTGATAAATTATGAAACCCGTATACACACCTGGCCCGATCCTGATACACTGTGAAAACCCCATACATACCTGGCATATCCTGATCCACTGTGAAAACCCCATAAGCACCTGGCAGAACATTGAGCCACTGTGAAACCCCCATACACAACTGGCAGGATTCTGATACAATGTGAAAACCCCATACACACCTGGCAGGATCCTGATCAACTGTGGAACCCCCATGCACACCTGGCAGGAACCTGATCCACTGTGAAAACCCCATCGACACCTGGCAGGATACTGATACACTGCGAAACCCAGATGCACACCTGGCAGGATCCTGATACACTGTGAAAACCCCATACACACCTGGCAGGATCCTGATACAATGTGACACCCCCATACACACCTGGCAGTATCCTGACACACTGTGAAAACCCCATACACACCTGGCAGGAACCAGATAACATGTGAAAACCCCAAACACACCTGGCAGAATCCTGATAAACAATGAATCCCCCATACACACCTGGCAGGATCCTGATAAACTGTGAAACCCCCATACACACCTGGCAGGATCCTGATAAACTGTGAAAACCCCAGACACACCTGGCAGTATACTGATCCACTGTGAAAACCCCATACACACCTGGCAGGATCCTGATACACTGTGAAAACCCATACAAACCTGGCATGTTACTGATACACTTTGAGACCCCCATACACACCTGGCAGGATCCTGATACACTGTGAAAACCCCAGACACACCTGGCAGGATCCTGATCCACTGTGAAAACCCCATACACACCTGGCAGGATCCTGATATACTGTGAAACCCCTGACACACCTGGCAGGATCCAGATAAACTATGAAACACACATACACACTTGGCAGGATCCTGATAAACTGTGAAAAACCCATACACACCTGGCAGGTTCCAGATAAACTGTGAAAACCCCATACTCACCAGGCAGGACCCTGAAACACTGTGAAAACCCCATACTCACCTGGCAGGACCCTGATGCACTGTGAAACCCCCATACTCACCTGGCAGGACACTGATACTTTGTGAAAACCCCATACACACCTGGCAGGATCCTGATGAACTGTGAAACGCCCATACACACCTGGCAGGATCCTGCTAAACTGTTAAAACCCCATACACAGCTGGCAGGATCCTGATCCACTGTGAAATCCCCATACACACCTGGCAGGATCCTGATACACTGTGAAAACCCCGTACACACCTGGCAGGATCCTGATCCACTGTGAAAACCCCATACACACCTGGCAGGATCCTGATACACTGTGAAAACCCCATACACACCTGGCAGGATCCTGATAAACAATGAAACCCCCATGCACACCTGGCCGGATCCTGATAATCTATGAAACACCCATACACACCTGGCAGGATCCTGATACACTGTGAAAACCCCATACACACCTGGCAGGATCCTGATAAACTATGAAACCCGTATACACACCTGGCCGGATCCTGATACACTGTGAAAATCCCATGCACACCTGGCATATCCTGATCCACTGTGAATACCCCATAAGCACCTGGCATGACATTGATCCACTGTGAAACCCCCATACACACCTGGCAGGATACTGATACAATGTGAAAACCCCATACACACCTTGCAGGATGCTTATCAACTGTGGATCCCGCATGCACACCTGGCAGGATACTGATCCACGGTGAAAACCCCATCTACACCTGGCAGGATACTGATACACTGCGAAACCCAGATACACACCTGGCAGGATCCTGATACACTGTGAAAACCCCATGCACACCTGGCAGTATCTTGATACACTGTGAAAATCCCATAAACACCTGGCAGGATCCTGATAAACTGTGAAACCCCCATACACACCTGGCAGGATCCTGATACAGTGTGAAAACCCCATACAAACCTGGCATATCCTGATCCACTGTGAAATCCCCATAAGAACCTGGCAGGACATTGATTCACTGTGAAACCCCCATACACACCTGGCAGGATCCTGCTAAACTGTGAAAACCCCATGCACACCTGGCAGGATCCTGATCCACTTTGAAGACCCCATGGACACCTGGCAGGATACTGATACACTGCGAAACCCAGATACACACCTGGCAGGATCCTGATACACTGTGAAACCCCCAAACACATCTGGCAGTATCCTGATACACTGTGAAAACCCCATACACACCTGGCAGGATCCTGATAAGCTGTGAAAACCCCAAAAACACATGGCAGAATCCTGATAAACGATGAAACCCCCATACACACCTGGCAGGATCCTGATAAGCTGTGAAACCCCCAAACACACCTGGCAGGATCCTGATAAACTGTGCGAACCCCAGACACACCTGGCAGTATCCTGATCCACTGTGAAAACACCATGCACACCTGGCAGGATCCTGATAAACTGTGAAACCCCATACACACCTGGCATGTTCCTGATACACTGTGAGACCCCCATACACACCTGGCAGGATCCTGATGCACTGTGAAAACCGCAGACACACCTGGCAGGATCCTGATACTCTGTGAAACCCCATACACATCTGGCAGGATCCTGACAAACTTTGAAAACCCCATACACACCTGGCGGTATCCTGATCCACGGTGAAAAACCCCATACACACCTGGCAGGATCCTGATACACAGTGAAAACCCCATACACAAGGGGCAGGATCCTGATTAGCTATGAAACCCCCATACACACCTGGCAGGATCCTGATAAACTATGAAACACACATACACACTTGGCAGGATCCTGATAAACTGTGAAAACCCCATACACACCTGGCAGGATCCTGATCCACTGTGAAAACCCGATACACACCTGGCAGGATCCTGATACACTGTGAACACCCCATACACACCTGGCAGGATCCTGATAAACGGTGAAATCCCCATACACACTTGGCAGGATCTTGATACACTGTGAAAACCCCAAACACACCTGGCAGGATCCTGATAAACTGTGAAACCCCCAAACACACCTGGCAGGATTCTGATAAACTGTGAAACCCCCAAACACACCTGGCAGGATCCTGATAAACTGTGAAACCCCATACACTCCTGGGAGCATCCTGATAAACAGTGAAACCCCATACACACCTGGCAGGATCCTGATATACTGTGAAACCCCCATACACACCTGGCAGGATCCTGAGACACTATGAAACCCCCATACACACCTGACAGGATCTTGATACACTGTGAAAACCCCATACACACCTGGCAGCATCCTGATCCACTCTGAAAACTCCATACACACCTGGCAGGATCCTGAAAAACAGTGAAAACCCCATACACACCTGGCAGGATCCAGATACACTGTCAAAACCCTATACACACCTGGCAGGATCCTGATCCACTGTGGAAAACCCATACAAACCTGGCAGGATCCTGAGGCGCTGTGAAAACCCCATACACACCTGGCAGGATCCTGATACACTGTGAAAACCCCATACAAACCTGGCAGGATCCTGATACACTGTGAAAACCCCATACAGACCTGGCAGGATCCTGATAAACTGTGAAAACCCCAGACACACCTGGCAGGACCCTGATAAAATATGAATCCCCCATACACTCCATTCAGGTTCCTGAGCCAATGTTGAAGACCCATACACACCTGGCAGGATCCTGATACACTGTGAAAATCCCATACACACCTGGCAGGATCCTGATAGACTATGAAATCTTCATACACACCTGGCAGGGTCCTGATAAACTATGAAACCCCATACACACCTGGCAAGATCCTGATAAACTGTGAAAACCCCATACACACCTGGCAGGATCCTGATCCACTGTGAAAACCCCATACACACCCGGCAGGATCCTGATACACTGTGAAAACCCCATACACACCTGGCAGGATCCTGATAAACTATGAAACCCCCATACACACCTGACAGGATCCTGATAAACTGTGAAAACCCCATACACACCTGGCAGGATCCTGATAAACTGTGAAAACCGCATACACACCTGGCAGGATCCTGATACACTGTTAAAACCCCATACACACCTGGCAGTATCCTGATAAACTGTGAAACCCCCATACACACCTGACAGGATCCTTATACACTGTGAAAACCCCATACACACCTGGCAGGATCCTGATAAACTGTGAAACCCCATACACACCTGGCAGGATACTGATAAACTGTGAAAACCCCATACACACCTGGCAGGCTCTTGATACACTGTGAAAAACCCATACACACTCGGCAGGATTCTGATAAACTATGAAACCCCCATACACAGCTGGCAGGATTCTGATAAACTATGAAACCCCCATACACACCCGGCAGTATCCTGATAAACTGTGAAAAACCCAAACACACCTGGCAGGATCCTGATCCACTGTGAAAACGCCATACACACCTGGTAGTATCCTGATACACTGTGAAAACCCCATACACAGCTGGCAGGATCCTGATAAACTGTTAAACCCCCATACACAACTGGCAGGATCCTGATAAACTGTGAAAACCCCATACACACCTGGCAGGATCCTGATAAACTGTGAAACCCCCATATACACCTGGCAGGATCCTGATAAACTGTGAAAACCCCATGCACACCTGGCAGGATCTTGATACACTGTGAAAACCCCAGACACACCTGGCAGGATCCTGTGAAACTGTGAAACACCCATACACACCTGGCAGGAGTCTGATAAACTGTGAAACCCCATACACACCTGGCAGGATCCTGATAAACTGAGAAACACCCATATACACCTGGCAGGATCCTGATAAACTGTGAAAACCCCATGCACACCTGGCAGGATCTTGATACACTGTGAAAACCCCAGACACACCTGGCAGGATCCTGTGAAACTGTGAAACACCCATACAAACCTGGCAGGATCCTGATAAAATGTAAAATCCCCATACACACCTGGCAGGATCTTGATACACTGTGAAAACCCCATACACACCTGGCAGGATCCTGATAAACTGTGAAACCCCCATACACACCTGCCAGGATCCTGATAAACTGCGAAACCCCCATACACACCTGGCAGGATCATGAATACTCTGTGAAAACCCCCATACACACCTGGCAGGATCCTGATACACTGTGAAAACCCTATGCACACCGGGCAGGATCCTGATCCACTGTGAAAACCCCATACACACCTGGCAGGATACTCATCAGCTGTGAAACCCCCATACACACCTGGCAGGATACTGATACACTGTGAAACCCCCATACACACCTGGCAGGATCCTGATACACTGTGAAAACCCCAGACACACCTGGAAGGATCCTGATAATCTATGAAACCCCCATACACACCGGGCAGCTTCCTGATCCACTGTGAAAACCCCATACACACCTGGCAGGATCCTGATGCACTGTGAAAATCCCATACAGACCTGGCAGGATGCTGATAAACTATGAAACCTTCATGCACACCTGTCAGGATCCTGATAAACTATGAAAATCCCATACACACCTGGCAGGATCCTGATAAAGTGTGAAAACCCCAGACACACCTGGCAGTATCCTGATCCACTGTGAAAACCCCATGCACACCTGGGAGGATCCTGATACGCTGTGAAAACCCCATACACACCTGGCAGGATACTGATAAACTATGAAACCCCATACACACCTGGCAGGATCCTGATAAACTGTGAAAACCCCATACCCACCTGGCAGGATCTTGATACAGTGTGAAAACCCCATACACACCTGGCAGGATACTGATAAACTGTGAAATCCCCAAACATACCTGGCAGGATCCTGATAAACTGTTAAAACCCATACACACCTGGCAATCTCCTGATAAACTGTGAAACACTCATACACACCTGGCAGGATCCTGATAAACTGCGAAACCCCCATAAACACCTGGTAGAATTCTGATAAACTGTTAAAACCCCATACTCACCTGGCAGGATCCTGATACACTGTGAAAACCCCATACTCACCTGGCAGGATCCTGAGACACTATGAAACCCCCATACACACCTGACAGGATCTTGATACACTGTGAAAACCCCATACACACCTGGCAGCATCCTGATCCACTCTGAAAACTCCATACACACCTGGCAGGATCCTGAAAAACAGTGAAAACCCCATACACACCTGGCAGGATCCAGATACACTGTCAAAACCCTATACACACCTGGCAGGATCCTGATCCACTGTGGAAAACCCATACAAACCTGGCAGGATCCTGAGGCGCTGTGAAAACCCCATACACACCTGGCAGGATCCTGATACACTGTGAAAACCCCATACAAACCTGGCAGGATCCTGATACACTGTGAAAACCCCATACAGACCTGGCAGGATCCTGATAAACTGTGAAAACCCCAGACACACCTGGCAGGACCCTGATAAAATATGAATCCCCCATACACTCCATTCAGGTTCCTGAGCCAATGTTGAAGACCCATACACACCTGGCAGGATCCTGATACACTGTGAAAATCCCATACACACCTGGCAGGATCCTGATAGACTATGAAATCTTCATACACACCTGGCAGGGTCCTGATAAACTATGAAACCCCATACACACCTGGCAAGATCCTGATAAACTGTGAAAACCCCATACACACCTGGCAGGATCCTGATCCACTGTGAAAACCCCATACACACCCGGCAGGATCCTGATACACTGTGAAAACCCCAAACACACCTGGCAGGATCCTGATAAACTATGAAACCCCCATACACACCTGACAGGATCCTGATAAACTGTGAAAACCCCATACACACCTGGCAGGATCCTGATAAACTGTGAAAACCGCATACACACCTGGCAGGATCCTGATACACTGTTAAAACCCCATACACACCTGGCAGTATCCTGATAAACTGTGAAACCCCCATACACACCTGACAGGATCCTTATACACTGTGAAAACCCCATACACACCTGGCAGGATCCTGATAAACTGTGAAACCCCATACACACCTGGCAGGATACTGATAAACTGTGAAAACCCCATACACACCTGGCAGGCTCTTGATACACTGTGAAAAACCCATACACACTCGGCAGGATTCTGATAAACTATGAAACCCCCATACACACCCGGCAGTATCCTGATAAACTGTGAAAAACCCAAACACACCTGGCAGGATCCTGATCCACTGTGAAAACGCCATACACACCTGGTAGTATCCTGATACACTGTGAAAACCCCATACACAGCTGGCAGGATCCTGATAAACTGTTAAACCCCCATACACAACTGGCAGGATCCTGATAAACTGTGAAAACCCCATACACACCTGGCAGGATCCTGATAAACTGTGAAACCCCCATATACACCTGGCAGGATCCTGATAAACTGTGAAAACCCCATGCACACCTGGCAGGATCTTGATACACTGTGAAAACCCCAGACACACCTGGCAGGATCCTGTGAAACTGTGAAACACCCATACACACCTGGCAGGAGTCTGATAAACTGTGAAACCCCATACACACCTGGCAGGATCCTGATAAACTGTGAAACCCCCATACACACCTGCCAGGATCCTGATAAACTGCGAAACCCCCATACACACCTGGCAGCACACTAATCCACTGTGAAAACCCCATACACTCCTTGCAGCATCCTGAAAATCTGTGAGATCCCCATGCACACCTGGCAGGATCATGAATACTCTGTGAAAACCCCCATACACACCTGGCAGGATCCTGATACACTGTGAAAACCCTATGCACACCGGGCAGGATCCTGATCCACTGTGAAAACCCCATACACACCTGGCAGGATACTCATCAGCTGTGAAACCCCCATACACACCTGGCAGGATACTGATACACTGTGAAACCCCCATACACACCTGGCAGGATCCTGATACACTGTGAAAACCCCAGACACACCTGGAAGGATCCTGATAATCTATGAAACCCCCATACACACCGGGCAGCTTCCTGATCCACTGTGAAAACCCCATACACACCTGGCAGGATCCTGATGCACTGTGAAAATCCCATACAGACCTGGCAGGATCCTGATAAACTATGAAACCTTCATGCACACCTGTCAGGATCCTGATAAACTATGAAAATCCCATACACACCTGGCAGGATCCTGATAAACTGTGAAAACCCCAGACACACCTGGCAGTATCCTGATCCACTGTGAAAACCCCATGCACACCTGGGAGGATCCTGATACGCTGTGAAAACCCCATACACACCTGGCAGGATACTGATAAACTATGAAACCCCCATACACACCTGGCAGGATCCTGATAAACTGTGAAAACCCCATACACACCTGGCAGGATCCTGATAAACTGTGAAAACCCCATACCCACCTGGCAGGATCTTGATACAGTGTGAAAACCCCATACACACCTGGCAGGATACTGATAAACTGTGAAATCCCCAAACATACCTGGCAGGATCCTGATAAACTGTTAAAACCCATACACACCTGGCAATCTCCTGATAAACTGTGAAACACTCATACACACCTGGCAGGATCCTGATAAACTGCGAAACCCCCATAAACACCTGGTAGAATTCTGATAAACTGTTAAAACCCCATACTCACCTGGCAGGATCCTGATACACTGTGAAAACCCCATACTCACCTGGCAGGACCCTGATACACTGTGAAACCCCCATACACACCTGGCAGGACCCTGATGCACTGTGAAAAACCCATACACACCTGGCAGGATCCTGATAATCTGTGAAACCCCCATACACACCTGGCACGATCCTGATTAACTGTGAAAACCCCATACACACCTGGCAGGATCCTGATACACTGTGAAAACCCCATACACACCTGGCAGGATCCTGAAAAACTGTGATACACCATACACACCTGGCAGGACCCTGATAAACTGTGAAACACCCATACACACCTGGCAGGATCCTGATAAACTGTGAAACCCCCATACACACCTGGCAGGATCCTGATAAACTGTGAAACCCCCATACAAACCTGGCAGCATCCTGATAAACTGTGAAACCCCATACACACATGGCAGGATCCTGATACTCTGCGAAAACCCCCATACACACCTGGCAGAAACTGACATACTGTGAAAACGCCAGACACACCGGGCAGGATCCTGATACACTGTGAAAACCCTATACACACCGGGCAGGATCCTGATCCACTGTGAAAACCCCATACACACCTGGCAGGATCCTGATACACTGTGAAAAGCCCATACACACCTGGCAGGATCCTGATACACTGTCAAAACCCCCATACACACCTGGCAGGACCTGATAAACTGTGAAAACCCCAGACTCACCTGGCAGGATCCTGATAAACTATGAAACCCCCATACACAACTGGCAGGTTCCTGATCCACACTGAAAACCCCAGACACACCTGGCAGGATACTGATACACTGTGAAAATCCCATACACACCTCGCAGGATCCTGATATAATATGAAACCTTCATACACACCTGGCAGTTTCCTGATAAACTATGAAACCCCCATACAGACCTGGCAGGATACTGATAAACTGTGAAAACCCCATACACACCTGGCAGGATCCTGATAAACTGTGAAAACCGCATACACACCTGGCAGGATCCTGATACACTGTGAAAACCCCATACACACCTGGCAGGATCCTGATAAACTGTGAAACCCCCATACACACGTGACAGGATCCTGATACACTGTGAAAACCCCATACACACCTGGCAGGATCCTGATAAACTGTGAAACCCCCACACACCTGGCAGAATCCTGATAAACTGTGAAAACCCCATACACACCTGGCAGGATCCTGATACACTGTGGAAACCCCATACACACCCGGCAAGATCCTGATAAACTATGAAACCCCATGCACAGCTGGCAGGATTCTGATAAACTATGAAACCCCCATACACACCTGGCAGTATCCTGATAAACTGTGAAAAACCCAAACACACCTGGCAGGATCCTGATCCACTGTGAAATCCCCATACACACCTGGCAGTATCCTGATACACTGTGAAAACCCCATACACAGCTGGCAGGATCCTGATAAACTGCGAAACCCCAAACACAACTGGCAGGATCCTGATAAACTGTGAAAACCCCATACACACCTGGAAGGATCCTGATAAACTGTGAAACCCCCATATACACCTGGCAGGATCCTGATAAACTGTGAAAACCCCATGCACACCTGGCAGGACATTGATACACTGTGAAACACCCATACAAACCTGGCAGGATCCTGATAAAATGTAAAATCCCCAAACACACCTGGCAGGATCTTGATACTCTGTGAAAACCCCAAACACACCTGGCAGTATCCTGATAAACTGTGAAAACCCCATACACACATGGCAGCATCCTAATCCACTGTGAAAACCCCATACACACGTGGCAGGATCCTGAAAATCTGTGAAATCCCCATGCACACCTGGCAGGATCATGATACTCTGTGAAAACCACCAAATAAACCTGGCAGATCCAGATATACTGTGAAAACCCCATACACACCTGGCAGGATCCTGATACACTGTGAAAACCCTATACACACCGGGCAGGATCCTGATCCACTGTGAAAACCCCATACAGACCTGGCAGGATACTGATCCGCTGTGAAACCCCCATACACACCTGGCAGGATCCTGATACACTGTGAAAACCCCAGACACACCTGGCAGGATCCTGATAAACTATGAAACCCCCATACACACCGGGCAGCTTCCTGATCCACTTCGAAAACCCCATACACACCTGGCAGGATCATGATGCACTGTGAAAATCCCATACACACCTGGCAGGATCCTGATAAACTATGAAACCTTCATGCACACCTGGCAGGATCCTGATAAACTGTGAAAATCCCATACACACCGAGCAGGATCCTGATAAACTGTGAAATCCCCAGACACACCTGGCAGTATCCTGATCCACTGTGAAACCCCCATGCACACCTGGGAGGATCCTGATACGCTGTGAAAACCCCATACACACCTGGCAGGATACTGATAAACTATGAAACCCCCATACGCACCTGGCAGGATCCTGATAAACTGTGAAAACCCCATACACACCTGGCAGGATTCTGATAAACTGTGAAAACCCCATACACACCTGGCAGGATCTTGATACAGTGTGAAAACCGCATACACACCTGGCAGGATACTGATAAACTGTGAAACTCCCATACACACCTGGCAGGATCCTGATAAACTGTTAAAACCCATTCACACCAGGCAGGATCCTGATAAACTGTGAAATCCCCATAAACATTTGGCAGGATCCTGATAAGCTGTGAAACACTCATACACACCTGGCTGGATCCTGATAAACTGCGAAACCCCCATAAACACCTGGTAGAATTCTGATAAACTGTTAAAACCCCATACTCACCTGGCAGGATCCTGATACACTGTGAAAACCCCATACTCACCTGGCAGGACCCTGATACACTGTGAAACCCCCATACACACCTGGCAGGACCCTGATACACTGTGAAAAACCCATACACACCTGGCAGGATCCTGATAATCTGTGAAACCCCCATACACACCTGGCAGGATCCTGATAAATTGTGAAAACCCCATACACACCTGACAGGATCCTGATCCACTGTGAAAACCCCATACACACCTGGCAGGATCCTGATACACTGTGAAAACCCCATACACACCTGGCAGGATCCTGAAAAACTGTGATACACCATACACACCTGGCAGGATCCTGATAAACTGTGAAACACCCATACACACCTGGCAGGATCCTGATAAAATGTGAAATCCCCGTAAACACCTGGCAGGATCTTGATCCACTGTGAAAACCCCATACACACCTGGCAGGATCCTGATACTCTGGGAAAACCCTATACACACCGGGCAGGATCCTGATCCACTGTGAAAACCCCATACACACCTGGCAGGATCCTGATACACTGTGAAAAGCCCATACACACCTGGCAGGATCCTGATACACTGTCAAAACCCCAATACACACCTTGCAGGATCCTGATAAACTGTGAAAACCCCAGACACACCTGACAGGATCCTGATAAACTATGAAACCCCCATACACACCTGGCAGGTTCCTGATCCACTCTGAAAACCCCATACACACCTGGCAGGATACTGATACACTGTGAAAATCCCATACAGACCTAGCAGGATCATGATATCCTATGAAACCTTCAGACACACCTGGCAGTTTCCTGATAAACTGTGAAAACCGCATACACACCTGGCAGGATCCTGATAAACTGTGAAACCCCCATACACACCTGGCAGGATCCTGATAATCTGTGAAAACCCCATACACACATGGCAGGATATTGATACACTGTGAAAATCCCATACACACCCGGCTGGATCCTGATAAACTATGAAACCCCCATACACAGCTGGCAGGATTCTGATAAACTATGAAACCCCCATACACACCTGGCAGTATCCTGATAAACTGTGAAAAACCCAAACACACCTGGCAGGATCCTGATCCACTGTGAAAGCCCCATACACACCTGGCAGTATCCTGATACACTGGGAAAACCCCATACACAGCTGGCAGGATCCTGATAAACTGTGAAACCCCCATACACAACTGGCAGGATCCTGATAAACTGTGAAAACCCCATACACACCTGGCAGGATCCTGATAAACTGTGAAACCCCCATATACACCTGGAAGGATCCTGATAAACTGTGAAAACCCCATGCACACCTGGCAGGATCTTGATACACAGTGAAAACCCCAGACACACCTGGCAGGATCCTGAGAAAATGTGAAACACCCATACACAACTGGCAGGAGTCTGATAAACTGTGAAAAACCCAAACACACCTGGCAGGATCCTGATCCACTGTGAAAACCCCATACACACCTGGCAGTATCCTGATACACTGTGAAAACCCCATACACAGCTGGCAGGATCCTGATAAACTGCGAAACCCCAAACACAACTGGCAGGACACTGATAAACTGTGAAAACCCCATACACACCTGGAAGGATCCTGATAAACTGTGAAACCCCCATATACACCTGGCAGGATCCTGATAAACTGTGAAAACCCCATGCACACCTGGCAGGACATTGATACACTGTGAAACACCCATACAAACCTGGCAGGATCCTGATAAAATGTAAAATCCCCAAACACACCTGGCAGGATCTTGATACTCTGTGAAAACCCCAAACACACCTGGCAGGATCCTGATAAACTGTGAAACCCCCATACACACAAGGCAGCATCCTAATCCACTGTGAACCCCCATACACACGTGGCAGGATCCTGAAAATCTGTGAAATCCCCATGCACACCTGGCAGGATCATGATACTCTGTGAAAACCACCAAACAAACCTGGCAGATCCAGATATACTGTGAAAACCCCATACACACCTGGCAGGATCCTGATACACTGTGAAAACCCTATACACACCGGGCAGGATCCTGATCCACTGTGAAAACCCCATACAGACCTGGCAGGATACTGATCCACTGTGAAACCCCCATACACACCTGGCAGGATCCTGATATACTGTGAAACCCCCATTCACACCTGGCAGGATCCTGATACACTGTGAAAACCCCAGACACACCTGGCAGGATCCTGATAAACTATGAAACCCCCCATACACACCGGGCAGCTTCCTGATCCACTGTGAAAACGCCATACACACCTGGCAGGATCATGATGCACTGTGAAAATCCCATACACACCTGGCAGGATCCTGATAAACTATGAAACCTTCATGCACACCTGGCAGGATCCTGATAAACTGTGAAAATCCCATACACACCGAGCAGGATCCTGATAAACTGTGAAAACCCCAGACACACCTGGCAGTATCCTGATCCACTGTGAAAACCTCATGCACACCTGGGAGGATACTGATACACTGTGAAAAACCCATACACACCTGGCAGGATCCTGATAATCTGTGAAACCCCCATACACAACTGGCAGGATCCTGATAAACTGTGAAAACCCCATACACACCTGGCAGGATCCTGATAAACTGTGAAACCCCATATACACCTGGCAGGATCCTGATAAACTGTGAAAACCCCATGCACACCTGGCAGGATCTTGATACACAGTGAAAACCCCAGACACACCTGGCAGGATCCTGAGAAACTGTGAAACACCCATACACAACTGGCAGGAGTCTGATAAAATGTGAAACCCCATACACACCTGGCAGGATCCTGATAAACTGTGAAACACCCATACAAACCTGGCAGGATCCTGATAAAATGTAAAATCCCCATACACACCTGGCAGGATCTTGATACAATGTGAAAATCCCATACACACCTGGCAGGAGCCTGATAAACTGTGAAACCCCCATACACACCTGGCAGCATCCTAATCCACTGTGAAAAGCCCCATACACACCTGGCAGAACCTGATATACTGTGAAAACCCCATACACACTTGGCAGGATCCTGATACACTGTGAAAACCCTATACACACCGGGAAGGATCCTGATCCACTGTGAAAACCCCATACACACCTGGCAGGATACTGATCCGCTGTGAAACCCCCATACACACCTGGCAGTATCCTGATACACTGTGAAACCCCCATACACACCTGGCAGGATCCTGATGCACTGTGGAACCCCCAGACACACCTGGCACGATCCTGATAAACTATGAAACCCACATACACACCGGGTAGCTTCCTGATCCACTGTGAAAACCCCATACACACCTGGCAGGATCCTGATGCACTGTGAAAATCCCATACACACCTGGCAGGATCCTGATAAACTATGAAACCTTCATGCACACCTGGCAGGTTCCTGATAAACTATGAAAATCCCATACACACCTGGCAGGATCCTGATAAACTGTGAAAAGCCCAGACACACCTGGCAGTATCCTGATCCACTGTGAAAACACCATGCGCACATGGGAGGATCCTGATACGCTGTGAAAACCCCATACACACCTGGCAGGATACTGATAAACTATGAAACCCCCATACAAACCTGGCAAGATCCTGATAAACTGTGAAAACCCGATACACACCTGGCAGGATCCTGATAAACTGTGAAAACCCCATACACACCTGGCAGGATATTGATACAGTGTGAAAACCCCATACACACCTGGCAGGATACTGATAAACTGTGAAACCCCCATACACACCTGGCAGGGTCCTGATAAACTGTTAAAACCCATGCACACCTGGCAGGATCCTGATAAACTGTGAAATCCCCATAAACATTTGGCAGGATCCTGTTAAACTGTGAAAACCCCATACACAACTGGCAATCTCCTGATAAACTGTCAAACACTCATAGACACCTGGCAGGATCCTGATAAACTGTGAAACACCCATAAACACCTGGTAGATTTCTGATAAACTGTTAAAACCCCATACTCACCTGGCAGGATCCTGATACACTGTGAAAACCCCATACTCACCTGGCAGGACCCTGATACACTGTGAAACGCCCATACACACCGGGCAGGACCCTGATACACTGTGAAAAACCCATACACACCTGGCAGGATCCTGATAATCTGTGAAACCCCCATACACACCTGGCAGGATACTGATAAACTGTGAAAACCCCATACACACCTGGCAGGATCCTGATCCAATGTGAAAACCCCATACACACCTGGCATGATCCTGATACACTATAAAAACCCCATACACACCTGGCAGGATCCTGAAAAACTGTGATACACCATACACACCTGGCAGGATCCTGATAAACTGTGAAACACCCATACACACCAGGCAAGTTCCTGATAAAATGTGAAATCCCCATACACACCTGGCAGGATCTTGATACACTGTGAAAACCCCACACACACCTGGCAGTATCCTGATAAACTGTGAAACCCCCATACACACCTGGCAGCATCCTGATAAACTGTGAAACCCCATACACACATGGCAGGATCCTGATACTCTGTGAAAACCCCCATACACACCTGGCAGAACCTGACATACTGTGAAAACGCCATGCACACCGGGCAGGCTCCTGATACACTGGGAAAACCCTATACACACCGGGCAGGATCCTGATAAACTGTGAAAACCCCATGCACACCTGGCAGGATACTGATACACTGTGGAAAGCCCATACACACCTGGCAGGATCCTGATACACTGTCAAAACCCCCATACACACCTGGCAGGATCCTGATAAACTGTGAAAACCCCAGACACACCTGGCAGGATCCTGATAAACTATGAAACCCCCATACACACCTGGCAGGTTCCTGATCCACTCTGAAAACCCCATACTCACCTGGCAGGATACTCATACACTGTGAAAATCCCATAGACACCTATCAGGATCCTGATATACTATGGAACCTTCATACACACCTGGCAGTTTCCTGATAAACTAGGAAACCCCCATACACACCTGGCAGGATCCTGATAAACTGTGAAAACCCCAGACACACCAGGCAGGATCCTGATCCACTGTGAAAACCCCATACACACCTGGCAGCATCCTGATACACTGTGAAACCCCCATACACACCTGGCAGGATCCTGATGCACTGTGGAACCCCCAGACACACCTGGCAGGATCCTGATAAACTATGAAACCCCCATACACACCGGGCAGCTTCCTGATCCACTGTGAAAACCCCATACACACCTGGCAGGATCCTGATGCACTGTGAAAATCCCATACACACCTGGCAGGATCCTGATAAACTATGAAACCTTCATGCACACCTGGCAGGTTCCTGATAAACTATGAAAATCCCATACACACCTGGCAGGATCCTGATAAAGTGTGAAAAGCCCAGACACACCTGGCAGTATCCTGATCCACTGTGAAAACACCATGCGCACATGGGAGAATCCTGATACGCTGTGAAAACCCCATACACACCTGGCAGGATACTGATAAACTATGAAACCCCCATACAAACCTGGCAAGATCCTGATAAACTGTGAAAACCCGATACACACCTGGCAGGATCCTGATAAACTGTGAAAACCCCATACACACCTGGCAGGATATTGATACAGTGTGAAAACCCCATACACACCTGGCAGGATACTGATAAACTGTGAAACCCCCATACACACCTGGCAGGGTCCTGATAAACTGTTAAAACCCATACACACCTGGCAGGATCCTGATAAACTGTGAAATCCCCATAAACATTTGGCAGGATCCTGTTAAACTGTGAAAACCCCATACACAACTGGCAATCTCCTGATAAACTGTCAAACACTCATAGACACCTGGCAGGATCCTGATAAACTGTGAAACACCCATAAACACCTGGTAGATTTCTGATAAACTGTTAAAACCCCATACTCACCTGGCAGGATCCTGATACACTGTGAAAACCCCATACTCACCTGGCAGGACCCTGATACACTGTGAAACGCCCATACACACCGGGCAGGACCCTGATACACTGTGAAAAACCCATACACACCTGGCAGGATCCTGATAATCTGTGAAACCCCCATACACACCTGGCAGGATACTGATAAACTGTGAAAACCCCATACACACCTGGCAGGATCCTGATCCACTGTGAAAACCCCATACACACCTGGCATGATCCTGATACACTGTAAAAACCCCATACACACCTGGCAGGATCCTGAAAAACTGTGATACACCATACACACCTGGCAGGATCCTGATAAACTGTGAAACACCCATACACACCTGGCAAGTTCCTGATAAAATGTGAAATCCCCATACACACCTGGCAGGATCTTGATACACTGTGAAAACCCCACACACACCTGGCAGGATCCTGATAAACTGTGAAACCCCCATACACACCTGGCAGCATCCAGATAAACTGTGAAACCCCATACACACATGGCAGGATCCTGATACTCTGTGAAAACCCCCATACACACCTGGCAGAACCTGACATACTGTGAAAACGCCATGCACACCGGGCAGGCTCCTGATACACTGGGAAAACCCTATACACACCGGGCAGGATCCTGATCCACTGTGAAAACCCCATGCACACCTGGCAGGATACTGATACACTGTGGAAAGCCCATACACACCTGGCAGGATCCTGATACACTGTCAAAACCCCCATACACACCTGGCAGGATCCTGATAAACTGTGAAAACCCCAGACACACCTGGCAGGATCCTGATAAACTATGAAACCCCCATACTCACCTGGCAGGATACTGATACACTGTGAAAATCCCATACACACCTAGCAGGATCCTGATATACTATGGAACCTTCATACACACCTGGCAGTTTCCTGATAAACTATGAAACCCCCATGCACACCTGGCAGGATCCTGATAAACTGTGAAAACCCCAGACACACCAGGCAGGATCCTGATCCACTGTGAAAACCCCATACACATCTGGCAGGATCCTTATACACTGTGAAAACCCCATACACACCTGGAAGGATCCTGATAAACTATGAAACACCCATACACACCTGGCAGGATCCTGATAAACTGTGCAAACCCCAGACAAACCTGGCAGGATCCTGATAAACTGTGAAAACCCCATACACACCTGGCAGGATCTTGATACACTGTGAAAACCCCATACA
The DNA here is from genome assembly GCF_036365525.1 of Heterodontus francisci. Lineage (NCBI taxonomy): Eukaryota > Metazoa > Chordata > Chondrichthyes > Heterodontiformes > Heterodontidae > Heterodontus > Heterodontus francisci. Next base: position 3,279,570 of record NW_027140986.1, on the reverse strand, counting down.
CACCTGGCAGGATCCTGATAAACTGTGAAACCCCCATGCACACCTGGCTGGATCCTGATATACTGTGAAAACCCATACACACCTGGCAGGATGCTGATAAACAGTGAAATCCCCAGACACACCTGGCAGGATACTGATAAACTGTGAAAACCCCATACACACCTGGCAGGATCCTGATAAACTTTGAAACCCCCATACACACCTGGCAGGATCCTGATAAACTGTGAAAACCCCACACTCACCAGGCAGGACCCTGATACACTGTGAAAACCCCATACTCACCTGGCAGGACCCTGATACACTGTGAAAACCCCATACACACCTGGCAGGACCCTGATACACTGTGAAAACCCCATACACACCTGGCAGGATCCTGATAAACTGTGAAAACCCCATACACCTCTGGCAGGATCCTGAAAAACTGTGATACACCATACACACCTGGCAGGATCCTGATAAACTGTGAAACACCCATACACACCTGGCAGGATCCTGATAAAATGTGAAATCCCCATACACACCTGGCAGGATCTTGATACACTGTGAAAACCCCATACACACCTGGCAGGATCCTGATAAACTGTGAAACCCCCATACACACCTGGCAGGATCCTGATAAACTGTGAAACCCCCATACACCCCTGGCAGCATCCTGATAACTTGTGAAACCCCATACACACATGGCAGGATCCTGATACTCTGTGAAAACCCCCATAAACACCTGGTAGAACCTGACATACTGTGAAAACGCCATGCACACCGGGCAGGATCCTGATACACTGTGAAAACCCTATACACACCGGGCAGGATCCTGATCCACTGTGAAAACCCCATACACACCTGGCAGGATCCTGATACACTATGAAAAGCCCATACACACCTGGCAGGATCCTGATACACTGTCAAAACCCCCAAACACACCTGGCAGGATCCTGATAAACTGTGAAAACCCCAGACACACCTGGCAGGATCCTGATACACTGTCAAAACCCCCAAACACACCTGGCAGGATCCTGATAAACTGTGAAAACCCCAGACACACCTGGCAGGATCCTGATACACTATGAAACCCCCATGCACACCTGGCAAGTTCCTGATCCACTCTGAAAACCCCATACACACCTTGCAGGATACTGATACACTGTGAAAATCCCATACACACCTAGCAGGATCCTGATATACTATGAAACCTTCATACACACCTGGCAGTTTCCTGATAAACTATGAAACCCCCATACACACCTGGCAGGATCCTGATAAACAGTGAAAACCCCAGACACACCAGGCAGGATCCTGATCCACTGTGAAAACCCCATACACATCTGGCAGGATCCTTATACACTGTGAAAAACCCATACACACCTGGAAGGATACTGATAAACTATGAAACCCCCATACACACCTGGCAGGATCCTGATAAACTGTGAAAACCCAAGACAAACCTGGCAGGATCCTGATAAACTGTGAAAACCCCATACACGCCTGGCAGGATCTTGATACACTGTGAAAACCCCATACACAACTGGCAGGATCCTGATAAACTGTGAAACCCCCATGCACACCTGGCAGGAACCTGATATACTGTGAAACCCCCATACACACCTGGCAGGATTCTGATACACTGTGAAACCCCCCATACACACCTGGCAGGATCTTAATCCACTTTGAAAACCCCATACACAACTGTCGGCATTCTGATCCACTGTGAAAGCCCCATACACACCTGGCAGGATCCTGATACACTGTGAAAATCCCATACACACCTGGCAGGATCCTGATTATCTATGAAACCTTCATACACACCTGGCAGGATCCTGATAAACTATGAAACCCCCATACACACCTGGCAGGATCCTGATCCACTGTGAAAATACCATACACACCTGACAGGATCCTGATACACTGTGAAAACGCCATACACACCTGGTAGGATTCTGATAAACTATGAAACCCCCATACACACCTGGCAGGATCCTGATAAACTGTGAAAACCCCATCCACACCTGGCAGGATACTGATAAACTGTGAAATCCCCATACACACCTGGCAGGATCTTGATACACTGTGAAAACCCCATTCACACCTGGCAGGATACTGATAAACTATGAAACTCCCAAACATACCTGGCAGGAACCTGATAAACTGTGAAAACCCCATACACACCTGGCAGGATCCTGATAAACTGTGAAAACCCCATACACACCTGGCAGGATATTGATACACTGTGAAAACCCCAAACACACCTGGCAGGTTCCTGATAAACTGTGAAACACCCATACACACCTGGCAGGATACTGATACACTGTGAAATCCCCATACACACCTGGCAGGATCTTGATACACTGTGAAAACCCCATACACACCTGGCAGAATCCTGATAAACTATGAAGCCCCCATACACACCTGGCAGGATCCTGATAAACTATGAAACCCCCATACACACCTGGCAGGAACCTGAAAAACTGTGAAAACCCCATACACACCTGGCAGGATCCTGATAAACTTTGAAAATCCCATAGACACCTGGCAGGAACCTGATACACAGTGAAAACCCCATACACACCTGGCAGGATCCTGATAAACTATGAAACCCCCATACACACCTGGCAGAATCCTGATAAAATATGAAACACACATACACACTTGGCAGGATCCTGATAAACTGTGAAAACCCCATACACACTGGCAGGATCCTGATCCACCGTGAAAATCCCATACACACCTGGCAGGTACCTGATACACTGTGAAAACCCCATACACACCTTGCAGGATCCTGATAAACTGTGAAACCCCCATACACACCTGGCAGGATCTTGATACACTGTGAAAACCCCAGACACACCTGGCAGGATCCAGATAAACTGTGAATCCCCCATATACACCTGGCAGGATCCTGATAAACTGTGAAACCCCATACGCACGTGGCAGGATACTGACAAACTGTGAAACACCCATACGCATCTGGCAGGATCCTGATAAACTGTGAAACCCCCATACACACCTGGCAGGATCCTGATAAACTGTGAAACCACCATGCACACCTGGCAGCATAATGATAAATTGTGAAACCCGAAACACACCTGGCAGGAACCTGATATACTGTGACACCCCCAAACACACCTGGCAGGATCCTGATACACTGTGAAACCACCCATACACACCTGGCAGGAACTTAATCCACTTAGAAAACCCCATACACAACAGTCAGCATTCTGATCCACTGTGAAAACCCCATACACAGCTGGCAGGATCCTGATACACTGTGAAAATCCCATACACACCTGGCAGGATCCTGATAAACTATGAAACCTTCATACACACCTGGCAGGATCCTGATAGACTATGAAACCCCCATACACACCTGGCAGGATCCTGATCCACTGTGAAAATCCCATCCACACCTGGCAGGATCCTGATACACTGTGAAAACTCCATACACACCTGGTAGGATTCTGATAAACTATGAAACCCCCATACACACCTGGCAGGATCCTGATAAACTGTGAAATCCCCATACACACCTGGCAGGATCTTGATACACTGTGAAAACCCCATACACACCTGGCAGGATCCTGATAAACTATGAAACCCCCATACACACCAGGCAGGAACCTGATAAACTGTGAAAACCCCATACACACCTGGCAGGATCCTGATAAACTATGAAACCCCCATACATACCTGGCAGGATCTTGATACACTGTGAAAGCCCCAAACACACCTGGCAGGTTCCTGATAAACTGTGAAACACCCATACACACCTGGCAGGATCCTGATAAACTATGAAACCCCCATACACACCTGGCAGGATCCTGATAAACTATGAAACCCCCATACACACCTGGCAGGAACCTGATAAACTGTGAAAACCCCATACACACCTGGCAGGATCCTGATAAACTTTGAAAATCCCATAAACACCTGGCAGGAACCTGATACACAGTGAAAACCCCATACACACCTGGCAGGATCCTGATAAACTATGAAACCCCCATACACACCTGGCAGGATCCTGATAAAATATGAAACACACATACACACTTGGCAGGATCCTGATAAACTGTGAAAACCCCAAAACACACTGGCAGGATCCTGATCCACCGTGAAAATCCCATACACACCTGGCAGGAACCTGATACACTGTGAAAACCCCATACACACCTTGCAGGATCCTGATAAACTGTGAAACCCCCATACACACCTGGCAGGATCTTGATACACTGTGAAAACCCCAGACACACCTGGCAGGATCCAGATAAACTGTGAATCCCCCATACACACCTGGCAGGATCCTGATAAACTGTGAAACCCCATACACACGTGGCAGGATCCTGACAAACTGTGAAACACCCATACGCATCTGGCAGGAACCTGATAAACTGTGAAACCCCCATACACACCTGGCAGGATCCTGATAAACTGTGAAACCACCATGCACACCTGGCAGCATAATGATAAATTGTGAAACCCCCATACACACTGGCAGGATCCTGATCCATCGTGAAAATCCCATACACACCTGGCAGGAACCTGATACACTGTGAAAACCCCATACACACCTTGCAGGATCCTGATAAACTGTGAAACCCCCATACACACCTGGCAGGATCTTGATACACTGTGAAAACCCCAGACACACCTGGCAGGATCCAGATAAACTGTGAATCCCCCATACACACCTGGCAGGATCCTGATAAACTGTGAAACCCCATACACACTTGGCAGGATCCTGACAAACTGTGAAAACCCCATACACACCTGGCAGGAACCTGATATACTGTGAAACCCCCATACACACCTGGCAGGATCCTGATACACTGTGAAACCCCCCATACACACCTGGCAGGATCGTAATCCACTTAGAAAACCCCATACACAACAGTCAGCATTCTGATCCACTGTGAAAACCCCATACACAGCTGGCAGGATCCTGATACACTGTCAAAATCCCATACACACCTGGCAGGATCCTGATAAACTATGAAACCTTCATACACACCTGGCAGGATCCTGATAGACTATGAAACCCCCATACACACCTGGCAGGATCCTGATCCACTGTGAAAATCCCATCCACACCTGGCAGGATCCTGATACACTGTGAAAACGCCATACACACCTGGTAGGATTCTGATAAACTATGAAACCCCCATACACACCTGGCAGGATCCTGATAAACTGTGAAAACCCCATCCACACCTGGCAGGAAACTGATAAACTGTGAAATCCCCATGCACACCTGGCAGGATCTTGATACACTGTGAAAACCCCATACACACCTGGCAGGATCCTGATAAACTATGAAACCCCCATACACACCAGGCAGGAACCTGATAAACTGTGAAAACCCCATACACACCTGGCAGGATCCTGATAAACTGTGAAAACCCCATACACACCTGGCAGGATCTTGATACACTGTGAAAACCCCAAACACACCTGGCAGGTTCCTGATAAACTGAGAAACACCCATACACACCTGGCAGGATACTGATACACTGTGAAAACCCCATACTCACCTGGCAGGATCCTGATAATCTGTGAAACCCCCATACACACCTGGCAGGATTTGATACACTGTGAAAACATCATACACACCTGGCAGGATCTAGATACACTGTGAAAACCCCAGACGCACCTGGCAGGATCCTGATAAACTGTGAAACCACATACACACCTGGAAGGATTCTGATATACTGTGAAACCCCCATACACACCTGGCAGGATCTTGATACACTGTGAAAACCCCATACACACCTGGCATTTCCTGATCCACTGTGAAAATTGGATACACACCTGGCAGGATACTGATACGCTGTGAAAATGCCATACACACCTGGCAGGTTCCTGATAAGCTATGAAACCTTCATACACACCTGGCAGGATCCTGATAATCTATGAAAACCCCACACACACCTGGCAGGATCCTGACAAACTGTGAAAACCCCATAAACAACTGGCAGGATCCTGATCCACTGTGAAAACCCCATACACACCTGGCAGGATCCTGATACACTGTGAAAACCCCATACACACCTGGCAGGATCCAGATAAACTGTGAAAACCCCATACACACCTGGCAGGATCCTGATAAACTGTGAAAACCCCAAACACACCTGGCAGGATATTGATCCACTGTGAAACCCCATACACACCTGGCAGGATCCTGATAAACTATGAAACCCCCATACACACCTGGCAGGATCCTGATAAACTGTGAACACCCCATACACAACTTGCAGGATCCTAATAAACTGTGAAAACCCCATACACACCTGGTAGGATCTTGATACACTGTGAAACCCCCATCCACACCTGGCAGGATCCTGATACACTGTGAATACCCCATACTCACCTGGCAGGATCCTGATAAACTGTGATACCCCCATACACACCTGGCAGGATCATGATACACTGCGAAAACCCCATACACACCTGGCAGGATCTTGATATACTGTGAAAACCCCATACACACCTGGCCGGATCCTAATAAACTGTGAAACCCCCATACACACCTGGAAGCACCCTGATGAACTGTGAAAACCCCGTACACACCTGGCAGGATCTTGATAAACTGTGAAACACCCATACACATCTGGAAGGATAATGATAAACTGTGAAAACCCCATACACACCTGGCAGGATCCTGATCCACTGTGAAAAGCCCATACACACCTGTCAGGATCCTGATACACTGTGAAACCCCCATACACACCTGGCAGGATCCTGACACACTGTGAAGAACCCATACACACCTAGCAGCATCCTGATAAAATATGAAACCCCATATACACCTGGCAGGATACTGATAAACTGTGAAAACCCCATACACACCTGACAGGATCCTGATCCACTGAGAAAACCCCTTCACACCTGGCAGGATCCTGATCCACTGTGAAAACCCCATGCACACCTGGCAGGATCCTGATACACTGTGAAATCCCCATACACACCTGGCAGGATCCTGATAAACTCTGAAACCCACATACACACCTGGCCGGATCCTGATAAACTATGAAACCTGTATACACACCTGGCAGGATCCTGAATCACTGTGAAAACCCCAAACACACCAGGCATATACTGATCCACTGTGAAAACCCTATACACACCGGGCAGGATCCTGATCCACTGTGAAAACTCCAGGCACACCTGGCAGGATCCTGATACACTGTGAAACCCAGAGACACACCTGGCAGGATCCTGATGCGCTGTGAATCACCCATACACCCCTGGTAGGATCCTGATACACTGTGAAACCCCCAGACACACTTGGCAGGATCTTGATCCACTGTGAAACCCCCATGCACATCTAGCAGGATCCTGATTAACTGTGAAAACCCCATACACACCTGGCAGGATCTTGATACACTGTGAAAACCCCATACACACCTGGCATTTCCTGTACAACTGTGAAAATCACGTACACACCTGGCAGGATACTGATTCACTGTGAAAATGCCATACACACCTGCAAGTTCCTGATAAACTATGAGACCCTCATACACACCTGGCAGGATCCTGATAAAATATGAAAACCCCACACACACCTGGCAGGATCCTGAGAAACTGTGAAAACCCCGTACACAACTGGCAGGATCCTGATCCACTGTGAAAACGCCATACACACCTTGCACGATCCTGATACACTGTGAAAACCCCATACACACCTGGCAGGATATTGATACACTGTGAAAACCCCAGACACACCTGGCAGGATCCTGATAAACTGTGAAAACCCCATACACACCTGGTAGGATCTTGATACACTGTGAAACCCCAAAACACACCTGGCAGGATCCTGATACACTGTGAATACCCCATACTCACCTGGCAGGATTCTGATAAACTGTGATACCCCCATACACACCTGGCAGGATCATGATACACTGTGAAAGCCCCATACACACCTGGCAGGATCTTGAAATACTGTGAAAACCCCATCCACACCTGGCAGGATCCTAATAAACTGTGAAACCCCCATACACACCTGGCAGGACCCTGATAAACTGTGAAAACCCCGTACACACCTGGCAGAATCCTGATAAATTGTGAAACACCCATACACATCTGGAAGGATAATGATAAATTGTGAAAACCCCATACACACCTGGCAGGATACTGATCCACTGTGAAAAGCCCATACACACCTGGCAGGATCCTGATACACTGTGAAAACCCCATACACACCTGGCAGGATCCTGATACACTGTGAAAACCCCATACACACCTGGCAGGATCCTGATCCACTGAGAAAACCCCTTCACACCTGGCAGGATCTTGATCCACTGCGAAAATCCAATGCACACCTGGCAGGATCCTGATACACTGTGAAAACCCCAAACACACCTGGCAGGATCCTGATAAACTCTGAAATCCCCATACACACCTGGCAGGAACCTGATAAACAATGAAACCTGTATACACACCTGGCAGGATCCTGAATCACTGTGAAAACCCCAAACACACCTGGCATATACTGATCCACTGTGAAAACCCCATGCACACCTGGCAGGATCCTGATACACTGTGAAAACCAGAAACACACCTGGCAGGATCCTGATACACTGTGAAACCCCCATACACACCTGGTAGGATCCTGATACACTGTGAAACCCCCATACACACCTGGCAGGATCCTGATCAGCTGTGAAAACCCCAAACACACCTGGCAGGATCCTGATAAGCTGTGAAAACCCCAAACACAACTGGCAGGATCCTGATAAAATATAAAACCCCCATACACACCTGGCAGGATCCTGATAAATTGTGAAACCCCCATACACACCTGGCCCGATCCTGATAAACTGTGAAAACCCCAGGCACACCTTGCAGGAACCTGAAAAACTGCGAAACCCCCATAAACACCTGGCAGAGTCCTGATAAACTGTGAAAACCCCATCCTCACCTGGCAGGATCCTGATACACTGTGAAAACCCCATACTCACCTGGGAGGACCCTGATACACTGCGAAACCACCATACACACCTGGCAGGACACTGAGACACTGTGAAAACCCCATACACACCTGGCAGGAACCTGATAAACTGTGAAACCCCCATACACACCTGGCAGGATCCTGATAAATTGTGAAAACCCCATACACACCTGGCAGGATCCTGATCCACTGTGAAAACCCCAGACACACCTCTCAGGATCCTGATACACTGGGAAAACCCCATACACACCTGGCAGGATCCTGATAAACTGTGAAAACCCCGTACACACCTGGCAGGATCCTGATAAACTGTGAAACCCCATACACACCTGCCAGAATCCTGATAATCTGTGAAACCCCCATGCACATCTGGCAGGATCCTGATTAACTGTGAAAACCCCAAACACACCTGGCAGGAACTTGATACACTGTGAAAACTCCATACACACCTGGCAGGATCCTTATAAACTGTGAAACCCCCAGACACACCTGGCAGGCTCATGATAAACTGTGAAACCCCCAAACACACCTTGCAGCATCCTGATAAACTGTGAAACCCCATACACACCTGGCAGGATTCTGATATACTGTGAAACCCCCATACACACCTGGCAGGATCCTGATACACTGTGAAACCCCCATCCGCACCTGGCAGGATCTTGATACACTGTGAAAACTCCATACACACCTGGCATTTCCTGATCCACTGTGAAAATCACGTACACACCTGGCAGGATACTGATTCACTGTGAAAATGCCATACACACCTGGCAAGTTCCTGATAAACTATGAAACCTTCATACACACCTGGCAGGATCCTGATAAAATATGAAAACCCCACACACACCTGGCAGGATCCTGAGAAACTGTGAAAACCCCATACACAACTGGCAGGATCCTGATCCACTGTGAAAATGCCATACACACCTGGCACGATCCTGAGACACAGTGAAAACCCCATACACACCTGGTAGGATCCTGATAAACTATGAAATCCCCATGCACACCTGGCAGGATCCCGATAAACTGTGAAAATCCCATACACACCTGGCAGGATCCTGATAAACTGTGAAAACCCCAAACACACCTGGCAGGATATTGATCCACTGTGAAAATCCCATACACACCTGGCAGGATCCTGATAAACTATGAAACCCCCATACACACCTGCCAGGATCCTTATAAACTGTGAAAACCCCATACACACCTGGTAGGATCTTGATACACTGTGAAACCCCCATACACACATGGCAGGATCTTGATTTAATGTGAAAACCCCATACACACCTGGCAGGTTCCTAAGAAACTGTGAAACCCCCAGACACACCTGGCAGGACCCTGATAAACTGTGAAAACCCCGTACACACCTGGCAGGATCCTGATAAATTGTGAAACACCCGTACACATCTGGAAGGATAATGATAAACTGTGAAAACCCCATACACACCTGGCAGGCTCCTGATCCACTGTGAAAAGCCCATACACACCTGTCAGGATCCTGATACACTGTGAAACACCCATGCACACCTGGCAGGATCCTGATAAACTGTGAAAACCCCATACACACCTGGCAGGATCCTGAAACACAATGAAAACCCCATACACACTTGGCAGGATCCTGATACACTGTGAAAACCCCATACACACCTGGCAGGATCCTGATACACTGTGAAAAACCCATACACACCTGGCAGCATCCTGATAAAATATGAAACCCCATATACACCTGGCAGGATACTGATAAACTGTGAAAACCCCATACACACCTGACAGGATCCTGATCCACTGAGAAAACCCCTTCACATCTGGCAGGATCCTGATCCACTGTGAAAACCCCATGCACACCTGGCAGGATCCTGATACACTGTGAAATCCCCATACACACCTGGCAGGATCCTGATAAACTCTGAAACCCCCATACACACCTGGCAGGATCCTGATAAACTATGAAACCTGTATACACACCTGGCAGGATCCTGAATCACTGTGAAAACCCCAAACACACCTGGCATATACTGATCCACTGTGAAAACCCTATACACACCGGGCAGGATCCTGATCCACTGTGAAAACTCCAGGCACACCTGGCAGGATCCTGATACACTGTGAAACCCAGAAACACACCTGGCAGGATCCTGATACGCTGTGAAACACCCATACACCCCTGGTAGGATCCTGATGCACTGTGAAACCCCCATACACACCTGGCAGGATCTTGATCCACTGTGAAACCCCCATGCACATCTAGCAGGATCCTGATTAACTGTGAAAACCCCAAACACACCTGGCAGGATCCTGATACACTGTGAAACCCCCAGACACACCTGGCAGTATCTTGATACACTGTGAAAACCCCATACACACCTGGCATTTCCTGTACAACTGTGAAAATCACGTACACACCTGGCAGGATACTGATTCACTGTGAAAATGCCATACACACCTGGCAAGTTCCTGATAAACTATGAAACCTTCATACACACCTGGCAGGATCCTGATAAAATATGAAAACCCCACACACACCTGGCAGGATCCTGAGAAACTGTGAAAATCCCGTACACAACTGGCAGGATCCTGATCCACTGTGAAAACGCCAGACACACCTTGCAGGATCCTGATACACTGTGAAAACCCCATACACACCTGGCAGGATATTGATACACTGTGAAAACCCCATACACACCTGGCAGGATCCTGATAAACTATGAAACCCCCATACACACCTGGCAGGATCCTGATAAACTGTGAAAACCCCATACACACCTGGTAGGATCTTGATACACTGTGAAACCCCAAAACACACCTGGCAGGATCCTGATACACTGTGAATACCCCATACTCACCTGGCAGGATTCTGATAAACTGTGATACCCCCATACACACCTGGCAGGATCATGATACACTGTCAAAGCCCCATACACACCTGGCAGGAACTTGAAATACTGTGAAAACCCCATACACACCTGGCATGATCCTAATAAACTGTGAAAACCCCATACACACCTGGCAGGACCCTTATAAACTGTGAAAGCCCCGTACACACCTGGCAGGATGCTGATAAATTGTGAAACACCCATACACATCTGGAAGGATAATGATAAATTGTGAAAACCCCATACACACCTGGCAGGATCCTGATCCACTGTGAAAAGCCCATACACACCTGGCAGGATCCTGATAAACTGTGAAAACCCCAAACACACCTGGCAGGATACTGATACACAGTGAAAACCCATACACACCTGGCAGGATGCTGATACACTGTGAAAACCACATACACGCCTGGCAGGATCCTGATACACTGTGAAAACCACATACACACCTGGCAGGATCCTGATCCACTGAGAAAACCCCTTCACACCTGGCAGGATCCTGATAAACTCTGAAATCCCCATACACACCTGGCAGGATCCTGATAAACAATGAAACCTGTATACACACCTGGCAGGATCCTGAATCACTGTGAAACCCCCATACACACCTGGCAGGATCCTGATCAGCTGTGAAAACCCCAAACACACCTGGCAGGATCCTGATAAGCTGTGAAAACCCCAAACACAACTGGCAGGATCCTGATAAAATATAAAACCCCCATTCACACCTGGCAGGATCCTGATAAATTGTGAAACCCCCATACACACCTGGCCCGATCCTGATAAACTGTGAAAACACCAGGCACACCTGGCAGGAACCTGATAAACTGCGAAACCCCCATAAACACCTGGCAGAGTCCTGATAAACTGTGAAAACCCCATCCTCACCTGGCAGGATCCTGATACACTGTGAAAACCCCATACTCACCTGGGAGGACCCTGATACACTGCGAAACCACCATACACACCTGGCAGGACACTGAGACACTGTGAAAATCCCATACACACCTGGCAGGAACCTGATAAACTGTGAAACCCCCATACACACCTGGCAGGATCCTGATAAATTGTGAAAACCCCATACACACCTGGCAGGATCCTTATCCACTGTGAAAACCCCTGACACACCTCTCAGGATCCTGATACACTGTGAAAACTCCATACACACCTGGCAGGATCCTGATAAACTGTGAAACACCATACACACCTGGCAGGATCCTGATAAACTGTGAAACACCCATACACACCTGGCAGGATCCTGATAAAATGTGAAATACCCATACACACCTGGCAGGATCTTGATACACTGTGAAACCCCCATACACACCTGGCATGATCCTGATAAACTGTGAAACCCCCATACACACCTGGCATGATCCTGAATAACAGTGAAACCCCCATACACACCTGGCAGCATCCTGATAAACTGTGAAACCCCATACACACCTGGCACGATCCTGATATACTGTGAAACCCCCATACACACCTGGCAGGAACCTGATACACTGTGAAACCCCGATACACACCTGCCGGGATCTTGATACCCTGCGGAAAACCCCATACATACCTGGCAGCATCCTGATCCACTGTGAAAACCCCATACACACCTGGCAGGATCCTGAAAATCAGTCAAATCCACATGCACACCTGGCAGGATCCTGATACTCTGTGACAACCCCCCTACACACCTGGCAGAACCTGATATACTGTGAAAAGCCCATACACACCTGGCAGGATCCTGATACACTGTGAAAACCCTATGCACACCGGGCAGCATCCTGATCCACTGTGAAAAACCCATACACACCTGGCAGGATCCTGATCCACTGTGAAACCCCCATACACACCTGGCAGTATCCTGATAAACTATGAAACCCCCATACACACCTGGCAGGTTCCTGATCCACTGTGAAAACCCCATACACACCTGGCAGGATCCTGATACACTGTGAAAATCCCACACACACCTAGCCGGATCCTGATAAACTATGAAACCTTCACACACACCTGGCAGTTTCCTGATAAACTATGTAACCCCCATACACACCTGGCGGGATCCTGATAAACTGTGAAAACCCCATACACAATTGGCAGGATCCTGATCCACTGTGAAAACCCCATACACACCTGGCAGGATCCTTATACACTGTGAAAACCCCATACACACCTGGCAGGATCCTGATAAACTATGAAACCCCCATACACACCTTGCAGGATCCTGATAAACTGTGAAATCCCCAGACACACCTGGCAGTATCCTGATAAACTGTGAAAACCCCATACACTCCTGGCAGGATCTTGAAGCACTGTGAAAACCCCATACACACCTGGCAGGATCCTGATAATCTGTGAAACCCCCATGCACTCGTGGCAGGATCCTGATAAACTGTGAAAACCCATAGACAACTGGCAGGATCCTGATAAACTGTGAAATACCCATACGCACCTGGCAGGATCCTGATAAACTGTGAAAACCCCATACACACCTGGCAGGACCCTGATACACTGTGAAACACCCATACACACCTGGCAGGACCCTGATACACTGTGAAAACCCCATACACACCTGGCAGGATCCTGATAAACTGTGAAACCCCCACACACCTGGCAGGATCCTGCTAAACTGTGAAAACCCCATACACACCTGGCAGGATCCTGATACACTGTGAAAACCCCATACACACCTGGCAGGATCCTGATCCACTGTGAAAACCCCATACACACCTGGCAGGATCCTGATACACTATGAAACCCCCATACACACCTGGCAGGATCCTGATAAACTATGAAACCCCCATACACACCTGGCTGGATCCTTATACACTGTGAAAAGCCACACACACCTGGCAGGAACCTGATAAAATATGAAAACCGTGTACACACCTGGCAGGACCCTGATACACTGTGAAAACCCCATACACACTTGGCAGGATCCTGATAAACTGTGAAACCCCCATACACACCTGGCAGGATCCTGCTAAACTGTGAAAACCCCATACACACCTAGCAGGATCCTGATAAACTGTGAAACACCCATGCACACCTGGCAGGATCCTGACAAACTGTGAAAACCCATAGACACCTGGCAGGATCCTGATAAACTGTGAAATACCCATACACAGCTGGCAGGATCCTGATAAAATATGAAAACCCCATACCTCCGGGCAGGATCCTGATAAACTGTGAAACCCCCATACAGACCTGGCAGGATCCTGATAAACTGTGAAAACCCCATACTCAACAGGCAGGAACCTGATACACTGGGAAAACCGCATACTCACCTGGCAGGACCCTGATACACTGTGAGACACCCATAAACACCTGGCAGGACCCTGATACACTGTGAAACCCCCATACACACCTGGCAGGATCCTGATAAACTGTGAAACCCCCATACACACCTGGCAGGATCCCGCTAAACTGTGAAGACCCCATACACACCTGGCAGGATCCTGATCCACTGTGAAAACCCCATACACACCTGGCAGGATCCTGATACATTGTGAAAACCCCATACACACCTGGCAGGATCCTGATACACTATGAAACCCCCATACACACCTGGCAGGATCCTGATAAACTATGAAACCCCCATACATACCTGGCAGGATCCTGATACACTGTGAAAACCCCATACACACCTGGCTGGATCCTGATAAACTATGAAACCCGTATACACACCTGGCAGGACCCTGATACACTGTGAAAACCCCATGCACACCTGGCAGGATCCTGATAAACTGTGAAACCCCCATACACACCTGGCATGATCCTGCTAAACTGTGAAAACCCCATACACACCTGGCAGGATCCTGATCCACCGTGAAAACCCCATACACACCTGGAAGGATCCTGATACACTGTGAAAACCCCATACACACCTGTCAGGATCCTGATCCACTGTGAAAACCCCAGACACACCTGGCAGGATCCTGATACACTGTGAAAACCCCATACACACCTGGCAGGATCCTGATAAACTATGAAACCCCCATACACACCTGGCAGAATCCTGATAAACTATGAAACCCCCATACACACCTGTCAGGATCCTGATACACTGTGAAAACCCCATACACACATGGCAGGATCCTGAAAAACTATGAAACCTTCATTCACCTGGCAGTTTCCTGATTAACAATGATACCCCCATACACACCTGGCAGGATCCTGATAAACTGTGAAAACCCCATACACACCTGGCAGGATCCTGATCCACTGTGAAAACCCCATACACACCTGACAGGATCCTTATACACTGTGGAAACCCCATACACACCTGGCAGGATCCTGATAAACTATGAAACCCCCATACACACCTGGCAGGAATCTGATAAAATGTGAAAACCCCAGACACACCTGGCAGGATCCTGATAAACTGTGAGAAACCCATACACACCTGGCAGGATCCTGATAAACTGTGAAACACCCATGCAAACCTGGCAGGATCCTGATAAACTGTGAAAACCCCAAACACACCTGGCAGTACCTGATCCACTGTGAAAACCCCATACACACCTGGCAGGATCCTTATACTCTGTGAAAACCCCATACACTACCTGGCAGGATCCTGATAAACTATGAAACCCCCATACACACCTGGCAGGATCCTGATAAACTGTGAAATCCCCAGACACACCTGGCAAGATCCTGATAAACTGTGAAAACCCCATACACTCCTGGCAGGATCTTGATACACTGTGAAAACCCCATACACACCTGGCAGGATCCCGATAAACTGTGAAACCCCCATGCACACCTGGCAGGATCCTGATAAACTGTGAAAATCCCATACACACCTGGCAGGACTCCGATACACTGTGAAACACCCATACACACCTGGCAGGACCCTGATACACTGTGAAAACCCCATACACACCTGGCAGGATCTTGATAAACTGTGAAAACCCCATACACACCTGGCAGGATCCTGCTAAACTGTGAAAACCCCATACACAACAGGCAGGACCCTGATACACTGTGAAAACCCCATACTCACCTGGCAGGAACCTGATACACTGTGAAACACCCATACACACCTGGCAGGACACTGATACACTGTGAAACCCACATACACATCTGGCAGGATCCTGAGAAACTGTGAAACCCCCATACACACCTGGCAGGATCCCGCTAAACTGTGAAGACCCCATACACACCTGGCAGAATCCTGATCCACTGTGAAAACCCCATACACACCTGGCATGATACTGATAAACTGTGAAAACCCCATACACACCTGGCAGGATACTGATCCACTGTGAAAACCCAATGCACACCTGGCAGGATCCTGATACACTATGAAAACCCCATACACACCTGGCAGGATCCTGATACACTATGAAACCCCCATACACACCTGGCAGAATCCTGATAAACTATGAAACCCCCATACATACCTGTCAGGATCCTGATACACTGTGAAAACCACATACAAACCTGGCAGGATCCTGATAAACTATGAAACCCGTATACACACCTGGCAGGACCCTGATACAATGTGAAAACCCCATGCACACCAGGCAGGATCCTGAAAAACTGTGAAACCCCCAAACACACCTGGCAGGATCCTGCTAAACTGTGAAAACCCCATACACACCTGGCAGGATCCTGATCCACCGTGAAAACCCCGTACACACCTGGCAGGATCCTGATACACTGTGAAAACCCCATAGACACATGTCAGGATCCTGATCCACTGTCAAAACCCCATACACACCTGGCAGGATACTGATACACCGTGAAAACCCCAGACACACCTGGCAGGATCCTGATAAACTATGAAACCCCCATGCACACCTGGCAGAATCCTGATAAACTATGAATACCCCATACACACCTGTCAGGATCCTGATACACTGTGAAAACCCCATACACACCTGGCAGGATCCTGATAAACTATGAAACCTTCAAATACACCTGGCAGTTTCCTGATTAACTATGATACCCCCATACACACCTGGCAGGATCCTGATAAACTGTGAAAACCCTATACGCACCTGGCAGGATCCTGATCCACTGTGAAAACCCCATACACACCTGGCAGGATCCTTATACACTGTGGAAACCCCATACACACCTGGCAGGATCCTGATAAAATGTGAAAACCCCAGACACACCTGGCAGGATCCTGATAAACTGTGAGAAACCCATACACACCTGGCAGGATCCTGATAAACTGTGAAACCCCCATGCATACCTGGCAGGATCCTGATACACTGTGAAAACCCCAAACACACCTGGCAGGATCCTGATCCGCTGTGAAAACCCCATACACACCTGGCAGGATCCTTATACACTGTGAAAAACCCATACACTACCTGGCAGGATCCTGATAAACTATGAAACCCCCATGCACACCTGGCAGGATCCTGATAAACTGTGAAATCCCCAGACACACCTGGCAGGATCCTGATAAACTGTGAAAACCCCATACACTCCTGGCAGGATCTTGATACACTGTGAAAACCCCATACACACCTGGCAGGATCCTGATAAACTGTGAAACCCCCATGCACACCTGGCAGGATCCTGATAAACTGTGAAAATCCCATACACACCTGGCAGGACTCTGATACACTGTGAAACACCAATACACACCTGGCAGGACCCTGATACACTGTGAAAACCCCATACACACCTGGCAGGATCTTGATAAACTGTGAAACCCCCATACACACCTGTCAGGATCCTGCTAAACTGTGAAAACCCCATACACACCTTGCAGGATCCTGATACACTGTGAAAACCCCATACACACCTGGCAGGATTCTGATAAACTGTGAAACCCCCATGCACACCTGGCAGGATCCTGATAAACTGTGAAAATCCCATACACACCTGGCAGGACTCTGATACACTGTGAAACACCAATACACACCTGGCAGGAACCTGATACACTGTGAAAACCTCATACACACCTGGCAGGATCTTGATAAACTGTGAAACCCCCATACACACCTGTCAGGATCCTGCTAAACTGTGAAAACCCCATACACACCTTGCAGGATCCTGATACACTGTGAAAACCCCATACACACCTGGCAGGATCCTGATAAACTATGAAACCCCCATACACACCTGGCAGGATCCTGATAAACTATGAAAACCCCATAATCACCTGGCAGGATCCTGATACACTGTGAAAACCCCATACACACCGGGCAGGATCCTGATAAAATATGAAACCCGTGTACACACCTGGCAGGACCCTGATGCACTGAGAAAACCCCATACACACTTGGCAGGATCCTGATAAACTGTGAAACCCCCATACACACCTAGCAGGATCCTGCTAAACTGTGAAAACCCCATACACACCTGGCAGGATCCTGATAAACTGTGAAACCCCCATGCACACCTGGCAGGATCCTGACAAACTGTGAAAACCCATAGACACCTGGCAGGATCCTGATAAACTGTGAAATACCCATACAAACCTGGCAGGATCCTGATAAACTGTGAAAACCCCATACACACCTGGCAGGATCCTGATAAACTGTGAAACCCCCATACAGACCTGGCAGGATCCTGATAAACTGTGAAAACCCCATACTCAACAGGCAGGACCCTGATACACTGTGAAAACCCCATACTCACCTGGCAGGACACTGATACACTGTGAAACCCCCAAACGCACCTGGCAGGACCCTGATACACTGTGAAAATACCTTACACACCTGGCAGGATCCTAATAAACTGTGAAACCCCCATACACACCTGGCAGGATCCTGTTCCACCGAGAAAAACCCGTACACACCTGGCAGGATCCTGATACACTGTGAAAATCCCATACACATCTGGCAGGATCCTGATCCACTGTGAAAACCCCATACACACCTGGCAGGATCCTGATACACTGTGAAAACCCCATACACACCTGGCAGGATCCTGATAATCTATGAAACCCCCATACACACCTGACAGAATCCTGATAAACTATGAAACCCCCATAGACACCTGGCAGGATCGTGATCCACTGTGAAAACCCCATACACACCTGGCAGGATCCTGAAAAACTATGAAACCTTCATACACACCTGGCAGTTTGCTGATAAACTATGATACACCCATACACATCTGGCAGGATCCTGATAAACTGTGAAAACCACAGACACACCTGGCAGGATCCTGATAAACTGTGAGAACCCCATACACACCTGGCAGGATCCTGATAAACTATGAAAGCCCCATACACACCCGGCAGGATCCTGATAAACTGTGAAATCCCCAGACCCACCTGGCAGGATCCTGATAAACTGTGAAAACCCCATACACACCTGGCAGGATCCTTATACACTGTGAAAACCCCATACACACCTGGCAGGATCCTGATAAACTATGAAACACCCATACACAACTGGCAGGATACCTATAAACTGTGAAAACCACAGACACACCTGGCAGGATCCTGATAAACTGTGAAAACCCATACACACCTGGCAGGATCCTGATAAACTGTGAAATACCCATACGCACCTGGCAGGATCCTGATAAACTGTGAAAACCCCATGCACACCTGGCAGGACCCTGATACACTGTGAAACACCCATACACACCTGGCAGGACCCTGATACACTGTGAAAACCCCGTACAGATCTTGCAGGATGCAGATAATCTGTGAAAACCCCATACTCAACAGGCAGGAAACTGATACACTGTGAAAACCACATACTCACCTGGCAGGACGCTGATACACTGTGAAACACCCATACACACCTGGCAGGACCCTGATATACTGTGAAAACCCCATACACACCTGGCAGGATCCTGATAAACTGTGAAACCCCCATACACACCTGGCAGGATCCTGCTAAACTGTGAAAACCCCATACACACCTGGCAGGATCCTGATCCACTGTGAAAACCCCATACACACCTGGCAGGATCCTGATACACTGTGAAAACCCCATACACACCTGGCAGGATCCTGATACACTATGAAACCCCCATACATACCTGGCAGGATCCTGATACACTGTGAAAACCCCATACACACCTGGCAGGATCCTGATAAACTATGAAACCCGTATACACACCGGGCAGGACCCTGATACACTGTGAAAACCCCATGCACACCTGGCAGCATCCTGATAAACTGTGAAACCCCCATACACACCTGGCAGGATCCTGCTAAACTGTGAAAAACCCATACACACCTGGAAGGATCCTGATCCACTGTGAAAACCCCATACACACCTGGCAGGATCCTGATACACTGCGAAAACCCCATACAAACCTGGCAGGATCCTGATCCACTGTGAAAACCCCATACACACCTGGCAGGATCCTGATACACTGTGAAAACCCCATACACACCTGGCAGGATCCTGATAAACTATGAAACCCCCATACACACCTGGCAGAATCCTGATAAACTAAGAAAACCCCATACACACCTGGCAGAATCCTGATACACTGTGAAAACCCCATACACACCTGGCAGGATCCTGAGAAACTATGAAACCTTCATACACATCTGGCAGTTTCCTGATAAAATATGATACCCCCATACACACCTGGCAGGATCCTGATACACTGTGAAAAACCCATACACACCTGGCAGGATCCTGATAAACTGTGAGAACCCCATACACACCTGGCAGGATCCTGATAAACTATGAAAGCCCCATACACACCCGGCAGGATCCTGATAAACTGTGAAATCCCCAGACCCACCTGGCAGGATCCTGATAAACTGTGAAACCCACATACACACCTGGCAGGAACCTGATAAACTGTGAAAACCCATACACACCTGGCAGGATCCTGATAAACTGTGAAATACCCATACGCACCTGGCAGGATCCTGATAAACTGTGAAAACCCCATGCACACCTGGCAGGACCCTGATACACTGTGAAACACCCATACACACCTGGCAGGACCCTGATACACTGTGAAAACCCCGTACAGACCTTGCAGGATCCAGAAAATCTGTGAAAACCCCATACTCAACAGGCAGGATCCTGCTAAACTGTGAAAACCCCATACACACCTGGCAGGATCCTGATCCACTGTGAAAACCCCATACACACCTGGCAGGATCCTGATACACTGTGAAAACCCCATACACACCTGGCAGGATCCTGATACACTATGAAACCCCCATACATACCTGGCAGGATCCTGATACACTGTGAAAACCCCATACACACCTGGCAGGATCCTGATAAACTATGAAACCCGTATCCACACCGGGCAGGACCCTGATACACTGTGAAAACCCCATGCACACCTGGCAGCATCCTGATAAACTGTGAAACCCCCATACACACCTGGCAGGATCCTGCTAAACTGTGAAAAACCCATACACACCTGGAATGATCCTGATCCACTGTGAAAACCCCATACACACCTGGCAGGATCCTGATACACTGCGAAAACCCCATACACACCTGGCAGGAGCCTGATAAACTATGAATCCCCCATACACACCTGGCAGAATCCTGATAAACTAAGAAAACCCCATACACACCTGGCAGGATCCTGATACACTGTGAAAACCCCATACACACCTGGCAGGATCCTGAGAAACTATGAAACCTTCATACACACCTGGCAGTTTCCTGATAAAATATGAAACCCCCATACACACCTGGCAGGATCCTGATACACTGTGAAAAACCCATACACACCTGGCAGCATCCTGATCCACTGTGAAAACCCCATACACACCTGGCAGGATCCTTATACACTGTGAAAACCCCATACACACCTGGCATGATCCTGATAAACTATGAAACCCCCATACACACCTGGCAGGATCCTGATAAACTGTGAAAACCCCAGACACACCTGGCAGGATCCTGATAAACTGTGAGAGCCCCATACACACCTGGCAGGATCCTGATAAACTGTGAAACCCCCATGCACACCTGGCAGGATCCTGATAAACTGTGAAAACCCATACACACCTAGCAGGATCCTGATAAACTGTGAAATCCCCATACAATCCTGGCAGGATCCTGAGAAACTGTGAAAACCCCATCCACACCTGGCAGGATCCTGATAAACTGTGAAACCCCCATACTCACCTGGCAGGATCCTGTTAAACTGTGAAACCCCCATACACACCTGGCAGGATGCTGCTAAACAGTGAAAACCCCATACACACCTGGCAGGATCCTGATCCACTGTGAAAAAGCCATACAAACCTGGCAGGATCCTGATACACTGTGAAAACCCCATACACACCTGGCAGGATCCTGATCCACTGTGAAAAACCCATACACACCTTGCAGGATCCTGATACACTATGAAAACCCCATACACACCTGGCAGGATCCTGATAAAATATGAAACCCGTGTACACACCTGGCAGGACCCTGATACACTGTGAAAACCCCATACACACTTGGCAGGATCCTGATAAACTGTGAAACCCCCATACACACCTGGCAGGATCCTGCTAAACTGTGAAAACCCCATACACACCTGGCAGGATCCTGAGAAACTATGAAACCTTCATACACACCTGGCAGTTTCCTGATAAAATATGATACCCCCATACACACCTGGCAGGATCCTGAAACACTGTGAAAAACCCATACACACCTGGCAGGATCCTGATCCACTGTGAAAACCCCATACACACCTGGCAGGATCCTTATACACTGTGAAAACCCCATACACACCTGGCATGATCCTGATAAACTATGAAACCCCCATACACACCTGGCAGGATCCTGATAAACTGTGAAAACCCCAGACACACCTGGCAGGATCCTGATAAACTGTGAGAGCCCCATACACACCTGGCAGGATCCTGATAAACTGTGAAACCCCCATGCACACCTGGCAGGATCCTGATAAACTGTGAAAACCCATACACAACTAGCAGGATCCTGATAAACTGTGAAATCCCCATACAATCCTGGCAGGATCCCGATAAACTGTGAAACCCCCATACTCACCTGGCAGGACCCTGATACACTATGAAACCCCCATACACACCTGTCAGGATCCTGTTAAACTCTGAAACCCCCATACACACCTGGCAGGATGCTGCTAAACAGTGAAAACCCCATACACACCTGGCAGGATCCTGATCCACTGTGAAAAACCCATAAAAATCTGGCAGGATCCTGATACACTGTGAAAACCCCATACACACATGGCAGGATCCTGATCCACTGTGAAAACCCCATACACACCTTGCAGGATCCTGATACACTATGAAAACCCCATACACACCTGGCAGGATCCTGATAAAATATGAAACCCCTGTACACACCTGGCAGGACCCTGATGCACTGTGAAAACCCCATACACACTTGGCAGGATCCTGATAAACTGTGAAACCCCCATACACACCTGGCAGGATCCTGCTAAACTGTGAAAACCCCATACTCACCTTGCAGGATCCTGATAAACTGTGAAACCCCCATGCACACCTGGCAGGATCCTGACAAACTGTTAAAACCCATAGACACCTGGCAGGATCCTGATAAACTGTGAAATACCCATACACACCTGGCAGGATCCTGATAAATTGTGAAAACCCCATACACACCTGGCAGGATCCTGATAAACTGTGAAACCCCCATACAGACCTTGCAGGATACTGATAATCTGTGAAAACCCCATACTCAACAGGCAGGAACCTGATACACTGTGAAAACCCCATACTCACCTGGCAGGACCCTGATACACTGTGAAACACCCATACACACCTGGCAGGACCCTGATACAATGTGAAAACCCCATACACACCTGGCTGGATCCTGATAAACTGTGAAACCCCCATACACACCTGGCAGGATCCTGATACACTGTGAAAACCCCATACACACCTGGCAGGATCCTGATACACTATGAAACCCCCATACACACCTGGCAGGATACTGCTAAACTGTGAAAACCCCATACACACCTGGCAGGATCCTGATAAACTGTGAAACCCCCATACACACCTGGCAGGATCATGCTAAACTGTGAAAACCCCATACACACCTGGCAGGATCCTGATCCACTGTGAAAACCCCATACTCACCTGGCAGGACCCTGATACACTGTTAAACACCCATACATACCTGGCAGGACCCTGATACACTGTGAAAACCCCATACACACCTGGCAGGATCCTGATAAACTGTGAAACCCCCATACACACCTGGCAGGATCCTGATACACTGTGAAAAACCCATACACACCTGGCAGGATCCTGATCCACTGTGAAAACCCCATACACACCTGGCAGGATCCTTATACACTGTGAAAACCCCATACACACCTGGCAGGATCCTGATAAACTATAAAACCCCCATACACACCTGGCAGGATCCTGATAAACTGTGAAAACCCCAGACACACCTGGCAGGATCCTGATAAACTGTGAGAGCCCCATACACACCTGGCAGGATCCTGATAAACTGTGAAACCCCCATGCACACCTGGCAGGATCCTGATAAACTGTGAAAACCCATACACACCTAGCAGGATCCTGATAAACTGTGAAATCCCCATACAAACCTGGCAGGATCCTGATAAACTGTGAAAACCCCATCCACACCTGGCAGGATCCTGATAAACTGTGATACCCCCACACTCACCTGGCAGGACCCTGATACACTATGAAACCCCGATGCACACCTGGCAGGATCCTGATAAACTGTGAAACCCCCATACACACCTGGCAGGATGCTGCCAAACAGTGAAAACCCCATACACACCTGGCAGGATCCTGATCCACTGTGAAAAACCCATACAAACCTGGCAGGATCCTGATACACTGTGAAAACCCCATACACACTTGGCAGGATCCTGATCCACTGTGAAAACCCCATACACACCTTGCAGGATCCTGATACACTATGAAAACCCCATACACACCTGGCAGGATCCTGATAAAATATGAAACCCGTGTACACACCTGGCAGGACCCTGATACACTGTGAAAACCCCAGACATACTTGGCAGGATCCTGATAAACTGTGAAACCCCCATACACACCTGGCAGGATCCTTCTAAACTGTGAAAACCCCATACTCACCTTGCAGGATCCTGATAAACTGTGAAACCCCCATGCACACCTGGCAGGATCCTGACAAACTGTGAAAACCCAAAGACACCTGGCAGGATCCTGATAAACTGTGAAAACCCCATACACACCTGGCAGGATCCTGATAAACTGTGAAACCCCCATACAGACCTTGCAGGATACTGATAATCTGTGAAAACCCCATACTCAACAGGCAGGAACCTGATACACTGTGAAAACCCCATACTCACCTGGCAGGACCCTGATACACTGTGAAACACCCATACACACCTGGCAGGACCCTGATACACTGTGAAAACCCCTGACACACCTGGCAGGATCCTGATAAACTGTGAAACCCCCATACACACCTGGCAGGATCCTGATACACTATGAAACCCCCATACACACCTCGCAGGATCCTGATACACTGTGAAAACCCCATACACACCTGGCAGGATCCTGATACACTGTGAAACCCCCAAACACACCTGGCAGGATCCTGATACACTATGAAACCCCCATACACACCTCGCAGTATCCTGATAAACTATGAAACCCCCATACATACCTGGCAGGATCCTGATACACTGTGAAAACCCCATACACACCTGGCAGGATCCTGATAAACTGTGAAACCCCCATACACACCTGGCAGGATCCTGCTAAACTGCGAAAAACCCATACACACCTGGAAGGATCCTGATCCACTGTGAAAACCCCATACACACCTGGCAGTATCCTGATACACTGCGAAAGCCCCATACACACCTGGCACGATCCTGATACACTGTGAAAACCCCATACACACCTGGCAGGATCCTGATAAACTATGAAACCCCCATACACACCTGGCAGAATCCTGATAAACTAAGAAACCCCCATACACACCTGGCAGGGTCCTGAAACACTGTGAAAAACCCATACACACCTGGCAGGATCCTGATAAACTGTGAAACCCCCATACACACCTGGCAGGATCCTGCTAAACTGTGAAAAACCCATACACACCTGGAAGGATCCTGATCCACTGTGAAAACCCCATACACACCTGGCAGGATCCTGATACACTGCGAAAACCCCATACACACCTGGCAGGATCCTGATACACTGTGAAAACCCCATACACACCTGGCAGGATCCTGATAAACTATGAAACCCCCATACACACCTGGCAGAATCCTGATAAACTAAGAAACCCCCATACACACCTGGCTGGATCCTGATACACTGTGAAAACCCCATACACACCTGGCAGGATACTGATAAACTATGAAACCTTCATACACACCTGGCAGTTTCCTGCTAAAATATGATACCCCCATACACACTTGGCAGGATCCTGATACACTGTGAAAAACCCATACACACCTGGCAGGTTCCTGATCCACTGTGAAAACCCCATACACACCTGGCAGGATCCTTATACACTGTGCAAACCCCATACACACCTGGCTGGATCCTGATAAACTATGAAACCCCCATACACACCTGGCAGGATCCTGATAAACTGTGAAAACCCCAGACACACCTGGCAGGATCCTGATAAACTGTGAGAGCCCCATACACACCTGGCAGGATCCTGATAAACTGTGAAAACCCCCATGCACACCTGGCAGGATCCTGATAAACTGTGAAAACCCATACACACCGAGCAGGATCCTGATAAACTGTGAAATCCCCAAACAAACCTGGCAGGATCCTGATAAACTGTGAAAACCCCATCCACACCTGGCAGGATCCTGATAAACTGTGAAACCCCCACACTCACCTGGCAGGACCCTGATACACTATGAAACCCCCATACACACCTGGCAGGATCCTGATAAACTGTGAAACCCCCATACACACCTGGCAGGATGCTGCTAAACAGTGAAAACCCCATACACACCTGGCAGGATCCTGATCCACTGTGAAAAACCCATACTCACCTTGCAGGATCCTGATAAACTGTGAAACCCCCATGCACACCTGGCAGGATCCTGACAAACTGTGAAAACCCAAAGACACCTGGCAGGATCCTGATAAACTGTGAAATACCCATACACACCTGGCAGGATCCTGATAAACTGTGAAAACCCCATACACACCTGGCAGGATCCTGATAAACTGTGAAACCCCCATACAGACCTTGCAGGATACTGATAATCTGTGAAAACCCCATACTCAACAGGCAGGAACCTGGTACAATGTGAAAACCCCATACTCACCTGGCAGGTCCCTGATACACTGTGAAACACCCATACACACCTGGCAGGACCCTAATACACTGTGAAAACCCCATACACACCTGGCAGGATCCTGATAAACTGTGAAACCCCCATACACACCTGGCAGGATCCTGCTAAACAGTGAAAACACCATACACACCTGGCAGGATCCTGATCCACTGTGAAAACCCCATGCACACCTGGCAGGAACCTGATACACTGTGAAAACCCCATACACACCTGGCAGGATCCTGATACACTATGAAACCCCCATACACACCTGGCAGGATCCTGATAAACTATGAAACCCCCATACATACCTGGCAGGATCCTGATACACTGTGAAAACCCCATACACACCTGGCAGGATCCTGATAAACGATGAAACCCGTATACACACCGGGCAGGACCCTGATACACTGTGAAAACCCCATGCACACCTGGCAGGATCCTGATAAACTGTGAAACCCCCATACACACCTGGCAGGATCCTGCTAAACTGTGAAAAACCCATACACACCTGGAAGGATCCTGATCCACTGTGAAAACCCCATACACACCTGGCAGGATCCTGATACACTGCGAAAACCCCATACACACCTGGCAGGATCCTGATCCACTGTGAAAACCCCATACACACCTGGCAGGATCCTGATACACTGTGAAAACCCCATACACACCTGGCAGGATCCTGATAAACTATGAAGCCCCCATACACACCTGGCAGAATCCTGATAAACTAAGAAACCCCCATACACACCTGGCAGGATCCTGATACACTGTGAAAACCCCATACACACCTGGCAGGATCCTGATAAACTATGAAACCTTCATACACACCTGGCAGTTTCCTGATAAAATATGATACCCCCATACACACCTGGCAGGATCCTGATACACTGTGAAAACCCTATACACACCTGGCAGGATCCTGATCCACTGTGAAAACCCCATACACACCTGGCAGGATCCTTATACACTGTGAAAACCCCATACTCACCTGGCAGGACCCTGATACACTGTGAAACACCCATACACACCTGGCAGGACCCTGATACACTGTGAAAAACCCATACACACCTGGCAGGATCCTGATAAACTGTGAAACCCCCATACACACCTGGCAGGATCCTGCTAAACTGTGAAAAACCCATACACACCTGGAAGGATCCTGATCCACTGTGAAAACCCCATACACACCTGGCAGGATGCTGATACACTGCGAAAACCCCATACACACCTGGCAGGATCCTGATACACTGTGAAAACCCCATACACACCTGGCAGGATCCTGATCCACTGTGAAAAACCCATACTCACCTTGCAGGATCCTGATAAACTGTGAAACCCCCATGCACACCTGGCAGGATCCTGACAAACTGTGAAAACCCAAAGACACCTGGCAGGATCCTGATAAACTGTGAAATACCCATACACACCTGGCAGGATCCTGATAAACTGTGAAAACCCCATACACACCTGGTAGGATCCTGATAAACTGTGAAACCCCCATACAGACCTTGCAGGATACTGATAATCTGTGAAAACCCCATACTCAACAGGCAGGAACCTGGTACAATGTGAAAACCCCATACTCACCTGGCAGGTCCCTGATACACTGTGAAACACCCATACACACCTGGCAGGACCCTAATACACTGTGAAAACCCCATACACACCTGGCAGGATCCTGATAAACTGTGAAACCCCCATACACACCTGGCAGGATCCTGCTAAACAGTGAAAACACCATACACACCTGGCAGGATCCTGATCCACTGTGAAAACCCCATGCACACCTGGCAGGAACCTGATACACTGAGAAAACCCCATACACACCTGGCAGGATCCTGATACATTATGAAACCCCCATACACACCTGGCAGGATCCTGATAAACTATGAAACCCCCATACATACCTGGCAGGATCCTGATACACTGTGAAAACCCCATACACACCTGGCAGGATCCTGATAAACGATGAAACCCGTATACACACCGGGCAGGACCCTGATACACTGTGAAAACCCCATGCACACCTGGCAGGATCCTGATAAACTGTGAAACCCCCATACACACCTGGCAGGATCCTGCTAAACTGTGAAAAACCCATACACACCTGGAAGGATCCTGATCCACTGTGAAAACCCCATACACACCTGGCAGGATCCTGATACACTGCGAAAACCCCATACACACCTGGCAGGATCCTGATCCACTGTGAAAACCCCATACACACCTGGCAGGATCCTGATACACTGTGAAAACCCCATACACACCTGGCAGGATCCTGATAAACTATGAAGCCCCCATACACACCTGGCAGAATCCTGATAAACTAAGAAACCCCCATACACACCTGGCAGGATCCTGATACACTGTGAAAACCCCATACACACCTGGCAGGATCCTGATAAACTATGAAACCTTCATACACACCTGGCAGTTTCCTGATAAAATATGATACCCCCATACACACCTGGCAGGATCCTGATACACTGTGAAAACCCTATACACACCTGGCAGGATCCTGATCCACTGTGAAAACCCCATACACACCTGGCAGGATCCTTATACACTGTGAAAACCCCATACTCACCTGGCAGGATCCTGATAAACTGTGAAACCCCCATACACACCTGGCAGGATCCTGCTAAACTGTGAAAAACCCATACACACCTGGAAGGATCCTGATCCACTGTGAAAACCCCATACACACCTGGCAGGATGCTGATACACTGCGAAAACCCCATACACACCTGGCAGGATCCTGATACACTGTGAAAACCCCATACACACCTGGCAGGATCCTGATTAAACTATGAAACCCCCATACACACCTGGCAGAATCCTGATAAACTAAGAAACCCCCATACACACCTGGCAGGATCCTGATACACTGTGAAAACCCCATACACACCTGGCAGGATCCTGATAAACTGTGAAACCCCCATACACACCTGGCAGGATCCTGCTAAACTGTGAAAAACCCATACACACCTGGAAGGATCCTGATCCACTGTGAAAACCCCATACACACCTGGCAGGATCCTGATACACTGCGAAAACCCCATACACACCTGGCAGGATCCTGATACACTGTGAAAACCCCATACACACCTGGCAGGATCCTGATAAACTATGAAACCCCCATACACACCTGGCAGAATCCTGATAAACTAAGAAACCCCCATACACACCTGGCAGGATCCTGATACACTGTGAAAATCCCATACACACCTGGCAGGATCCTGATAAACTATGAAACCTTCATACACACCTGGCAGTTTCCTGCTAAAATATGATACCCCCATACACACTTGGCAGGATCCTGATACACTGTGAAAAACCCATACACACCTGGCAGGATCCTGATCCACTGTGAAAACCCCATACACACCTGGCAGGATCCTTATACACTGTGAAAACCCCATACACACCTGGCAGGATCCTGATAAACTATGAAACCCCCATACACACCTGGCAGGATCCTGATAAATTGTGAAAACCCCAGACACACCTGGCAGGATCCTGATAATCTGTGAGAGCCCCATACACACCTGGCAGGATCCTGATAAACTGTGAAACCCCCATGCACACCTGGCAGGATCCTGATAAACTGTGAAAACCCATACACACCTGGCAGGATCCTGATACACTGTGAAAACCCCATACACACCTGGCAGGATCCTGATAAACTATGAAACCCCCATACACACCTGGCAGGATCCTGATAAACTGTGAAACCCCCATGCACACCTGGCAGGATCCTGATAAACTGTGAAAACCCATACACACCTGGCAGGATCCTGATACACTGTGAAAACCCCATACACACCTGGCAGGATCCTGATAAACTATGAAACCTTCATACACACCTGGCAGTTTCCTGCTAAAATATGATACCCCCATACACACTTGGCAGGATCCTGATCCACTGTGAAAACCCCATACACACCTGGCAGGATCCTTATACACTGTGAAAACCCCATACACACCTGGCAGGATCCTGATAAACTGTGAGAGCCCCATACACACCTGGCAGGATCCTGATACACTGTGAAAACCCCATACTCACCTGGCAGGACCCTGATACACTGTGAAAACCCCATACACACCTGGCAGGATCCTGATACACTGTGAAAACCCCATACACACCTGGCAGGATCCTGATAAACTATGAAACCCCCATACACACCTGGCAGAATCCTGATAAACTAAGAAACCCCCATACACACCTGGCAGGATCCTGATACACTGTGAAAACCCCATACACACCTGGCAGGATCCTGATAAACTATGAAACCTTCATACACACCTGGCAGTTTCCTGATAAAATATGATACCCCCATACACACCTGGCAGGATCCTGATACACTGTGAAAACCCTATACACACCTGGCAGGATCCTGATCCACTGTGAAAACCCCATACACACCTGGCAGGATCCTTATACACTGTGAAAACCCCATACTCACCTGGCAGGACCATGATACACTGTGAAACACCCATACACACCTGGCAGGACACTGATACACTGTGAAAAACACATACACACCTGGCAGGATCCTGATAAACTGTGAAACCCCCATACACACCTGGCAGGATCCTGCTAAACTGTGAAAAACCCATACACACCTGGAAGGATCCTGATCCACTGTGAAAACCCCATACACATCTGGCAGGATCCTGATACACTGCGAAAACCCCATACACACCTGGCAGGATCCTGATACACTGTGAAAACCCCATACACACCTGGCAGGATCCTGATAAACTATGAAACCCCCATACACACCTGGCAGAATCCTGATAAACTAAGAAACCCCCATACACACCTGGCAGGATCCTGATACACTGTGAAAACCCCATACACACCTGGCAGGATCCTGATAAACTATGAAACCTTCATACACACCTGGCAGTTTCCTGCTAAAATATGATACCCCCATACACACTTGGCAGGATCCTGATACACTGTGAAAAACCCATACACACCTGGCAGGATCCTGATCCACTGTGAAAACCCCATACACACCTGGCAGGATACTTATACTCTGTGAAAACCCCATACACACCTGGCAGGATCCTGATAAACTATGAAACCCCCATACAAACCTGGCAGGATACTGATAAACTGTGAAAACCCCAGACACACCTGGCAGGATCCTGATAAACTGTGAAAACCCCAATCACACCTTGCAGGATCCTGATACACTATGAAAACCCCATACACACCTGGCAGGATCCTGATAAAATATGAAACCCGTGTACACACCTGGCAGGACCCTGATACACTGTGAAAACCCCATACATACTTGGCAGGATCCTGATAAACTGTGAAACCCCCATACACACCTGGCAGGATCCTTCTAAACTGTGAAAAACCCATACTCACCTTGCAGGATCCTGATAAACTGTGAAACCCCCATGCACACCTGGCAGGTTCCTGACAAACTGTGGAAACCCATAGACACCTGGCAGGATCCTGATAAACTGTGAAATACCCATACACACCTGGCAGGATCCTGATAAACTGTGAAAACCCCATACACACCTGGCAGGATCCTGATAAACTGTGAAACCCCCATACAGACCTTGCAGGATACTGATAATCTGTGAAAACCCCATACTCAAAAGGCAGGAACCTGATACACTGTGAAAACCCCATACTCACCTGGCAGGACCCTGATACACTGTGAAAACCCCATACACACCTGGCAGGATCCTGATCCACTGTGAAAACCCCATACACACCTGGCAGGATCCTTATACACTGTGAAAACCCCATACTCACCTGGCAGGACCCTGATACACTGTGAAACACCCATACACACCTGGCAGGACCCTGATACACTGTGAAAAACCCATACACACCTGGCAGGATCCTGATAAACTGTGAAACCCCCATACACACCTGGCAGGATCCTGCTAAACTGTGAAAAACCCATACACACCTGGAAGGATCCTGATCCACTGTGAAAACCCCATACACACCTGGCAGGATGCTGATACACTGCGAAAACCCCATACACACCTGGCAGGATCCTGATACACTGTGAAAACCCCATACACATCTGGCAGGATCCTGATAAACTATGAAACCCCCATACACATCTGGCAGAATCCTGATAAACTAAGAAACCCCCATACACACCTGGCAGGATCGTGATACACTGTGAAAACCCCATACACACCTGGCAGGATCCTGATAAACTGTGAAACCCCCATACACACCTGGCAGGATCCTGATAAACTGTGAAAACCCCATACACACCTGGCAGGATCCTGATAAACTGTGAAACCCCCATACAGACCTTGCAGGATACTGATAATCTGTGAAAACCCCATACTCAACAGGCAGGAACCTGGTACACTGTGAAAACCCCATACTCACCTGGCAGGAACCTGATACACTGTGAAACACCCATACACACCTGGCAGGACCCTGATAAACTGTGAAACCCCCATACACACCTGGCAGGATCCTGCTAAACAGTGAAAACCCCATACACACCTGGCAGGATCCTGATCCACTGTGAAAACCCCATGCACACCTGGCAGGATCCTGATACACTGTGAAAACCCCATACACACCTGGCAGGTTCCTGATACACTATGAAACCCCCATACACACCTGGCAGGATCCTGATAAACTATGAAACCCCCATACATACCTGGCAGGATCCTGATACACTGTGAAAACCCCATACACACCTGGCAGGATCCTGATAAACGATGAAACCCGTATACACACCGGGCAGGACCCTGATACACTGTGAAAACCCCATGCACACCTGGCAGGATCCTGATAAACTGTGAAACCCCCATACACACCTGGCAGGATCCTGCTAAACTGTGAAAAACCCATACACACCTGGAAGGATCCTGATCCACTGTGAAAACCCCATACACACCTGGCAGGATCCTGATACACTGCGAAAACCCCATACACACCTGGCAGGATTCTGATCCACTGTGAAAACCCCATACACACCTGGCAGGATCCTGATACTCTGTGAAAACCCCATACACACCTGGCAGGATCCTGATAAACTATGAAGCCCCCATACACACCTGGCAGAATCCTGATAAACTAAGAAACCCCCATACACACCTGGCAGGATCCTGATACACTGTGAAAACCCCATACACACCTGGCAGGATCCTGATAAACTATGAAACCTTCATACACACCTGGCAGTTTCCTGATAAAATATGATACCCCCATACACACCTGGCAGGATCCTGATACACTGTGAAAACCCTATACACACCTGGCAGGATCCTGATCCACTGTGAAAACCCCATACACACCTGGCAGGATCCTTATTCACTGTGAAAACCCCATACTCACCTGGCAGGACCCTGATACACTGTGAAACACCCATACACACCTGGCAGGACCCTGATACACTGTGAAAAACCCATACACACCTGGCAGGATCCTGATAAACTGTGAAACCCCCATACACACCTGGCAGGATCCTGCTAAACTGTGAAAAACCCATACACACCTGGAAGGATCCTGATCCACTGTGAAAACCCCATACACACCTGGCAGGATGCTGATACACTGCGAAAACCCCATACACACCTGGCAGGATCCTGATACACTGTGAAAACCCCATACACACCTGGCAGGATCCTGATTAAACTATGAAACCCCCATACACACCTGGCAGAATCCTGATAAACTAAGAAACCCCCATACACGCCTGGCAGGATCCTGATACACTGTGAAAAACCCATACACACCTGGCAGGATCCTGATAAACTGTGAAACCCCCATACACACCTGGCAGGATCCTGCTAAACTGTGAAAAACCCATACACACCTGGAAGGATCCTGATCCACTGTGAAAACCCCATACACACCTGGCAGGATCCTGATACACTGCGAAAACCCCATACACACCTGGCAGGATCCTGATACACTGTGAAAACCCCATACACACCTGGCAGGATCCTGATAAACTATGAAACCCCCATACACACCTGGCAGAATCCTGATAAACTAAGAAACCCCCATACACACCTGGCAGGATCCTGATACACTGTGAAAACCCCATACACACCTGGCAGGATCCTGATAAACTATGAAACCTTCATACACACCTGTCAGTTTCCTGCTAAAATATGATACCCCCATACACACTTGGCAGGATCCTGATACACTGTGAAAATCCCATACACACCTGGCAGTATCCTGATCCACTGTGAAAACCCCATACACACCTGGCAGGATCCTTATGCACTGTGAAAACCCCATACACACCTGGCAGGATCCTGATAAACTATGAAACCCCCATACACACCTGGCAGGATCCTGATAAACTGTGAAAACCCCAGACACACCTGACAGGATCCTGATAAACTGTGAGAGCCCCATACACACCTGGCAGGATCCTGATAAACTGTGAAAAACCCATACAAACCTGGCAGGATCCTGATACACTGTGAAAACCCCATACACACTTGGCAGGATCCTGATCCACTGTGAAAACCCCAATCACACCTTGCAGGATCCTGATACACTATGAAAACCCCATACACACCTGGCAGGATCCTGATAAAATATGAAACCCGTGTACACACCTGGCAGGACCCTGATACACTGTGAAAACCCCATACATACTTGGCAGGATCCTGATAAACTGTGAAACCCCCATACACACCTGGCAGGATCCTTCTAAACTGTGAAAAACCCATACTCACCTTGCAGGATCCTGATAAACAGTGAAACCCCCATGCACACCTGGCAGGTTCCTGACAAACTGTGAAAACCCATTGACACCTGGCAGGATCCTGATAAACTGTGAAATACCCATACACACCTGGCAGGATCCTGATAAACTGTGAAAACCCCATACACACCTGGCAGGATCCTGATAAACTGTGAAACCCCCATACAGACCTTGCAGGATACTGATAATCTGTGAAAACCCCATACTCAAAAGGCAGGAACCTGATACACTGTGAAAACCCCATACTCACCTGGCAGGACCCTGATACACTGTGAAAACCCCATACACACCTGGCAGGATCCTGATACACTGTGAAAACCCCATACACACCTGGCAGGATCCTGATAAACTGTGAAACCCCCATACACACCTGGCAGAATCCTGATAAACTAAGAAACCCCCATACACACCTAGCAGGATCCTGATACACTGTGAAAACCCCATACACACCTGGCAGGATGCTGATAAACTATGAAACCTTCATACACACCTGGCAGTTTCCTGATAAAATATGATACCCCCATACACACCTGGCAGGATCCTGATACACTGTGAAAACCCTATACACACCTGGCAGGATCCTGATCCACTGTGAAAACCCCATACACACCTGGCAGGATCCTTATACACTGTGAAAACCCCATACTCACCTAGCAGGACCCTGATACACTGTGAAACACCCATACACACCTGGCAGGACCCTGATACACTGTGAAAAACCCATACACACCTGGCAGGATCCTGATAAACTGTGAAAACCCCATACACATCTGGCAGGATCCTGCTAAACTGTGAAAAACCCATACACACCTGGAAGGATCCTGATCCACTGTGAAAACCCCATACACACCTGGCAGGATGCTGATACACTGCGAAAACCCCATACACACCTGGCAGGATCCTGATACACTGTGAAAACCCCATACACATCTGGCAGGATCCTGATAAACTATGAAACCCCCATACACACCTGGCAGAATCCTGATAAACTAAGAAACCCCCATACACACCTGGCAGGATCGTGATACACTGTGAAAACCCCATACACATCTGGCAGGATCCTGATAAACTGTGAAACCCCCATACACACCTGGCAGGATCCTGATAAACTGTGAAAACCCCATACACACCTGGCAGGATCCTGATAAACTGTGAAACCCCCATACAGACCTTGCAGGATACTGATAATCTGTGAAAACCCCATACTCAACAGGCAGGAACCTGGTACACTGTGAAAACCCCATACTCACCTGGCAGGACCCTGATACACTGTGAAACACCCATACACACCTGGCAGGACCCTGATACACTGTGAAAACCCCATACACACCTGGCAGGATCCTGATAAACTGTGAAACCCCCATACACACCTGGCAGGATCCTGCTAAACAGTGAAAACCCCATACACACCTGGCCGGATCCTGATACACTGTGAAAACCCCATACACACCTGGCAGGATCCGGATAAACTATGAAACCTTCATACACACCTGGCAGTTTCCTGCTAAAATATGATACCCCCATACACACTTGGCAGGATCCTGATACACTGTGAAAAACCCATACACACCTGGCAGTATCCTGATCCACTGTGAAAACCCCATACACACCTGGCAGGACCCTTATACACTGTGAAAACCCCATACACACCTGGCAGGATCCTGATAAACTATGAAACCCCCATACACACCTGGCAGGATCCTGATAAACTGTGAAAACCCCAGACACACCTGACAGGATCCTGATAAACTGTGAGAGCCCCATACACACCTGGCAGGATCCTGATAAACTGTGAAAAACCCATACAAACCTGGCAGGATCCTGATACACTGTGAAAACCCCATACACACTTGGCAGGATCCTGATCCACTGTGAAAACCCCAATCACACCTTGCAGGATCCTGATACACTATGAAAACCCCATACACACCTGGCAGGATCCTGATAAAATATGAAACCCGTGTACACACCTGGCAGGACCCTGATACACTATGAAAACCCCATACATACTTGGCAGGATCCTGATAAACTGTGAAACCCCCATACACACCTGGCAGGATCCTTCTAAACTGTGAAAAACCCATACTCACCTTGCAGGATCCTGATAAACTGTGAAACCCCCATGCACACCTGGCAGGTTCCTGACAAACTGTGAAAACCCATAGACACCTGGCAGGTTCCTGATAAACTGTGAAATACCCATACACACCTGGCAGGATCCTGATAAACTGTGAAAACCCCATACACACCTGGCAGGATCCTGATAAACTGTGAAACCCCCATACAGACCTTGCAGGATACTGATAATCTGTGAAAACCCCATACTCAAAAGGCAGGAACCTGATACACTGTGAAAACCCCATACTCACCTGGCAGGACCCTGATACACTGTGAAAACCCCATACACACCTGGCAGGATCCTGATACACTGTGAAAACCCCATACACACCTGGCAGGATCCTGATAAACTGTGAAACCCCCATACACACCTGGCAGAATCCTGATAAACTAAGAAACCCCCATACACACCTGGCAGGATCCTGATACACTGTGAAAACCCCATACACACCTGGCAGGATGCTGATAAACTATGAAACCTTCATACACACCTGGCAGTTTCCTGATAAACAATGAAACCCCCATACACACCTGGCAGGATCCTGATACACTGTGAAAACCCTATACACACCTGGCAGGATCCTGATCCACTGTGAAAACCCCATACACACCTGGCAGGATCCTTATACACTGTGAAAACCCCATACTCACCTGGCAGGACCCTGATACACTGTGAAACACCCATACACACCTGGCAGGACCCTGATACACTGTGAAAAACCCATACACACCTGGCAGGATCCTGATAAACTGTGAAACCCCCATACACACCTGGCAGGATCCTGCTAAACTGTGAAAAACCCATACACACCTGGAAGGATCCTGATCCACTGTGAAAACCCCATACACACCTGGCAGGATGCTGATACACTGCGAAAACCCCATACACACCTGGCAGGATCCTGATACACTGTGAAAACCCCATACACATCTGGCAGGATCCTGATAAACTATGAAACCCCCATACACACCTGGCAGAATCCTGATAAACTAAGAAACCCCCATACACACCTGGCAGGATCGTGATACACTGTGAAAACCCCATACACACCTGGCAGGATCCTGATAAACTGTGAAACCCCCATACACACCTGGCAGGATCCTGATAAACTGTGAAAACCCCATACACACCTGGCAGGATCCTGATAAACTGTGAAACCCCCATACAGACCTTGCAGGATACTGATAATCTGTGAAAACCCCATACTCAACAGGCAGGAACCTGGTACACTGTGAAAACCCCATACTCACCTGGCAGGACCCTGATACACTGTGAAACACCCATACACACCTGGCAGGACCCTGATACACTGTGAAAACCCCATACACACCTGGCAGGATCCTGATAAACTGTGAAACCCCCATACACACCTGGCAGGATCCTGCTAAACAGTGAAAACCCCATACACACCTGGCAGGATCCTGATCCACTGTGAAAACCCCATGCACACCTGGCAGGATCCTGATACACTGTGAAAACCCCATACACACCTGGCAGGATCCTGATACACTATGAAACCCCCATACACACCTGGCAGGATCCTGATAAACTATGAAA
The DNA here is from genome assembly GCF_036365525.1 of Heterodontus francisci. Classification (NCBI taxonomy): domain Eukaryota; kingdom Metazoa; phylum Chordata; class Chondrichthyes; order Heterodontiformes; family Heterodontidae; genus Heterodontus; species Heterodontus francisci. The sequence continues at coordinate 3,239,145 of NW_027140986.1, read as the reverse complement.
CCCCCATACATACCTGGCAGGATCCTGATACACTGTGAAAACCCCATACACACCTGGCAGGATCCTGATAAACGATGAAACCCGTATACACACCGGGCAGGACCCTGATACACTGTGAAAACCCCAGGCACACCTGGCAGGATCCTGATAAACTGTGAAACCCCCATACACACCTGGCAGGATCCTGCTAAACTGTGAAAAACCCATACACACCTGGAAGGATGCTGATCCACTGTGAAAACCCCATACACACCTGGCAGGATCCTGATACACTGCGAAAACCCCATACACACCTGGCAGGATCCTGATCCACTGTGAAAACCCCATACACACCTGGCAGGATCCTGATACACTGTGAAAACCCCATACACACCTGGCAGGATCCTGATAAACTATGAAGCCCCCATACACACCTGGCAGAATCCTGATAAACTAAGAAACCCCCATACACACCTGGCAGGATCCTGATACACTGTGAAAACCCCATACACACCTGGCAGGATCCTGATAAACTATGAAACCTTCATACACACCTGGCAGTTTCCTGATAAAATATGATACCCCCATACACACCTGGCAGGATCCTGATACACTGTGAAAACCCTATACACACCTGGCAGGATCCTGATCCACTGTGAAAACCCCATACACACCTGGCAGGATCCTTATTCACTGTGAAAACCCCATACTCACCTGGCAGGAACCTGATACACTGTGAAACACCCATACACACCTGGCAGGACCCTGATACACTGTGAAAAACCCATACACACCTGGCAGGATCCTGATAAACTGTGAAACCCCCATACACACCTGGCAGGATCCTGCTAAACTGTGAAAAACCCATACACACCTGGAAGGATCCTGATCCACTGTGAAAACCCCATACACACCTGGCAGGATGCTGATACACTGCGAAAACCCCATACACACCTGGCAGGATCCTGATACACTGTGAAAACCCCATACACACCTGGCAGAATCCTGATTAAACTATGAAACCCCCATACACACCTGGCAGAATCCTGATAAACTAAGAAACCCCCATACACACCTGGCAGGATCCTGATACACTGTGAAAACCCCATACACACCTGGCAGGATCCTGATAAACTGTGAAACCCCCATACACACCTGGCAGGATCCTGCTAAACTGTGAAAAACCCATACACACCTGGAAGGATCCTGATCCACTGTGAAAACCCCATACACACCTGGCAGGATCCTGATACACTGCGAAAACCCCATACACACCTGGCAGGATCCTGATACACTGTGAAAACCCCATACACACCTGGCAGGATCGTGATAAACTATGAAACCCCCATACACACCTGGCAGAATCCTGATACACTGTGAAAACCCCATACACACCTGGCAGGATCCTGATAAACTATGAAACCTTCATACACACCTGGCAGTTTCCTGCTAAAATATGATACCCCCATACACACTTGGCAGGATCCTGATACACTGTGAAAAACCCATACACACCTGGCAGGATCCTGATCCACTGTGAAAACCCCATACACACCTGGCAGGATCCTTATACACTGTGAAAACCCCATACACACCTGGCAGGATCCTAATAAACTATGAAACCCCCATACACACCTGGCAGGATCCTGATAAACTGTGAAAACCCCAGACACACCTGGCAGGATCCTGATAAACTGTGAGAGCCCCATACACACCTGGCAGGATCCTGATAAACTGTGAAACCCCCATGCACACCTGGCAGGATCCTGATAAACTGTGAAAACCCATACACACCTAGCAGGATCCTGATAAACTGTGAAATCCCCATACACACCTTTCAGGATCCTGATACACTATGAAACCCCCATACACACCTGGCAGGATCCTGCTAAACTGTGAAAAACCCATACACACCTGGAAGGATCCTGATCCACTGTGAAAACCCCATACACACCTGGCAGGATGCTGATACACTGCGAAAACCCCATACACACCTGGCAGGATCCTGATACACTGTGAAAACCCCATACACACCTGGCAGAATCCTGATTAAACTATGAAACCCCCATACACACCTGGCAGAATCCTGATAAACTAAGAAACCCCCATACACACCTGGCAGGATCCTGATACACTGTGAAAACCCCATACACACCTGGCAGGATCCTGATAAACTGTGAAACCCCCATACACACCTGGCAGGATCCTGCTAAACTGTGAAAAACCCATACACACCTGGAAGGATCCTGATCCACTGTGAAAACCCCAATCACACCTTGCAGGATCCTGATACACTGTGAAAACCCCATACACACCTGGCAGGATCCTGATAAACTATGAAACCCGTATACACACTTGGCAGGATCCTGATACACTGTGAAAACCCCATACACACCTGGCATATCCTGATCCACTGTGAAAACCCCACACACACCTGGCAGGATCCTGATAAACGGTGATACCCCCATACACACCAGGCCGGATCCTGATACACTGTGAAAACCCCATACACACGTGGCAGGATCCTGATGAACTGTGAAACCCCCATGCACACCAGGCAGGATCCTGATACTTTGTGAAACACCCACACACACGTGGCAGGATCCTGATCCACTGTGAAACTCCATGCAAACCAGGCAGGATCCTGATAAACTGTGATACCCACATCCACACCTGGCAGGATCCTGATACACTGTGATACTCACATACACACCTGGCAGGATCCTGATACACTGTGAAAAACCCATACACACCAGGCAGGGTCTTGATAAACTGTGAAACCCACATACACACCGGGCAGGATCCTGATACACTGTGAAAACCCCATACAGACCAGGCAGGATCCTGATAAACTGTGAAACCCCATACACACGTGGCAGCATCCTGATACACTGTGAAAACCCCATACACACCTGGCAGAATTCTGATCCACTGTGAAAACCCCATACACACCTGGCAGTATCCTGATCCACTGTGAAAACCCCTTACACACTTGGCAGGATCCTGATACACTGTGAAAACCCCATACACACCTGGCAGGATTCCGATACACTGTGAAATCCCCATACACACCTGGCAGAATTCTGATAAACTAAGAAACCCCCATACACACCTGGCAGGATCCTGATACACTGTGAAAACCCCATACACACCTGGCAGGATCCTGATAAACTATGAAACCTTCATACACACCTGGCAGTTTCCTGATAAAATATGATACCCCCATACACACCTGGCAGGATCCTGATACACTGTGAAAACCCTATACACACCTGGCAGGATCCTGATCCACTGTGAAAACCCCATACACACCTGGCAGGATCCTTATACACTGTGAAAACCCCATACACACCTGGCAGGATCCTGAATCACTATGAAACCCCTATACACACCTGGCAGGATCCTGATAAACTGTGAAAACCCCAGACACACCTGGCAGGATCCTGATAAACTGTGAGAGCCCCATACACATGCGGCAGGATCCTGATAAACTGTGAAACCCCCATGCACACCTGGCAGGATCCTGATAAACTGTGAAAACCCAAACAAACCTAGCAGGATCCTGATAAAAGCGAAATCCCCATACAAACCTGGCAGGATCCTGATAAACTGTGAAAACCCCATCCACACCTGGCAGGATCCTGATAAACTGTGAAACCCCCATACTCACCTGGCAGGACCCTGATACTCTGTGAAACCCCCATACACACCTGGCAGGATCCTGATAAACTGTGAAACCCCCATACACACCTGGCAGGATCCTGCTAAACTGTGAAAACCCCATCCACACCTGGCAGGATCCTGATCCACCGTGAAAACCCCGTACACACCTGGCAGGATCCTGGTACAATGTGAAAACCCCATACACACCTGGCAGGATCCTGATCCACTGTGAAAACCCCATACACACCTGGCAGGATCCTGATACACTGTGAAAAACCCATACACACCTGGCAGGATCCTGATAAACTATGAAACCCCCAAACACACCTGGCAGTTTCCTGACAAACTATGAAACCCCCATATACACCTGGCAGGATCCTGATACACTGTGAAACCCCATACACACCTGGCATGTTCCTGATATACTGTGAGACCCCCATACACACCTGGCAGGATCCTGATCCACTGTGAAACCCCCATACACATCTGGCAGGATCCTGATACACTGTGAAATCCCATACACATCAGGCAGGATCCTGATACACTGTGAAACCCCAGACACATTTGGAAGGTCCTGATGCACTGTGAAAACCCCATACACACCTGGCAGGACCCTGATACACTGTGAAACCCCATACACACGTGACAGGATACTGATACACTGTGAAAACCCCAAACACACCTGGCAGGATCCTGATACACTGTGAAAACCCCATACACACCAGGCAGGATCCTGATAAACTGTGAAACCCCATACACACGTGGCAGCATCCTGATACACTGTGAAAACCCCATGCACACCTGGCAGGATACTGATCCACTGTGAAAACCCCATACACACCTGGCAGGATCCGGATCCACTGTGAAAACCCCTTACACACTTGGCAGGATCCTGATACACTGTGAAAACCCCATACACACCTGGCAGGATCCTGATCCACTGTGAAAACCCCTTACACACTTGGCAGGATCCTGATACACTGTGAAAACCCCATACACACCTGGCAGGATTCGGATTCACTGTGAAAACCCCAAACACACCTGGCAGGATCCTGATCCTCTGTGAAAACCCCTTACAATCCAGGCAGGATGCTGATGCACAGTGAAACCAGATTCACATCTGGCAGGATCCTGATGCACAGTGAAACCCCATTCACATATGGCAGGATCCTGTTACACTGTGAAACCCCATACGCACCTGGCAGGATCCTGATGCACTGTGAAACCCCATACACACCTGGCAGGATCCTGATACACTTTGAAACCCCATATCCACCTGGCAGGATCCTGATACACTGTGAAAACCCCATACACACCTGGCAGGATCCTGATCAACTGTGAAAACTCCATACACACCTGGCAGGACGCTGATAAACTGTGAAAACCCCATACACACCTGGCAGGACCCTGATACACTGTGAAAACCCCATACCCTCCTGGCAGGAACCTGATACACTGTGAAAACCCCATACACACCTGGCAGGAACCTGATGCACTGTGAAAACCCCATACACTCCTGGCAGGATCCTGATCCAATGTGAAACCCCATACACACCTGGCAGTATCCTGATCCACTGTGAAACCCCATACACACCTGGCAGGATCCTGATACACTGTGAAAACGCCATACACAACTGGCAGGATCCTGAGCCACTGTGAAACCCCCATACACATCTGGCAGGATCCTGATACACTGTGAAATCCCATACACATCAGGCAGGATCCTGATACACTGTGAAACCCCAGACACATTTGGCAGGATCCTGATGCACTGTGAAAACCCCATGCACACCTGGCAGGACCCTGATACACTGTGAAAACCCCATAAGCACCTGGCAGGATCCTGATCCACTGTGAATCCCCCATACACACCTGGCAGGATCCTGATACACTTTGAAACCCCATACACACCTGGCAGGATCCTGATACACAGTGAAATCCCCATAAGCACCTGGCAGGATCCTGATCCACTGTGAATCCCCCATACACACCTGGCAGGATCCTGATACACTGTGAAACCCCATACACACGTGGCAGGATCCTGATACACTGAGAAAACCCCATACACACCTGGCAGGACTCTGATACACCGTGAATCCCCGTTTTCACGTGGCTGGATCCTGATACACTGTGGATACCCCATACACACCTGCCAGGACCCTGATGCACTGTGAAACCCCATACACAGCTGACAGGATACTGATACACTGTGAAAACCCCACACACACCTGGCAGGATCCTGATAAACTGTGAAAACCCCATACACACCTGGCAGGATCCTGATACACTTTGAAACCCCATACACACCTGGCAGGATTCTGATACACTGTGAAAACCCCATACACACCTGGCAGGATCCTGATCAACTGTGAAAACTCCATACACACCTGGCAGGACGCTGATAAACTGTGAAAACCCCATACAAATCTGGCAGCAGCCTGATACACTGTGAAAACCCCATACCCTCCTGGCAGGGACCTGATACACTGTGAAAACCCCATACACACCTGGCAGGATCCTGATCAACTGTGAAAACTCCATACACACCTGGCAGGACGCTGATAAACTGTGAAAACACCATACAAACCTGGCAGCACCCTGATGCACTGTGAAAACCCCATACACTCCTGGCAGGATCCTGATCCAATGTGAAACCCCATACACACCTGGCAGTATCATGATCCACTGTGAAACCCCATACACACCTGGCAGGATCCTGATACACTGTGAAAACCCCATACACAACTGGCAGGATCCTGATCCACTGTGAAACCCCCATACACATCTGGCAGGATCCTGATACACTGTGAAATCCCATACACATCAGGCAGGATCCTGATACACTGTGAAACCCCAGACACATTTGGAAGGTCCTGATGCACTGTGAAAACCCCATACACACCTGGCAGGACCCTGATACACTGTGAAACCCCATACACACGTGACAGGATACTGATACACTGTGAAAACCCCAAACACACCTGGCAGGATCCTGATACACTGTGAAAACCCCATACACACCAGGCAGGATCCTGATAAACTGTGAAACCCCATACACACGTGGCAGCATCCTGATACACTGTGAAAACCCCATACACACCTGGCAGGATACTGATCCACTGTGAAAACCCCATACACACCTGGCAGGATCCTGATCCACTGTGAAAACCCCATACACACTTTGCAGGAATCTGATACACTGTGAAAACCCCATGCACACTTGGCAGGATACCGATAAACTGTGAAAACCCCATACACACCTGGCAGGATCCTGATCCACTGTGAAAACCACATACACACCTGGCAAGATGCTGATAAACGGTGAAACCCCCATACACACCTGGTAGGATCCTGAAAAGCTCTGAAAAACCCATACACATCTGGCAGGATCCTGATCCAATGTGAATACCCCATACACACCTGGCAGGATCCTGTTACACTGTGAAAACCCCATACACACCTGGCTGGATCCTGATCCACTGCGAAAAACCCATGCACACCTGGCAGGATGCTGATAAACTGTGAATCCCCCATACGCACCTGGCAGGATCCTGATAAACGGTGATACCCCCATTCACACCAGGCCGGATCCTGATACACTGTGAAAACCCCATACACACGTGGCAGGATCCTGATGAACTGTGAAACCCCCATGCACACCAGGCAGGATCCTGATACTTTGTGAAACACCCACACACACGTGGCAGGATCCTGATCCACTGTGAAACCCCATGCAAACCAGGCAGGATCCTGATAAACTGTGAAACTCACATCCACACCTGGCAGGATCCTGATACACTGTGAAACCCACATACACACCTGGCAGGATCCTGATACACTGTGAAAAACCCATACACACCAGGCAGGGTATTGATAAACTGTAAAACCCACATACACACCGGGCAGGATCCTGATACACAGTGAAACCCCCCTCACACCTGGCAGGATCCTGATCCACTGTGAACACCCAATACACACCTGGCAGGATCCTGATACACTGTGAAACCCCACTCACACCTGGCAGGATCCTGATACACTGTGAAACCCCCATACACACCTGGCAGCACCCTGATAAACTGTGAAAACACAATTCACACCTGGCAGGATCCTGACACACTGTGAAACCCCCATACACACCTGGCAGGATCCTGATACACTCTGAAACCCCACTCACTCCTGGCAGGATTCTGATACACTGTGAAACGCCCACACACACCTGGCAGGATCCTGATACACTGTGAAACCCCACTCACACCTGGCAGGATTCTGATACACTGTGAATCCCCCATACACACCTGGCAGGATTCTGATACACTGTGAAACCCCCATAGACATCTGGCAGGATCCTGATACACTGTGAAACCCCACTCACACCTGGGAGGATTCTGATACACTGTGAAATCCCAGACACACCTGGCAGGATCCTGATGCACTGTGAAACCCCATACACACCTGGCAGGATCCTGGCACACAGTGAAAACCCATACACACCTGGAAGGATCCTGTTCCACTGCGAAACCCCACTCACACCTGGCAGGTTCCTGATACAATGTGAAACCCCCATACACTCCTCGCAGGATCCTGATACACTGTGAAACCCCAGACACATCTGGCAGGATCCTGGTGCACTGTGAAATCCCCAAACACACCTGGCAGGATCCTGATCCACAGTGAAGCCCAATACACACCTGGAAGGATCCTGATCCACAGTGAAAACCCCATACACACCTGGAAGGATCCTGATAAACTGTGAAACCCCCATACACACCTGGCAGGATCCTGATAAACTGTGAAACCCCCATACACACCTGGCAGGATCCTGATCTAGTGTGAAAACCCCATACACACCTGGCAGGATCCTGATGCACTGTGAAACACACATACTCACCTGGCAGGATGCTGATACAATGTGAAAACCCCATGCACACCAGGCAGGATCCTGATAAACTGTGAAACCCACATACACACCTGGCAGGATCCTGATACACTGTGAAAACCCCATGCACACCAGGCAGGATCATGATAAACTGTGAAACCCCATACACACGTGGCAGGATACTGACACACTGTGAAAACCCCATACACACCTGGCAGGATCCTGATCCAATGTGAAAACCCCATACACACCTGGCAGGATCCTGATACACTGTGAAAACCCCATACACACCCTGCAGGATCCTGTTATACTGTGAAAACCCCATACACACCTGGCTGGATCCTGATCCACTGCGAAAAACCCATGCACACCTGGCAGGATGCTGATAAACTGTGAATCCCCCATACGCACCTGGCAGGATCCTGATAAACGGTGATACCCCCATACACACCAGGCCGGATCCTGATACACTGTGAAAACCCCATACACACGTGGCAGGATCCTGATGAACTGTGAAACCCCCATGCACACCAGGCAGGATCCTGATACTTTGTGAAACACCCACACACACGTGGCAGGATCCTGATCCACTGTGAAACCCCATGCAAACCAGGCAGGATCCTGATAAACTGTGATACCCACATCCACACCTGGCAGGATCCTGATACACTGTGATACTCACATACACACCTGGCAGGATGCTGATACACTGTGAAAAACCCATACACACCAGGCAGGGTCTTGATAAACTGTGAAACCCACATACACACCGGGCAGGATCCTGATACACTGTGAAAACCCCATACAGACCAGGCAGGATCCTGATAAACTGTGAAACCCCATACACACGTGGCAGCATCCTGATACACTGTGAAAACCCCATACACACCTGGCAGAATTCTGATCCACTGTAAAAACCCCATACACACCTGGCAGGATCCTGATCCACTGTGAAAACCCCTTACACACTTGGCAGGATCCTGATACACTGTGAAAACCCCATACACACCTGGCAGCATTCTGATACACTGTGAAAACCCCAAACACACCTGGCAGGATCCTGATCCTCTGTGAAAACCCCTTACAATCCTGGCAGGATGCTGATGCACAGTGAAACCCCATTCACATCTGGCAGGATCCTGATGCACAGTGAAACCCCATTCACATATGGCAGGATCCTGTTACACTGTGAAACCCCATACACACCTGGCTGGATCCTGATCCACTGATAAAACCCCATGCACACCTGGCAGGATGCTGATAATCTGTGAAACCCCCATACGCACCTGGCAGGATCCTGATCAACGGTGATACCCCCATACACACCAGGCCGGATCCTGATACACTGTGAAAACCCCATACACACGTAGCAGGATCCTGATGAACTGTGAAACAACCCCCATGCACACCAGGCAGGATCCTGATCCACTGTGAAACCCACATACACACCTGGCAGGATCCTGATACACTGTGAAACCCACATACACACCTGGCAGGATCCTGATACACTGTGAAACCCACATACACACCTGGCAGGACCCTGATACACTGTGAAAAACCCATACACACCAGGCAGGGTCTTGATAAAATGTGAAACCCACATACACACCTGGCAGGATCCTGATACACTGTGAAAACCCCATACAGACCAGGCAGGATCCTGATAAACTGTGAAACCCCATACACACGTGGCAGCATCCTGAAACACTGTGAAAACCCCATACACACCTGGCAGGATCCGGATCCACTGTGAAAATCCCTTACACACTTGGCAGGATCCTGATACACTGTGAAAACCCCATACACACCTGGCAGGATCCTGATCCACTGTGAAAACCCCTTACACACTTGGCAGGATCCTGATACACTGTGAAAACCCCATACACACCTGGCAGGATTCGGATACACTGTGAAAACCCCATACACACCTGGCAGGATCCTGATCCTCTGTGAAAACCCCTTACAATCCAGGCAGGATGCTGATGCACAGTGAAACCCCATTCACATCTGGCAGGATCCTGATGCACAGTGAAACCCCATTCACATATGGCAGGATCCTGTTACACTGTGAAACCCCATACGCACCTGGCAGGATGCTGATGCACTGTGAAACCCCATACACACCTGGCAGGATCCTGATACACTTTGAAACCCCATATCCACCTGGCAGGATCCTGATACACTGTGAAAACCCCATACACACCTGGCAGGATCTTGATCAACTGTGAAAACTCCATACACACCTGGCAGGACGCTGATAAACTGTGAAAACCCCATACACACCTGGCAGGACCCTGATACACTGTGAAAACCCCATACCCTCCTGGCAGGAACCTGATACACTGTGAAAACCCCATACACACCTGGCAGGAACCTGATGCACTGTGAAAACCCCATACACTCCTGGCAGGATCCTGATCCAATGTGAAACCCCATACACACCTGGCAGTATCCTGATCCACTGTGAAACCCCATACACACCTGGCAGGATCCTGATACACTGTGAAAACGCCATACACAACTGGCAGGATCCTGAGCCACTGTGAAACCCCCATACACATCTGGCAGGATCCTGATACACTGTGAAATCCCATACACATCAGGCAGGATCCTGATACACTGTGAAACCCCAGACACATTTGGCAGTATCCTGATGCAGTGTGAAAACCCCATACACACCTGGCAGGACCCTGATACACTGTGAAAACCCCATATGCACCTGGCAGGATCCTGATCCACTGTGAATCCCCCATACACACCTGGCAGGATCCTGATACACTGTGAAACCCCATACACACCTGGCAGGATCCTGATACACTGAGAAAACCCCATACACACCTGGCAGGACTCTGATACACCGTGAATCCCCGTATACACGTGGCTGGATCCTGATACACTGTGAAAACCCCATACACACCTGGCAGGACCCTGATGCACTGTGAAACCCCATACACAGCTGACAGGATCCTGATCCACTGTGAAAACCCCATACACAATTGGCAGGATCCTGATACACTGTGAAAACCCCATGCACACTTGGCAGGATACTGATACACTGTGAAAACCCCATACACACCTGGCAGGATCCTGAAAATCTCTGAAAAACCCATACACATCTGGCAGGATCCTGATATACTGTGAAAACCCATACAAACCTGGCAGGAACCTGATACACTGTGAAACCCCGATATACACCCGGCAGGAGCCTGATACACTGTGAAAACCCCGGACACAACTGGCAGGATCCTGATGCACAGTGAAACCCCATTCACATCTGGCAGGATATTGATACACTGTGAAAACCCCATACACACCAGGAAGGATCCTGATAAACTGTGAAACCCCATACACACGTGGCAGCATCCTGATACACTGTGAAAACCCCATACACACCTGGCAGGATCCTGATCCACTGTGAAAACCCCATACACACCTGGCAGGATCCTGATCCACTGTGAAACCCCATACACACTTGGCAGGATCCTGATACACTGTGAAAACCCCATGCACACTTGGCAGGATACTGATACACTGTGAAAACCCCATACACACCTGGCAGGACCCTGATACACTGTGAAAACCCCATACACACCTGGCAGGATCCTGATACACTTTGAAACCCCATACACACCTGGCAGGAACCTGATAAACTGTGAAAACCCCATACACACCTGGCAGGATCCTGATCAACTGTGAAAACTCCATACACACCTGGCAGGACGCTGATAAACTGTGAAAACCCCATACAAACCTGGCAGAACCCTGATACACTGTGAAAACCCCATACGCTCCTGGCAGGGACCTGATACACTGTGAAAACCCCATGCACACCTGGCAGGATCCTGATCAACTGTGAAAACTCCATACACACCTGGCAGGACGCTGATAAACTGTGAAAACCCCATACAAACCTGGCAGCACCCTGATGCACTGTGAAAACCCCATACACTCCTGGCAGGATCCTGATCCAATGTGAAACCCCAAACACACCTGGCAGTATCCTGATCCACTGCGAAACCCCATACACACCTGGCAGGATCCTGATACACTGTGAAAACCTCATACACAACTGGCAGGATCCTGATCCACTGTGAAACCCCCAAACACATCTGGCAGGATCCTGATACACTGTGAAATCCCATACACATCAGGCAGGATCCTGATACACTGTGAAACCCCAGACACATTTGGCAGGATCCTGATGCACTGTGAAAACCCCATACACACCTGGCAGGACCCTGATACACTGTGAAAACCCCATATGCACCTGGCAGGATCCTGATACACTGTGAAACCCCATACACACCTGGCAGGATCCTGATACACTGAGAAAACCCCATACACACCTGGCAGGACTCTGATACACCATGAATCCCCGTATAAACCTGGCTGGATCCTGATACACTGTGAAAACCCCATACACACCTGGCAGGACCCTGATACACTGTGAAACCCCATACACACCTGACAGGATACTGATACACTGTGAAAACCCTAAACACACCTGGCAGGATCCTGATACACTGTGAAAACCCCATACACACCAGGCAGGATCCTGATAAACTGTGAAACCCCATACACACCTGGCAGCATCCTGATACACTGTGAAAACCCCATACACACCTGGCAGGATCCTGATCCACTGTGAAAACCCCATACACACTTGGCAGGATCCTGATACACTGTGAAAACCCCATACACACCTGGCAGGATCCTAATCCACTGTGAAAACCCCATACACACCTGGCAAGATGCTGATAAACGATGAAACCCCCATACACACCTGGCAGGATCCTGAAAATCTCTGAAAAACCCATACACATCTGGCAGGATCCTGATATACTGTGAAAACCCATACACACCTGGCAGTAACCTGATACACTGTGAAACCCCGATATACACCCGGCAGGAGCCTGATACACTGTGAAAACCCCGTACACACCTGGCAGGTTCCTGATTCAGAGTGGAACCCCATTCACATCTGGCAGGATCCTGATGCACAGTGAAACCCCATTCACATCTGGCAGGATCCTGATACACTGTGAAACCCCATACACACCTGGCAGGATCCTGATACACTGTGAAACCCCATACACACCTGGCAGGATCCTGATACACTGTGAAACCCCATACACACCTGGCAGGATCCTGATACACTGTGAAACCCCATGCACACCTGGCAGGATCCTGATCCACTGTGAAAACGCCATACACACCTGGCAGTACGCTGAAAAACTGTGAAAACCACAGACACACCTGGCAGGATCCTGATACACTGTGAAAACCCCAAACACACCAGGCAGGATCCTGATGAACTGTGAAACCCCATACACACGTGGCAGCACCTGATACACTGTGAAAACCCCATACACACCTGGCAGGATCCTGATACACTGTGAAAACCCCATACACACCTGGCAGGAACCTGATGCACTGTGAAAACCCCATACACTCCTGGCAGGATCCTGATCCAATGTGAAACTCCATACACACCTGGCAGTATCCTGATCCACTGTGAAACCCCATACACACCTGGCAGGATCCTGATCCACTGTGAATACCCCATACACAACTGGCAGGATCCTGATCCACTGTGAAACCCCCATACACATCTGGCAGGATCCTGATACACTGTGAAAACCCCATACACATCAGGCAGGATCCTGATACACTGTGAAACCCCAGACACAACTGGCAGGATCCTGATCCACTGTGAAACCCCCATACACATCTGGCAGGATCCTGATACACTGGGAAATCCCCATACACACCTGGCAGGACCCTGATACACTGTGAAAACCCCATGCACACTTGGCAGGATACTGATACACTGTGAAAACCCCATACACACCTGGCAGGACCCTGATACACTGTGAAAACCCCATACACACCTGGCAGGATCCTGATACACTTTGAAACCCCATACACACCTGGCAGGAACCTGATAAACTGTGAAAACCCCATACACACCTGGCAGGATCCTGATCAACTGTGAAAACTCCATACACACCTGGCAGGACGCTGATAAACTGTGAAAACCCCATACAAACCTGGCAGAACCCTGATACACTGTGAAAACCCCATACGCTCCTGGCAGGGACCTGATACACTGTGAAAACCCCATGCACACCTGGCAGGATCCTGATCAACTGTGAAAACTCCATACACACCTGGCAGGACGCTGATAAACTGTGAAAACCCCATACAAACCTGGCAGCACCCTGATGCACTGTGAAAACCCCATACACTCCTGGCAGGATCCTGATCCAATGTGAAACCCCAAACACACCTGGCAGTATCCTGATCCACTGCGAAACCCCATACACACCTGGCAGGATCCTGATACACTGTGAAAACCTCATACACAACTGGCAGGATCCTGATCCACTGTGAAACCCCCAAACACATCTGGCAGGATCCTGATACACTGTGAAATCCCATACACATCAGGCAGGATCCTGATACACTGTGAAACCCCAGACACATTTGGCAGGATCCTGATGCACTGTGAAAACCCCATACACACCTGGCAGGACCCTGATACACTGTGAAAACCCCATATGCACCTGGCAGGATCCTGATACACTGTGAAACCCCATACACACCTGGCAGGATCCTGATACACTGAGAAAACCCCATACACACCTGGCAGGACTCTGATACACCATGAATCCCCGTATAAACCTGGCTGGATCCTGATACACTGTGAAAACCCCATACACACCTGGCAGGACCCTGATACACTGTGAAACCCCATACACACCTGACAGGATACTGATACACTGTGAAAACCCTAAACACACCTGGCAGGATCCTGATACACTGTGAAAACCCCATACACACCAGGCAGGATCCTGATAAACTGTGAAACCCCATACACACCTGGCAGCATCCTGATACACTGTGAAAACCCCATACACACCTGGCAGGATCCTGATCCACTGTGAAAACCCCATACACACTTGGCAGGATCCTGATACACTGTGAAAACCCCATACACACCTGGCAGGATCCTAATCCACTGTGAAAACCCCATACACACCTGGCAAGATGCTGATAAACGATGAAACCCCCATACACACCTGGCAGGATCCTGAAAATCTCTGAAAAACCCATACACATCTGGCAGGATCCTGATATACTGTGAAAACCCATACACACCTGGCAGTAACCTGATACACTGTGAAACCCCGATATACACCCGGCAGGAGCCTGATACACTGTGAAAACCCCGTACACACCTGGCAGGTTCCTGATTCAGAGTGGAACCCCATTCACATCTGGCAGGATCCTGATGCACAGTGAAACCCCATTCACATCTGGCAGGATCCTGATACACTGTGAAACCCCATACACACCTGGCAGGATCCTGATACACTGTGAAACCCCATACACACCTGGCAGGATCCTGATACACTGTGAAACCCCATACACACCTGGCAGGATCCTGATACACTGTGAAACCCCATGCACACCTGGCAGGATCCTGATCCACTGTGAAAACGCCATACACACCTGGCAGTACGCTGAAAAACTGTGAAAACCACAGACACACCTGGCAGGATCCTGATACACTGTGAAAACCCCAAACACACCAGGCAGGATCCTGATGAACTGTGAAACCCCATACACACGTGGCAGCACCTGATACACTGTGAAAACCCCATACACACCTGGCAGGATCCTGATACACTGTGAAAACCCCATACACACCTGGCAGGAACCTGATGCACTGTGAAAACCCCATACACTCCTGGCAGGATCCTGATCCAATGTGAAACTCCATACACACCTGGCAGTATCCTGATCCACTGTGAAACCCCATACACACCTGGCAGGATCCTGATCCACTGTGAATACCCCATACACAACTGGCAGGATCCTGATCCACTGTGAAACCCCCATACACATCTGGCAGGATCCTGATACACTGTGAAAACCCCATACACATCAGGCAGGATCCTGATACACTGTGAAACCCCAGACACAACTGGCAGGATCCTGATCCACTGTGAAACCCCCATACACATCTGGCAGGATCCTGATACACTGGGAAATCCCCATACACACCTGGCAGGACCCTGATACACTGTGAAAACCCCATACACACCTGGCAGGAATCTGATACACCTTGAATCCCCGTATACGCCTGGCTGGATCCTGATACACTGTGAAAACCCCATACACACCTGGCAGGACACTGATACACTGTGAAACCCCATACACACCTGACAGGATACTGATACACTGTGAAAACCCCAAACACACCTGGCAGGATACTGATACACTGTGAAAACCCCATACACACCAGGCTGGATCCTGATAAACTGTGAAACCCCATACACACGTGGCAGCATCCTGATAAACTGTGAAAACCCCATACACACCTGGCAGGATACTGATCCCCTGTGAAAACCCCATACACACCTGGCAGGATCCTGATCCACTGTGAAAACCCCATACACACTTGGCAGGATCCTGATACACTGTGAAAACCCCATGCACACTTGGCAGGATCCCGATACACTGTGAAAGCCCCATACACACCTGGCAGGATCCTGATCCACTGTGAAAACCCCATACACACCTGGCAAGATGCTGATAATCTGTGAAACCCCCATACACACCTGGCAGGATCCTGAAAAGCTCTGAAAAACCCATACACATCTGGCAGGATCCTGATATACTGTGAAAACCCATACACACCTGGCAGGAACCTGATACACTGTGAAACCCTGATATACACCCGGCAGGAGCCTGATACAGTGTGAAAACACCGTACACAACTGGCAGGATCCTGATGCACAGTGAAACCCCATTCACATCTGGCAGGATATTGATACACTGTGAAAACACCATACACACCAGGCAGGATCCTGATAAACTGTGAAACCCCATACACACGTGGCAGCATCCTGACACACTGTGAAAACCCCATACACACCTGGCAGGATCCTGATCCACTGTGAAAACCCCATACACACCTGGCAGGATCCTGATACACTGTGAAAACCCCATACACACCTGGCAGGATCCTGATAAACTGTGAAAACCCCATACACACCTGGCAGGATACTGATCCCCTGTGAAATCCCCATACACACCTGGCAGGATCCTGATCCACTGTGAAAACCCCATACACACTTGGCAGGATCCTGATACACTGTGAAAACCCCATGCACACTTGGCAGGATCCTGATACACTGTGAAAACCCCATACACACCTGGCAGGATCCTGATCCACTGTGTAAACCCCATACACACCTGGCAAGATGCTGATAAACTGTGAAACCCCCATACACACCTGGCAGGATCCTGAAAAGCTCTGAAAAACCCATACACATCTGGCAGGATCCTGATATACTGTGAAAACCCATACGCACCTGGCAGGAACCAGATACACTGTGAAACCCCGATATACACCCAGCAGGAGCCTGATACACTGTGAAAACCCCATACACACTTGGCAGGATCCTGATACACTGTGAAACCCCATACACACCTGGCAGGATCCTGATACACTGTGAAACCCCATACACACCTGGCAGGATCCTGATACACTGTGAAACCCCATACACACCTGGCAGGATCCTGATACACTGTGAAACCCCATGCACACCTGGCAGGATCCTGATCCACTGTGAAAACGCCATACACACCTGGCAGTACGCTGAAAAACTGTGAAAACCCCAGATACACCTGGCAGGATCCTGATACACTGTGAAAACCCCAAACACACCAGGCAGGATCCTGATGAACTGTGAAACCCCATACACACGTGGCAGCACCTGATACACTGTGAAAACCCCATACACACCTGGCAGGATCCTGATACACTGTGAAAACCCCATACACACCTGGCTGGAACCTGATGCACTGTGAAAACCCCATACACTCCTGGCAGGATCCTGATCCAATGTGAAACTCCATACACACCTGGCAGTATCCTGATCCACTGTGAAACCCCATACACACCTGGCAGGATCCTGATCCACTGTGAATACCCCATACACAACTGGCAGGATCCTGATCCACTGTGAAACCCCCATACACATCTGGCAGGATCCTGATACACTGTGAAATCCCATACACATCAGGCAGGATCCTGATACACTGTGAAACCCCAGACACAACTGGCAGGATCCTGATCCACTGTGAAACCCCCATACACATCTGGCAGGATCCTGATACACTGGGAAATCCCCATACACACCTGGCAGGACCCTGATAAACTGTGAAAACCCCATACACACCTGGCAGGACTCTGATACACCTTGAATCCCCGTATACACCTGGCTGGATCCTGATACACTGTGAAAACCCCATACACACCTGGCAGGACACTGATACACTGTGAAACCCCATACACACCTGACAGGATACTGATACACTGTGAAAACCCCAAACACACCTGGCAGGATGCTGATACACTGTGAAAACCCCATACACACCAGGCTGGATCCTGATAAACTGTGAAACCCCATACACACGTGGCAGCATCCTGATAAACTGTGAAAACCCCATACACACCTGGCAGGATACTGATCCCCTGTGAAAACCCCATACACACCTGGCAGGATCCTGATCCACTGTGAAAACCCCATACACACTTGGCAGGATCCTGATACACTGTGAAAACCCCATGCACACTTGGCAGGATCCCGATACACAGTGAAAACCCCATACACACCTGGCAGGATGCTGATAAACTGTGAAAACCCCATACACACCTGGCAGGATCCTGAAAAGCTCTGAAAAACCCATACACATCTGGCAGGATCCTGATATACTGTGAAAACCCATACACACCTGACAGGAACCTGATACACTGTGAAACCCCGATATACACCCGGCAGGAGCCTGATACAGTGTGAAAACACCGTACACAACTGGCAGGATCCTGATGCACAGTGAAACCCCATTCACATCTGGCAGGATATTGATACACTGTGAAAGCCCCATACACACCAGGCAGGATCCTGATAAACTGTGAAACCCCATACACACGTGGCAGCATCCAGACACACTGTGAAAAGCCCATACTCACCTGGCAGGATCCTGATCCACTGTGAAAACCCCATACACACCTGGCAGGATCCTGATCCACTGTGAAAACCCCATACACACTTGGCAGGATCCTGATACACTGTGAAAACCCCATGCACACTTGGCAGGATCCTGATACACTGTGAAAACCCCATACACACCTGGCAGGATCCTGATCCACTGTGTAAACCACATACACACCTGGCAAGATGCTGATAAACTGTGAAACCCCCATACACACCTGGCAGGATCCTGAAAAGCTCTGAAAAACCCATACACATCTGGCAGGATCCTGATAGACTGTGAAAACCCATACGCACCTGGCAGGAACCTGATACACTGTGAAACCCCGATATACACCCAGCAGGAGCCTGATACACTGTGAAAACCCCATACACACTTGGCAGGATCCTGATACACTGTGAAAACCCCATGCACACTTGGCAGGATCCTGATACACTGTGAAAACCCCATACACACCTGGCAGGATCCTGATCCACTGTGTAAACCCCATACACACCTGGCAAGATGCTGATAAACTGTGAAACCCCCATACACACCTGGCAGGATCCTGAAAAGCTCTGAAAAACCCATACACATCTGGCAGGATCCTGATATACTGTGAAAACCCATACGCACCTGGCAGGAACCTGATACACTGTGAAACCCCGATATACACCCGGCAGGAGCCTGATACACTGTGAAAACCCCGTACACACCTGGCAGGTTCCTGATTCAGAGTGGAACCCCATTCACATCTGGCAGGATCCTGATGCACAGTGAAACCCCATTCACATCTGGCAGGATCCTGATACACTGTGAAACCCCATACACACCTGGCAGGATCCTGATACACTGTGAAACCCCATACACACCTGGCAGGATCCTGATACACTGTGAAACCGCATACACACCTGGCAGGATCCTGATACACTGTGAAACCCCATGCACACCTCGCAGGATCCTGATCCACTGTGAAAACGCCATACACACGTGGCAGTACGCTGAAAAACTGTGAAAACCCCAGACACACCTGGAAGGATCCTGATACACTGTGAAAACCCCATACACATCAGGCAGGATCCTGATGAACTGTGAAACCCCATACACACGTGGCAGCACCTGATACACTGTGAAAACCCCATACACACCTGGCAGGATCCTGATCCACTGTGAAAACCCCATACACACCTGGCAGGATCCTGATCCACTGTGAAAACCCCATACACAATTGGCAGGATCCTGATACACTGTGAAAACCCCATGCACACTTGGCTTGATCCTGATACACTGTGAAAACCCCATACACACCTGGCAGAATCCTGATCCACTGTGAAAACCCCATACACACCTGGCCAGATGCTGATAAACTGTGAAACCCCCATGCACACCTGGCAGGATCCTGAAAAACTCTGAAAACCCATACACACCTGGCAGGATCCTGATACACTGTGAAACCCCCATACATACCCGGCAGGAACATGATACACTGTGAAAACCTCGTACACACCTGGCTGGTTCCTGATGCACAGTGGAACCCCATTCACATCTGGCAGGATCCTGATGCACAGTGAAACCCCATTCACATCTGGCAGGATCCTGATACACTGTGAAACCCCATACACACCTGGGAGGATCCTGATACACTGTGAAACCCAATACACACCTGGCAGGATCCTGATACACTGTGAAACCCCATACACACTTGGCAGGATCCTGATACACTGTGAAACCCCCATGCACACCTGGCAGGATCCTGATCCACTGTGAAATCGCCATACACACCTGGCAGTACGCTGATAAACTGTGAAAACCACATACCCTCCTGGCAGGAACATGATACACTGTGAAAACCCCATGCACACCTGGCATGATCCTGATATCCTGTGAAAACCCATACACACCTGGCAGGATCCTGATACAATGTGAAACCCCCATACACACCTGGCAGGAGCCTGATACTCTGTGAAAACCCCATACACACCTGGCAGGTTCCTGATGCACAGTGGAACCCCATTCACATGTGGCATGATCCTGTTGCAAAGTGAAACCCCATTCACATCTGGCAGGATCCTGATACACTGTGAAACCCCATACACACCTGGCAGGATCCTGATACACTGTGAAACCCCATACACACCTGGCTGGATCCTGATACACTGTGAAACCCCACACACGCCTGGCAGGATCCTGATACACTGTGAAACCCCCAGGCACACCTGGCAGGATCCTGATCCACTGTGAAAACGCCATACACACCTGGCAGTACGCTAATAAACTGTGAAAACCCCATGCACAACTTGCAGGATCCTGATACACTGTGAAACCCCATACACACCTGGCAGGATCCTGATACACTGTGAAACCCCATGCACACCAGGCAGGATCCTGATCCACTGTGAAAACCCCATACACACCTGGCAGGATCCTGATCCACTGTGAAAACCCCAAACACACCTGGCAGGATCCTGATCCACTGTGAAAACCCCATACACACTTGGCAGGATCCTGATACACAGTGAAAACCCCATCACACTTGGCAGGATCCTGATACACTGTGAAAACCCCATACACACCTGGCAGGATCCTGATCCACTGTGAAAACCCCATACACACCTGGCAAGATGCT
This sequence comes from Heterodontus francisci, assembly GCF_036365525.1. Taxonomy (NCBI): domain Eukaryota; kingdom Metazoa; phylum Chordata; class Chondrichthyes; order Heterodontiformes; family Heterodontidae; genus Heterodontus; species Heterodontus francisci. The sequence goes on along the minus strand of NW_027140986.1, from coordinate 3,216,952 downwards.
GATAAACTGTGAAGCCCCCATACACACCTGGCAGGATCCTGAAAAACTCTGAAAACCCCATACACATCTGGCAGGATCCTGATATACTGTGAAAACCCATAAACACCTGGCAGGATCCTGATTCACTGTGAAATCCCCATACACACCCGGCAGGAGCCTGAAACACTGTGAACACCCCGTACACACCTGGCAGGTTCCTGATGCACAGTGGAACCCCACTCACATCTGGCAGGTTCCTGATGCACAGTGAAACCCCATTCACATCTGGCAGGATCCTGATACACTGTGAAACCCCATACACACCTGGCAGGATCCTGATACACTGTGAAACCCCATATACACCTGGCAGGATCCTGATACACTGTGAAACCCCATACACACCTGGCAGGATCCTGATACACTGTGAAACCCCCATGCACACCTGGCAGGATCCTGATCCACTGTGAAAACGCCATACACACCTGGCAGTACGCTGATAAACTGTGAAAACCCCATACACACCTGGCAGTACCCTGATACACTGTGAAAACCCCATACCCTCCTGGCAGGATCCTGGTACACTGTGATACCCCATACACACCTCGCAGAATCCTGATACACTGTGAAACCCCAGACACATCAGGCAGGATCCTGATGCACTGTGAAAACCCCATACACACCTGGCAGGACCATGATACACTGTGAAAACCCCATATGCACCTGGCAGGATCTTGATACACTGTGAAACCCCATACACACCTGGCAGGATCCTGATACACTGTGAAAACACCATACACACCTGGCAGGACACTGATACACTGTGAATCCCCGTACACACCTGGCAGGTTCCTGATACACTGTGAAAACCCCATACACACCTGTCAGGTCCCTGATACACTGTGAAACCCCATACTCACCTGGCAGGATCCTGATACACTGTGAATCCCCGTACACACCTGGCATGATCCTGATCCACTGTGAAAACCCCATACAAACCTGTAAGGACCCTGATACACTGTGAAACCGCATACACACCAGGCAGGATCCCGAGAAACTGTGAAAACACCATGCACACCTGGCAGGACCCTGATACACTTTGAAAACCCCATACACACCTGGCAGGATCCTGATACACTGTGAAAACCCCACGCACACCTGGCAGGACCCTGATACACTGTGAAAACCCCATTCACACGTGGCAGGATCCTTTTACAGTGTTAAAAACCCATACACACCTGGCAGGACCCTGATACACAGTGAAATCCCCGTACACACCTGGCAGGTTCCTGATGCACTGTGAAACCCTCATACACACCTGGCAGTATCCTGATCCACTGTGAATCCCCATACACACCTGGCAGGATCCTGATACACTGTGAAAACCCCATACACAACTGGCAGGATCCTGATCCACTGTGAAACCCACACAACACATCTGGCAGGAACCTGATGCACTGTGAAAACCCCATACACTCCTGGCAGGATCCTGATCCAATGTGAAACGCCATACACACCTGGCAGTATCCTGATCCACTGTGAAACCCCATACACACCTGGCAGGATCCTGATACACTGTGAAAACCCCATAGACAACTGGCAGGATCCTGAGCCACTGTGAAACCCCCATACACATCTGGCAGGATCCTGATACACTGTGAAATCCCATGCACATCAGGCAGGATCCTGATACACTGTGAAACCCCAGACACATTTGGCAGGATCCTGATGCACTGTGAAAACCCCACACACACCTGGCAGGACCCTGATACACTGTGAAAACCCCATATGCACCTGGCAGGATCCTGATACACTGAGAAAACCCCATACACACCTGGCAGGACTCTGATACACCGTGAATCCCCGTATACACCTGGCTGGTTCCTGATGCACTGTGAAAACCCCATACACACCTGGCAGGATACTGATACACTGTGAAAACCCCACACACACCTGGCAGGATCCTGATACACTTTGAAACCCCATACACACCTGGCAGGATCCTGATACACTTTGAAACCCCATACGCACCTGGCAGGATCCTGATACACTATGAAAACCCCATACACACCTGGCAGGATCTTGATCAACTGTGAAAACTCCATACACACCTGGCAGGACGCTGATAAACTGTCAAAACCCCATGCACACCTGGCAGCACCCTGATACACTGTGAAAACCCCATACCCTCCTGGCAGGAACCTGATACACTGTGAAAACCCCATACACACCTGGCAGGAACCTGATGCACTTTGAAAACCCCATACACTCCTGGCAGGATCCTGATCCAATGTGAAACCCCATACACACCTGGCAGTATCCTGATCCACTGTGAAACCCCATACACACCTGGCAGGATCCTGATACACTGTGACAACCCCATACACAACTGGCAGGATCCTGATCCACTGTGAAACCCCCATACACATCTGGCAGGATCCTGATACACTGTGAAATCCCATACACATCAGGCAGGATCCTGATACACTGTGAAACCCCAGACACATTTGGCAGGATCCTGATGCACTGTGAAAACCCCATACACACCTGGCAGGACCCTGATACACTGTGAAAACCCCATATGCACCTGGCAGGATCCTGATACACTGTGAAACCCCATACACACCTGGCAGGATCCTGATACACTGTGAAAACCCCATACACACCGGTCAGGTCCCTGATACACTGTGAAACCCCATACTCACCTGGCAGGATCCTGATACACTGTGAATCCCCGTACACACCTGGCATGATCCTGATCCACTGCCAAACCCCCATACACACCTGGCAGGATCTTGATACACTGTGAAACCCCATACACACCTGGCAGGATCCTGATACACTGTGAAAACACCATACACACCTGGCAGGACACTGATACACTGTGAATCCCCGTACACACCTGGCAGGTTCCTGATACACTGTGAAAACCCCATACACACCTGTCAGGTCCCTGATACACTGTGAAACACCATACTCACCTGGCAGGATCCTGATACACTGTGAATCCCCGTACACACCTGGCATGATCCTGATCCACTGTGAAAATCCCATACAAACCTGTAAGGACCCTGATACACTGTGAAACCGCATACACACCAGGCAGGATCCCGAGACACTGTGAAAACACCATGCACACCTGGCAGGACCCTGATACACTTTGAAAACCCCATACACACCTGGCAGGATCCTGATACACTGTGAAAACCCCATGCACACCTGGCAGGAACCTGATACACTGTGAAAACCCCATTCACACCTGGCAGGATCCTGTTACAGTGTTAAAAACCCATACACACCTGGCAGGACCCTGATACACAGAGAAATCCCCGTACACACCTGGCAGGTTCCTGATGCACTGTGAAACCCTCATACACACCTGGCAGTATCCTGATCCACTGTGAATCCCCATACACACCTGGAAGGAACCTGATACACTGTGAAAACCCCATACACAACTGGCAGGATCCTGATCCACTGTGAAACCCACACAACACATCTGGCAGGAACCTGATGCACTGTGAAAACCCCATACACTCCTGGCAGGATCCTGATCCTATGTGAAACCCCATACACATCTGGCAGTATCCTGATCCACTGTGAAACCCCATACACACCTGGCAGGATCCTGATACACTGTGAAAACCGCATAGACAACTGGCAGGATCCTGAGCCACTGTGAAACCCCCATACACATCTGGCAGGATCCTGATACACTGTGAAATCCCATACACATCAGGCAGGATCCTGATACACTGTGAAACCCCAGACACTTTTGGCAGGATCCTGATGCACTGTGAAAACCCCACACACACCTGGCAGGACCCTGATACACTGTGAATACCCCATATGCACCTGGCAGGATCCTGATCCACTGTGAAACCCCCATACACACCTGGCAGGATCCTGATACACTGTGAAACCCCATACACAGCTGGCAGGATCCTGATACACTGTGAAACCCCAGACACTTTTGGCAGGATCCTGATGCACTGTGAAAACCCCACACACACCTGGCAGGACCCTGATACACTGTGAATACCCCATATGCACCTGGCAGGATCCTGATCCACTGTGAAAACCCCATAGACAACTGGCAGGATCCTGAGCCACTGTGAAACCCCCATACACATCTGGCAGGATCCTGATACACTGTGAAATCCCATACACATCAGGCAGGATCCTGATACACTGTGAAACCCCAGACACTTTTGGCAGGATCCTGATGCACTGTGAAAACCCCACACACACCTGGCAGGACCCTGATACACTGTGAATACCCCATATGCACCTGGCAGGATCCTGATCCACTGTGAAACCCCCATACACACCTGGCAGGATCCTGATACACTGTGAAACCCCATACACAGCTGGCAGGATCCTGATACACTGAGAAAACCCCATACACACCTGGCAGGTCTCTGATACACCGTGAATCCCCGTATACGCCTGGCTGGTTCCTGATGCACTGTGAAAACCCCATACACACCTGGCAGGATACTGATACACTGTGAAAACCCCACACACACCTGGCAGGATCCTGATACACTTTGAAAACCCATACACACCTGGCAGGATCCTGATACACTTTGAAACCCCATACACACCTGGCAGGATCATGATACACTGTGAAAACCCCATACACACCTGGCAGGATCTTGATCAACTGTGAAAACTCCATACACACCTGGCAGGACGCTGATAAACTGTGAAAACCCCATACACACCTGGCAGCACCCTGATACACTGTGAAAACCCCATACCCTCCTGGCAGGAACCTGATACACTGTGAAAACCCCATACACACCTGGCAGGAACCTGATGCACTGTGAAAACCCCATACACACCTGGCAGGATCCTGATCCAATGTGAAACCCCATACACACCTGGCAGTATCCTGATCCACTGTGAAACCCCATACACACCTGGCAGGATCCTGATACACTGTGAAAACCCCATACACAACTGGCAGGATCCTGATCCACTGTGAAACCCCCATACACATCTGGCAGGATCCTGATACACTGTGAAATCCAATACACATCAGGCAGGATCCTGATACACTGGGAAACCCCTGACACATGTGGCAGGATCCTGATGCACTGTGAAAACCCCGTACACACCTGGCAGGACCCTGATACACTGTGAAAACCCCATATGCACCTGGCAGGATCCTGATACACTGTGAAACCCCATACACACCTGGCAGGATCCTGATACACTGTGAAAACCCCATACACACCTGGCAGGACCCTGATACACTGTGAAACCCCATATACACCTGACAGGATACTGATACACTGAGAAAACCCCACACACACCTGGCAGGATCCTGATACACTGTGAAAACCCCATACACACCTGGCAGGATCCTGATACACTTTGAAACCCCATACACACCTGGCAGGATCCTGATAAACTGTGAAAACCCCATACACACCTGGCAGGATCCTGATCAACTGTGAAAACTCCATACACACCTGGCAGGCCGCTGATAAACAGTGAAAACCCCATACACACCTGGCAGCACCCTGATACACTGTGAAAACCCTATACCCTCCTGGCAGGAACCTGATACACTGTGAAAACCCCATACACACCTGGCAGGAACCTGATGCACTGTGAAAACCCCATACACTCCTGGCAGGGTCCTGAACCAATGTGAAACCCCATACACTCCTGGCAGTATCCTGATCCACTGTGAAACCCCATACACACCTGGCAGGATCCTGATACACTGTGAAAACCCCATACACAACTGGCAGGATCCTGATCCACTGTGAAACCCCATACACACCTGGCAGGATCCTGATACACTGTGAAAACCCCATACACAACTGGCAGGATCCTGATCCACTGTGAAACCCCCATACACATCTGGCAGGATCCTGATACACTGTGAAATCCCATACACATCAGGCAGGATCCTGATACACTGCGAAACCCCAGACACATTTGGCAGGACCCTGATGCACTGTGAATACCCCATACACACCTGGCAGGACCCTGATACACTGTGAAAACCCCATATGCACCTGGCAGGATCCTGATACACTGTGAAACCCCATACACACCTGGCAGGATCCTGATACACTGAGAAAACCCCATACACACCTGGCAGGACTCTGATACACCGTGAATCCCCGTATACACCTGGCTGGATCCTGATACACTGTGAAAACCCCATACACACCTGGCAGGACCCTGATACACTGTGAAACCCCATACACACCTGACAGGATACTGATACACTGTGAAAACCCCAAACACACCGGGCAGGATCCTGATACACTGTGAAAACCCCAGACACACCTGGCAGGATCCTGATACACTGTGAAAACCCCATACACACCAGGCAGGATCCTGATGAACTGTGAAACCCCATACACACGTGGCAGCACCTGATACACTGTGAAAACCCCATACACAACTGGCAGGATCCTGATCCACTGTGAAAACCCCATACACACCTGGCACGATCCTGATCCACTGTGAAAACCCCATACACACTTGGCAGGATCCTGATACACTGTGAAAACCCCATGCACACTTGGCTTTATCCTGATACACTGTGAAAACCCCATACACACCTGGCAGAATCCTGATCCACTGTGAAAACCCCATACACACCTGGCAAGATGCTGATAAACTGTGAAACCCCCATACACACCTGGCAGGATCCTGAAAAACTCTGAAAACCCATACAGACCTGGCAGGATCCTGATACACTGTGAAACCCCCATACATACCCGGCAGGAACATGATACACTGTGAAAACACCATACACACCTGGCAGGACACTGATACACTGTGAATCCCCGTACACACCTGGCAGGTTCCTGATACACTGTGAAAACCCCATACACACCTGTCAGGTCCCTGATACACTGTGAAACCCCATACTCACCTGGCAGGATCCTGATACACTGTGAATCCCCGTACACACCTGGCATGATCCTGATCCACTGTGAAAACCCCATACAAACCCCATACAAAACTGTTACTCCACAAATCAAAGGCAGCTGGGTAACAGTTAGAGGTGGGAAGAGGTCAGTGCAGGGATCTCCTGTGATCGTTCCCCTCAACAACAAGTATACAGTTTTAGATACTGTTGGGGGGGACGGCCTATCGGGGGCAGGCTGCAGTGACCGGGCCTCTGGCACGGGGTCCTGCACTGTGGCTCAGAAGGGAAGGAGGGAGAATGGGAGAGCACTAGTCATCGGGGACTCGATGGTGAGGAGTACGGACAGGCGGTTCTGTGGGCGCAGGCGAGACGCACGGATGGTTTGTTGCCTCCCTGGTGCCAGGGTCCGTGATGTTTGTGATCGCGTCTTCAGGATCCTTAAAGGGGAGGGGGAGCAGCCAGAGGTCGTGGTGCACATTGGCACCAACGACGTAGGAAGGAAGGGTGGCACAGATGTTAGAAGTGAGTTTAGGGAGTTAGGCTGGAAGCTGAAAGCTCGGACGGACAGAGTTGTTATCTCTGGTTTGTTGCCGGCGCCACGTGATAGTGAGGCTAGGAATAGGGAGAGAGCACAGCTGAACACGTGGCTGCAGGAATGGTGTAGGAGGGAGGGCTTCCAGTTCTTGGATAATTGGACTGCATTCTGGGGAAGATGGGACCTGTTCAAACAGGACGGGCTGCATCTGAACCAGAGGGGCACCAATATCCTGGGAGGGAGGTTTGCTAGTACTGTTCGGGAGGGTTTAAACTAGTTTGGGAGGGGGATGGGAACCGGACTTGTAATCCAGGGACCAGTGGGTCCACTCAGAAAGACAAAGAGTGTAGTGAGGTATTGGGGAAGGTAGCACTGTCACAGAGGACAGATGGGCACGGAGAAGGGTTAAAGTGCGTATACTTCAACGCAAGAAGCATCAGGAATAAGGTGAGTGAATTGAAGGCGTGGATGGGCACTTGGGACTACGATGTTGTGGCCATCACTGAAACGTGGATAGGTGAGGGGGAGGAATGGTTTTTGGAGGTACCTGGTTATAGATGTTTTCATAAGATTAGGAATGGTGGTAAAAGAGGTGGGGGGGGTGGCATTGTTAGTTAGAAATAGTGTAACAACTGCTGAAAGAATTTTCGAGGAGGATCTGCCGACTGAGGCACTGTGGGTTGAGGTCAGGAACAGGAAAGGAGCAGTCACCTTGATGGGAGTTTTCTATAGGCCCCCCAATAGCAGCAGGGAGGTGGAAGAGCAGATTGGGAAACAGATTTTGGAAAGGAGCAGAAGTCACAGGGTAGTAATTATGGGGGATTTCAACTTCCCAAATATTGATTGGCAACTCTTTAGATCGAATAGTTTGGATGGGGTAGTGTTTGTGCAGTATGTCCAGGAAGCTTTTCTGACTCAGTATGTAGACTGCCCGACCAGAGGGGAGGCAATATTGGATTTGGTACTAGGTAATGAACCAGGGCAAGTGATAGAGCTGTTGGTGGGCGAGCACTTTGGAGATAGTGATCACAATTCTGTAGCATTCACTGTGGTAATGGAGAGGGATAGGTATGTGCAACAGGGCAAGGTTTACAATTGGGGGAAGGGTAGATATGATGCTGTCAGGCAGGAACTGAGGAGCATAAGTTGGGAGCATATGCTGGCAGGGAAGGGCACGGTCGAAATGTGGAACTTTTTCAAGGAGCAGATAGTAGGGGCCATTGATAAGCATGTCCCTGTCAGACAGGGAAGGGATGGTCATGTGAGGGAACCGTGGTTGACAAGAGAGGTTGAGAGTCTTGTTAGGAAGAAGAAGGATGCGTATATAAAGTTGAGGAAAAAGGGCACAGGCATAGCTCTGGAGGGATACAAGATGGCCAGGAAGGATCTGAAGAAAGGGATTAGGAGAGCTAAGAGAGGGCATGAAAAATGCTTGGCGGGTAGGATAAAAGAAAACCCCAAGGCCTTTTACGCGTATGTCAGAAATATGAGGATGACTAGGGGGACCATAGGTCCGGTCAAGGACAATAGCGGGAGACTGTGTGTTGAGCCGGAAGAGATAAGTGAGGTTTTGAATGAGTACTTCTCTTCGGTATTTACGAATGAGAAGGGGTGTATTACTGAAGAGGACGGTGTGAAACAGACTGGTAAGCTCGAGGAAGTGCTCGTTAGGAGGGAAGATGTGTTGGGGTTTTTGAATAACTTGAAGATAGACAAGTCTCCCGGGCCTGACGGGGTATATCCAAGGATGTTATGGGAAGCAAGGGATGAAATTGCAGAGCCGCTGGCAATGATCTTTTCATCTTCTCTGCTGACGGGGGTGGTACCAGGTGATTGGAGGGTGGCAAATGTTGTGCCCCTGTTCAAGAAAGGGAATAGGAACAACCCTGGGAATTACAGGCCAGTTAGTCTTACTTCGGTGGTAGGCAAGTTGATGGAAAAGGTGCTGAGGGATAGGATTTCTGAGCATCTGGAAAGACACTGCTTGATTCGGGACAGTCAGCACGGTTTTGTGAGGGGTAGGTCTTGCCTCACAAGCCTGATTGAATTCTTTGAGCAGGTGACCAAGCAAGTGGATGAGGGTAAACCAGTGGATGTGGTGTACATGGATTTTAGTAAGGCATTTGATAAGGTCCCCCATGGTAGACTTATGGAGAAAGTCAGGAGGCATGGGATAGTGGGGAATGTGGCCAGTTGGATTAAGAATTGGCTAACTGATAGAAGGCAGAGAGTGGTCTTAGATGGTAAATACTCAGCCTGGAGCCCAGTTACCAGTGGCGTGCCGCAGGGATCAGTTCTGGGTCCTCTCCTGTTTGTGATTTTTATTAACGACTTGGATGAGGAAGTCGAAGGGTGGGTCAGTAAATTTGCAGATGATACAAAGGTTGGTGGAGTTGTGGATACCGAGGAGGGCTATTGTCGTCTGCAAAGGGACTTGGATAGGTTGCAGTGCTGGGCTGAAAAGTGGCAGATGGAGTTTAACCCTGAAAAGTGTGAGGTCGTCCATTTTGGAAGGACAAACATGAATGCAAAATACTGGGTTAACGGTAGGGTTCTTGGGCATGTGGAGGAGCAGAGAGACCTTGGGGTCTATGTGCATAGATCATTGAAAGTTGCAACTCAAGTGGATAGGGCTGTGAAGAAGGCATATGGGGTGTTAGCGTTCATTAGCAGAGGGATTGAATTTAAGAGCCGTGAGGTGATGATGCAGCTGTACAGGACCTTGGTAAGGCCTCATTTGGAGTACTGTGTGCAGTTCTGGTCGCCTCATTTTAGGAAGGATGTGGAAGCCTTGGAGAGGGTGCAGAGGAGATTTACCAGGATGTTGCCTGGAATGGAGAATAAGTCTTACGAGGAAAGGCTGAACATTCTAGGCCTCTTCTCATTAGAAAGGAGAAGGATGAGGGGTGACATGATAGAGGTTTATAAGATGATCAGGGGAATAGATAGGGTAGACAGTCAGAAACTTTTTCCCCGGGTGGAGCAAAGCGTTACAAGGGGTCATAAATTTAAGGTGAAGGGTGGGAGATATAAGGGGGATGTCAGGGGAAGGTTCTTTACCCAGAGAGTGGTCGAGGCATGGAATGCCTTGCCCGGGGAAGTTGTTGAGTCAGAAACTTTAGGGACTTTCAAAAGGCTTTTGGATAGGTATATGGATAAAGGAGAATGATGGGGTATAGATTAAATTGTCCTTGACAGAGGACAAAGGATCGGCACAACATTGTGGGCCGAAGGGCCTGTTCTGTGCTGTATGTTCTATGTTCTATGTTCTATGTTCTATGACCCTGATACACTGTGAAACCGCATACACACCAGGCAGGATCCCGAGACACTGTGAAAACACCATGCACACCTGGCAGGACCCTGATACACTTTGAAAACCCCATACACACCTGGCAGGATCCTGATACACTGTGAAAACCCCATGCACACCTGGCAGGAACCTGATACACTGTGAAAACCCCATTCACACCTGGCAGGATCCTGTTACAGTGTTAAAAACCCATACACACCTGGCAGGACCCTGATACACAGTGAAATCCCCGTACACACCTGGCAGGTTCCTGATGCACTGTGAAACCCTCATACACACCTGGCAGTATCCTGATCCACTGTGAATCCCCATACACACCTGGCAGGATCCTGATACACTGTGAAAACCCCATGCACACCTGGCAGGAACCTGATACACTGTGAAAACCCCATTCACACCTGGCAGGATCCTGTTACAGTGTTAAAAACCCATACACACCTGGCAGGACCCTGATACACAGTGAAATCCCCGTACACACCTGGCAGGTTCCTGATGCACTGTGAAACCCTCATACACACCTGGCAGTATCCTGATCCACTGTGAATCCCCATACACACCTGGCAGGATCCTGATACACTGTGAAAACCCCATACACAACTGGCAGGATCCTGATCCACTGTGAAACCCACACAACACATCTGGCAGGAACCTGATGCACTGTGAAAACCCCATACACTCCTGGCAGGATCCTGATCCAATGTGAAACGCCATACACACCTGGCAGTATCCTGATCCACTGTGAAACCCCATACACACCTGGCAGGATCCTGATACACTCTGTAAACCCCATAGACAACTGGCAGGATCCTGAGCCACTGTGAAACCCCCATACACATCTGGCAGGATCCTGATACACTGTGAAATCCCATACACATCAGGCAGGATCCTGATACACTGTGAAACCCCAGACACATTTGGCAGGATCCTGATGCACTGTGAAAACCCCACACACACCTGGCAGGACACTGATACACTGTGAAAACCCCATATGCACCTGGCAGGATCCTGATCCACTGTGAAATCCCCATACACACCTGGCAGGATCCTGATACACTGTGAAACCCCATACACACCTGGCAGTATCCTGATACACTGAGAAAACCCCATACACACCTGGCAGGACTCTGATACACCGTGAATCCCCGTATACACCTGGCTGGTTCCTGATGCACTGTGAAAACCCCATACACACCTGGCAGGATACTGATACACTGTGAAAACCCCACACACACCTGGCAGGATCCTGATACACTGTGAAAACCCATACACACCTGGCAGGATCCTGATACACTTTGAAACTCCATACACACCTGGCAGGATCCTGATACACTGTGAAAACCCCATACACACCTGGCAGGATCTTGATCAACTGTGAAAACTCCATACACACCTGGTAGGACGCTGATAAACTGTGAAAACCCCATACACACCTGGCAGCACCCTGATACACTGTGAAAACCCCATACCCTCCTGGCAGGAACCTGATACACTGTGAAAACCCCATACACACCTGGCAGGAACCTGATGCACTGTGAAAACCCCATACACTCCTGGCCGGATCCTGATCCAATGTGAAACCCCATACACACCTGGCAGTATCCTGATCCACTGTGAAACCCCATACACACCTGGCAGGATCCTGATACACTGTGAAAACCCCATACACAACTGGCAGGATCCTGATCCACTGTGAAACCCCCATACACATCTGGCAGGATCCTGATACACTGTGAAATCCCATACACATCAGGCAGGTCCCTGATACACTGTGAAACCCCATACTCACCTGGCAGGATCCTGATACACTGTGAATCCCCGTACACACCTGGCATGATCCTGATCCACTGTCAAACCCCCATACACACCTGGCAGGATCTTGATACACTGTGAAACCCCATACATACCTGGCAGGATCCTGATACACTGTGAAAACACCATGCACACCTGGCAGGACACTGATACACTGTGAATCCCCGTACACACCTGGCAGGTTCCTGAAACACTGTGAAAACCCCATACACACCTGTCAGGTCCCTGATACACTGTGAAACCCCATACTCACCTGGCAGGATCCTGATACACTGTGAATCCCCGTACACACCTGGCATGATCCTGATCCACTGTGAAAATCCCATACAAACCTGTAAGGACCCTGATGCACTGTGAAACCGCATACACACCAGGCAGGATCCCGAGACACTGTGAAAACACCATGCACACCTGGCAGGACCCTGATACACTTTGAAAACCCCATACACACCTGGCAGGATCCTGATACACTGTGAAAACCCCATGCACACCTGGCAGGACCCTGATACACTGTGAAAACCCCATTCACACCTGGCAGGATGCTGTTACAGTGTTAAAAACCCATACACACCTGGCAGGACCCTGAGACACAGAGAAATCCCCGTACACACCTGGCAGGTTCCTGATGCACTGTGAAACCCTCATACACACCTGGCAGTATCCTGATCCACTGTGAATCCCCATACACACCTGGCAGGATCCTGATACACTGTGAAAACCCCATACACAAATGGCAGGATCCTGATCCACTGTGAAACCCACACAACACATCTGGCAGGAACCTGATGCACTGTGAAAACCCCATACACTCCTGGCAGGATCCTGATCCAATGTGAAACCCCATACACACCTGGCAGTATCCTGATCCACTGTGAAACCCCATACACACCTGGCAGGATCCTGATACACTGTGAAAACACCCATAGACAACTGGCAGGATCCTGAGCCACTGTGAAACCCCCATACACATCTGGCAGGATCCTGATACACTCTGAAATCCCATACACATCAGGCAGGATCCTGATACACTGTGAAACCCCAGACACACCTGGCAGGACCCTGATACACTGTGAAATCCCCATACACACCGGGCAGGATCCTGATACACTGTGAAAACCCCATACACACCGGTCAGGTCCCTGATACACTGTGAAAACCCCATAGACAACTGGCAGGATCCTGAGCCACTGAGAAAACCCCATACACACCTGGCAGGACTCTGATACACCGTGAATCCCCGTATACACCTGGCTGGTTCCTGATGCACTGTGAAAACCCCATACACACCTGGCAGGTTACTGATACACTGTGAAAACCCCACACACACCTGGCATGATCCTGATACACTGTGAAAACCCATACACACCTGGCAGGATCCTGATACACTTTGAAACCCGATACACACCTGGCAGGATCCTGATACACTGTGAAAACCCATACACATCAGGCAGGATCCTGATACACTGTGAAACCCCAGACACATTTGGCAGGATCCTGATGCACTGTGAAAACCCCATACACATCTGGCAGGATCCTGATACACTGTGAAATCCCATACACATCAGGCAGGATCCTGATACACTGTGAAACCCCAGACACATTTGGCAGGATCCTGATGCACTGTGAACACCCCATACACACCTGGCAGGACCCTGATACACTGTGAAAACCCCATATGCACCTGGCAGGATCCTGATACACTGTGAAACCCCAGACACACCTGGCAGGATCCTGATGCACTGTGAAAACCCCATACACACCTGGCAGGACCCTGATGCACTGTGAAACCCCATATACACCTGACAGGATACTGATACACTGTGAAAACCCCACACACACCTGGCAGGATCCTGATACACTGTGAAAACCCCATACACACCTGGCAGGATCCTGATACACTTTGAAACCCCATATACACCTGGCAGGATCCTGATAAACTGTGAAAACCCCATACACACCTGGCAGGATCCTGATCAACTGTGAAAACTCCATACACACCTGGCAGGAAGCTGATAAACTGTGAAAACCCCATACACACCTGGCAACACCCTGATACACTGTGAAAACCCTATACCCTCCTGGCAGGAACCTGATACACTGTGAAAACCCCATACACACCTGGCAGGATCCTGATACACTTTGAAACCCCATATACACCTGGCAGCATCCTGATAAACTGTGAAAACCCCATACACACCTGGCAGGATCCTGATCAACTGTGAAAACTCCATACACACCTGGCAGGACGCTGATAAACTGTGAAAACCCCATACACACATGGCAGCACCCTGATACACTGTGAAAACCCTATACCCTCCTGGCAGGAACCTGATACACTGTGAAAACCCCATACACACCTGGCAGGAACCTGATGCACTGTGAAAACCCCATACACTCCTGGCAGGATCCTGAACCAATGTGAAACCCCATACACTCCTGGCAGTATCCTGATCCACTGTGAAACCCCATACACACCTGGCAGGATCCTGATACACTGTGAAAACCCCATACACAACTGGCAGGATCCTGATCCACTGTGAAACCCCCATACACATCTGGCAGGATCCTGATACACTGTGAAATCCCATACACATCAGGCAGGATCCTGATACACTGTGAAACCCCAGACACATTTGGCAGGATCCTGATGCACTGTGAAAACCCCAAACACACCTGGCAGGACCCTAATACACTGTGAAAACCCCATATGCACCTGGCAGGATCTTGATACACTGTGAAACCCCATACACACCTGGCAGGATCCTGATACACTGTGAAAACCCCATACACACCTGGCAGGACCCTGATACACTGTGAAACCCCATACACACCTGACAGGATACTGATACACTGTGAAAACCCCAAACACACCGGGCAGGATCCTGATACACTGTGAAAACCCCAGACACACCTGGCAGGATCCTGATACACTGTGAAAACCCCATACACACCAGGCAGGATCCTGATGAACTGTGAAACCCCATACACACGTGGCAGCACCTGATACACTGTGAAAACCCCATACACACCTGGCAGGATCCTGATCCACTGTGAAAACCCCATACACACCTGGCACGATCCTGATCCACTGTGAAAACCCCATACACACTTGGCAGGATCCTGATACACTGTGAAAACCCCATGCACACTTGGCTTGAACCTGATACACTGTGAAAACCCCATACACACCTGGCAGAATCCTGATCCACTGTGAAATCCCCATACACACCTGGCAAGATGCTGATAAACTGTGAAACCCCCATACACACCTGGCAGGATCCTGAAAAACTCTGAAAACCCATACACACCTGGCAGGATCCTGATACACTGTGAAACCCCCATACATACCTGGCAGGAACATGATACACTGTGAAAACCCCGTACACACCTGGCTGGTTCCTGATGCACAGTGGAACACCATTCACATCTGGCAGGATCCTGATGCACAGTGAAACCCCATTCACATCTGGCAGGATTCTGATACACTGTGAAACCCCATACACACCTGGGAGGATCCTGATACACTGTGAAACCCAATACACACCTGGCAGGATCCTGAAACACTGTGAAAACCCCATACACACCTGGCAGGATCTTGATCAACTGTGAAATCTCCATACACACCTGGCAGGACGCTGATAAACTGTGCAAACCCCATGCACACCTGGCAGCACCCTGATACACTGTGAAAACCCCATACCCTCCTGGCAGGAACCTGATACACTGTGAAAACCCCATACACACCTGGCAGGAACCTGATGCACTGTGAAAACCCCATACACTCCTGGCAGGATCCTGATCCAATGTGAAACCCCATACACACCTGGCAGTATCCTGATCCACTGTGAAACCCCATACACACCTGGCAGGATCCTGAAACACTGTGAAAACCCCATACACAATTGGCAGGATCCTGATCCACTGTGAAACCCCCATACACATCTGGCAGGATCCTGATACACTGTGAAATCCCATACACATCAGGCAGGATCCTGATACACTGTGAAACCCCAGACACATTTGGCAGGATCCTGATGCACTGTGAAAACCCCATACACACCTGGCAGAACCCTGATACACTGTGAAAACCCCATATGCACCTGGCAGGATCCTGATACACTGTGAAACCCCATACACACCTGGCAGGATCCTGATACACTGTGAAAACCCCATACACACCTGGCAGGACCCTGATACACTGTGAAACCCCATATACACCTGACAGGATACTGATACACTGTGAAAACCCCACACACAACTGGCAGGATCCTGATACACTGTGAAAACCCCATACACACCTGGCAGGATCCTGATACACTTTGAAACCCCATATACACCTGGCAGGATCCTGATAAACTGTGAAAACCCCATACACACCTGGCAGGATCCTGATCAACTGTGAAAACTCCATACACACCTGGCAGGACGCTGATAAACTGTGAAAACCCCATACACACCTGGCAGCACCCTGATACACTGTGAAAACCCTATACCCTCCTGGCAGGAACCTGATACACTGTGAAAACCCCATACACACCTGGCAGGAACCTGATGCACTGTGAAAACCCCATACACTCCTGGCAGTATCCTGAACCAATGTGAAACCCCATACACTCCTGGCAGTATCCTGATCCACTGTGAAACCCCATACACACCTGGGCAGGATCCTGATACACTGTGAAAACCCCATACACAACTGGCAGGATCCTGATCCACTGTGAAACCCCCATACACATCTGGCAGGATCCTGATACACTGTGAAATCCCATAGACATCAGGCAGGATCCTGATACACTGTGAAACCCCAGACACATTTGGCAGGATCCTGATGCACTGTGAAAACCCCATACACACCTGGCAGGACCCTGATACACTGTGAAAACCCCATATGCACCTGGCAGGATCCTGATACACTGTGAAACCCCATACACACCTGGCAGGATCCTGATACACTGAGAAAACCCCATACACACCTGGCAGGACTCTGATACACCGTGAATCCCCGTATACACCTGGCTGGATCCTGATACACTGTGAAAACCCTATACACACCTGGCAGGACCCTGATACACTGTGAAACCCCATACACACCTGACAGGATACTGATACACTGTGAAAACCCCAAACACACCGGGCAGGATCCTGATACACTGTGAAAACCCCAGACACACCTGGCAGGATCCTGATACACTGTGAAAACCCCATACACACCAGGCAGGATCCTGATGAACTGTGAAACCCCATACACACGTGGCAGCACCTGATAAACTGTGAAAACCCCATACACACCTGGCAGGATCCTGATCCACTGTGAAAACCCCATACACACCTGGCACGATCCTGATCCACTGTGAAAACCCCATACACACTTGGCAGGATCCTGATACACTGTGAAAACCCCATGCACACTTGGCTTGATCCTGATACACTGTGAAAACCCCATACACACCTGGCAGGACCCTGATACACTGTGAAACCCCATATACACCTGACAGGATACTGATACACTGTGAAAACCCCACACACAACTGGCAGGATCCTGATACACTGTGAAAACCCCATACACACCTGGCAGGATCCTGATACACTTTGAAACCCCATATACACCTGGCAGGATCCTGATAAACTGTGAAAACCCCATACACACCTGGCAGGATCCTGATCAACTGTGAAAACTCCATACACACCTGGCAGGACGCTGATAAACTGTGAAAACCCCATACACACCTGGCAGCACCCTGATACACTGTGAAAACCCTATACCCTCCTGGCAGGAACCTGATACACTGTGAAAACCCCATACACACCTGGCAGGAACCTGATGCACTGTGAAAACCCCATACACTCCTGGCAGTATCCTGAACCAATGTGAAACCCCATACACTCCTGGCAGTATCCTGATCCACTGTGAAACCCCATACACACCTGGGCAGGATCCTGATACACTGTGAAAACCCCATACACAACTGGCAGGATCCTGATCCACTGTGAAACCCCCATACACATCTGGCAGGATCCTGATACACTGTGAAATCCCATAGACATCAGGCAGGATCCTGATACACTGTGAAACCTCAGACACATTTGGCAGGATCCTGATGCACTGTGAAAACCCCATACACACCTGGCAGGACCCTGATACACTGTGAAAACCCCATATGCACCTGGCAGGATCCTGATACACTGTGAAACCCCATACACACCTGGCAGGATCCTGATACACTGAGAAAACCCCATACACACCTGGCAGGACTCTGATACACCGTGAATCCCCGTATACACCTGGCTGGATCCTGATACACTGTGAAAACCCTATACACACCTGGCAGGACCCTGATACACTGTGAAACCCCATACACACCTGACAGGATACTGATACACTGTGAAAACCCCAAACACACCGGGCAGGATCCTGATACACTGTGAAAACCCCAGACACACCTGGCAGGATCCTGATACACTGTGAAAACCCCATACACACCAGGCAGGATCCTGATGAACTGTGAAACCCCATACACACGTGGCAGCACCTGATAAACTGTGAAAACCCCATACACACCTGGCAGGATCCTGATCCACTGTGAAAACCCCATACACACCTGGCACGATCCTGATCCACTGTGAAAACCCCATACACACTTGGCAGGATCCTGATACACTGTGAAAACCCCATGCACACTTGGCTTGATCCTGATACACTGTGAAAACCCCATACACACCTGGCAGAATCCTGATCCACTGTGAAAACACCATACACACCTGGCAAGATGCTGATAAACTGTGAAACCCCCATACACACCTGGCAGGATCCTGAAAAACTCTGAAAACACATACACACCTGGCAGGATCCTGATACACTGTGAAACCCCCATACATACCCGGCAGGAACATGATACACTGTGAAAACCCCGTACACACCTGGCTGGTTCCTGATGCACAGTGGAACACCATTCACGTCTGGCAGGATCCTGATGCACAGTGAAACCCCATTCACATCTGGCAGGATCCTGATACACTGTGAAACCCCATACACACCTGGGAGGATCCTGATACACTGTGAAACCCAATACACACCTGGCAGGATCCTGAAACACTGTGAAACCCCATACACACCTGGCAGGATCCTTTTACACTGTGAAACCCCCATGCACACGTGGCAGGTTCCTGATCCACTGTGAAATCGCCATACACACCTGGCAGTACGCTGATAAACTGTGAAAACCACATACCCTCCTGGCAAGAACATGATACACTGTGAAAACCCCATACACACCTGGCAGGATCCTGATATACTGTGAAAGCCCATACACACCTGGCAGGATCCCGATACAATGTGAAACCCCCATACACACCTGGTTGGAGCCTGATACTCTGTGAAAACCCCGTACACACCTGGCAGGTTCCTGATGCAAAGTGAAACCCCATTCACATCTGGCAGGATCCTGATACACTGTGAAACCCCATACACACTTGGCAGGATCCTGATACACTGTGAAACCCCCATGCACACCTGGCAGGATCCTGATCCACTGTGAAATCGCCATACACACCTGGCAGTACGCTGATAAACTGTGAAAACCACATACCCTCCTGGCAGGTACATGATCCACTGTGAAAACCCCATACACACCTGGCAGGATCCTGAGAGACTGTGAAAACCCAGACACACCTGGCAGGATCCTGATACAATGTGAAACCCCCATACACACCTGGCAGGAGCCTGATACTCTGTGAAAACCCCGTACACACCTGGCAGGTTCCTGATGCACAGTGGAACCCCATTCACTTGTGGCATGATCCTGATGCAAAGTGAAACCCCATTCACATCTGGCAGGATCCTGATACACTGTGAAACCCCATACACACCTGGCAGGATCCTGATACACTGTGAAACCCCCAGGCACACCTGGCAGGATCCTGATCCACTGTGAAAACGCCATACACACCTGGCAGTACGCTGATAAACTGTGAAAACCCCATGCACAACTTGCAGGATCCTGATACACTGTGAAACCCCATACACACCAGGCAGGATCCTGATCCACTGTGAAAACCCCATACACACCTGGCAGGATCCTGATCCACTGTGAAAACCCCATACACACCTGGCAGGATCCTGATCCACTGTGAAAACCCCATACACACTTGGCAGGATCCTGATACACAGTGAAAACCCCATCACACTTGGCAGGATCCTGATACACTGTGAAAACCCCATACACTCCTGGCAGGATCCTGATCCACTGTGAAAACCCCATACACACCTGGCAAGATGCTGATAAACTGTGAAGCCCCCAAACACACCTGGCAGGATCCTGAAAAACTCTGAAAACCCCATACACATCTGGCAGGATCCTGATATACTGTGAAAACCCATAAACACCTGGCAGGATCCTGATTCACTGTGAAACCCCCATACACACCCGGCAGGAGCCTGATACACTGTGAACACCCCGTACACACCTGGCAGGTTCCTGATGCACAGTGGAACCCCACTCACATCTGGCAGGTTCCTGATGCACAGTGAAACCCCATTCACATCTGGCAGGATCCTGATACACTGTGAAACCCCATGCACACCTGGCAGGATCCTGATACACTGTGAAACCCCATATACACCTGGCAGGATCCTGATACACTGTGAAACCCCATACACACCTGGCAGGATCCTGATACACTGTGAAACCCCCATGCACACCTGGCAGGATCCTGATCCACTGTGAAAAGGCCATACACACCTGGCAGTACGCTGATAAACTGTGAAAACCCCATACACACCTGGCAGTACCCTGATACACTGTGAAAACCCCATACCCTCCTGGCAGGATCCTGATACACTGTGATACCCCATACAAACCTGGCAGGATCCTGATACACTGTGAAACCCCAGACACATCAGGCAGGATCCTGATGCACTTGGAAAACACCATACACACCTGGCAGGACCCTGATACACTGTAAAAACCCCATATGCACCTGGCAGGAACCTGATCCACTGTCAAACCCCCATACACACCTGGCAGGATCTTGATACACTGTGAAACCCCATACACACCTGGCAGGATCCTGATACACTGTGAAAACACCATACAAACCTGTAAGGACACTGATACACTGTGAATCCCCGTACACACCTGGCAGGTTCCTGATACACTGTGAAAACCCCATACACACCTGTCAGGTCCCTGATACACTGTGAAACCCCATACTCACCTGGCAGGATCCTGATACACTGTGAATCCCCGTACACACCTGGCATGATCCTGATACACTGTGAAAACCCCATACAAACCTGTAAGGACCCTGATACACTGTGAAACCGCATACACACCAGGCAGGATCCCGATACACTGTGAAAACACCATGCACACCTGGCAGGACCCTGATACACTGTGAAAACACCATACACACCTGGCAGGATCCTGACACAGTATGAAAACCCCATGCACACCTGGCAGGATCCTGATACACTGTGAAATCCCCATTCACACCTGGCAGGATCCTGTTACAGTGTTAAAAACCCATACACACCTGGCAGGACCCTGATACACAGTGAAATCCCCGTACACACCTGGCAGGTTCCTGATGCACTGTGAAACCCTCATACACACCTGGCATTATCCTGATCCACTGTGAATCCCCATACACACCTGGCAGGATCCTGATACACTGTGAAAACCCCATACACAACTGGCAGGATCCTGATCCACTGTGAAACCCACACAACACATCTGGCAGGATGCTGATACACTGTGAAACCCCATACACACCTGGCAGTATCCTGATACACTGTGAAACCCCAGACACACCAGGCAGGATCCCGATACACTGTGAAAACACCATCCACACCTGGCAGGACCCTGACACACTGTGAAAACCACATATGCACCTGGCAGGATCCTGATCCACTGTGAAACCCCCATACACACCTGGCAAGATCCTGATACACTGTGAAACCCCATACACACCTGGCAGGATCCTGATACACTGAGAAAACCCCATACACACCTGGCAGGTCCCTGATGCACTGTGAAACCCCATACACACCTGGCAGGATCCTGATACACTGTGAAAACCCCATGCAAACCTGGCAGGACCTTGATACACTGTGAATCCCTGTACACACCTGGCATGATCCTGATACACTGTGAAAACCCCATATACACCTGTAAGGACCCTGATACACTGTGAAACGGAATACACACCAGGCAGGATCTCGAAACACTGTGAAAACACCATACACACCTGGCAGGACCCTGATACACTGTGAAAACTCCATATGCACCTGACAGGATCCTGATCCACTGTGAAACCCCCATACACACCTGGCAGGATACTGATACACTGTGAAACCCCAAACAAACCTGGCAGGATCCTGATACACTGAGAAAACCCCAGACACACCTGGCAGGACTCTGATACACCGTCAATCCCCGTACACACCTGGCAGGATCCTGATACACTGTGAAAACCCCATACACACCTGGCAGGATCCTGATACACTGTGAAAACCCCATAAACACCAGGCAGGATCCTGATAAACTGTGAAACCCCATACACACGTGGCAGCATCCTGATACACTGTGAAAACCCCATACACACCTGGCAGGTCCCTGATACACTGTGAAACCCCATACACACCTGGCAGGATCCTGATGCACTGTGAAAACCCCATGCACACCTGGCAGGACCCTGATACACTGTGAATCCCTGTACACACCTTGCATGATCCTGATACACTGTGAAAACCCCATACACACCTGTAAGGACCCTGATACACTGTGAAACCGAATACACACCAGGCAGGATCCCGATACACTGTGAAAACACCATCCACACCTGGCAGGACCCTGACACACTGTGAAAACCACATATGCACCTGGCAGGATCCTGATCCACTGTGAAACCCCCATACACACCTGGGAGGATCCTGATACACTGTGAAACCCCATACACACCTGGCAGGATCCTGATACACTGAGAAAACCCCATACACACCTGGCAGGTCCCTGATGCACTGAGAAACCCCATACACACCTGGCAGGATCCTGATACACTGTGAAAACCCCATGCAGACCTGGCAGGACCCTGATCCACTGTGAAACCCCCATACACACCTGGCAGGATCCTGATACACTGTGAAACCCCATACACACCTGGCAGGATACTGATACACTGAGAAAACCCCATGCACCTGGCAGGTCCCTGATGCACTGTGAAACCCCATACACACCTGGCAGGATCCTGATACACTGTGAAAACCCCATGCAAACCTGGCAGGACCTTGATACACTGTGAATCTCCGTACACACCTGGCATGATCCTAATACACTGTGAAAACCCCATATACACCTGTAAGGACCCTGATACACTGTGAAACGGAATACACACCAAGCAGGATGTCGAAACACTGTGAACACACCATACACACCTGGCAGGTCCCTGATACACTGTGAAAACTCCATATGCACCTGGCAGGATCCTGATGCACTGTGAAACCCCCATACACACCTGGCAGGATCCTGATACACTGTGAAACCCCATACAAACCTGGCAGGATCCTGATACACTGGGAAAGCCCCAGACACACCTGGCAGAACTCTGATACACCGTCAATCCCCGTACACACCTGGCAGGATCCTGATACACTGTGAAAACCATATACACACCTGGCAGGACCCTGATACACTGTGAAATACCATACACACCTGGCAGGATCCTGATACACTGTGAAAACCCCATACACACCTGGCAGGATCCTGATACACTGTGAAAACCCCATAAACACCAGGCAGGATCCTGATAAACTGTGAAACCCCATACACACGTGGCAGCATCCTGATACACTGTGAAAACCCCATACACACCTGGCAGCTCCCTGATACACTGTGAAACCCCATACACACCTGGCAGGATCCTGATACGCTGTGAAAACCCCATGCACACCTGGCAGGAACCTGATACACTGTGAATCCCCGTACACACCTTGCATGATCCTGATACACTGTGAAACCGAATACACACCAGGCAGGATCCCGGTACACTGTGAAAACACCATCCACACCTGGCAGGACCCTGACACACTGTGAAAACCACATATGCACCTGGCAGGATCCTGATCCACTGTGAAACCCCCATACACACCTGGGAGGATCCTGATACACTGTGAAACCCCATACACACCTGGCAGGATCCTGATACACTGAGAAAACCCCACACACACCTGGCAGGTCCCTGATGCACTGAGAAACCCCATACACACCTGGCAGGATCCTGATACACTGTGAAAACCCCATGCAGACCTGGCAGGACCCTGATACACTGTGAATCCCCGTACACACCTGGCGTGATCCTGATACACTGTGAAAACCCCACATACACCTGTGAGGATCCTGATACACTGTGAAAACTCCATATGCACCTGGCAGGATCCTGATGCACTGTGAAACCCCCATACACACCTGGCAGGATCCTGATACACTGTGAAACCCCATACAAACCTGGCAGGATCCTGATACACTGGGAAAGCCCCAGACACACCTGGCAGAACTCTGATACACCGTCAATCCCCTTACACACCTGGCAGGATCCTGATACACTGTGAAAACCATATACACACCTGGCAGGACCCTGATACACTGTGAAATACCATACACACCTGGCAGGATCCTGATACACTGTGAAAACCCCATACACACCTGGCAGGATCCTGATACACTGTGAAAACCCCATAAACACCAGGCAGGATCCTGATAAACTGTGAAACCCCATACACACGTGGCAGCATCCTGATACACTGTGAAAACCCCATACACACCTGGCAGCTCCCTGATACACTGTGAAACCCCATACACACCTGGCAGGATCCTGATACGCTGTGAAAACCCCATGCACACCTGGCAGGAACCTGATACACTGTGAATCCCCGTACACACCTTGCATGATCCTGATACACTGTGAAACCGAATACACACCAGGCAGGATCCCGATACACTGTGAAAACACCATCCACACCTGGCAGGACCCTGACACACTGTGAAATCCACATATGCACCTGGCAGGATCCTGATCCACTGTGAAACCCCCATACACACCTGGGAGGATCCTGATACACTGTGAAACCCCATACACACCTGGCAGGATCCTGATACACTGTGAAAACCCCATGCAGACCTGGCAGGACCCTGATACACTGTGAATCCCCGTACACACCTGGCGTGATCCTGATACACTGTGAAAACCCCACATACACCTGTGAGGATCCTGATACACTGTGAAACGGAATACACACCAGGCAGGATCTCGAAACACTGTGAAAACACCATACACACCTGGCAGGACCCTGATACACTGTGAAAACTCCATATGCACTTGGCAGGATCCTGATCCACTGTGAAACCCCCATACACACCTGGCAGGATCCTGATACACTGTGAAACCCCATACAAACCTGGCAGGATCCTGATACACTGAGAAAACCCCAGACACACCTGGCAGGACTCTGATACACCGTCAATCCCCGTACACACCTGGCAGGATCCTGATACACTGTGAAAACCCATACACACCTGGCAGGACCCTGATACACTGTGAAACACCATACACACCTGGCAGGATCGTGATACACTGTGAAAACCCATACACACCTGGCAGGATCCTGATACACTGTGAAACCCCCATACACACCCGGCAGGACCCTGATACACTGAGAAAACCCCAGACACACCTGGCAGGACCCTGATACACCGTCAATCCCCGTACACACCTGGCAGGATCCTGATACACTGTGAAAACCCATACACACCTGGCAGGACCCTGATACACTGTGAAACACCATACACACCTGGCAGGATCCTGATACACTGTGAAAACCCCATACACACCTGGCAGGATCCTGATACACTGTGAAAACCCCGTACACACCTGGCAGGTTCCTGATGCACAGTGGAATCTCATTCACATCTGGCAGGATCCTGATGCACAGTGAAACCCCATTCACACCTGGCAGGATCCTGATACACTGTGAAACCCCCTGCACACCTGGCAGGATCCAGATCCACTGTGAAAACGCCATACACACCTGGCAGGACGCTGATAAACTGTGAAAACCCCAAACACACCTGACAGGACCCTGAGACACTGTGTAAACCCCATACCCTCCTGGCAGGAACCTGACACACTGTGAAAACCCCATACATACCTGGCAGGACACCGATACACTGTGAAAACCCCATACACGCCTGGCAGGATCCTGATACACTGTGAAACCCCATACACACCTGGCAGTATCCTGATCCACTGTGAATCCCCATACACACCTGGCAGGACCCTGATGCACTGTGAAAACCCCATACACAACTGGCAGGATCCTGATCCACTGTGAAACGCACACAACACATCTGGCAGGATCCTGATACACTGTGAAACCCCATACACACCTGGCAGTATCCTGATACACTGTGAAACCCCAGACACATCTGGCAGGATCCTGATGCACTGTGAAAACCCCATACACACCTGGCAGGTCCCTGATACACTGTGGAAACCCCATATGCACCTGGCAGTATCCTGATCCACTGTGAAACCCCCATACACACCTGGCAGGATCTTGATACATTGTGAAACCCCATACACACCTGGCAGGATCCTGATACACAGTGAAAACCGCATACAGGCCTGGCAGGACTCTGATACACTGTGAATCCCCGCACACACCACGCAGTTTCCTGATACACTGTGAAAATCCCATACACACCTGGCAGGTCCCTGATACACTGTGAAACCCCATACACACCTGGCAGGATCCTGATACACTGTGAAAACCCCATGCACACCTGTAAGGACCCTGATACACTGTGAAACCCCATACACACCTGGCAGGATCCTGATACACTGTGAAAACACCATGCACACCTGGCAGGACCCTGATACACTGTGAATCCCCGTACACACCTTGCAGGATCCTGATACACTGTGAAAACCCCATTCACACCTGGCAGGATCCTGATACACTGTGAAACCCCCATACACACCCGGCAGGATCCTGATACACTGTGAAAACCCCGTACACACCTGGCAGGTTCCTGATGCACAGTGGAATCTCATTCACATCTGGCAGGATCCTGATGCACAGTGAAACCCCATTCACACCTGGCAGGATCCTGATACACTGTGAAACCCCCTGCACACCTGGCAGGATCCAGATCCACTGTGAAACCCACACAACACATCTGGCAGGATCCTGATACACTGTGAAACCCCATACACACCTGGCAGTATCCTGATCCACTGTGAATCCCCATACACATCTAGCAGGATCATGATACACTGTGAAAACCCCATACACAACTGGCAGGATCCTGATCCACTGTGAAACCCACACAACACATCTGGCAGGATCCTGATACACTGTGAAACCCCATACACACCTGGCAGTATCCTGATACACTGTGAAACCCCAGACACATCTGGCAGGATCCTGATACACTGTGAAAACCCCATACACACCTGGCAGGACCCTGATACACTGTGGAAACCCCATATGCACCTGGCAGTATCCCGATCCACTTTGAAACCTCCATACACACCTGGCAGGATCTTGATACATTGTGAAACCCCATACACACCTGGCAGGATCCTGATACACTGTGAAAACCGCATACACGCCTGGCAGGACTCTGATACACTGTGAATCCCCGCACAAACCACGCAGTTTCCTGATACACTGTGAAAACCCCATACACACCTGGCAGGTCCCTGATACACTGTGAAAACCCATACACACCTGGCAGGATCCTGATACACTGTGAAACCCCCTGCACACCTGGCAGGATCCAGATCCACTGTGAAAACGCCATACACACCTGGCAGGAACCTGACACACTGTGAAAACCCCATGCATACCTGGCAGGACACTGATACACTGTGAAAACCCCATACACGCCTGGCAGGAACCTGATACACTGTGAAACCCCATACACACCTGGCAGTATCCTGATCCACTGTGAATCCCCATACACATCTGGCAGGATCATGATACACTGTGAAAACCCCATACACAACTGGCAGGATCCTGATACACTGTGAAACCCCATACACACCTGGCAGGATACTGATACACTGTGTAAACCCCATACACAACTGGCAGGATCCTGATCCACTGTGAAACCCACACAACACATCTGGCAGGATCCTGATACACTGTGAAACCCCATACACACATGGCAGTATCCTGATACACTGTGAAACCCCAGACACATCTGGCAGGATCCTGATGCACTGTGAAAACCCCACACACACCTGGCAGGACCCTGATACACTGTGGAAACCCCATATGCACCTTGCAGTATCCCGATCCACTGTGAAACCTCCATACACACCTGGCAGGATCTTGATACATTGTGAAACCCCATACACACCTGGCAGGATCCTGATACACTGTGAAAACCGCATACACGCCTGGCAGGACTCTGATACACTGTGAATCCCCGCACACACCACGCAGTTTCCTGATACACTGTGAAAACCCCATAAACACCTGGCAGGTCCCTGATACACTGTGAAACCCCATACACACCTGGCAGGATCCTGATACACTGTGAAAACGAATACACTCCAGGCAGGATCCCGATACACTGTGAAAACACCATCCACACCTGGCAGGTCCCTGACACACTGTGAAAACCCCATATGCACCTGGCAGGATCCTGATCCACTGTGAAACCCCCATACACACCTGGCAGGATCCTGATACACTGTGAAACCCCATAAACACCTGGCAGGATCCTGATACACTGAGAAAACCCCATACACACCTGGCAGGACTCTGATACACCGTCAATCCCCGTACACACCTGGCAGGATCCTGATACACTGTGAAAACCCCATACACACCTGGCAGGACCCTGATACACTGTGAAACCCCATACACACCTGGCAGGATACTGATACACTGTGAAAACCCCATACACACCTGGCAGGATCCTGATACACTGTGAAAACCCCATAAACACCAGGCAGGATCCTGATAAACTGTGAAACCCCATACACACGTGGCAGCATCCTGATACACTGTGAAAACCCCATACACACCTGGCAGGATCCTGATCCACTGTGAAAACCCCATACACACCTGGCAGGATCCTGATCCACTGTGAAAACCCCATACACACCTGGCAGTATCCTGATACACTGTGAAAACCCCATACACACCTGGCAGTATCCTGATGCACTGTGAAAACCCCATAAACACCAGGCAGGATCCTGATAAACTGTGAAACCCTATACACAAGTGGCAGGATCCTAATACACTGTGAAAACCCCATGCACACTTGGCAGGATCCTGATACACTGTGAAAACCCCATACACACCTGGCAGGATCCTGATCCACTGTGAAAACCCCATACACACCTGGCAAGATACTGATGAACTGTGAAACCCCCAAACAAACGGCAGGATACTGAAAAACTGTGAAAACCCCATACACACCTGGCAGGATCCTGATACACTGTGAATCCCCATACACACCTGGCAGGACCCTGATACACTGTGAAAACCCCATACACAACTGGCAGGATCCTGATCCACTGTGACACCCACACAACACATCTGGCAGGATCCTGATACACTGTGAAACCCCATTCACACCTGGCAGTATCCTGATACACTGTGAAACCCCAGACACATCTGGCAGGATCCTGATGCACTGTGAAAACCCCATACACACCTGGCAGGACCCTGATACACTGTGGAAACCCCATATGCACCTGGCAGTATCCCGATCCACTGTGAAACCTCCATACACACCTGGCAGGATCTTGATACATTGTGAAACCCCATACACACCTGGCAGGATCCTGATGCACTGTGAAAACCGCATACACGCCTGGCAGGACTCTGATACACTGTGAATCCCCGCACACACCACGCAGTTTCCTGATACACTGTGAAAACCCCATACACACCTGGCAGGTCCCTGATACACTGTGAAACCCCATACACACCTGGCAGGATCCTGATACACTGTGAAACCGAATACACACCAGGCAGGATCCCGATACACTGTGAATCCCCGTACACACCTTGCATGATCCTGATACACTGTGAAAACCCCATACACACCTGTAAGGACCCTGATACACTGTGAAACCGAATACACACCAGGCAGGATCCCGATACACTGTGAAAACACCATCCACACCTGGCAGGTCCCTGACACACTGTGAAAACCCCATATGTACCTGGCAGGATCCTGATCCACTGTGAAACCCCCATACACACCTGGCAGGATCCTGATACACTGAGAAAACCCCATACACACCTGGCAGGACTCTGATACACCGTCAATACCCGTACACACCTGGCAGGATCCTGATACACTGTGAAAACCCCATACACACCTGGCAGGACCCTGATACACTGTGAAACCCCATACACACCTGGCAGGATACTGATACACTGTGAAAACCCCATACACACCTGGCAGGATCCTGATACACTGTGAAAACCCCATAAACACCAGGCAGGATCCTGATAAACTGTGAAACCCCATACACACGTGGCAGCATCCTGATACACTGTGAAAACCCCATACACACCTGGCAGGATCCTGATACACTGTGAAAACCCCATACACACCTGGCAGGATCCTGATCCACTGTGAAAACCCCATACACACCTGGCAGTATCCTGATAAACTGTGAAACCCCATACACAAGTGGCAGGATCCTGATACACTGTGAATACCCCATGCACACTTGGCAGGATCCTGATACACTGTGAAAACCCCATACACACCTGGCAGGATCCTGATCCACTGTGAAAACCCCATACACACCTGGCAAGATACTGATGAACTGTGAAACCCCCAAACAAACTGCAGGATACTGAAAAACTCTGAAAACCCCATACACATCTGGCAGGATCCTGATATACTGTGAAAATCCATACACACCTGGCAGGATCCTGATACACTGTGAATCCCCATACACACCTGGCAGGATCATGATACACTGTGAAAACCCCATACACAACTGGCAGGATCCTGATCCACTGTGAAACCCAAACAACACATCTGGCAGGATCCTGATACACTGTGAAACCCCATAAACACCTGGCAGGATCCTGATACACTGAGAAAACCCCATACACACCTGGCAGGACTCTGATACACCGTCAATCCCCGTACACACCTGGCAGGATCCTGATACACTGTGAAAACCCCATACACACCTGGCAGGACCCTGATACATTGTGAAACCCCATACACACCTGGCAGGATCCTGATGCACTGTGAAAACCGCATACACGCCTGGCAGGACTCTGATACACTGTGAATCCCCGCACACACCACGCAGTTTCCTGATACACTGTGAAAACCCCATACACACCTGGCAGGTCCCTGATACACTGTGAAACCCCATACACACCTGGCAGGATCCTGATACACTGTGAAACCGAATACACACCAGGCAGGATCCCGATACACTGTGAATCCCCGTACACACCTTGCATGATCCTGATACACTGTGAAAACCCCATACACACCTGTAAGGACCCTGATACACTGTGAAACCGAATACACACCAGGCAGGATCCCGATACACTGTGAAAACACCATCCACACCTGGCAGGTCCCTGACACACTGTGAAAACTCCATATGTACCTGGCAGGATCCTGATCCACTGTGAAACCCCCATACACACCTGGCAGGATCCTGATACACTGAGAAAACCCCATACACACCTGGCAGGACTCTGATACACCGTCAATCCCCGTACACACCTGGCAGGATCCTGATACACTGTGAAAACCCCATACACACCTGGCAGGACCCTGATACACTGTGAAACCCCATACACACCTGGCAGGATACTGATACACTGTGAAAACCCCATACACACCTGGCAGGATCCTGATACACTGTGAAAACCCCATAAACACCAGGCAGGATCCTGATAAACTGTGAAACCCCATACACACGTGGCAGCATCCTGATACACTGTGAAAACCCCATACACACCTGGCAGGATCCTGATCCACTGTGAAAACCCCATACACACCTGGCAGGATCCTGATCCACTGTGAAAACCCCATACACACCTGGCAGTATCCTGATAAACTGTGAAACCCCATACACAAGTGGCAGGATCCTGATACA
Source organism: Heterodontus francisci (assembly GCF_036365525.1). NCBI lineage: Eukaryota > Metazoa > Chordata > Chondrichthyes > Heterodontiformes > Heterodontidae > Heterodontus > Heterodontus francisci. The sequence continues at coordinate 3,184,255 of NW_027140986.1, read as the reverse complement.
CTGTGAATACCCCATGCACACTTGGCAGGATCCTGATACACTGTGAAAACCCCATACACACCTGGCAGGATCCTGATCCACTGTGAAAACCCCATACACACCTGGCAAGATACTGATGAACTGTGAAACCCCCAAACAAACGGCAGGATACTGAAAAACTCTGAAAACCCCATACACATCTGGCAGGATCCTGATATACTGTGAAAATCCATACACACCTGGCAGGATCCTGATACACTGTGAATCCCCATACACACCTGGCAGGATCATGATACACTGTGAAAACCCCATACACACCTGGCAGTATCCTGATACTCTGTGAAAACCCCATAAACACCAGGCAGGATCCTGATAAACTGTGAAACCCCATACACACGTGGCAGCATCCTGATACACTGTGAAAACCCCATACAAACCTGGCAGGATCCTGATCCACTGTGAAAACCCCATACACAACTGGCAGGATCCTGATCCACTGTGAAACCCAAACAACACATCTGGCAGGATCCTGATACACTGTGAAACCCCATAAACACCTGGCAGGATCCTGATACACTGAGAGAACCCCATACACACCTGGCAGGACTCTGATACACCGTCAATCCCCGTACACACCTGGCAGGATCCTGATACACTGTGAAAACCCCATACACACCTGGCAGGACCCTGATACACTGTGCAACCCCATACACACCTGGCAGGATGCGGATACACTGTGAAAACCCCATACACACCTGGCAGTATCCTGATACTCTGTGAAAACCCCATAAACACCAGGCAAGATCCTGATAAACTGTGAAACCCCATACACACGTGGCAGCATCCTGATGCACTGTGAAAACCCCATACAAACCTGGCAGGATCCTGATCCACTGTGAAAACCCCATACACACCTGGCAGTATCCTGATACACTGTGAAAACCCCATACACACCTGGCAGGATCCTGATACACTGTGAAAACCCCATAAACACCAGGCAGGATCCTGATAAACTGTGAAACCCCATACACAAGTGGCAGGATCCTGATACACTGTGAAAACCCCATACACACCTGGCAGGATCCTGATCCGCTGTGAAAACCCCATACACACCTGGCAAGATACTGATGAACTGTGAAACCCCCAAACAAACGGCAGGATACTGAAAAACTCTGAAAACCCCATACACATCTGGCAGGATCCTGATGTACTGTGAAAATCCAAACACACCTGGCAGGATCCTGATACACTGTGAAACCCCCATACACACCCGGCAGGAGCCTGACACACTGTGAAAACCCCGTACACACCTGGCAGGTTCCTGATGCACAGTGGAACCCCATTCACATCTGGCTGGATCCTGATGCACAGTGAAACCCCGTACACACCTGGCAGGTTCCTGATGCACAGTGGAACCCCATTCACATGTGGCATGATCCTGATGCAAAGTGAAACCCCATTCACATCTGGCAGGATCCTGATACACTGTGAAACCCCATACACACCTGGCAGGATTCTGATACACTGTGAAACCCCCAGGCACACCTGGCAGGATCCTGATCCACTGTGAAAACGCCATACACACCTGGCAGTACACTGATAAACTGTGAAAACCCCATGCACAACTTGCAGGATCCTGATACACTGTGAAACCCCATACACACCTGGCACGATACTGATACACTGTGAAAACACCATCCACACCTGGCATGTCCCTGACACACTGTGAAAACCCAATATGCACCTGGCAGGATCCTGATCCACTGTGAAACCCCCATACACACCTGGCAGGATCCTGATACACTGTGAAACCCCATAAACACCTGGCAGGATCCTGATACACTGAGAAAACCCCATACACACCTGGCAGGACTCTGATACACCGTCAATCCCCGTACACACCTGACAGGATCCTGATACACTGTGAAAACCCCATACACACCTGGCAGGACCCTGATACACTGTGAAACCCCATACACACCTGGCAGGATACTGATACACTGTGAAAACCCCATACACACCTGGCAGGATCCTGATACACTGTGAAAACCCCATAAACACCAGGCAGGATCCTGATAAACTGTGAAACCCCATACACACGTGGCAGCATCCTGATACACTGTGAAAACCCCATACACACCTGGCAGGATCCTGATCCACTGTGAAAACCCCATACACACCTGGCAGGATCCTGATCCACTGTGAAAACCCCATACACACCTGGCAGTATCCTGATACACTGTGAAAACCCCATACACACCTGGCAGGATCCTGATACACTGTGAAAACCCCATAAACACCAGGCAGGATCCTGATAAACTGTGAAACCCCATACACAAGTGGCAGGATCCTGATACACTGTGAAAACCCCATGCACACTTGGCAGGATCCTGATACACTGTGAAAACCCCATACACACCTGGCAGGATCCTGATCCACTGTGAAAACCCCATACACACCTGGCAAGATACTGATGAACTGTGAAACCCCCAAACAAACGGCAGGATACTGAAAAACTCTGAAAACCCCATACAAATCTGGCAGGATCCTGATATACTGTGAAAATCCATACACACCTGGCAGGATCCTGATACACTGTGAATCCCCATACACACCTGGCAGGATCATGATACACTGTGAAAACCCCATACACAACTGGCAGGATCCTGATCCACTGTGAAACCCACACAACACATCTGGCAGGATCCTGATACACTGTGAAACCCCATACACACCTGGCAGTATCCTGATACACTGTGAAACCCCAGACACATCTGGCAGGATCCTGATGCACTGTGAAAACCCCATACACACCTGGCAGGACCCTGATACACTGTGGAAACCCCATATGCACCTGGCAGTATCCCGATCCACTGTGAAACCTCCATACACACCTGGCAGGATCTTGATACATTGTGAAACCCCATACACACCTGGCAGGATCCTGATACACTGTGAAAACCGCATACACGCCTGGCAGGACTCTGATACACTGTGAATCCCCGCACACACCACGCAGTTTCCTGATACACTGTGAAAACCCCATACACACCTGGCAGGTCCCTGATACACTGTGAAACCCCATACACACCTGGCAGGATCCTGATACACTGTGAAACCGAATACACACCAGGCAGGATCCCGATACACTGTGAATCCCCGTACACACCTTGCATGATCCTGATACACTGTGAAAACCCCATACACACCTGTAAGGACCCTGATACACTGTGAAACCGAATACACACCAGGCAGGATCCCGATACACTGTGAAAACACCATCCACAACTGGCAGGTCCCTGACACACTGTGAAAACCCCATATGCACCTGGCAGGATCCTGATCCACTGTGAAACCCCCATACACACCTGGCAGGATCCTGATACACTGTGAAACCCCATAAACACCTGGCAGGATCCTGATACACTGAGAAAACCCCATACACACCTGGCAGGACTCTGATACACCGTCAATCCCCGTACACACGTGGCAGGATCCTGATACACTGTGAAAACCCCATACACACCTGGCAGGACCCTGATACACTGTGAAACCCCATACACACCTGGCAGGATACTGATACACTGTGAAAACCCCATACACACCTGGCAGGATCCTGATACACTGGGAAAACCCCATAAACACCAGGCAGGATCCTGATAAACTGTGAAACCCCATACACACGTGGCAGCATCCTGATACACTGTGAAAACCCCATACACACCTGGCAGGATCCTGATCCACTGTGAAAACCCCATACACACCTGGCAGGATCCTGATCCACTGTGAAAACCCCATACACACCTGGCAGTATCCTGATAAACTGTGAAACCCCATACACAAGTGGCAGGATCCTGATACACTGTGAAAACCCCATGCACACTTGGCAGGATCCTGATACACTGTGAAAACCCCATACACACCTGGCAGGATCCTGATCCACTGTGAAAACCCCATACACACCTGGCAAGATACTGATGAACTGTGAAACCCCCAAACAAACGGCAGGATACTGAAAAACTCTGAAAACCCCATACACATCTGGCAGGATCCTGATATACTGTGAAAATCCATACACACCTGGCAGGATCCTGATACACTGTGAATCCCCATACACACCTGGCAGGATCATGATACACTGTGAAAACCCCATACACAACTGGCAGGATCCTGATCCACTGTGAAACCCAAACAACACATCTGGCAGGATACTGATACACTGTGAAACCCCATAAACACCTGGCAGGATCCTGATACACTGAGAAAACCCTATACACACCTGGCAGGACTCTGATACACCGTCAATCCCCGTACACACCTGGCAGGATCCTGATACACTGTGAAAACCCCATACACACCTGGCAGGACCCTGATACACTGTGAAACCCCATACACACCTGGCAGGATACGGATACACTGTGAAAACCCCATACACACCTGGCAGGATCCTGATACACTGTGAAAACCCCATAAACACCAGGCAGGATCCTGATAAACTGTGAAACCCCATACAAACGTGGCAGCATCCTGATACACTGTGAAAACCCCATACAAACCTGGCAGGATCCTGATCCACTGTGAAAACCCCATACACACCTGGCAGGATCCTGATCCACTGTGAAAACCCCATACACACCTGGCAGTATCCTGATACACTGTGAAAACCCCATACACACCTGGCAGGATCCTGATACACTGTGAAAACCCCATAAACACCAGGCAGGATCCTGATAAACTGTGAAACCCCATACACAAGTGGCAGGATCCTGATACACTGTGAAAACCCCATACACACCTGGCAGGACCCTGATACACTGTGAAACCCGATACACACCTGGCAGGATACTGATACACTGTGAAAACCCCATACACACCTGGCAGGATCCTGATACACTGAGAGAACCCCATACACACCTGGCAGGACTCTGATACACCGTCAATCCCCGTACACACCTGGCAGGATCCTGATACACTGTGAAAACCCCATACACACCTGGCAGGACCCTGATACACTGTGCAACCCCATACACACCTGGCAGGATGCGGATACACTGTGAAAACCCCATACACACCTGGCAGTATCCTGATACTCTGTGAAAACCCCATAAACACCAGGCAAGATCCTGATAAACTGTGAAACCCCATACACACGTGGCAGCATCCTGATGCACTGTGAAAACCCCATACAAACCTGGCAGGATCCTGATCCACTGTGAAAACCCCATACACACCTGGCAGTATCCTGATACACTGTGAAAACCCCATACACACCTGGCAGGATCCTGATACACTGTGAAAACCCCATAAACACCAGGCAGGATCCTGATAAACTGTGAAACCCCATACACAAGTGGCAGGATCCTGATACACTGTGAAAACCCCATACACACCTGGCAGGATCCTGATCCACTGTGAAAACCCCATACACACCTGGCAAGATACTGATGAACTGTGAAACCCCCAAACAAACGGCAGGATACTGAAAAACTCTGAAAACCCCATACACATCTGGCAGGATCCTGATGTACTGTGAAAATCCAAACACACCTGGCAGGATCCTGATACACTGTGAAACCCCCATACACACCCGGCAGGAGCCTGATACACTGTGAAAACCCCGTACACACCTGGCAGGTTCCTGATGCACAGTGGAACCCCATTCACATCTGGCTGGATCCAGATGCACAGTGAAACCCCGTACACACCTGGCAGGTTCCTGATGCACAGTGGAACCCCATTCACATGTGGCATGATCCTGATGCAAAGTGAAACCCCATTCACATCTGGCAGGATCCTGATACACTGTGAAACCCCATACACACCTGGCAGGATTCTGATACACTGTGAAACCCCCAGGCACACCTGGCAGGATCCTGATCCACTGTGAAAACGCCATACACACCTGGCAGTACACTGATAAACTGTGAAAACCCCATGCACAACTTGCAGGATCCTGATACACTGTGAAACCCCATACACACCTGGCACGATACTGATACACTGTGAAAACACCATCCACACCTGGCATGTCCCTGACACACTGTGAAAACCCCATATGCACCTGGCAGGATCCTGATCCACTGTGAAACCCCCATACACACCTGGCAGGATCCTGATACACTGTGAAACCCCATAAACACCTGGCAGGATCCTGATACACTGAGAAAACCCCATACACACCTGGCAGGACTCTGATACACCGTCAATCCCCGTACACACCTGACAGGATCCTGATACACTGTGAAAACCCCATACACACCTGGCAGGACCCTGATACACTGTGAAACCCCATACACACCTGGCAGGATACTGATACACTGTGAAAACCCCATACACACCTGGCAGGATCCTGATACACTGTGAAAACCCCATAAACACCAGGCAGGATCCTGATAAACTGTGAAACCCCATACACACGTGGCAGCATCCTGATACACTGTGAAAACCCCATACACACCTGGCAGGATCCTGATCCACTGTGAAAACCCCATACACACCTGGCAGGATCCTGATCCACTGTGAAAACCCCATACACACCTGGCAGTATCCTGATACACTGTGAAAACCCCATACACACCTGGCAGGATCCTGATACACTGTGAAAACCCCATAAACACCAGGCAGGATCCTGATAAACTGTGAAACCCCATACACAAGTGGCAGGATCCTGATACACTGTGAAAACCCCATGCACACTTGGCAGGATCCTGATACACTGTGAAAACCCCATACACACCTGGCAGGATCCTGATCCACTGTGAAAACCCCATGCACACCTGGCAAGATACTGATGAACTGTGAAACCCCCAAACAAACGGCAGGATACTGAAAAACTCTGAAAACCCCATACACATCTGGCAGGATCCTGATATACTGTGAAAATCCATACACACCTGGCAGGATCCTGATACACTGTGAATCCCCATACACACCTGGCAGGATCATGATACACTGTGAAAACCCCATACACAACTGGCAGGATCCTGATCCACTGTGAAACCCACACAACACATCTGGCAGGATCCTGATACACTGTGAAACCCCATACACACCTGGCAGTATCCTGATCCACTGTGAAACCCCAGACACATCTGGCAGGATCCTGATGCACTGTGAAAACCCCATACACACCTGGCAGGACCCTGATACACTGTGGAAACCCCATATGCACCTGGCAGTATCCCGATCCACTGTGAAACCTCCATACACACCTGGCAGGATCTTGATACATTGTGAAACCCCATACACACCTGGCAGGATCCTGATACACTGTGAAAACCGCATACACGCCTGGCAGGACTCTGATACACTGTGAATCCCCGCACACACCACGCAGTTTCCTGATACACTGTGAAAACCCCATACACACCTGGCAGGTCCCTGATACACTGTGAAACCCCATACACACCTGGCAGGATCCTGATACACTGTGAAACCGAATACACACCAGGCAGGATCCCGATACACTGTGAATCCCCGTACACACCTTGCATGATCCTGATACACTGTGAAAACCCCATACACACCTGTAAGGACCCTGATACACTGTGAAACCGAATACACACCAGGCAGGATCCCGATACACTGTGAAAACACCATCCACAACTGGCAGGTCCCTGACACACTGTGAAAACCCCATATGCACCTGGCAGGATCCTGATCCACTGTGAAACCCCCATACACACCTGGCAGGATCCTGATACACTGTGAAACCCCATAAACACCTGGCAGGATCCTGATACACTGAGAAAACCCCATACACACCTGGCAGGACTCTGATACACCGTCAATCCCCGTACACACGTGGCAGGATCCTGATACACTGTGAAAACCCCATACACACCTGGCAGGACCCTGATACACTGTGAAACCCCATACACACCTGGCAGGATACTGATACACTGTGAAAACCCCATACACACCTGGCAGGATCCTGATACACTGGGAAAACCCCATAAACACCAGGCAGGATCCTGATAAACTGTGAAACCCCATACACACGTGGCAGCATCCTGATACACTGTGAAAACCCCATACACACCTGGCAGGATCCTGATCCACTGTGAAAACCCCATACACACCTGGCAGGATCCTGATCCACTGTGAAAACCCCATACACACCTGGCAGTATCCTGATAAACTGTGAAACCCCATACACAAGTGGCAGGATCCTGATACACTGTGAAAACCCCATGCACACTTGGCAGGATCCTGATACACTGTGAAAACCCCATACACACCTGGCAGGATCCTGATCCACTGTGAAAACCCCATACACACCTGGCAAGATAATGATGAACTGTGAAACCCCCAAACAAACGGCAGGATACTGAAAAACTCTGAAAGCCCCATACACATCTGGCAGGATCCTGATATACTGTGAAAATACATACACACCTGGCAGGATCCTGATACACTGTGAATCCCCATACACACCTGGCAGGATCATGATACACTGTGAAAACCCCATACACAACTGGCAGGATCCTGATCCACTGTGAAACCCAAACAACACATCTGGCAGGATACTGATACACTGTGAAACCCCATAAACACCTGGCAGGATCCTGATACACTGAGAAAACCCTATACACACCTGGCAGGACTCTGATACACCGTCAATCCCCGTACACACCTGGCAGGATCCTGATACACTGTGAAAACCCCATACACACCTGGCAGGACCCTGATACACTGTGAAACCCCATACACACCTGGCAGGATACGGATACACTGTGAAAACCCCATACACACCTGGCAGGATCCTGATAAACTGTGAAAACCCCATAAACACCAGGCAGGATCCTGATAAACTGTGAAACCCCATACACACGTGGCAGCATCCTGATACACTGTGAAAACCCCATACAAACCTGGCAGGATCCTGATCCACTGTGAAAACCCCATACACACCTGGCAGGATCCTGATCCACTGTGAAAACCCCATACACACCTGGCAGTATCCTGATACACTGTGAAAACCCCATACACACCTGGCAGGATCCTGATACACTGTGAAAACCCCATAAACACCAGGCAGGATCCTGATAAACTGTGAAACCCCATACACAAGTGGCAGGATCCTGATACACTGTGAAAACCCCATACACACCTGGCAGGACCCTGATACACTGTGAAACCCCATACACACCTGGCAGGATACTGATACACTGTGAAAACCCCATACACACCTGGCAGGATCCTGATACACTGGGAAAACCCCATAAACACCAGGCAGGATCCTGATAAACTGTGAAACCCCATACACACGTGGCAGCATCCTGATACACTGTGAAAACCCCATACACACCTGGCAGGATCCTGATCCACTGTGAAAACCCCATACACACCTGGCAGGATCCTGATCCACTGTGAAAACCCCATACACACCTGGCAGTATCCTGATAAACTGTGAAACCCCATACACAAGTGGCAGGATGCTGATACACTGTGAAAACCCCATGCACACTTGGCAGGATCCTGATACACTGTGAAAACCCCATACACACCTGGCAGGATCCTGATCCACTGTGAAAACCCCATACACACCTGGCAAGATACTGATGAACTGTGAAACCCCCAAACAAACGGCAGGATACTGAAAAACTCTGAAAACCCCATACACATCTGGCAGGATCCTGATATACTGTGAAAATCCATACACACCTGGCAGGATCCTGATACACTGTGAATCCCCATACACACCTGGCAGGATCATGATACACTGTGAAAACCCCATACACAACTGGCAGGATCCTGATCCACTGTGAAACCCAAACAACACATCTGGCAGGATCCTGATACACTGTGAAACCCCATAAACACCTGGCAGGATCCTGATACACTGAGAAAACCCTATACACACCTGGCAGGACTCTGATACACCGTCAATCCCCGTACACACCTGGCAGGATCCTGATACACTGTGAAAACCCCATACACACCTGGCAGGACCCTGATACACTGTGAAACCCCATACACACCTGGCAGGATACGGATACACTGTGAAAACCCCATACACACCTGGCAGGATCCTGATACACTGTGAAAACCCCATAAACACCAGGCAGGATCCTGATAAACTGTGAAACCCCATACACACGTGGCAGCATCCTGATACACTGTGAAAACCCCATACAAACCTGGCAGGATCCTGATCCACTGTGAAAACCCCATACACACCTGGCAGGATCCTGATCCACTGTGAAAACCCCATACACACCTGGCAGTATCCTGATACACTGTGAAAACCCCATACACACCTGGCAGGATCCTGATACACTGTGAAAACCCCATAAACACCAGGCAGGATCCTGATAAACTGTGAAACCCCATACACAAGTGGCAGGATCCTGATACACTGTGAAAACCCCATGCACACTTGGCAGGATCCTGATACACTGTGAAAACCCCATACACACCTGGCAGGATCCTGATCCACTGTGAAAACCCCATACACACCTGGCAAGATACTGATGAACTGTGAAACCCCCAGACAAACGGCAGGATACTGAAAAACTCTGAAAACCCCATACACATCTGGCAGGTTCCTGATATACTGTGAAAATCCATACACACCTGGCAGGAGCCTGATACACTGTGAAAACCCCGTACACACCTGGCAGGTTCCTGATGCACAGTGGAACCCCATTCACATCTGGCTGGATCCTGATGCACAGTGAAACCCCGTACACACCTGGCAGGTTCCTGATGCACAGTGGAACCCCATTCACATGTGGCATGATCCTGATGCAAAGTGAAACCCCATTCACATCTGGCAGGATCCTGATACACTGTGAAACCCCATACACACCTGGCAGGATCCTGATACACTGTGAAACCCCCAGGCACACCTGGCAGGATCCTGATCCACTGTGAAAACGCCATACACACCTGGCAGTACACTGATAAACTGTGAAAACCCCATGCACAACTTGCAGGATCCTGATACACTGTGAAACCCCATACACACCTGGCAGGATCCTGATACACTGTGAAACCCCATGCACACCAGGCAGGATCCTGATCCACTGTGAAAACCCCATACACACCTGGCAGGATCCTGATCCACTGTGAAAACCCCAAACACACCTGGCAGGATCCTGATCCACTGTGAAAACCCCATACACACTTGGCAGGATCCTGATACACAGTGAAAACCCCATCACACTTGGCAGGATCCTGATACACTGTGAAAACCCCATACACACCTGGCAGGATCCTGATCCACTGTGAAAACCCCATACACACCTGGCAGGATCCTGAAAAACTCTGAAAACCCCATACACATCTGGCAGGATCCTGATATACTGTGAAAACCCATAAACACCTGGCAGGATCCTGATTCACTGTGAAACCCCCATACACACCCGGCAGGAGCCTGATACACTGTGAACACCCCGTACACACCTGGCAGGTTCCTGATGCACAGTGGAACCCCACTCACATCTGGCAGGTTCCTGATGCACAGTGAAACCCCATTCACATCTGGCAGGATCCTGATACACTGTGAAACCCCATACACACCTGGCAGGATCCTGATACACTGTGAAACCCCATATACACCTGGCAGGATCCTGATACACTGTGAAACCCCATACACACCTGGCAGGATCCTGATACACTGTGAAACCCCCAAGCACACCTGACAGGATCCTGATCCACTGTGAAAACGCCATACACACCTGGCAGTACGCTGATAAACTGTGAAAACCCCATACACACTTGGCAGTACCCTGATACACTGTGAAAACCCCATACCCTCCTGGCAGGATCCTGATACACTGTGATACCCCATACAAACCTGGCAGGATCCTGATACACTGTGAAACCCCAGACACATCAGGCACGATCCTGATGCACTGTGAAAACCCCATACACACCTGGCAGGACCCTGATACACTGTAAAAACCCCATATGCACCTGGCAGGATCCTGATCCACTGTCAAACCCCCATACACACCTGGCAGGACCTTGATACACTGTGAAACCCCATACACACCTGGCAGGATCCTGATACACTGTGAAAACACCATGCACACCTGGCAGGCCACTGATACACTGTGAATCCCCGTACACACCTGGCAGGTTCCTGATACACTGTGAAAACCCCATACACACCTGTCAGGTCCCTGATACACTGTGAAACCCCATACTCACCTGGCAGGATCCTGATACACTGTGAATCCCCGTACAAACCTGGCATGATCCTGATAGACTGTGAAAACCCCATACAAACCTGTAAGGACCCTGATACACTGTGAAACCTTCATACACACCAGGCAGGATCCCGATACACTGTGAAAACACCATGCACACCTGGCAGGACCCTGATACACTGTGAAAACCCCATACACACCTGGCAGGATCCTGATACACTGTGAAAACCCCATGCACACCTGGCAGGACCCTGATACACTGTGAAATCCCCATTCACACCTGGCAGGATCCTGTTACAGTGTTAAAAACCCATACACACCTGGCAGGACCCTGATACACAGTGAAATCCCCGTACACACCTGGCAGGTTCCTGATGCACTGTGAAACCCTCATACACACCTGGCATTATCCTGATCCACTGTGAATCCCCATACACACCTGGCAGGATCCTGATACACTGTGAAAACCCCATACACAACTGGCAGGATGCTGATACACTGTGAAACCCCATACACACCTGGCAGTATCCTGATACACTGTGAAACCCCAGACACACCAGGCAGGATCCCGATACACTGTGAAAACACCATCCACACCTGGCAGGACCCTGACACACTGTTAAAACCACATATGCACCTGGCAGGATCCTGATCCACTGTGAAACCCCCATACACACCTGGCAGGATACAGATACACTGAGAAAACCCCATACACACCTGGCAGGTCCCTGATGCACTGTGAAACCCCATACACACCTGGCAGGATCCTGATAAACTGTGAAAACCCCATGCAAACCTGGCAGGACCTTGATACACTGTGAATCCCCGTACACACCTGGCATGATCCTGATACACTGTGAAAACCCCATATACACCTGTAAGGACCCTGATACACTGTGAAACGGAATACACACCAGGCAGGATCTCGAAACACTGTGAAAACACCATACACACCTGGCAGGACCCTGATACACTGTGAAAACTCCATATGCACCTGGCAGGATCCTGATCCACTGTGAAACCCCCATACACACCTGGCAGGATCCTGATAAACTGTAAAACCCCATACAAACCTGGCAGGATCCTGATACACTGAGAAAACCCCAGACACACCTGGCAGGACTCTGATACACCGTCAATCCCCGTACACACCTGGCAGGATCCTGATACACTGTGAAAACCCCATACACACCTGGCAGGATCCTGATACACTGTGAAAACCCCATAAACACCAGGCAGGATCCTGATAAACTGTGAAACCCCATACACACGTGGCAGCATCCTGATACACTGTGAAAACCCCATACACACCTGGCAGGTCCCTGATACACTGTGAAACCCCATACACACCTGGCAGGATCCTGATACACTGTGAAAACCCCATGCACACCTGGCATAACCTGATACACTGTGAATCCCCGTACACACCTTGCATGATCCTGATACACTGTGAAAACCCCATACACACCTGTAAGGACCCTGATACACTGTGAAACCGAATACACACCAGGCAGGATCCCGATACACTGTGAAAACACCATCCACACCTGGCAGGACCCTGACACACTGTGAAAACCACATATGCACCTGGCAGGATCCTGATCCACTGTGAAACCCCCATACACACCTGGGAGGATCCTGATACACTGTGAAACCCCATACACACCTGGCAGGATCCTGATACACTGAGAAAACCCCATACACACCTGGCAGGTCCCTGATGCACTGAGAAACCCCATACACACCTGGCAGGATCCTGATACACTGTGAAAACCCCATGCAGACCTGGCAGGACCCTGATACACTGTGAATCCCCGTACACACCTGGCATGATCCTGATACACTGTGAAAACCCCACATACACCTGTGAGGATCCTGATACACTGTGAAACGGAATACACACCTGACAGGATCTCGAAACACTGTGAAAACACCATACACACCTGGCAGGACCCTGATACACTGTGAAAACTCCATATGCACCTGGCAGGATCCTGATCCACTGTGAAACCCCCATACACACCTGGCAGGATCCTGATACACCGTCAATCCCCGTACACACCTGGCAGGATCCTGATACACTGTGAAAACCCATACACACCTGGCAGGACCCTGATACACTGTGAAACACCATACACACCTGGCAGGATCCTGATACACTGTGAAAACCCCATACACACCTGGCAGAATCCTGATACACTGTGAAAACCCCATACACACCTGGCATAATCCTGATACACTGTGAAATCCCCATACACACCCGGCAGGAGCCTGATACACTGTGAAAGCCCCGTACACACCTGGCAGGTTCCTGATGCACAGTGGAATCTCATTCACATCTGGCAGGATCCTGATGCACAGTGAAACCCCATTCACACCTGGCAGGATCCTGATACACTGTGAAAACCCCATACACAACTGGCAGGATGCTGATACACTGTGAAACCCCATACACACCTGGCAGTATCCTGATACACTGTGAAAACCCAGACACACCAGGCAGGATCCCGATACACTGTGAAAACACCATCCACACCTGGCAGGACCCTGACACACTGTTAAAACCACATATGCACCTGGCAGGATCCTGATCCACTGTGAAACCCCCATACACACCTGGCAGGATACAGATACACTGAGAAAACCCCATACACACCTGGCAGGTCCCTGATGCACTGTGAAACCCCATACACACCTGGCAGGATCCTGATAAACTGTGAAAACCCCATGCAAACCTGGCAGGACCTTGATACACTGTGAATCCCCGTACACACCTCGCATGATCCTGTTACACTGTGAAAACCCCATATACACCTGTAAGGACCCTGATACACTGTGAAACGGAATACACACCAGGCAGGATCTCGAAACACTGTGAAAACACCATACACACCTGGCAGGACCCTGATACACTGTGAAAACTCCATATGCACCTGGCAGGATCCTGATCCACTGTGAAACCCCCATACACACCTGGCAGGATCCTGATAAACTGTAAAACCCCATACAAACCTGGCAGGATCCTGATACACTGAGAAAACCCCAGACACACCTGGCAGGACTCTGATACACCATCAATCCCCGTACACACCTGGCAGGATCCTGATACACTGTGAAAACCCCATACACACCTGGCAGGATCCTGATACACTGTGAAAACCCCATAAACACCAGGCAGGATCCTGATAAACTGTGAAACCCCATACACACGTGGCAGCATCCTGATACACTGTGAAAACCCCATACACACCTGGCAGGTCCCTGATACACTGTGAAACCCCATACACACCTGGCAGGATCCTGATACACTGTGAAAACCCCATGCACACCTGGCATAACCTGATACACTGTGAATCCCCGTACACACCTTGCATGATCCTGATACACTGTGAAAACCCCATACACACCTGTAAGGACCCTGATACACTGTGAAACCGAATACACACCAGGCAGGATCCCGATACACTGTGAAAACACCATCCACACCTGGCAGGACCCTGACACACTGTGAAAACCACATATGCACCTGGCAGGATCCTGATCCACTGTGAAACCCCCATACACACCTGGGAGGATCCTGATACACTGTGAAACCCCATACACACCTGGCAGGATCCTGATACACTGAGAAAACCCCATACACACCTGGCAGGTCCCTGATGCACTGAGAAACCCCATACACACCTGGCAGGATCCTGATACACTGTGAAAACCCCATGCAGACCTGGCAGGACCCTGATACACTGTGAATCCCCGTACACACCTGGCATGATCCTGATACACTGTGAAAACCCCACATACACCTGTGAGGATCCTGATACACTGTGAAACGGAATACACACCAGACAGGATCTCGAAACACTGTGAAAACACCATACACACCTGGCAGGACCCTGATACACTGTGAAAACTCCATATGCACCTGGCAGGATCCTGATCCACTGTGAAACCCCCATACACACCTGGCAGGATCCTGATACACCGTCAATCCCCGTACACACCTGGCAGGATCCTGATACACTGTGAAAACCCATACACACCTGGCAGGACCCTGATACACTGTGAAACACCATACACACCTGGCAGGATCCTGATACACTGTGAAAACCCCATACACACCTGGCAGAATCCTGATACACTGTGAAAACCCCATACACACCTGGCATAATCCTGATACACTGTGAAATCCCCATACAAACCCGGCAGGAGCCTGATACACTGTGAAAGCCCCGTACACACCTGGCAGGTTCCTGATGCACAGTGGAATCTCATTCACATCTGGCAGGATCCTGATGCACAGTGAAACCCCATTCACACCTGGCAGGATCCTGATACACTGTGAAAACCCCATACACAACTGGCAGGATGCTGATACACTGTGAAACCCCATACACACCTGGCAGTATCCTGATACACTGTGAAAACCCAGACACACCAGGCAGGATCCCGATACACTGTGAAAACACCATCCACACCTGGCAGGACCCTGACACACTGTTAAAACCACATATGCACCTGGCAGGATCCTGATCCACTGTGAAACCCCCATACACACCTGGCAGGATACAGATACACTGAGAAAACCCCATACACACCTGGCAGGTCCCTGATGCACTGTGAAACCCCATACACACCTGGCAGGATCCTGATAAACTGTGAAAACCCCATGCAAACCTGGCAGGACCTTGATACACTGTGAATCCCCGTACACACCTGGCATGATCCTGTTACACTGTGAAAACCCCATATACACCTGTAAGGACCCTGATACACTGTGAAACGGAATACACACCAGGCAGGATCTCGAAACACTGTGAAAACACCATACACACCTGGCAGGACCCTGATACACTGTGAAAACTCCATATGCACCTGGCAGGATCCTGATCCACTGTGAAACCCCCATACACACCTGGCAGGATCCTGATAAACTGTAAAACCCCATACAAACCTGGCAGGATCCTGATACACTGAGAAAACCCCAGACACACCTGGCAGGACTCTGATACACCATCAATCCCCGTACACACCTGGCAGGATCCTGATACACTGTGAAAACCCCATACACACCTGGCAGGATCCTGATACACTGTGAAAACCCCATAAACACCAGGCAGGATCCTGATAAACTGTGAAACCCCATACACACGTGGCAGCATCCTGATACACTGTGAAAACCCCATACACACCTGGCAGGTCCCTGATACACTGTGAAACCCCATACACACCTGGCAGGATCCTGATACACTGTGAAAACCCCATGCACACCTGGCATAACCTGATACACTGTGAATCCCCGTACACACCTTGCATGATCCTGATACACTGTGAAAACCCCATACACACCTGTAAGGACCCTGATACACTGTGAAACCGAATACACACCAGGCAGGATCCCGATACACTGTGAAAACACCATCCACACCTGGCAGGACCCTGACACACTGTGAAAACCACATATGCACCTGGCAGGATCCTGATCCACTGTGAAACCCCCATACACACCTGGGAGGATCCTGATACACTGTGAAACCCCATACACACCTGGCAGGATCCTGATACACTGAGAAAACCCCATACACACCTGGCAGGTCCCTGATGCACTGAGAAACCCCATACACACCTGGCAGGATCCTGATACACTGTGAAAACCCCATGCAGACCTGGCAGGACCCTGATACACTGTGAATCCCCGTACACACCTGGCATGATCCTGATACACTGTGAAAACCCCACATACACCTGTGAGGATCCTGATACACTGTGAAACGGAATACACACCAGACAGGATCTCGAAACACTGTGAAAACACCATACACACCTGGCAGGACCCTGATACACTGTGAAAACTCCATATGCACCTGGCAGGATCCTGATCCACTGTGAAACCCCCATACACACCTGGCAGGATCCTGATACACCGTCAATCCCCGTACACACCTGGCAGGATCCTGATACACTGTGAAAACCCATACACACCTGGCAGGACCCTGATACACTGTGAAACACCATACACACCTGGCAGGATCCTGATACACTGTGAAAACCCCATACACACCTGGCAGAATCCTGATACACTGTGAAAACCACATACACACCTGGCAGGATCCTGATACACTGTGAAATCCCCATACACACCCGGCAGGAGCCTGATACACTGTGAAAGCCCCGTACACACCTGGCAGGTTCCTGATGCACAGTGGAATCTCATTCACATCTGGCAGGATCCTGATGCACAGTGAAACCCCATTCAAACCTGGCAGGATCCTGATACACTGTGAAACCCCCTGCACACCTGGCAGGATCCAGAGCCACTGTGAAAAAGCCATACACACCTGGCAGGATGCTGATAAACTGTGAAAACCCCATACATACCTGACAGCACCCTGATACACTGTGTAAACCCCATACCCTCCTGGCAGGAACCTGAAACACTGTGAAAACCCCATACATACCTGGCAGGACATTGATACACTGTGAAAACCCCATACACGCCTGGCAGGATCCTGATACACTGTGAAACCCCATACACACCTGGCAGTATCCTGATCCACTGTGAATCCCCATACACACCTGGCAGGATCCTGATACACTGTGAAAACCCCATACACAACTGGCAGGATCCTGATCCACTGTGAAACCCACACAACACATCTGGCAGGATCCTGATACACTGTGAAACCCCATACACACCTGGCAGTATCCTGATACACTGTGAAACCCCAGACACATCTGGCAGGATCCTGATGCACTGTGAAAACCCCATACACACCTGGCAGGACCCTGATACACTGTGGAAACCCCATATGCACCTGTCAGTATCCTGATCCACTGTGAAACCCCCATCCACACCTGGCAGGATCTTGATACATTGTGAAACCCCATACACACCTGGCAGGATCCTGATACACAGTGAAAACCGCATACACGCCTGGCAGGACTCTGATACACTGTGAATCCCCGCACACACCACGCAGTTTCCTGATACACTGTGAAAACCCCATACACACCTGGCAGGTCCCTGATACACTGTGAAACCCCATACACACCTGGCAGTATCCTGATACACTGTGAAAACCCCATGCATACCTGGCAGGACCCTGATGCACTGTGAATCCCCGTACACACCTTGCATGATACTGATACACTGTGAAAACCCCATACACACCTGTAAGGACCCTGATACACTGTGAAACCGAATACACACCAGGCAGGATCCCGATACACTGTGAAAACACCATACACACCTGGCAGGATCCTGATGCACTGTGAAAACCCCATACACACCTGGCAGGATCCTGATACACTGTGAAAACCCCATACACACCTGGCAGGATCCTGATACACTGTGAAACCCCCATACACACCCGGCAGGAGCCTGATACACTGTGAAACCCCGTACACACCTGGCAGGTTCCTGATGCACAGTGGAATCTCATTCACATCTGGCAGGATCCTGATGCACAGTGAAACCCCATTCACACCTGGCAGGTCCCTGACACACTGTGAAAACCCCGTACACACCTGGCCGGATCCTGATCCACTGTGAAACCCCATTCACACCTGGCAGGATCCTGATAAACTGTGAAACCCACATCCACACCTGGCAGGATCCTGATACACTGTGAAAACCCCTTACACACCTGGCAGGATCTTGATACACTGTGAAAACCCCATGCACACCTGGCAGGATCCTGATAAACTGTGAAACCCCATACACACGATGCTGGATCCTGAAACACTGTGAAGCACCCATACACATCTGTAAGGAGTCTGATGGACTGTGAAAACCCCATACACATCTGGCAGGATACTGATAAACTGTGAAACCCACATACACACCTGGCAGGATCCTGATAAACTGTGAAACCCCCATACACACCTTGCAGGATCCTGATAAACTGTGAAACCCCCACACACAACTGGCAGGATCCTGATAAACTGTGAAACCCAAATACACACATGGCAGGATCCTGATGCACTGTAAAAGCCCCATACACACCTGGCAGGATCCTGATACACAGTGAAAACCCCATACACACCTGGCAGGAACCTGATTAATTGTGAAACCCCATACACACGATGCAGGATCCTGATACACTGTGAAACACCCATACACATCTGGAAGGATCCTGATGCACTGTGAAAACCCCATGCACATCTGGCAGGATCCTGATGCACTGTGAAAAACTCATTCACATCTGGCAGGATCCTGATCCACTGTGAAATCTCCATACACATCTGGCAGGATCCTGATACTCTTTGAAAACCCGGTACACACCTGGCAGGTTCCTGATCCACTGTGAAACCCCATTTACATCTGGCAGGATCCTGATACGCAGTGAAAACCCATTCACATCTGGCAGGATCCTGATACACTGTGAAACCCCATATACACCTGGCAAGATCCTGATCCACTGTGAATACCCCATACACACCTGGAAGAATCCGGATGCACTGTGAAAACCCCCAAGCACACCTGGAAGGAACCTGATACACTGTGAAAACCCCCATACACACCTGGCAGGATTATGTTATCCTGTGAAACCCCCTTCACATTTGGCAGGATCCTGAAACACTGTGAAAACCCCATGCACACCTGGCAGGATCCTGATGCACTGTGAAACCCCGTTCACATTTGGCAGGATCCTGATACACTGTGAAACCCCCATACACACCTGGCAGGATCCTGATCCACTGTGAAAACCCGTTCACATTTGGCAGGATCCTGATACACTGTCAAAACCCCAAACAGACCTGGGAGGATCCTGATAGACTGTGAAACCTTCATACACACCTGGCAGGATCCTGATACACTGTGAAAACCCCAAACACATCTGGCACGATCCTGATACACTGTGAAACCCCATACACACCTGGCAGTATCCTGATACACTGTGAAAACCCCATGCATACCTGGCAGGACCCTGATGCACTGTGAATCCCCGTACACACCTTGCATGATACTGATACACTGTGAAAACCCCATACACACCTGTAAGGACCCTGATACACTGTGAAACCGAATACACACCAGGCAGGATCCCGATACACTGTGAAAACACCATACACACCTGGCAGGATCCTGATGCACTGTGAAAACCCCATACACACCTGGCAGGATCCTGATACACTGTGAAAACCCCATACACACCTGGCAGGATCCTGATACACTGTGAAACCCCCATACACACCCGGCAGGAGCCTGATACACTGTGAAACCCCGTACACACCTGGCAGGTTCCTGATGCACAGTGGAATCTCATTCACATCTGGCAGGATCCTGATGCACAGTGAAACCCCATTCACACCTGGCAGGTCCCTGACACACTGTGAAAACCCCGTACACACCTGGCCGGATCCTGATCCACTGTGAAACCCCATTCACACCTGGCAGGATCCTGATAAACTGTGAAACCCACATCCACACCTGGCAGGATCCTGATACACTGTGAAAACCCCTTACACACCTGGCAGGATCTTGATACACTGTGAAAACCCCATGCACACCTGGCAGGATCCTGATAAACTGTGAAACCCCATACACACGATGCTGGATCCTGAAACACTGTGAAGCACCCATACACATCTGTAAGGAGTCTGATGGACTGTGAAAACCCCATACACATCTGGCAGGATACTGATAAACTGTGAAACCCACATACACACCTGGCAGGATCCTGATAAACTGTGAAACCCCCATACACACCTTGCAGGATCCTGATAAACTGTGAAACCCCCACACACAACTGGCAGGATCCTGATAAACTGTGAAACCCAAATACACACATGGCAGGATCCTGATGCACTGTAAAAGCCCCATACACACCTGGCAGGATCCTGATACACAGTGAAAACCCCATACACACCTGGCAGGAACCTGATTAATTGTGAAACCCCATACACACGATGCAGGATCCTGATACACTGTGAAACACCCATACACATCTGGAAGGATCCTGATGCACTGTGAAAACCCCATGCACATCTGGCAGGATCCTGATGCACTGTGAAAAACTCATTCACATCTGGCAGGATCCTGATCCACTGTGAAATCTCCATACACATCTGGCAGGATCCTGATACTCTTTGAAAACCCGGTACACACCTGGCAGGTTCCTGATCCACTGTGAAACCCCATTTACATCTGGCAGGATCCTGATACGCAGTGAAAACCCATTCACATCTGGCAGGATCCTGATACACTGTGAAACCCCATATACACCTGGCAAGATCCTGATCCACTGTGAATACCCCATACACACCTGGAAGAATCCGGATGCACTGTGAAAACCCCCAAGCACACCTGGAAGGAACCTGATACACTGTGAAAACCCCCATACACACCTGGCAGGATTATGTTATCCTGTGAAACCCCCTTCACATTTGGCAGGATCCTGAAACACTGTGAAAACCCCATGCACACCTGGCAGGATCCTGATGCACTGTGAAACCCCGTTCACATTTGGCAGGATCCTGATACACTGTGAAACCCCCTACACACCTGGCAGGATCCTGATCCACTGTGAAAACCCGTTCACATTTGGCAGGATCCTGATACACTGTCAAAACCCCAAACAGACCTGGGAGGATCCTGATAGACTTTGAAACCTTCATACACACCTGGCAGGATCCTGATACACTGTGAAAACCCCAAACACATCTGGCACGATCCTGATACACTGTGAAACCCCATACACACCTGGCAGGATCCTGATCCACTGTGAAACCACCATACACACCTGCAAGGACCTGATAGACTGTGAAAACCCGAAACACATCTGGCAGGATCCTGATACACTGTGAATCCCCATACACACCTGGCAGGATCCTGATACACTGTGAAACACCCAGACACATCTGGAAGGATCCTGATGCACTGTGAAAACCCCATGCACATCTGGCAGGATCCCGATGCACTGTGAAAATCTCATTCACATCTGGCAGGATCCTGATCCACTGTGAAATCTCCATACACATTTGGCCGGATCCTGATACACTGTGAAAACCCTGTACACACCTGGCAGGATCCTGATCCAATGAAACCCCATTCACATGTGGAAGGATCCTGATACGCAGTGAAACCCCATTCACATCTGGCAGGATCCAGATACACTGTGAAACCCCATATACACCTGGCAGGATCCTGATCCACTGTGAAAACCCCATACACACTTGGAAGAATCCGGATACACTGTGAAAGCCCCCAAGCACACCTGGAAGGATCCTGATGCACTGTGAAAACCCCCATACACACCTGGCAGGATCCTGTTATACTGTGAAACCCCCTTCACATTTGGCAGGATCCTGATACACTGTGAAACCCCATACACACCTGGCAGGATCCTGATCCACTGTGAAACCCCGTTCACACCTGGTAGGATCCTGATACACTGTGAAACCCCCATACACACCTGGCAGGATCATGATCCACTGTGAAAACCCCATACACACCTGGCATGATCCTGTTATACTGTGAAACCCCCTTCACATTTGGCAGGATCCTGATGCACTGTGAAAACCCCAAACACACCTGGGAGGATCCTGAGACACTGTGAAACCCCATACACACCTGGCAGGATCCAGATACACTGTGAAACCTTCATACACACCTGGAAGGATCCTGATACACTGTGAAAACCCCAAACACATCTGGCAGTATCCTGATACACTGTGAAACCCCATACACACCTGGCAGGATCCTGATCCACTGTGAAACCACCATACACACTTGGAACGACCTGATGGACTGTGAAAACCCGAAACACATCTGGCAGGATCCTGATATACTGTGAAACCCCCCACACACCTGGCAGATCCTGATACACTGTGAAAAACCCATACACACCTGGCAGGATCCTGATACAATTTGAAACGCTCATGCACACCTGGCAGGATCCTGATACACTGTGTAACCCCCTTACACATCTGGAAGGATCGTGATGCACTGTGAAAACCCCATGCACATCTGGCAGGATCCTGATGCACTGTGAAAGCTCCATTCACATCTGGCAGGATCCTGATAAACTGTGAAACCCACATACACACCTGGCAGGATCCTGATAATCTGTGAAATCCCTGGCACACCAGGCAGGATCCTGATCCACTGTGAAAACCCCATACACACCTGGCAGCATCCTGATCCACTGTGAAAACTCCATACACATCTGGCTAGATCCTGATACTCTGTGAAAACCCCGTACACATCTGGCAGAATCCTGATCCTCTGTGAAACCCCATTCACATCTGGCAGGATCCTGATAAACTGTGAAACCCACATGCACACCTGGCAGGATCCTGATCCACTGTGAAACCCCATACACACCAGACATGATCCTGATAAACTGTGAAAACCACATACACACCAGGCAGGATCCTGATAAACTGTGAAACCCACATACACATCTGGCAGGATCCTGATACACTGTCAAAACCCCATACACACCTGGCAGGATCCTGATACACTGTGAAAACCCCATACACACCTGGCAGGATCCTGATAAACTGTGGAAGCCCATACACACGATGCAGGATCCTGGTACACTGTGAAACACCCATACACATCTGGAAGGCTCCTGATCGACTGTGAAAACCCCATACACATCTGGCAGGATACTGATGCACCGTGAAAACCCCATTCACAACTGGCAGGATCCTGAAAAACTGTGAAACCCACATACAAACCTGGCAGGTTCCTGATAAACTGTGAAAACCCCAGACACACCTGGCAGGATCCTGATAAACTGTGAAACCCACATACACACCTGGCAGGATCCTGATACACTGTGCAAACCCCATAAACACCTGGCAGGATCCTGTACACTGTGAAACCCCAAACACACGATGCAGGATCCTGATACACTGTGAAACGCCCATACACATCTGGAAGGATTCTGATGCACTGTGAAATCCCCATACACATCTGGAAGGATCCTGATCCACTGTGAAATCTCCATTCACATCTGGCAGGATCCTGATACACTGTGAAAACCCCGTACACACCTGGCAGTCTCCTGATCCACTGTGAAACCCCATTCACATCTGGCAGGATCCTGATACGCAGTGAAACCCCATTCGCATCTGGCAGGATACTGATACACTGTGCAACCCCATACACACCTGCCAGGATCCTGATCCACTGTGAACTCCCCAGACACACCTGGAAGGATCCGGATACACTGAGAAAACCCCCATACACACCTGGCAGGATCCTGATACACTGTGAAAACCCCCATACACACCTGGCAGGAACCTGATCCTCTGTGAAAACCCCAGACACACCTGGCAGGATCCTGTTATACTGTGAAACTCCGTTGACATTTGACAGGATCCTGATACACTGTGAAACCCCGTTCACATTTGGCAGGATCCTGATACACTGTGAAACCCCATACACACCTGGCAGGATCCTGATCCACTGTGAAACCCCGTTCACATTTGGCAGGATCCTGATACACTGTGAAAACCCAAACACACCTGGGAGGATCCTGATACACTGTGAAACCCCATACACACCTGAAAGGATTCGGACACACTGTGAAAACCCCCATACACACCTGGAAGTATCCTGATACACTGTGAAAACCCCCATACACACCTGGCAGGATCCTGATCCTCTGTGAAAACCCCAGACACACCTGGCAGGATCCTGTTATACTGTGAAACACCGTTGACATTTGACAGGATCCTGATACACTGTGAAACCCCGTTCACATTTGGCAGGATCCTGATACACTGTGAAACCCCATACACACCTGGCAGGATCCTGATCCACTGTGAAACCCCGTTCACATTTGGCAGGATCCTGATACACTGTGAAAACCCAAACACACCTGGGAGGATCCTGATACACTGTGAAACCCCATACAGACCTGAAAGGATTCGGATACACTGTGAAAACCCCCATACACACCTGGAAGGATCCTGATACACTGTGAAAACCCCCATACACACCTGGCAGAATCCTGATCCACTGTGAAAACCCCATACACACTTGGCAGGATCCTGTTATACTGTGAAACCCCCTTCACATTTGGCAGGATCCTGAGACACTGTGAAACCCCATGCACACCTGGCAGGATCCTGATCCACTGTGAAACCCCGTTCACATTTGGCAGGATCCTGATACACTGTGAAAACACCAAACGCACCTGGGAGGATCCTGATAAACTGCGAAACCCCATACACACCTGGCAGGATCCTGATACACTGTGAAACCTTCATACACACCTGGAAGGATCCTGATACACTGTGAAAACCCCAAACACATCTGGCAGGATCCTGATACACTGTGAAACCCCAGACACACCTGGCAGGATCCTGATCCACTGTGAAACCACCATACACACCTGGAAGGACCTGATAGACTGTGAAAACCCGAAACACATCTGGCAGGATCACGATACACTGTGAAACCCCATACACACCTGGCAGATCCTGGTACACTGTGAAAAACCCATACACACCTGGCAGGATCCTGATACAATGTGAAACGCTCATACACATCTGGAAGGATCCTGATGCACTGTTAAAGCTCCATTCACATCTGGCAGGATCCTGATAAGCTGTGAAACCCACATACACACCTGGCAGGATCCTGATGATCTGTGAAATCCCTGACACACCAGGCAGGCTCCTGATCCACTGTGAAAACCACGGACACACCTGGCAGGATCCTGATCCACTGTGAAACCCCATTCACATCTGGCAGGATCCTGATAAACTGTGAAACCCACATGCACACCTGGCAGGATCCTGATCTACTGTGAAACCCCATACACACCAGGCATGATCCTGATAAACTGTGAAAACCCCATACACACCAGGCAGGATCCTGATAAACTGTGAATCCCACATACACATCTGGCAGGATCCTGATCCACTGTGAAAACCCCATACACACCTGGCAGGATCCTGATACACTGTGAAAACCCCATACACACCTGGCAGGATCCTGATAAACTGTGAAAGCCCATACACACGATGCAGGATCCTGGTACACTGTGAAACACCCATACACATCTGGAAGGGTCCTGATGGACTGTGAAAACCCCAAACACATCTGGCAGGATACTGATGCACTGTGAAAACCCCATTCACAACTGGCAGGATCCTGATAAACTGTAAAACTCACATACTCTCCTGGCAGGATCCTGATAAACTGTGAAACCCCCACACACACCTGGCAGGATCCTGATAAACTGTGAAAATCCCAGACACACCTGGCAGGATCCTGATAATCTGTGAAACCCACATACACCCCTGGCAGGATCCTGATACACTGTGAGAACCCAAACACACGATGCAGGATCCTGATACACTGTGAAACGCCCATACACATCTGGAAGGATTCTGATCCACTGTGAAACCCCATACACACCTGGCAAGATCCTGATAAACTGTGAAAAACACATACACACCTGGCAGGACCCTGATACACTGTGAAAACCCCATACACACCAGGCAGGATCATGACAAACTGTTAAACCCACATACACACCTGGCAGGATCCTGATACACTGTGAAAACCCCTTACACACCTGGCAGGATCTTGATACACTGTGAAAACCCCATGCACACCTGGCAGGATCCTGATAAACTGTGAAACCCCATACACACGATGCTGGATCCTGAAACACTGTGAAGCACCCATACACATCTGTAAGGAGCCTGATGGACTGTGAAAACCCCATACACATCTGGCAGGATCCTGATAAACTGTGAAACCCACATACACACCTTGCAGGATCCTGATAAACTGTGAAATCCCCATACACACCTTGCAGGATCCTGATAAACTGTGAAACCCAATTACACACATGGCAGGATCCTGATACACTGTAAAAGCCCCATACACAAATGGCAGGATCCTGATGCACAGTGAAAACCCCATACACACCTGGCAGGAACCTGATTAACTGTGAAATCCCATACACACGATGCAGGATCCTGATACACTGTGAAACACCCATACACATCTGGAAGGATCCTGATGCACTGTGAAAACCCCATGCACATCTGGCAGGATCCTGATGCACTGTGAAAAACTCATTCACATCTGGCAGTATCCTGATCCACTGTGAAATCTCCATACACATCTGGCAGGATCCTGATACTCTTTGAAAACCCGATACACACCTGGCAAGATCCTGATCCACTGTGAAACCCCATTCACATCTGGCAGGATCCTGATACGCAGTGAAACCCCATTCACATCTGGCAGGATCCTGATACACTGTGAAACCCCATATACACCTGGCAGGATCCTGATCCACTGTGAAAACCCCATACACACCTGGAAGAATCCGGATGCACTGTGAAAACCCCCAAGTACACCTGGAAGGATCCTGATACACTGTGAAAACCCCCATACACACCTGGCAGGATCCTGTTATACTGTGAAACCCCGTTCACATTTGGCAGGATCCTGATACACTGTGAAACCCCAAGCAAACCTGGCAGGATCCTGATCTACTGTGAAACCCCGTTCACATTTGGAAGGATCCTGATACACTGTGAAAACCCCAAACAGACCTGGGAGGATCCTGATACATTGTGAAAACCCCATACACACCTGGCAGGATCCTGATCCACTGTGAAAACCCCATGCACACCTGGCAGGATCCTGATCCACTGTGAAACCTCCTTCACATTTGGCAGGACCCTGATACACTGTGAAACCCCCTACACACCTGGCAGGATCCTGATCCACTGTGAAATCCCGTTCACATTTGGCAGGATCCTGATACACTGTGAAAACACCAAACACACCTGGGAGGATCCTGATAAACTGCGAAAACCCATACACACCTGGCAGGATCCTGATACACTGTGAAACCTTCATACACACCTGGAAGGATCCTGATACACTGTGAAAACCCCAAACACATCTGGCAGGATCCTGATACACTGTGAAACCCCAGACACACCTGGCAGGATCCTGATCCACTGTGAAACCACCATACACACCTGGAAGGACCTGATAGACTGTGAAAACCCGAAACACATCTGGCAGGATCATGATACACTGTGAAACCCCATACACACCTGGCAGATCCTGGTACACTGTGAAAAACCCATACACACCTGGCAGGATCCTGATACAATGTGAAACGCTCATACACATCTGGAAGGATCCTGATGCACTGTTAAAGCTCCATTCACATCTGGCAGGATCCTGATAAGCTGTGAAACCCACATACACACCTGGCAGGATCCTGATGATCTGTGAAATCCTTGACACACCAGGCAGGCTCCTGATCCACTGTGAAAACCACGGACACACCTGGCAGGATCCTGATCCACTGTGAAACCCCATTCACATCTGGCAGGATCCTGATAAACTGTGAAACCCACATGCACACCTGGCAGGATCCTGATCTACTGTGAAACCCCATACACACCAGGCATGATCCTGATAAACTGTGAAAACCCCATACACACCAGGCAGGATCCTGATAAACTGTGAATCCCACATACACATCTGGCAGGATCCTGATCCACTGTGAAAACCCCATACACACCTGGCAGGATCCTGATACACTGTGAAAACCCCATACACACCTGGCAGGATCCTGATAAACTGTGAAAGCCCATACACACGATGCAGGATCCTGGTACACTGTGAAACACCCATACACATCTGGAAGGGTCCTGATGGAC
This sequence comes from Heterodontus francisci, assembly GCF_036365525.1. Lineage (NCBI taxonomy): Eukaryota > Metazoa > Chordata > Chondrichthyes > Heterodontiformes > Heterodontidae > Heterodontus > Heterodontus francisci. Next base: position 3,154,457 of record NW_027140986.1, on the reverse strand, counting down.
TGTGAAAACCCCAAACACATCTGGCAGGATACTGATGCACTGTGAAAACCCCATTCACAACTGGCAGGATCCTGATAAACTGTAAAACTCACATACTCTCCTGGCAGGATCCTGATAAACTGTGAAACCCCCACACACACCTGGCAGGATCCTGATAAACTGTGAAAATCCCAGACACACCTGGCAGGATCCTGATAATCTGTGAAACCCACATACACCCCTGGCAGGATCCTGATACACTGTGAAAACCCAAACACACGATGCAGGATCCTGATACACTGTGAAACGCCCATACACATCTGGAAGGATTCTGATCCACTGTGAAACCCCATACACACCTGGCAAGATCCTGATAAACTGTGAAAAACACATACACACCTGGCAGGACCCTGATACACTGTGAAAACCCCATACACACCAGGCAGGATCATGATAAACTGTTAAACCGACATACACACCTGGCAGGATCCTGATACACTGTGAAAACCCCTTACACACCTGGCAGGATCTTGATACACTGTGAAAACCCCATGCACACCTGGCAGGATCCTGATAAACTGTGAAACCCCATACACACGATGCTGGATCCTGAAACACTGTGAAGCACCCATACACATCTGTAAGGAGCCTGATGGACTGTGAAAACCCCATACACATCTGGCAGGATCCTGATAAACTGTGAAACCCACATACACACCTGGCAGGATCCTGATAAACTGTGAAACCCCCATACACACCTTGCAGGATCCTGATAAACTGTGAAACCCAAATACACACATGGCAGGATCCTGATACACTGTAAAAGCCCCATACACACCTGGCAGGATCCTGATACACAGTGAAAACCCCATACACACCTGGCAGGAACCTGATTAACTGTGAAATCCCATACACACGATGCAGGATCCTGATACACTGTGAAACACCCATACACATCTGGAAGGATCCTGATGCACTGTGAAAACCCCATGCACATCTGGCAGGATCCTGATGCACTGTGAAAAACTCATTCACATCTGGCAGGATCCTGATCCACTGTGAAATCTCCATACACATCTGGCAGGATCCTGATACTCTTTGAAAACCCGGTACACACCTGGCAAGATCCTGATCCACTGTGAAACAACATTCACATCTGGCAGGATCCTGATACGCAGTGAAACCCCATTCACATCTGGCAGGATCCTGATACACTGTGAAACCCCATATACACCTGGCAGGATCCTGATCCACTGTGAAAACCCCATACACACCTGGAAGAATCCGGATGCACTGTGAAAACCCCCAAGTACACCTGGAAGGATCCTGATACACTGTGAAAACCCCCATACACACCTGGCAGGATCCTGTTATACTGTGAAACTCCCTTCACATTTGGCAGGATCCTGATACACTGTGAAACCCCATGCACACCTGGCAGGATCCTGATCCACTGTGAAAACCCCATACACACCTGATAGGATCCTGATACACTGTGAAACCCCCATACACAATTGGCAGGATCCTGAGCCACTGTGAAAACCCCATACACACCTGGCAGGATTATGTTATACTGTGAAACCCCCTTCACATTTGGCAGGATCCTGAAACACTGTGAAAACCCCATGCACACCTGGCAGGATCCTGATGCACTGTGAAACCCCGTTCACATTTGGCAGGATCCTGATACACTGTGAAACCCCCTACACACCTGGCAGGATCCTGATCCACTGTGAAAACCCTGTCACATTTGGCAGGATCCTGATACACTGTGAAAACCCCAAACAGACCTGGGAGGATCCTGATAGACTGTGAAACCCCATACACACCTGGCAGGATCCTGATACACTGTGAAACCTTCATACACACCTGGAAGGATCCTGATACACTGTGAAAACCCCAAACACATCTGGCAGGATCCTGATACACTGTGAAACCCCATACACACCTGGCAGGATCCTGATCCACTGTGAAACCACCATACACACCTGCAAGGACCTGATAGACTGTGAAAACCCGAAACACATCTGGCAGGATCCTGATACACTGTGAAACCCCATACACACCTGGCAGGATCCTGATACACTGAGAAACACCCAGACACATCTAGAAGGATCCTGATGCACTGTGAAAACCCCATGCACATCTGGCAGGATCCTGATGCACTGTGAAAATCTCATTCACATCTAGCAGGATCCTGATCCACTGTGAAATCTCCATACACATTTGGCCGGATCCTGATACACTGTGAAAACCCTGTACACACCTGGCACAATCCTGATCCACTGTGAAACCCCATTCACATCTGGCAGGATCCTGATACGCAGTGAAACCCCATTCACATCTGGCAGGATCCAGATACACTGTGAAACCCCATATACACCTGGCAGGATCCTGATCCACTGTGAAATCCCCATACACACCTGGCAGGATCCTGTTATAATGTGAAACCCCCTTCACATTTGGCAGGATCCTGATACACTGTGAAACCCCATACACACCTGGCAGGATCCTGATCCACTGTGAAAACCCAAACACACCTGGTAGGATCCTGATACACTGTGAAACCCCCATACACACCTGGCAGGATCCTGATCCACTGTGAAAACCCCATACACACCTGGCAGGATCCTGATACACTGTGAAACCTTCATACACACCTGGAAGGATCCTGATACACTTTGAAAACCCCAAACACATCTGGCAGGTTCCTGATACACTGTGAAACCCCATACACACCTGGCAGGATCCTGATCCACTGTGAAACCACCAAACACACCTGCATGGACCTGATAGACTGTGAAAACCCGAAACACATCTGGAAGGATCCTGATACACGGTGAAACCCCATACACACCTGGCAGGATCCTGATACACTGTGAAACACCCAGACACATCTAGAAGGATCCTGATGCACTGTGAAAACCCCATGCACATCTGGCAGGATCCTGATGCACTGTGAAAATCTCATTCACATCTAGCAGGATCCTGATCCACTGTGAAATCTCCATACACATTTGGCCGGATCCTGATACACTGTGAAAACCCTGTACACACCTGGCAGAATCCTGATCCACTGTGAAACCCCATTCACATCTGGCAGGATCCTGATACGCAGTGAAACCCCATTCACATCTGGCAGGATCCAGATACACTGTGAAACCCCATATACACCTGGGAGGATCCTGATCCACTGTGAAAACCCCATACACACCTGGCAGGATCCTGTTATAATGTGAAACCCCCTTCACATTTGGCAGGATCCTGATACACTGTGAAACCCCATACACACCTGGCAGGATCCTGATCCACTGTGAAAACCCAAACACACCTGGTAGTATCCTGATACACTGTGAAACCCCCATACACACCTGGCAGGTTCCTGATCCACTGTGTAAACCCCATACACACCTGGCAGGATCCTGATCCACTGTGAAACCCCCTTCACATTTGGCAGGATCCTGATACACTGTGAAAACCCCAAACACACCTGGGAGGATCCTGATACACTGTGAAACCCCATACACACCTGGCAGGATCCAGATACACTGTGAAACCTTCATACACACCTGGAAGGATCCTGATACACTGTGAAAACCCCAAACACACCTGGGAGGATCCTGATACACTGTGAAACCCCATACACACCTGGCAGGATCCAGATACACTGTGAAACCTTCAGACACACCTGGAAGGATCCTGATACACTGTGAAATCCCCAAACACATCTGGCAGGATCCTGATACACTGTGAAACCCCATACACACCTGGCAGGATCCTGATCCACTGTGAAACCACCATACACACTTGGAAGGACCTGATAGACTGTGAAAACCCGAAACACCTGGCAGATCCTGATACATTGTGAAAAACCCATACACACCTGGCAGGATCCTGATACAATTTTAAACGCTCATGCACACCTGGCAGGATCCTGATACACTGTGTAACCCCCTTACACATCTGGAAGGATCCTGATGCACTGTGAAAACCCCATGCATATCTGGCAGGATCCTGATGCACTGTGAAAGCTCCATTCACATCTGGCAGGATCCTGATAAACTGTGAAACACACATACACACCTGGCAGGATCCTGATCCACTGTGAAACCCCATACACACCTGGAAGAATCCGGATGCACTGTGAAAACCCCCAAGCACACCTGGAAAGATCCTGATACACTGTGAAAACCCCCATACACACCTGGCAGGATCCTGTTATACTGTGAAACCCCCTTCACATTTGGCAGGATCCTGATACACTGTGAAACCCCATACACACCTGGCAGGATCCTGATCCACTGTGAAAACCCCATACACACCTGATAGGATCCTGATACACTGTGAAACCTTCATACACACTTGGCAGGATCCTGAGCCACTGTGAAAACCCCATACACACCTGGCAGGATTATGTTATACTGTGAAACCCCGTTCACATTTGGCAGGATCCTGATCCACTGTGAAAACCCCATGCACACCTGGCAGGATCCTGATGCACTGTGAAACCCCGTTCACATTTGGCAGGATCCTGATACACTGTGAAACCCCCTACACACCTGGCAGGATCCTGATCCACTGTGAAAACCCGGTCACATTTGGCAGGATCCTGATACACTGTGAAAACCCCAAACACACCTGGGAGGATCCTGATAGACTGTGAAACCCCATACACACCTGGCAGGATCCTGATACACTGTGAAACCTTCATACACACCTGGAAGGATCCTGATACACTGTGAAAACCCCAAACACATCTGGCAGGATCCTGATACACTGTGAAACCCCATACACACCTGGCAGGATCCTGATCCACTGTGAAACCACCATACACATCTGCAAGGACCTGATAGACTGTGAAAACCCGAAACACATCTGGCAGGATCCTGATACACTGTGAAACCCCATACACACCTGGCAGGATCCTGATACACTGTGAAACACCCAGACACATCTAGAAGAATCCTGATGCACTGTGAAAACCCCATGCACATCTGGCAGGATCCTGATGCACTGTGAAAATCTCATTCACATCTAGCAGGATCCTGATCCACTGTGAAATCTCCATACACATTTGGCCGGATCCTGATACACTGTGAAAACCCTGTACACACCTGGCAGAATCCTGATCCACTGTGAAACCCCATTCACATCTGGCAGGATCCTGATACGCAGTGAAACCCCATTCACATCTGGCAGGATCCAGATACACTGTGAAACCCCATATACACCTGGCAGGATCCTGATCCACTGTGAAAACCCCATACACACCTGGCAGGATCCTGTTATAATGTGAAACCCCCTTCACATTTGGCAGGATCCTGATACACTGTGAAACCCCATACACACCTGGCAGGATCCTGATCCACTGTGAAAACCCAAACACACCTGGTAGGATCCGGTTACACTGTGAAACCCCCATACACACCTGGCAGGATCCTGATACACTGTGAAAACCCCATACACACCTGGCAGGATCCTGATCCACTGTGAAACCCCCTTCAGATTTGGCAGGATCCTGATACACTGTGAAAACCCCCATACACACCTGGCAGGGTCCTGATCCACTGTGAAAACCCCATACACACCTGGCAGGATCCTGTTATACTGTGAAACCCCCTTCACATTTGGCAGGATCCTGATACACTGTGAAAACCCATACACACCTGGGAGGATCCTGATACACTGTGAAACCCCATACACACTTGGCAGGATCCAGATACACTGTGAAACCATCATTCACATCTGGAAGGATCCTGATACACTGTGAAATCCCCAAACACATCTGGCAGGATCCTGATACACTGTGAAACCCCATACACAACTGGCAGGATCCTGATCCACTGTGAAACCACCATACACACTTGGAAGGACCTGATAGACTGTGAAAACCCGAAACACCTGGCAGATCCTGATACACTGTGAAAAACCCTTACACACCTGGCAGGATCCTGATACAATTTGAAACGCTCATGCACACCTGGCAGGATCCTGAAACACTGTGTAACCCCCTTACACATCTGGAAGGATCCTGATGCACTGTGAAAACCCCATGCACATCTGGCAGTATCCTGATGCACTGTGAAAGCTCCATTCACATCTGGCAGGATCCTGATAAACTGTGAAACCCACATACACACCTGGCAGGATCCTGATCCACTGTGAAAAACCCATACACACCTGGAAGAATCCGGATGCACTGTGAAAACCCCCAAGTACACCTGGAAGGATCCTGATACACTGTGAAAACCCCCATACACACCTGGCAGGATCCTGTTATACTGTGAAACCCCCTTCACATTTGGCAGGATCCTGATACACTGTGAAACCCCATGCACACCTGGCAGGATCCTGATCCACTGTGAAAACCCCATACACACCTGATAGGATCCTGATACACTGTGAAACCCCCATACACACTTGGCAGGATCCTGAGCCACTGTGAAAACCCCATACACACCTGGCAGGATTATGTTATACTGTGAAACCCCCTTCACATTTGGCAGGATCCTGAAACACTGTGAAAACCCCATGCACACCTGGCAGGATCCTGATGCACTGTGAAACCCCGTTCACATTTGGCAGGATCCTGATACACTGTGAAACCCCCTACACACCTGGCAGGATCCTGATCCACTGTGAAAACCCGGTCACATTTGGCAGGATCCTGATACACTGTGAAAACCCCAAACACACCTGGGAGGATCCTGATAGTCTGTGAAAACACATACACACCTGGCAGGATCCTGATACACTGTGAAACCTTCATACACACCTGGAAGGATCCTGATACACTGTGAAAACCCCAAACACATCTGGCAGGATCCTGATACACTGTGAAACCCCATACACACCTGGCAGGATCCTGATCCACTGTGAAACCACCATACACACCTGCAAGGACCTGATAGACTGTGAAAACCCGAAACACATCTGGCAGGACCCTGATACACTGTGAAACCCCATACACACCTGGCAGGATCCTGATACACTGTGAAACACCCAGACACATCTAGAAGGATCCTGATGCACTGTGAAAACCCCATGCACATCTGGAAGGATCCTGATGCACTGTGAAAATCTCATTCACATCTAGCAGGATCCTGATCCACTGTGAAACCCCATTCACATCTGGCAGGATCCTGATATGCAGTGAAACCCCATTCACACCTGGCAGGATCCTGATCCACTGTGAAAACCCCATACACACCTGGCAGGATCCTGTTATAATGTGAAACCCCCTTCACATTTGGCAGGATCCTGATACACTGTGAAACCCCATACACACCTGGCAGGATCCTGATCCACTGTGAAAACCCAAACACACCTGGTAGGATCCTGATACACTGTGAAACCCCCATACACACCTGGCAGGATCCTGATCCACTGTGAAAACCCCATACATACCTGGCAGGATCCTGTTATACTGTGAAAACCCCTAACACACCTGGGAGTATCCTGATACACTGTGAAACCCCATACACACCTGGCAGGATCCAGATGCACTGTGAAACCTTCATACACACCTGGAAGGATCCTGATACACTGTGAAATCCCCAAACACATCTGGCAGGATCCTGATACACTGTGAAACCCCATACACACCTGGCAGGATCCTGATCCACTGTGAAATCACCATACACACTTGGAAGGACCTGATAGACTGTGAAAACCCGAAACACCTGGCAGATCCTGATACACTGTGAAAAACCCATACACACCTGGCAGGATCCTGATACAATTTTAAACGCTCATGCACACCTGGCAGGATCCTGATACACTGTGTAACCCCCTTACACATCTGGAAGGATCCTGATGCACTGTGAAAACCCCATGCACATCTGGCAGGATCCTGATGCACTGTGAAAGCTCCATTCACATCTGGCAGGATCCTGATAAACTGTGAAACCCACATACACACCTGGCAGGATCCTGATAATCTGTGAAAACCCCATACACACCTGGCAGGATCCTGATCCACTGTGAAAATTCCATACACATCTGGCAAGATCCTGATAAACTGTGAAACCCACATGCACACCAGGCAGGATCCTGATCCACTGTGAAACCCCATACACACCAGGCATGATCCTGATAAACTGTGAAAACCACATACACACCAGGCAGGATCCTGATAAACTGTGAAACCCACATACACATCTGGCAGGATCCTGATACACTGTGAAACACCCATACACATCTGGAAGGGTCCCGATGGACTGTGAAAACCCCATACACACCTGGCAGGATCCTGATAAACTGTGGAAGCCCATACACACGATGCAGGATCCTGGTACACTGGGAAACACCCATACACATCTGGAAGGGTCCTGATGGACTGTGAAAACCCCGTACACATCTGGCAGGATACTGATGCACCGTGAAAACCCCATTCACATCTGGCAGGATCCTGAAAAACTGTGAAACCCACATACACACCTGGCAGGGTCCTGATAAACTGTGAAACCCCCATGCACACCTGGCAGGTTCCTGATAAACTGTGAAAACCCCAGACACACCTGGCAGGAGCCTGATAAACTGTGAAACCCGCATACACACCTGGCAGGATCCTGATACACTGTGCAAACCCCATAAACACCTGGCAGGATCCTGATACGCTGTGAAAACCCCATACATACCTGGCAGGATCCTGATAAACTGTGAAACCCCAAACACACGATGCAGGATCCTGATACACTGTGAAACGCCCATACACATCTGGAAGGATTCTGATGCACTGTGAAATCCCCATACACATCTGGAAGGATCCTGATCCACTGTGAAATCTCCATTCACATCTGGCAGGATCCTGATACACTGTGAAAACCCCGTACACACCTGGCACGCTCCTGATCCACTGTGAAACCCCATTCACATCTGGCAGGATCCTGATACGCAGTGAAACCCCATTCGCATCTGGCAGGATACTGATACACTGTGCAACCCCATACACACCTGCCAGGATCCTGATCCACTGTGAACTCCCCAGACACAGCTGGAAGGATCCGGATACACTGAGAAAACCCCCATACACACCTGGAAGGATCCTGATACACTGTGAAAACGCCCATACACACCTGGCAGGATCCTGATCCTCTGTGAAAACCCCATACACACCTGGCAGGATCCTGTTATACTGTGAAACCCCGTTGACATTTGGCAGGATCCTGATACACTGTGAAACCCCATACACACCTGGCAGGATCCTGATCCACTGTGAAACCCCGTTCACATTTGGCAGGATCCTGATACACTGTGAAAACCCAAACACACCTGGGAGGATCCTGATCCACTGTGAAAACCCCATACACACTTGGCAGGATCCTGTTATACTGTGAAACCCCCTTCACATTTGGCAGGATCCTGATACACTGTGAAACCCCATAAACACCTGGCAGGATCCTGATCCACTGTGAAACCCCGTTCACATTTGGCAGGATCCTGATACACTGTGAAACCCCGTTCACATTTGGCAGGATCCTGATACACTGTGAAACCCCAAGCAAACCTGGCAGGATCCTGATCTACTGTGAAACCCCGTTCACATTTGGCAGGATCCTGATACACTGTGAAAACCCCATACACACCTGGGAGGATCCTGACACACTGTGAAAACCCCATACACACCTGGCAGGATCCTGATCCACTGTGAAAACCCCATACACACCTGGCAGGATCCTGTTATACTGTGAAACCTCCTTCACTTTTGGCAGGATCCTGATGCACTGTGAAACCCCATGCACACCTGGCAGGATCCTGATCCACTGTGAAACCCCGTTCACATTTGGCAGGATCCTGATACACTGTGAAACCCCATGCACACCTGGCAGGATCCTGATCCACTGTGAAATCCCGTTCACATTTGGCAGGATCCTGAAACACTGTGAAAACACCAAACACACCTGGGAGGATCCCGATAAACTGCAAAACCCCATACACACCTGGCAGGATCCTGATACACAGTGAAACCTTCATGCACACCTGGAAGGATCCTGATACACTGTGAAAACCCCAAACACATCTGGCAGGATCCTGATACACTGTGAAACCCCAGACACACCTGGCAGGATCCTGATCCACTGTGAAACCACCATACACACCTGGAAGGACCTGATAGACTGTGAAAACCCGAAACACATCTGGCAGGATCATAATACACTGTGAAACCCCATACACACCTGGCAGATCCTGGTACACTGTGAAAAACCCATACACACCTGGCAGGATCCTGATACAATGTGAAACGCTCATACACATCTGGAAGGATCCTGATGCACTGTTAAAGCTCCATTCACATCTGGTAGGATCCTGATAAGCTGTGAAACCCACATACACACCTGGCAGGATCTTGATAATCTGGGAAATCCCTGACACACCAGGCAGGCTCCTGATCCACTGTGAAAACCCCATACACACCTGGCAGGATCCTGATCCACTGTGAAAACTCCATACACATCTGGCAAGATCCTGATACTCTGTGAAAACCCCGGACAAACCTGGCAGGATCCTGATCCACTGTGAAACCCCATTCACATCTGGCAGGATCCTGATAAACTGTGAAACCCACATGCACACCTGTCAGGATCCTGATCCACTGTGAAAACCCCATACACACCTGGCAGGATCCTGATACACTGTGAAAACCCCATACACACCTGGCAGGATCCTGATAAACTGTGAAAGCCCATACACACGATGCAGGATCCTGGTACACTGTGAAACACCCATACACATCTGGAAGGGTCCTGATGTACTGTGAAAACCCCAAACACATCTGGCAGGATACTGATGCACTGTGAAAACCCCATTCACAACTGGCAGGATCCTGATAAACTGTGAAACTCACATACACTCATGGCAGGATCCTGATTAACTGTGAAACCGCCATACACACCTGGCAGGATCCTGATAAACTGTGAAAACCCCAGACACACCTGGCAGGATCCTGATAAACTGTGAAACCCACATACACCCCTGGCAGGATCCTGATACACTGTGTAAACCCAAACACACGATGCAGGATCCTGATACACTGTGAAACGCCCATACACATCTGGAAGGATTCTGATGCACTGTGAAATCCCCATACACATCTGGCAGGATCCTGATGCACTGTGAGATCCCCATTCACATCTGGCAGGGTCCTGATACACTGTGCAACCCCATACACAATTGCCAGGATCCTGATCCACTGTGAAATCCCCACACACACCTGGAAGGATCCGGATACACTGAGAAAACCCCCATACACACCTGGAAGGATCCTGATACACTGTGAAAACCCCCATACACACCTGGCAGGATCCTGATCCACTGTGAAAACCCCATACACACCTGGCAGGATCCTGTTATACTGTGAAACCCCGTTCACATTTGACAGGATCCTGATACACTGTGAAACCCCGTTCACATTTGGCAGGATCCGGATACACTGTGAAACCCCATACACACCTGGCAGGATCCTGATCCACTGTGAAACCCCGTTCACATTTGGCAGGATCCTGATACACTGTGAAATGCCCAAACACACCTGGGAGGATCCTGATGCACTGTGAAACCCCATACACACCTGAAAGGATCCGGATACACTGTGAAAACCCCCATACACACCTGGAAGGATCCTGATACACTGTGAAAACCCCATACACACCTGGCAGGATCCTGTGATACTGTGAAATCCCCTCACATTTGGCAGGATCCTGATACACTGTGAAACCCCATACACACCTGGCAGGATCCTGATCCTCTGTGAAACCCCGTTTACATTTGGCAGGATCCTGATACACTGTGAAACCCCGTTCACATTTGGCAGGATCCTGATACACTGTGAAACCCCAAGCACACCTGGCAGGATCCTGATCTACTGTGAAACCCCGTTCACATTTCGCAGGATCCTGATACACTGTGAAAACCCCAAACACACCTGGGAGGATCCTGATACACTGTGAAACCCCATACACATCTGGCAGGATCCTGATCCACTGTGAAACACTCATACACACCTGGAAGGATCCTGATACACTGTGAAATACCCAAACACACCTGGCAGGATCCTGATCCACTGTGAAAACCCCATTCACAACTGGCAGGATCCTGATAAACTGTGAAACTCACATACACTCATGGCAGGATCCTGATTAACTGTGAAACCGCCATACACACCTGGCAGGATCCTGATAAACTGTGAAAACCCCAGACACACCTGGCAGGATCCTGATAAACTGTGAAACCCACATACACCCCTGGCAGGATCCTGATACACTGTGAAAACCCAAACACACGATGCAGTATCCTGATACACTGTGAAACGCCCATACACATCTGGAAGGATTCTGATGCACTGTGAAATCCCCATACACATCTGGCAGGATCCTGATGCACTGTGAGATCCCCATTCACATCTGGCAGGGTCCTGATACACTGTGCAACCCCATACACAATTGCCAGGATCCTGATCCACTGTGAAATCCCCACACACACCTGGAAGGATCCGGATACACTGAGAAAACCCCCATACACACCTGGAAGGATCCTGATACACTGTGAAAACCCCCATACACACCTGGCAGGATCCTGATCCACTGTGAAAACCCCATACACACCTGGCAGGATCCTGTTATACTGTGAAACCCCGTTCACATTTGACAGGATCCTGATACACTGTGAAACCCCGTTCACATTTGGCAGGATCCGGATACACTGTGAAACCCCATACACACCTGGCAGGATCCTGATCCACTGTGAAACCCCGTTCACATTTGGCAGGATCCTGATACACTATGAAATGCCCAAACACACCTGGGAGGATCCTGATGCACTGTGAAACCCCATACACACCTGAAAGGATCCGGATACACTGTGAAAACCCCCATACACACCTGGAAGGATCCTGATACACTGTGAAAACCCCATACACACCTGGCAGGATCCTGTGATACTGTGAAATCCCCTCACATTTGGCAGGATCCAGATACACTGTGAAACGCCATACACACCTGGCAGTATCCTGATCCTCTGTGAAACCCCGTTTACATTTGGCAGGATCCTGATACACTGTGAAACCCCGTTCACATTTGGCAGGATCCTGATACACTGTGAAACCCCAAGCACACCTGGCAGGATCCTGATCTACTGTGAAACCCCGTTCACATTTCGCAGGATCCTGATACACTGTGAAAACCCCAAACACACCTGGGAGGATCCTGATACACTGTGAAACCCCATACACATCTGGCAGGATCCTGATCCACTGTGAAACACTCATACACACCTGGAAGGATCCTGATACACTGTGAAATACCCAAACACATCTGGCAGGATCCTGATCCACTGTGAAAACCCATACACACCTGGAAGGATCCTGATCCACTGTGAAACCCCCATGCACACCAGGAAGGATCAGGATACACTGTGAAAATCCCAAACACACCTTGGAGGATCCTGATACACTGTGAAACCCAATACACACCTGGCAGGATCCTGATCCACTGTGAAACCCCCATACACAACTTGAAGGATCCTGATAAACTGTGAAAACTCGAAAAACATCTGGCAGGATCCTGATGCACTGTGTAACTCCCATACACATCTGGAAGGATCCTGATGCACTGTGAAACACCCATACACACCTGGCAGGATCCTGATAATCTGTGAAAACCCCAGACACACCAGGCAGGATCCTGATAAACTGTGAAACCCCCATACACACCTGGCAGGATCCTGATACACTGTGAAATCCCCATACACACCTGGCAGGATCCTGTGATACTGTGAAATCCCCTCACATTTGGCAGGATCCTGATACACTGCGAAACCCCATACACACCTGGTAGGATCCTGATCCTCTGTGAAACCCCGTTTACATTTGGCAGGATCCTGATACACTGTGAAACCCCGTTCACATTTGGCAGGATCCTGATACACTGTGAAACCCCAAGCATACCTGGCAGGATCCTGATCTACTGTGAAACCCCGTTCACATTTCGCAGGATCCTGATACACTGTGAAAACCCCAAACACACCTGGGAGGATCCTGATACACTGTGAAACCCCATACACATCTGGCAGGATCCTGATCCACTGTGAAACACTCATATACACCTGGAAGGATCCTGATACACTGTGAAATACCCAAACACATCTGGCAGGATCCTGATCCACTGTGAAAACCCCATTCACAACTGGCAGGATCCTGATAAACTGTGAAACTCACATACACTCATGGCAGGATCCTGATTAACTGTGAAACCGCCATACACACCTGGCAGGATCCTGATAAACTGTGAAAACCCCAGACACACCTGGCAGGATCCTGATAAACTGTGAAACCCACATACACCCCTGGCAGGATCCTGATACACTGTGAAAACCCAAACACACGATGCAGGATCCTGATACACTGTGAAACGCCCATACACATCTGGAAGGATTCTGATGCACTGTGAAATCCCCATACACATCTGGCAGGATCCTGATGCACTGTGAGATCCCCATTCACATCTGGCAGGGTCCTGATACACTGTGCAACCCCATACACAATTGCCAGGATCCTGATCCACTGTGAAATCCCCACACACACCTGGAAGGATCCGGATACACTGAGAAAACCCCCATACACACCTGGAAGGATCCTGATACACTGTGAAAACCCCCATACACACCTGGCAGGATCCTGATCCACTGTGAAAACCCCATACACACCTGGCAGGATCCTGTTATACTGTGAAACCCCGTTCACATTTGACAGGATCCTGATACACTGTGAAACCCCGTTCACATTTGGCAGGATCCGGATACACTGTGAAACCCCATATACACCAGGCAGGATCCTGATCCACTGTGAAACCCCGCTCACATTTGGCAGGATCCTGATACACTATGAAATGCCCAAACACACCTGGGAGGATCCTGATGCACTGTGAAACCCCATACACACCTGAAAGGATCCGGATACACTGTGAAAACCCCCATACACACCTGGAAGGATCCTGATACACTGTGAAAACCCCATACACACCTGGCAGGATCCTGTGATACTGTGAAATCCCCTCACATTTGGCATGATCCTGATACACTGTGAAACGCCATACACACCTGGCAGTATCCTGATCCTCTGTGAAACCCCGTTTACATTTGGCAGGATCCTGATACACTGTGAAACCCCGTTCACATTTGGCAGGATCCTGATACACTGTGAAACCCCAAGCACACCTGGCAGGATCCTGATCTACTGTGAAACCCCGTTCACATTTCGCAGGATCCTGATACACTGTGAAAACCCCAAACACACCTGGGAGGATCCTGATACACTGTGAAACCCCATACACATCTGGCAGGATCCTGATCCACTGTGAAACACGCATACACACCTGGAAGGATCCTGATACACTGTGAAATACCCAAACACATCTGGCAGGATCCTGATCCACTGTGAAAACCCATACACACCTGGAAGGATCCTGATCCACTGTGAAACCCCCATGCACACCAGGAAGGATCAGGATACACTGTGAAAATCCCAAACACACCTGGGAGGATCCTGATACACTGTGAAACCCAATACACACCTGGCAGGATCCTGATCCACTGTGAAACCCCCATACACACCTTGAAGGATCCTGATAAACTGTGAAAACTCGAAAAACATCTGGCAGGATCCTGATGCACTGTGTAACTCCCATACACATCTGGAAGGATCCTGATGCACTGTGAAACACCCATACACACCTGGCAGGATCCTGATAATCTGTGAAAACCCCAGACACACCAGGCAGGATCCTGATAAACTGTGAAACCCCCATACACACCAGGCAGGATCCTGATACACTGTGAAATCCCCATACACACCTGGCAGTATACTGATAAACTGTGAAACCCACATACACACCTGGCAGGATCCTGATGAACTGTGAAACCCCCAGACACACCAGGCAGGATCCTGATAAACTGTGAAACCCCCATACACACCTGGCAGGATCCTGATAAACTGTGGGTCCCCAAACACTCGATGCAGGATCCTGATACACTGTGAAAACCTCAGACACATCTGGAAGGATCCTGATGCATTGTGAAAACTCCATACACATCTGGCATGATGCTGATGCACTGTGAAAACCCCATTTACATCTGGCAGAAACCTGATAAACTGTGAAACCCCCGGACACACCAGGCAGGATACTGATAAAATGTGAAACCCCCATACACACCTGGCAGGATCCTGAAAAACTGTGAAACACCCATACACACCAGGCAGGATCCTGATAAACTGTGACACCCACATACACACCTGGCAGGATCCTGATAACTGTGAAAACCCCATACACACCTGGCAGGATCCTGATACTCTGTGAAAACCCCATACACACGTGGCAGGATCCTGATCCACTGTGAAACCCCATCCACACCAGGCAGGATCCTGATAAACTGTGAAACCCACATAAACACCAGGCAGGAGCCTGACAAACTCTGAAACCCACATACACACCTGCAGGATCCTGATATACTGTGAAACCCCATACACACGTGGCAGTATCCTGATACACTGTGAAACACCCACACACATCTGGAAGGATCCTGATGCACTGCGAAAAACCCATACGCATCTAGCAGGATCCTGATGCACTGTGAAAACCCCACTCACATCTGGCACGATCCCGATGAACTGTGAAACCCACATACTCACCTGGCAGGATCCTGATAAACTGTGAAACCCCCAGACACACCTGGCAGCATACTGAAAAACTGTGCAACCCACATACACACCTGGCAGGATCCTGATAAACTGTGAAACCCCCATACACATCTGGCAGGATCCTGATCCACTGTGAAATCTCCATTCACATCTGGCAGGATCCTGATACACTGTGAAAACCCCGGACACACCTGGCAGGATCCTGATCCACTGTGAAACCCCATTCACATCTGGCAGGATCCTGATACGCAGCGAAACCCCATTCACATCTGGCAGGATCCTGATAAACTGTGAAACCCCATACACACGTGGCAGGATCCTGATACACTGTGAAACACCCATACACATCTGGAAGGATCCTGATGCACTGTGAAAACCACATACACATCAGGCAGGATCCTGATGCACTGTGAAAACCCCACTCACATCTGGCAGGATCCTGATAAACTGTGAAACCCCCATACACACATGGCAGGATACTGATAAACTGTGAAACACACATGCACACCTGGCAGGATACTGAGACACTGTGAAAACCCGATACACACCTGGCAGGATCCTGATGAACTGTGAAACCCACATACTCACCTGGCAGGATCCTGATAAACTGTGAAACCCCCAGATATACCAGGAAGGATACCGATAAACTGTGAAAACCCCATACACACCTGGCAGGATCCTGATAAAATGTGAAACCCGCATGCACACCTGCCGGGATCCTGATAAACTGTGAAACCCACATACACACCTGGCAGGATCCTGATACACGGTGAAAACCCCATACACACCTGGCAGGATCCTGATAGACTTTGAAAACCCCATACACACCTGGCAGGATCCTGATAGACTGTGAAACACCCATACACACCTGGCAAGATCCTGATAAACTGTGAAACCCCCATACACACATGGCAGGATACTGATAAACTGTGAAACACACATACACACCTGGCAGGATCCTGATAACTGTGAAAACCCCATACACACCTGGCAGGATCCTGATACTCTGTGAAAACCCCATACACACGTGGCAGGATCCTGATCCACTGTGAAACCCCATCCACACCAGGCAGGATCCTGATAAACTGTGAAACCCACATAAACACCAGGCAGGAGCCTGACAAACTCTGAAACCCACATACACACCTGCAGGATCCTGATATACTGTGAAACCCCATACACACGTGGCAGTATCCTGATACACTGTGAAACACCCACACACATCTGGAAGGATCCTGATGCACTGCGAAAAACCCATACGCATCTAGCAGGATCCTGATGCACTGTGAAAACCCCACTCACATCTGGCACGATCCCGATGAACTGTGAAACCCACATACTCACCTGGCAGGATCCTGATAAACTGTGAAACCCCCAGACACACCTGGCAGCATACTGAAAAACTGTGCAACCCACATACACACCTGGCAGGATCCTGATAAACTGTGAAACCCCCATACACATCTGGCAGGATCCTGATCCACTGTGAAATCTCCATTCACATCTGGCAGGATCCTGATACACTGTGAAAACCCCGGACACACCTGGCAGGATCCTGATCCACTGTGAAACCCCATTCACATCTGGCAGGATCCTGATACGCAGCGAAACCCCATTCACATCTGGCAGGATCCTGATAAACTGTGAAACCCCATACACACGTGGCAGGATCCTGATACACTGTGAAACACCCATACACATCTGGAAGGATCCTGATGCACTGTGAAAACCACATACACATCAGGCAGGATCCTGATGCACTGTGAAAACCCCACTCACATCTGGCAGGATCCTGATAAACTGTGAAACCCCCATACACACATGGCAGGATACTGATAAACTGTGAAACACACATGCACACCTGGCAGGATACTGAGACACTGTGAAAACCCGATACACACCTGGCAGGATCCTGATGAACTGTGAAACCCACATACTCACCTGGCAGGATCCTGATAAACTGTGAAACCCCCAGATATACCAGGAAGGATACCGATAAACTGTGAAAACCCCATACACACCTGGCAGGATCCTGATAAAATGTGAAACCCGCATGCACACCTGCCGGGATCCTGATAAACTGTGAAACCCACATACACACCTGGCAGGATCCTGATACACGGTGAAAACCCCATACACACCTGGCAGGATCCTGATAGACTTTGAAAACCCCATACACACCTGGCAGGATCCTGATAGACTGTGAAACACCCATACACACCTGGCAAGATCCTGATAAACTGTGAAACCCCCATACACACATGGCAGGATACTGATAAACTGTGAAACACACATACACACCTGGCAGGATCCTGATAACTGTGAAAACCCCATACACACCTGGCAGGATCCTGATACTCTGTGAAAACCCCATACACACGTGGCAGGATCCTGATCCACTGTGAAACCCCATCCACACCAGGCAGGATCCTGATAAACTGTGAAACCCACATAAACACCAGGCAGGAGCCTGACAAACTCTGAAACCCACATACACACCTGCAGGATCCTGATATACTGTGAAACCCCATACACACGTGGCAGTATCCTGATACACTGTGAAACACCCACACACATCTGGAAGGATCCTGATGCACTGCGAAAAACCCATACGCATCTAGCAGGATCCTGATGCACTGTGAAAACCCCACTCACATCTGGCACGATCCCGATGAACTGTGAAACCCACATACTCACCTGGCAGGATCCTGATAAACTGTGAAACCCCCAGACACACCTGGCAGCATACTGAAAAACTGTGCAACCCACATACACACCTGGCAGGATCCTGATAAACTGTGAAACCCCCATACACATCTGGCAGGATCCTGATCCACTGTGAAATCTCCATTCACATCTGGCAGGATCCTGATACACTGTGAAAACCCCGGACACACCTGGCAGGATCCTGATCCACTGTGAAACCCCATTCACATCTGGCAGGATCCTGATACGCAGCGAAACCCCATTCACATCTGGCAGGATCCTGATAAACTGTGAAACCCCATACACACGTGGCAGGATCCTGATACACTGTGAAACACCCATACACATCTGGAAGGATCCTGATGCACTGTGAAAACCACATACACATCAGGCAGGATCCTGATGCACTGTGAAAACCCCACTCACATCTGGCAGGATCCTGATAAACTGTGAAACCCCCATACACACATGGCAGGATACTGATAAACTGTGAAACACACATGCACACCTGGCAGGATACTGAGACACTGTGAAAACCCGATACACACCTGGCAGGATCCTGATGAACTGTGAAACCCACATACTCACCTGGCAGGATCCTGATAAACTGTGAAACCCCCAGATATACCAGGAAGGATACCGATAAACTGTGAAAACCCCATACACACCTGGCAGGATCCTGATAAAATGTGAAACCCGCATGCACACCTGCCGGGATCCTGATAAACTGTGAAACCCACATACACACCTGGCAGGATCCTGATACACGGTGAAAACCCCATACACACCTGGCAGGATCCTGATAGACTTTGAAAACCCCATACACACCTGGCAGGATCCTGATAGACTGTGAAACACCCATACACACCTGGCAAGATCCTGATAAACTGTGAAACCCCCATACACACATGGCAGGATACTGATAAACTGTGAAACACACATGCACACCTGGCAGGATACTGAGACACTGTGAAAACCCGATACACACCTGGCAAGATCCTGATGAACTGTGAAACCCACATAAACACCTGACATGACCCTGATAAACTGTGAAACCCCCATACACACCTGGCAGGATCCTGATACACTGTGAAAAACCCATACACACCTGCAGGATCCTGATACACTGTGAAACTCCAATACACACCTGGCAGCATACTGATAAACTGTGCAACCCACATACACACCTGGCAGGATCCTGATAGACTGTGAAACACCCACACACACCTGGAAGGATCCTGATAAACTGCGAAACCCCCATACACACCTGGCAGGATACTGATAAACTGTGAAACACACATGCACACCTGGCAGGATACTGATACACTGTGAAAACCCCATACACACCTGGCAGGATCCTGATGAACTGTGAAACCCACAGAAACACCTGACAGGATCCTGATAAACTGTGAAACCCCCATACACACCTGGCAGGATCCTGATACACTGCGAAACCCCCACACACACCTGGCAGGAGCCTGAAAAACTGTGCAACACACATACACAACTGGCAGGATCCTGATACTCTTTGAAAACCCCATACACACCTGGCAGGATCCTGATACACTGTGAAAGCCCCACACACACCTGGCAGGAGCCTGAAAAACTGTGCAACACACATACACACCTGGCAGGATCCTGATACTCTGTGAAAACCCCATAAACACCTGGCAGGATACTGATACACTGTGAAAACCCCATACACACCTCGCAGGAACCTGATACACTGTGAAACCCACATACACACCTGGCAGGATCCTGATACACTGTGAAATCCCCATAAACACCTGGCAGGTACCTGATCCACAGATAAATCCCCATACACACCTGGCAGGATCCTGATACACTGTGAAAACCCCATACTCACATGGCAGGATCCTGATCCACTGTGAAAACCCCATACACACCTGGCAGGACCCTGATACACTGTGAAACCCAATACACACCTGGCAGGATCCTGATAAACTGTGAAACCCCCATACACACCTGGCAGGATCCTGATACGCTGTGAAATCCCCATACACACCTGGCAGGTTCCTGATCAACTGTGAAAACCCCAAACACACCTGGCAGGATTCTGATACTCTGTGAAAACCCCATACACAACTGGCAGGATCCTGATGCACAGTGAAAATCCCAAACACACCTGGCAGGATCCTGAACCTCTGTGAAATCCCATACACACCTGGCAGGATCCTGATCAACTGTGCAACACACATACACACCTGGCAGAATCCTGATAAACTGTGAAACCGCCATACACACCTGGGAGGATCCTGATACACTGTGAAAACCCCAGACACACCTCGCAGGATCCGGATACACTGTGAAAGCCCCATACACACCTGGCAGGATCCTGATACACTGTGAAACCCACATACACACCTGGCAGGATCCTAATACACTGTGAAATATCCATAAACACCTGGCAGGTTCCTGATCCTCAGATAAAACCCCATACACACCTGGCAGGATACTGATACACTGTGAAAACCCCATACACCCCTGGAAGGATCCTGATCCACTGTGAAAACCCCATACACACCTGGCAGGATGCTGATACACTGTGAAACCCAATACACACCTGGCAGGATCCTGATAAACTGTGAAACCCCCATACACACCTGGCAGGATCCTGATACACTGTGAAATCCCCAAACACACCTGGCAGGTTCCTGATCAACTGTGAAAACCCCAAACACACCTGGCAGGATACTGATACACTGTGAAAACCCCATGCACAACTGGCAGGATCCTGATGAACTGTGAAACCCACAGAAACACCTGACAGGATCCTGATAAACTGTGAAACCCCCATACACACCTGGCAGGATCCTGATACACTGCGAAACCCCCACACACACCTGGCAGGAGCCTGAAAAACTGTGCAACACACATACACAACTGGCAGGATCCTGATACTCTTTGAAAACCCCATACACACCTGGCAGGATCCTGATACACTGTGAAAGCCCCACACACACCTGGCAGGAGCCTGAAAAACTGTGCAACACACATACACACCTGGCAGGATCCTGATACTCTGTGAAAACCCCATAAACACCTGGCAGGATACTGATACACTGTGAAAACCCCATACACACCTCGCAGGAACCTGATACACTGTGAAACCCACATACACACCTGGCAGGATCCTGATACACTGTGAAATCCCCATAAACACCTGGCAGGTACCTGATCCACAGATAAATCCCCATACACACCTGGCAGGATCCTGATACACTGTGAAAACCCCATACTCACCTGGCAGGATCCTGATCCACTGTGAAAACCCCATACACACCTGGCAGGACCCTGATACACTGTGAAACCCAATACACACCTGGCAGGATCCTGATAAACTGTGAAACCCCCATACACACCTGGCAGGATCCTGATACGCTGTGAAATCCCCATACACACCTGGCAGGTTCCTGATCAACTGTGAAAACCCCAAACACACCTGGCAGGATTCTGATACTCTGTGAAAACCCCATACACAACTGGCAGGATCCTGATGCACAGTGAAAATCCCAAACACACCTGGCAGGATCCTGAACCTCTGTGAAATCCCATACACACCTGGCAGGATCCTGATCAACTGTGCAACACACATACACACCTGGCAGAATCCTGATAAACTGTGAAACCGCCATACACACCTGGCAGGATCCTGATACACTGTGAAAACCCCAGACACACCTCGCAGGATCCGGATACACTGTGAAAGCCCCATACACACCTGGCAGGATCCTGATACACTGTGAAACCCACATACACACCTGGCAGGATCCTAATACACTGTGAAATATCCATAAACACCTGGCAGGTTCCTGATCCACAGATAAAACCCCATACACACCTGGCAGGATACTGATACACTGTGAAAACCCCATACACCCCTGGAAGGATCCTGATCCACTGTGAAAACCCCATACACACCTGGCAGGATGCTGATACACTGTGAAACCCAATACACACCTGGCAGGATCCTGATAAACTGTGAAACCCCCATACACACCTGGCAGGATCCTGATACACTGTGAAATCCCCAAACACACCTGGCAGGTTCCTGATCAACTGTGAAAACCCCAAACACACCTGGCAGGATACTGATACACTGTGAAAACCCCATGCACAACTGGCAGGATCCTGATGCACAGTGAAAACCCCAAACACACCTGGCAGGATCCTGATACACTGTGAAAACCCCATACAAACCTGGCAGGATCCTGATACACTGTGAATACCCCATACACACCTGGCAGTATCCTGATGCACATTGAAACCCCAAACACACCTGGCAGGATCCTGAACCACTGTGAAACACACATACACACCTGGCACGATCCTGATACACTGTGAAATCCCCATACACACCTGGCAAGTTCCTGATTAACTGTGAAAACCCCATACACACCTGGCAGTATCCAGATACACTGTGAAAAACCATACACACCTGGCAGGATCCTGATACACTTTGAAAACCCCATACACACCTGGCAGGATACTGATGCACAGTGAAAACCCCAAACACATCTGGCAGTATCCTGAACAACTGTGAAACCCCATACAAATGTGGCAGGATCCTGATAAACTGTGAGACCCCCATACACACCTGGCAGGATCCTGATAAACTGTGAAACCCCATACACACGTGGCAGGGTCCTGATAAACTGTGAAACACCCATGCACATCTGGAAGGATACTGATGCACTGTGAAAACACCATACACATCTGGCAGGATACTGATGCACAGTGAAAACCCCATACACACCTGGCAGGATCCTGATAAACTGTGATACCTCCATACACACCTGGCGGGATCCTGATAAACTCTGAAACCCACATACACACCTGGCAGCATACTGATAAACTGTGAAACCCCCATACACACCTAGCAGTATCCTGATACACTGTGAAAAACCCATACACACCTGGCAGAATCCTGATACACTGTGAAACCCCCATACACATCTGGCAGGTTCCTGATAAACTGTGAAACCCCCATACGCACCTGGCAGGATACTGATAAACTGTGAAACCCCCATACACACGTGGCAGGATCCTGACAAACTGTGAAACCCCCAGACACACCTGGCAGGATCCTGATAAACTGTGAAAACCCCATACACACCTGGCAGGATCCTGATACACAGTGAAAACCCCATACACACCTGGCAGGATCCTGATAGACTGTGAAAACCCCATACACACCTGGCAGGATCCTGATAGACTGTGAAACACCCATACACACCTGGCAGGATCCTGATAAACTGTGAAACCCCCATACACACCTGGCAGGTTACTGATCAACTGTGAAACATACATGCACACCTGGCAGGATACTGATACACTGTGAAAACCCCATACACACCTGGCAGGATTCTGATGAACTGTGAAACACCCATACACATCTGGAACTATCCTGATGCACTGTGAAAACCCCATACACATCTGGCAGGATCCCGATGCACTGTGAAAACCCCACTCACATCTGGCTGGATCCTGATAAACTGTGAAACCCACAAACTCACCTGGTAGGATCCTGATAAACTGTGAAACCCCAGACACACCAGGAAGGATACCGATAAACTGTGAAAACCCCATGCACACCTGGCAGGATCCTTATAAACTGTGAAACCCCCATACACACCTGGCGGGATCCTGATAAACTGTGAAACCCGCATACACACCTGGCAGGATCCTGATAAACTGTGAAACCCCCATACACACCTGGCAGGATCATGATAAACTGTGAAAACCCCATACACACCTGGCAGGATCCTGATACAAAGTGAAAACCCCTTACACACCTGGCAGGATCCTGATAGACTGTGAAAACCCCATGCACACCAGGCAGGATACTGATAAACTGTGAAAAACCCATACACACCTGGCAGGATACTGATAAACTGTGAAACACACATGTACACCTGGCAGGATCCTGATACACTGTGAAAACCCGATACACACCTGGCAGGATCCTGATGAACTGTGAAACACACACAAACACCTGACAGGACCCTGATAAACTGTGAAACCCCCATACACACCTGGCAGGATCCTGATACACTGTGAAAAACCCCAGACACACCTCGCAGGATCCGGATACACTGTGAAAACCCCATACACACCTGGCAGGATCCTGATACACTGTGAAACCCACATACACACCTGGCAGGATCCTAATACACTGTGAAATATCCATAAACACCTGGCAGGTTCCTGATCCACAGATAAAACCCCATACACACCTGGCAGGATACTGATACACTGTGAAAACCCCATACACCCCTGGAAGGATCCTGATCCACTGTGAAAACCCCATACACACCTGGCAGGATGCTGATACACTGTGAAACCCAATACACACCTGGCAGGATCCTGATAAACTGTGTAACCCCCATACACACCTGGCAGGATCCTGATACACTGTGAAATCCCCAAACACACCTGGCAGGTTCCTGATCAACTGTGAAAACCCCAAACACACCTGGCAGGATACTGATACACTGTGAAAACCCCATGCACAACTGGCAGGATCCTGATGCACAGTGAAAACCCGAAACACACCTGGCAGGATCCTGATACACTGTGAAAACCCCATACAAACCTGGCAGGATCCTGATACACTGTGAATACCCCATACGCACCTGGCAGTATACTGATGCACATTGAAACCCCAAACACACCTGGCACGATCCTGAACCACTGTGAAACACACATACACACCTGGCACGATCCTGATACACTGTGATATCCCCATACACACCTGGCAAGTTCCTGATTAACTGTGAAAACCCCATACACACCTGGCAGTATCCAGATACACTGTGAAAAACCATACACACCTGGCAGGATCCTGATACACTTTGAAAACCCCATACACACCTGGCAGGATACTGATGCACAGTGAAAACCCCAAACACATCTGGCAGTATCCTGAACAACTGTGAAACCCCATACAAATGTGGCAGGATCCTGATAAACTGTGAGACCCCCATACACACCTGGCAGGATCCTGATAAACTGTGAAACCCCATACACACGTGGCAGGGTCCTGATAAACTGTGAAACACCCATGCACATCTGGAAGGATACTGATGCACTGTGAAAACACCATACACATCTGGCAGGATACTGATGCACAGTGAAAACCCCATACACACCTGGCAGGATCCTGATAAACTGTGATACCTCCATACACACCTGGCGGGATCCTGATAAACTCTGAAACCCACATACACACCTGGCAGCATACTGATAAACTGTGAAACCCCCATACACACCTAGCAGTATCCTGATACACTGTGAAAAACCCATATACACCTGGCAGAATCCTGATACACTGTGAAAACCCCATACACATCTGACAGGTTCCTGATAAACTGTGAAACCCCCATACGCACCTGGCAGGATACTGATAAACTGTGAAACCCCCATACACACCTGGCAGGATCCTGATAAACTGTGAAACCCCCAGACACACCTGGCAGGATCCTGATAAACTGTGAAAACCCCATACACACCTGGCAGGATCCTGATACACAGTGAAAACCCCATACACACCTGGCAGGATCCTGATAGACTGTGAAAACCCCATACACACCTGGCAGGATCCTGATAGACTGTGAAACACCCATACACACCTGGCAGGATCCTGATAAACTGTGAAACCCCCATACACACCTGGCAGGTTACTGATCAACTGTGAAACATACATGCACACCTGGCAGGATACTGATACACTGTGAAAACCCCATACACACCTGGCAGGATTCTGATGAACTGTGAAACACCCATACACATCTGGAAGGATCCTGATGCACTGTGAAAACCCCATACACATCTGGCAGGATCCTGATGCACTGTGAAAACCCCACTCACATCTGGCTGGATCCTGATAAACTGTGAAACCCACAAACTCACCTGGTAGGATCCTGATAAACTGTGAAACCCCAGACACACCAGGAAGGATACCGATAAACTGTGAAAACCCCATGCACACCTGGCAGGATCCTTATAAACTGTGAAACCCCCATACACACCTGGCGGGATCCTGATAAACTGTGAAACCCGCATACACACCTGGCAGGATCCTGATAAACTGTGAAACCCCCATACACACCTGGCAGGATCATGATAAACTGTGAAAACCCCATACACACCTGGCAGGATCCTGATACAAAGTGAAAACCCCTTACACACCTGGCAGGATCCTGATAGACTGTGAAAACCCCATGCACACCAGGCAGGATACTGATAAACTGTGAAACACCCATACACACCTGGCAGGATACTGATAAACTGTGAAACACACATGTACACCTGGCAGGATCCTGATACACTGTGAAAACCCGATACACACCTGGCAGGATCCTGATGAACTGTGAAACACACACAAACACCTGACAGGACCCTGATAAACTGTGAAACCCCCATACACACCTGGCAGGATCCAGATACACTGTGAAAACCCCATACACACCTGGCAGGATACTGATAAACTGTGCAACCCACATACACACCTGGCAGGATCCTGATAAACTGTGAAACCCCCATACACACCTGGCAGGATCCTGATAAACTGTGAAACCCCCATACACACCTGGCAGGATCCTGATAAACTGTGAAAACCCCATACACACCTGGCAGGATCCTGATACACAGTGAAAACCCGCTACACACCTGGCAGGATCCTGATAGATTGTGAAAACCCCAAACATACCTGGCAGGATCCTGATAGACTGTGAAATACCCATACACACCTGGCAGGATCCTGATAAACTGTGAAACCCCCATGCACACCTGGCAGGATCCTGATGCAATGTGAAAGACACATGCACACCTGGCAGGATACTGATGCACTGTGAAAACCCCATACACACCTGGCAGGATCCTGATGAACTGTGAAACCCACATAAACACCTGACAGGATCCTGATAAACTGTGAAACCTCCATACACACCTGGCAGGATCCTGATACACTGTGAAAAACCCATACACACCTGGCAGGATCCTGATACACTGTGAAACCCCCATACACACCTGGCAGGATCCTGATAAACTGTGCAACACACATACACACCTGGCAGGATCCTGATAAACTGTGAAACCCCCATACACACCTGGCAGGATCCTGATACACTGTGAAACCCCCATACACACCTGGCAGGATCCTGATACACTGTGAAACCCACATACTAACCTGAGAGGATCCTGATACACTGTGAAATCCCCGCAAACACCTGGCAGGTTCCTGATCCACAGATCAAACCCACATACACACCTGGCAGGATCCTGATCCACTGTGAAAACCCCATACACACCTGGCAGGATTCTGATACACTGTGAAAACCAATACACACCTGGCAGGATCCTGATGAACTGTGAAACCCCCATACACACCTGGCAGGATCCTGATACGCTGTGAAATCCCCATACACACCTGGCAGGATCCTGATACACTGTGAAAAACCATACACACCTGGCAGGATCCTGATACACTGTGAAAACCCCACACACACCTGGCAGGATACTGATGCACAGTGAAAACCCCAAACACACCTGGCAGTATCCTGAACAACTGTGAAACCCCATACACATGTGGCAGGATCCTGATAGACTGTGAAACACCCATACACACGTGGCAGGATCCTGATAAACTGTGAAACCCCATACACACCTGGCAGGATCCTGATAAACTGTGAAACACCCATACACATCTGGAAGGATCCTGATGCACTGTGAAAACAACATACACATCTGGCAGGATCCTGATGCACAGTGAAAACCCCATACACACCTGGCAGGATCCTGATAAAGTGTGAAACCCCCAGACACACCTGGCGAGATCCCGATAAACTGTGAAACCCACATACACACCTGGCAGTATCCTGATAAACTGTGAAACCCCCATACACACCTGGCAGGATCCTGATACACTGTGCAACCCACATACACACCTGGCAGGATCCTGATACACTGTGAAACCCACATACACACCTGGCAGGATCCTGATACACTGTGAAATCCCCATAAACACCTGGCAGGATCCTGATACACTGTGAAATCCCCATAAACACCTGGCAGGTTCCTGATCCACTGAAAAAAAAACCCACACACACCTGGCAGGATCCTGATACACTGTGAAAAACCCATACACACCTAGCAGGATCCTGATCCACTGTGAAAACCCCATACACACCTGGCAGGATCCTGATACACTGTGAAACCCAATGCACACCTGGCAGGATCCTGATAAACTGTGAAACCCCCATACACACCTGGCAGGATCCTGATACGCTGTGGAATCCCCATACACACCTGGCATGTTCCTGATCAACTGTGAAAACCCCATACACACCTGGCAGGATCCTGATACACTGTGAAAAACCCGTACACAACTGGCAGGATCCTGATGCACAGTGAAAACCCCAAACACACCTGGCAGGATCCAGATACACTGTGAAAGCCCCATACACACCTGGCAGGATCCTGATACACTGTAAAAACCCCATACACACCTGGCAGTATCCTGATGCACATTGAAACCCCAAACACACCTGGCAGTATCCTGAAGCACTGTGAAACCCCATACACTCGTGGCAGGATCCTGATAAAATGTGAAACAAACATACACACCTGGCAGGATCCTGATACACTGTTATATCCCCACACACACGGTAAGTTCCTGATCCACTGTGAAAACCCCATACACACCTGGCAGGATCCTGATACACTGTGAAAACCCCATACACACCTGGCAGGATCCTGATACACTGAGAACAACCCAAACACACCTGGCAGGATCCTGATACACTATGAAAAACCATAAACACCTGGCAGGATTCGGATACACTGTGAAAACCCCAGACACACCGAGCAGGATCCTGATGAACTGTGAAACCCACATAAACACCTGACAGGATCCTGATAAACTGTGAAACCTCCATGCACACCTGGCAGGATCCTGATACACTGTGAAAAACCCATACACACCTGGCAGGATCCTGATACACTGTGAAACCCACATACTAACCTGAGAGGATCCTGATACACTGTGAAATCCCCGTAAACACCTGGCAGGTTCCTGATCCACAGATCAAACCCACATACACACCTGGCAGGATCCTGATCCACTGTGAAAACCCCATACACACCTGGCAGGATTCTGATACACTGTGAAAACCAATACACACCTGGCAGGATCCTGATAAACTGTGAAACCCCCATACACACCTGGCAGGATCCTGATACGCTGTGAAATCCCCAAACACACCTGGCAGTATCCTGATGCACTGTGAAACCCCATACACTCGTGGCAGGATCCTGATAAAATGTGAAACAAACATACACACCTGGCAGGATCCTGATACACTGTGAAATCCCCACACACACGGTAAGTTCCTGATCCACTGTGAAAACCCCATACACACCTGGCAGGATCCTGATACACTGTGAAAACCCCATACACACCTGGCAGGATCCTGATACACTGAGAACAACCCAAACACACCTGGCAGGATCCTGATACACTATGAAAAACCATAAACACCTGGCAGGATTCGGATACACTGTGAAAACCCCATACACACCGAGCAGGATCCTGATGAACTGTGAAACCCACATAAACACCTGACAGGATCCTGATAAACTGTGAAACCTCCATACACACCTGGCAGGATCCTGATACACTGTGAAAAACCCATACACACCTGGCAGGATCCTGATAAACTGTGAAACCCCCATACACACCTGGCAGGATCCTGATACACTGTGAAAAACCCATACACACCTGGCAGGATCCAGATACACTGTGAAAACCCCATACACACCTGGCAGGATACTGATAAACTGTGCAACCCACATACACACCTGGCAGGATCCTGATAAACTGTGAAACCCCCATACACACCTGGCAGGATCCTGATAAACTGTGAAACCCCCATACACACCTGGCAGGATCCTGATAAACTGTGAAAACCCCATACACACCTGGCAGGATCCTGATACACAGTGAAAACCCGCTACACACCTGGCAGGATCCTGATAGATTGTGAAAACCCCATACATACCTGGCAGGATCCTGATAGACTGTGAAATACCCATACACACCTGGCAGGATCCTGATAAACTGTGAAACCCCCATGCACACCTGGCAGGATCCTGATGCAATGTGAAAGACACATGCACACCTGGCAGGATACTGATGCACTGTGAAAACCCCATACACACCTGGCAGGATCATGATGAACTGTGAAACCCACATAAACACCTGACAGGATCCTGATAAACTGTGAATCCTCCATACACACCTGGCAGGATCCTGATACACTGTGAAAAACCCATACACACCTGGCAGGATCCTGATACACTGTGAAACCCCCATGCACACCTGGCAGGATCCTGATAAACTGTGCAACACACATACACACCTGGCAGGATCCTGATAAACTGTGAAACCCCCATACACACCTGGCAGGATCCTGATACACTGTGAAAACCCCATACACACCTGGCAGGATCCTGATACACTGTGAAACCCACATACTAACCTGAGAGGATCCTGATACACTGTGAAATCCCCGTAAACACCTGGCAGGTTCCTGATCCACAGATCAAACCCACATACACACCTGGCAGGATCCTGATCCACTGTGAAAACCCCATACACACCTGGCAGGATTCTGATACACTGTGAAAACCAATACACACCTGGCAGGATCCTGATAAACTGTGAAACCCCCATACACACCTAGCAGGATCCTGATACGCTGTGAAATCCCCAAACACACCTGGCAGTATCCTGATGCACTGTGAAACCCCATACACTCGTGGCAGGATCCTGATAAAATGTGAAACAAACATACACACCTGGCAGGATCCTGATACACTGTGAAATCCCCACACACACGGTAAGTTCCTGATCCACTGTGAAAACCCCTTACACACCTGGCAGGATCCTGATACACTGTGAAAACCCCATACACACCTGGCAGGATCCTGATACACTGAGAACAACCCAAACACACCTGGCAGGATCCTGATACACTATGAAAAACCATAAACACCTGGCAGGATTCGGATACACTGTGAAAACCCCATACACACCGAGCAGGATCCTGATGAACTGTGAAACCCACATAAACACCTGACAGGATCCTGATAAACTGTGAAACCTCCATACACACCTGGCAGGATCCTGATACACTGTGAAAAACCCATACACACCTGGCAGGATCCTGATAAACTGTGAAACCCCCATACACACCTGGCAGGATCCTGATACACTGTGAAAACCCCATACACACCTGGCAGGATCCTGATACACTGTGAAACCCACATACTAACCTGAGAGGATCCTGATACACAGTGAAATCCCCGTAAACACCTGGCAGGATCCTGATCCACAGATCAAACCCACATACACACCTGGCAGGATCCTGATCCACTGCGAACACCCCATACACACCTGGCAGGATTCTGATACACTGTGAAAACCAATACACACCTGGCAGGATCCTGATAAACTGTGAAACCCCCATGCACACCTGGCAGGATCCTGATACGCTGTGAAATCCCCATACACACCTGGCAGGATCCTGATACACTGTGAAAACCCCATACACACCTGGCAGGATACTGATGCACAGTGAAAACCCCAAACACACCTGGCAGTATCCTGAACAACTGTGAAACCCCATACACATGTGGCAGGATCCTGATAAACTGTGAAACACCCATACACACGTGGCAGGATCCTGATAAACTGTGAAACCCCATACACACCTGGCAGGATCCTGATAAACTGTGAAACACCCATACATATCTGGAAGGATCCTGATGCACTGTGAAAACACCATACACATCTGGCAGGATCCTGATGCACAGTGAAAACCCCATACACGCCTGGCAGGATCCTGATAAACTGTGAAACCCCCAGACACACCTGGCGAGATCCCGATAAACTGTGAAACCCACATACACACCTGGCAGGATCCTGATAAACTGTGAAACCCCCATACACACCTGGCAGGATCCTGATACACTGTGAAAAACCCATACACACCTGGCAGGATCCTGATACACAGTAAAACCCCCATACACACCTGGCAGGATCCTGATAAACCGTGCAACCCACATACACACCTGGCAGGATCCTGATAAACTGTGAAACCCTCATACACACCTGGCAGGATCCTGATACACTGTGAAAACCCCATACACACCTGGCAGGATCCTGATACACTGTGAAACCCACATACACACCTGGCAGGATCCTGATACACTGTGAAATCCCCATAAACACCTGGCAGGTTCCTGATCCACTGAAAAAACCCCACACACACCTGGCAGGATCCTGATACACTGTGAAAAACCCATACACACCTGGCAGGATCCTGATCCACTGTGAAAACCCCATACACACCTGGCAGGATCCTGATACACTGTGAAACCCAATGTACACCTGGCAGGATCCTGCTAAACTGTGAAACCCCCATACACACCTGGCAGGATCCTGATACGCTGTGGAATCCCCATACACACCTGGCAGGTTCCTGATCAACTGTGAAAACCCCATACACACCTGGCAGGATCCAGATACACTGTGAAAAGCCCATACACACCTGGCAGGATCCTGATACACTGTAAAAACCCCATACACACCTGGCAGGATCCTGATGCACATTGAAACCCCAAACACACCTGGCAGGATCCTGAAGCACTGTGAAACCCCATACACTCGTGGCAGGATCCTGATAAAATGTGAAACAAACATACACACCTGGCAGGATCGTGATACACTGTGAAATCCCCACAGACACGGTAAGTTCCTGATCCACTGTGAAAACCCCATACACACCTGGCAGGATCCTGATACACTGTGAAAACCCCATACACACCTGGCAGGATCCTGATAAACTGAGAACAACCCAAACACACCTGGCAGGATCCTGATCCACTGTGAAAACCCCATACACACTGGGGAGGATTTGGATACACTGTGAGAACCCCATACACTCTTGGCAGTATCCTGATACAGTGTGAAAACCCCACACACACCTGGCAGGATCCAAATACACTGTGAAAACCCCATACACACCTGGCAGGATCCTGATGCACTGTGAAAACCCCATACACACGTTGCAGGATCCTGATAGACTGTGAAACCCCCACACACATCTGGAAGGATCCTGATGCACTGTGAAAACCGCATACACATCTGGCAGGATACTGATGCACTGTGAAAACCCCATTCACATCTGGCAGTTTCCTGATACACTGTGAAACCCACATACACACCTGGCAGGATCCTGATGAACTGTGAAGCCCCCACACACACGGCAGGATCCTGATAAACTGAGACCCCCATACACACCTGGCAGGATCCTGATGAACTGTGAAACCCCCATACACACCTGGCAAGATCCCGATAAACTGTGAAACCCACATGCACACCTGGCAGGATCCTGATAGACTGTGAAACCCCCATAAACACCTGGCAGGATCCTGATACACTGTGAAAACCCCATACATACGTGGCAGGATCCTGATCCACTGTGAAACCCCATACACACCAGGCAGGATCCTGATAAACTGTGAAACCCACAGACCCACCTGGCAGGATCCTGATAAACTGTGAAACCCACATATACACCTGGCAGGTTCCTGATAATCTGTGAAAACCCATACACACGTGGCAGGATCATGATACACTGTGAAACCCCCAGACACACCTGGAAGTATCCTGATGCACTGTGAAAATCCCATACACATCTGGCAGGATCCTGATGCACTGTGAAAACCCCATTCACATCTGGCAGGATCCTGATAAACTGTGAATCCCACATACACTCCTGGCAGGATCCTGATAAACTGTGAAACCCCCATACACACCTGGCAGGAAACTGTTAAACTGTGAAACCAACATACACACCTGGCAGGATCCTGATAAACTGTGAAACACCCATACAGACCTGGCAGGATCCTGATAAACTGTGAAACCCACATACACACCTGGCAGGATCCTGATAAACTGTGAAACACCCATACAGACCTGGCAGGATCCTGATAAACTGCGAAAACCCCAGACACACCTGGCAGCATCCTGATAAACTGTGAAACCCACATACACACCTGGCAGGAACCTAATACACTGTGAAAACCCCATACACACCTGGCATGATCCTGCTAATATGCGAAACCCACATACACACCTGGCAGGATCCTGATACGCTGTGAAAACCCCATACACACCTGGCAGGATCCTGATGCACAGTGAAAACC
The DNA here is from genome assembly GCF_036365525.1 of Heterodontus francisci. NCBI lineage: Eukaryota > Metazoa > Chordata > Chondrichthyes > Heterodontiformes > Heterodontidae > Heterodontus > Heterodontus francisci. Next base: position 3,118,789 of record NW_027140986.1, on the reverse strand, counting down.
CCATACACAACTGGCAGGATCCTGATACACTGTGAAAACCCCACACACACCTGGCAGGATCCTGATACACTGTGCAAACCACATAAACACCTGGCAGGATCCTGATCCACTGTGAAAACCCCATACACACCTGGCAGGATCCTGATACACTGTGAAAACCCCATACACACCTGGCAGGATCCAGATCCACTGTATATACCCCATACGCACCTGGCAGGATGCTGATAAACTGTGAAAACCCATGCACACCTGGCAGGATCCTGATATACTGTGAATCCCCCATACACACCTGGCAGGAGCCTGATGCACTGTGAAATCCCCGTACAAACCTGGCAGGTTCCTGATGCACAGTGAAACACCATTCACATCTGGCAGGATCCTGATACACTGTGAAACCCACATACACACCTGGCAGGATCCTGATAAACTGTGAATCCCCCATACACAACCGGCAGGATCCTGATATACTGTGAAAATCCCAGACACACCTGGCAGGATCCTGATAATCTGTGAAACCCACATACACACCTGGCAGGATCCTGATACACTGTGAAAACCCCATACACACCTGGCAGGATCCTGATACACTGTGAAAGCCCCATACACACCTGGCAGGAACCTGACAAACTGTGAAACCCCATCCACACGATGCAGGATCCTTATACACTGTGAAACACCCATACACATCTGGAAGGATCCTGATGCACTGTGAAAACTCCATGCACATCTTGCAGGATCCTGATGCACTGTGAAAACCTCATTCACATCTGGCAGGATCCTGATCCACTGTGAAATCTCCATACACATCTGGCAGGATCCTGATACAGTGTGAAAACCCCGTACACACCTGGCAGGATCCTGATCTGCTGTGAAACACCATTCACATCTGGCAGGATCCTGATACGCAGTGAAACCCCATTCGCATCTGGCAGGATCCTGATACACTGTGAAAACCCCATACACACCTGGCAGGATCCTGATACACTGTGAAAAGGCCACACACCTGGCAGGATCCTGATCCTCTGCGAAAACCCCATATACACCTGGCAGGATCCTGATCCACTGTATAAAATCCCATACAAACTTGGCAGGATCCTGATACACTGTGAAAACCCCATACACACCTGGCAGGATCCTGATACACTGTGAAAACACCATACACACCTGGCAGGATCCTGATCCCCTGTATATACCCCATACGCACCTGGCAGGATGCTGATAAACTGTGAAACCCCCATACACACCTGGCGGGATCCTTATAAACTGTGAAACCCTCATACACACATGGCAGGATCCAGATACACTGTGAAAACCCATACACACCTGGCAGGATCCTGATATACTGTGAAACCCCCATATCCACCTGGCAGGAGCCTGATGCACTGTGAAATCCCCGTAAACACCTGGCAGGTTCCTGATGCACTGTGTAACCCCATTCACATCTGGCAGGATCCTGATACACAGGGAAACCCCATTCACATCTGCCTGGATACTGATGCACTGTGAAACCCCATACACACCTGGCAGGATTCTGATACACTGTGAAACCCCATACACACCTGGCAGGATCCTGGTACACTGTGAAACCCCCATACACACCTGGCAGGATCCTGATCCACTGTGAAAACTCCATACACGCCTGGCAGGACCTTGATAAACTGTGAACACCCCACACACACCTGGCAGGATCCTGATACACTGTGAAATCCCTGACACTCCTGGCAGGATCCTGATCCACTCTGAAAATCCCATACACGCCTGGCAGGATCCTGACCCACTGTGAAAACTCCACACACATCTGGCAGGATCCTGATCCACTGTGAAAACCCCGTACACACCTGGCAGGATCCTGAACCACCGTGAAACCCCATTCACAGCTGGCAGGATCCTGATAAACTGTGAAACCCACATACACACCTGGCAGGATCCTGATCCACTGTGAAACCCCATACGCACCAGGCAGGATCCTGATAAACTGTGAAACCCGCATACACACCTGGCAGGATCCTGATACACTGTGAAATCCCCATACACACCAGGCAGGATGCTGATAAACTGTGAAACCCACATACACACCTGGCAGGATCCTGAGACACTGTGAAAACCCCATACACACCTGGCAGGATCCTGATACACTGTGAAAACCCCAGACACACCTGGTAGGATCCTGATAAACTGTGAAACCCCATACACACGATGCAGGATCCCGATACACTATGAAACACCCACACACATCTGGAAGGAACCTGACGGACTGTGAAAACCCCATACACATCTGGCAGGATCCTGTTGCACTGTGAAAGCCCCATTCACATCTGGCAGGATCCTGATAAACTGTGAAACCCACATGCACACCTGGCAGGATCCTGATAAACTGTGGAACCCCCATGCACACCTGGCAGGAACCTGATAAACTGTGAAACCCCATGCACACGACTCAGGATCCTGATACACTGTTAAACACCCATACACATCTGGAAGGATCCTGATGCACTGTGAAAACACCATACACATCTGGCAGGATCCTGATGCACTGTGAAAAACACATCACATCTGGCAGGATCCTGATCCATTGTGAAATCTCCACACACTTCTGGCAGGATTCTGATACACTGTGAAAACCCCGTACACACCTGGCAGGATCCTGATCCACTGTGAAACACCATTCACATCTGGCAGGATCCCGATATACTGTGAAACCCCCAAAATCACCTGGCAGGAGCCTGATGCACTGTGAAATCCCCGTGCACACCTGGCAGGTTCCTGATGCACAGTGAAAACCCATTCACATCTGGCAGGATCCTGATACACAGTGAATCCCCTCTCACATCTGGCAGGATCCTGATACACTGTGAAACCCCATACACACCTGGCAGGATCCTGATACACATTGAAACCCCATACACACCTGGCAGGATCCTGATACACAGTGAAACCCCCATACACACCTGGCAGGATCCTGATCCACTGTGAAAACTCCATACACGCCTGGCAGGACCTTGATAAACTGTAAACACCCCATACACACCTGGCAGGATCCTGATACACTGTGAAATCCCTGACACACCTGGCAGGATCCTGATACGCTGTGAAAACCCCATACACATCTGGCAGGATGCTGATCCACTGTGAAAACTCCATACACATCTGGCAGGATCCTGATCCACTGTGAAAACCCCGTACACACCTGGCTGGATCCTGATCCACTGTGAAACCCCATACACACCAGGCAGGATCCTGATAAACTGTGAAACCCACATACACACCTGGCAGGATCCTGATACACTGTGAAATCCCCATACACACCAGGCAGGATGCTGATAATCTGTAAAACCCACATACACACCTGGCAGGATCCTGATACACTGTGAAATCCCCATACACACCTGGCAGGGTCCTGATACACTGTGATAACCCCATACACACCTGGCAGGATCCTGATAAACTGTGAAACCCCATACACACGATGCAGGATCCTGATACACTGTGAAACACACATACACATCTGGAATGATCCTGATGCACTGTGAAAACCCCACACATCAGGCAGAATGCTGATGCACTGTGAAAACCTCATTCACATCTGGCAGGATCCTGATCCACTGTGAAATCTCCATACACATCTGGCAGGATCCTGATACACTGTGAAAATCCCGTACACACCTGGCAGGATCCTGATCCACTGTGAAACAACATTCACATCTGGCAGGATCCTGATACGCAGTGAAATCCCATTCACATCTGGCAGGATCCTGATACACTGTGAAAACCCCATACACACCTGGCAGGATCCTGATACATTGTGAAAGCCCCACACACACCTGGCAGGAAATTAATCCACTGTGAAACCCCATACACACCTGGCAGGATCCTGATCCACTGTGAAAACACCATACACACTTGGCAGGATCCTGTTACACTGTGAAAACCCCATACACACCTGGCAGGATCCTGATACACTGTGAAAACACCGTACATATCTGGCAGGATCCTGATCCACTGTATATACCCCATACGCACCTGGCAGGATGCTGATAAACTGTGAAACCCCCATACACACCTGGCGGGATCCTGATAAACTGTGAAACCCCCATACACACCTGGCAGGTTCCTGATATACTGTGAAAACCCACACACACCTGGCAGGATCCTGATATACTGTGAAACCCCCATACACAACTGGCAGGAGCCTGATGCACTGTGAAATCCCCGTACACACCTGGCATGTTCCTGATGCACAGTGAAACCCCATTCACATCTGGCAGGATCCTGATACAAAGTGAAACCCCATTCTCATCTGGCAGGATCCTGATAATCTGTGAAACCCACATATACACCTGGCAGGATCCTGATAAACTATGAAACCCCCATACACACCTGTCAGGATCCTGATAAACTGTGAAAACCCAAGACACACCTGGCAGGATCCTGATGGACTGTGAAAACCCCATACACACCTGGCAGGATCCTGATAAACTGTGAAACCCCATACACACGATGCAGGATCCTGATACACTGTGAAACACACATACACATCTGGAAGGATTCTGATGCACTGTGAAAACCCCATACGCATCTGGCAGGATCCTGATGTACTGTGAAAACCTCATTCACATCTGGCAGGATCCTGATCCACTGTGAAATCTCCATACACATCTGGCAGGATCCTGATACACTGTGAAAACCCCGTACACACCTGGCAGGATCCTGATCCACTGTGAAACAACATTCACACCTGGCAGGATCCTGATACGCAGTGAAATACCATTCACAACTGGCAGGATCCTGATACACTGTGAAAACCTCTTGCACACCTGGCAGGATCCTGATACATTGTGAAAGCCCCACACACATCTGGCAGGATCTTGATCCACTGTGAAACCCCATACACACCTGGCAGGATCCTGATCCACTGTGAAAACACCGTACACACCTGGCAGGATCCTGATACACTGTGAAAACACCATACACATCTGGCAGGATCCTGATCCACTGTATATACCCCATACGCACCTGGCAGGATGCTGATAAACTGTGAAACCCCCATACACACCTGGCACGATCCTGACATACTGTGAAAACCCATACACACCTGGCAGGATCCTGATATACTGTGAAACCCCCATACACACCTGGCAGGAGCCTGATGCACTGTGAAATCCCCGTACACACCTGGCAGGTTCCTGATGCACAGTGAAACCCCATTCACATCTGGCAGGATCCTGATACACAGTGAAACCCCATTCACATCTGGCACTATCCTGATAAACTGTGAAACCCCCAGACACACCTTTCACGATCCTGATAAACTGTGAAAACCCAAGACACACCTGGCAGGATCCTGATGGACTGTGAAAACCCCATACACACCTGGCAGGATGCTGATAATCTGTAAAACCCACATACACACCTGGCAGGATCCTGATACACTGTGAAAACCCCATACACACCTGGCAGGATCCTGATCCACTGAGAAAACCCCATACACACCTGGCAGGATCCTGATCCACTGTGAAAACCCCATACACACTTGGCTGGATCCTGATACGCTGTTTAAACCGCATACACACCTGGCAGGATCCTGATCCACTGTGAAAACCCCGTACACACCTGGCTGGATCCTGATCCACTGTGAAACCCCATACACACCAGGCAGGATCCTGATAAACTGTGAAACCCACATACACACCTGGCAGGATCCTGATACACTGTGAAATCCCCTTACACACCAGGCAGGATGCTGATAATCTGTAAAACCCACATACACACCTGGCAGGATCCTGATACACTGTGAAAACCCCATACACACCTGGCAGGATCCTGATACACTGTGATAACCCCATACACACCTGGCAGGATCCTGATAAACTGTGAAACCCCATACACACGATGCAGGATCCTGATACACTGTGAAACACACATGCACATCTGGAATGATCCTGATGCACTGTGAAAACCCCACACATCAGGCAGGATGCTGATGCACTGTGAAAACCTCATTCACATCTGGCAGGATCCTGATCCACTGTGAAATCTCCATACACATCTGGCAGGATCCTGATACACTGTGAAAACCCTGTACACACCTGGCAGGATCCTGATCCACTGTGAAACAACATTCACATCTGGCAGGATCCTGATACGCAGTGAAATCCCATTCACATCTGGCAGGATCCTGATACACTGTGAAAACCCCATACACACCTGGCAGGATCCTGATACATTGTGAAAGCCCCACACACACCTGGCAGGAAATTAATCCACTGTGAAACCCCATACACACCTGGCAGGATCCTGATCCACTGTGAAAACACCATACACACTTGGCAGGATCCTGTTACACTGTGAAAACCCCATACACACCTGGCAGGATCCTGATACACTGTGAAAACACCATACATATCTGGCAGGATCCTGATCCACTGTATATACCCCATACGCACCTGGCAGGATGCTGATAAACTGTGAAACCCCCATACACACCTGGCGGGATCCTGATAAACTGTGAAACCCCCATACACACCTGGCAGGTTCCTGATATACTGTGAAAACCCACACACACCTGGCAGGATCCTGATATACTGTGAAACCCCCATACACACCTGGCAGGAGCCTGATGCACTGTGAAATCCCCGTACACACCTGGCAGGTTCCTGATGCACAGTGAAACCCCATTCACATCTGGCAGGATCCTGATACAAAGTGAAACCCCATTCTCATCTGGCAGGATCCTGATAATCTGTGAAACCCACATATACACCTGGCAGGATCCTGATAAACTATGAAACCCCCATACACACCTGTCAGGATCCTGATAAACTGTGAAAACCCAAGACACACCTGGCAGGATCCTGATGGACTGTGAAAACCCCATATAAACCTGGCAGGATCCTGAAACACTGTGAAAACCCCATACACACCTGGCAGGATCCTGATAAACTGTGAAACCCCATAGACACGATGCAGGATCCTGATACACTGTGAAACACACATACACATCTGGAAGGAACCTGATGCACTGTGAAAACCCCATATGCATCTGGCAGGATCCTGATGTACTGTGAAAACCTCATTCACATCTGGCAGGATCCTGATCCACTGTGAAATCTCCATACACATCTGGCAGGATCCTTATACACTGTGAAAACCCCGTACACACCTGGCAGGATTCTGATCCACTGTGAAACAACATTCACACCTGGCAGGATCCTGATACGCAGTGAAATACCATTCACAACTGGCAGGATCCTGATACACTGTGAAAACCTCTTGCACACCTGGCAGGATCCTGATACATTGTGAAAGCCCCACACACATCTGGCAGGATCTTGATCCACTGTGAAACCCCATACACACCTGGCAGGATCCTGATCCACTGTGAAAACACCGTACACACCTGGCAGGATCCTGATACACTGTGAAAACACCATACACATCTGGCAGGATCCTGATCCACTATATATACCCCATACGCACCTGGCAGGATGCTGATAAACTGTGAAACCCCCATACACACCTGGCAGGATCCTGACATACTGTGAAAACCCATACACACCTGGCAGGATCCTGATATACTGTGAAACCCCCATACACACCTGGCAGGAGCCTGATGCACTGTGAAATCCCCGTAAACACCTGGCAGGTTCCTGATGCACAGTGAAACCCCATTCACATCTGGCAGGATCCTGATACACAGTGAAACCCCATTCACATCTGGCAGGATCCTGATAAACTGTGAAACCCCCAGACACACCTTTCACGATGCTGATAAACTGTGAAAACCCCAGACACACCTGGCAGGATCCTGATGGACTGTGAAAACACCATACACACCTGGCAGGATCCTGATACACTGTGAAAACCCCACACATACCTGGCAGGATCCTGATCCACTGAGAAAACCCCACACACACCTGGCAGGATCCTGATCCACTGTGAAAACCCCATACACACTTGGCTGGATCCTGATACGCTGTTTAAACCGCATACACACCTGGCAGGATCCTGATACACTGTGAAAACACCATACACACCTGGCAGGATCCTGATCCACTGTATATATATCCCATACGCACGTGTCAGGATCCTGATCCACTGTGAAAACCCCGTACACACCTGGCAGGATCCTGATCCACTGTGAAAACCCATACACACCAGGCAGGATCCTGATAAACTGTGAAACCGACATACACAACTGGCAGGATGCTGATACACTGTGAAATCCCCATACACACCAGGCAGAATGCTGATAATCTGTAAAACCCACATACACACCTGGCAGGATCCTGATACACTGTGAAAACCCCATACACACCTGGCAGGATCCTGATACACTGTGATAACCCCATACACACCTGGCAGGATCCTGATAAACTGTGAAACCCCATACACACGATGCAGGATCCTGATACACTGTGAAACACACATACACATCTGGAATGATCCTGATGCACTGTGAAAACCCCACACATCAGGCAGGATGCTGATGCACTGTGAAAACCTCATTCACATCTGGCAGGATCCTGATCCACTGTGAAATCTCCATACACATCTGGCAGGATCCTGATACACTGTGAAAATCCCGTACACACCTGGCAGGATCCTGATCCACTGTGAAACAACATTCACACCTGGCAGGATCCTGATACGCAGTGAAATCCCATTCACATCTGGCAGGATCCTGATACACTGTGAAAACCCCATAGACACCTGGCAGGATCCTGATACATTGTGAAAGCCCCACACACACCTGGCAGGAAATTAATCCACTGTGAAACCCCATACACACCTGGCAGGATCCTGATCCACTGTGAAAACACCATACACACTTGGCAGGATCCTGTTACACTGTGAAAACCCCATACACACCTGGCAGGATCCTGATACACTGTGAAAACACCATACATATCTGGCAGGATCCTGATCCACTGTATATACCCCATACGCACCTGGCAGGATGCTGATAAACTGTGAAACCCCCATACACACCTGGCGGGATCCTGATAAACTGTGAAACCCCCATACACACCTGGCAGGTTCCTGATATACTGTGAAAACCCACACACACCTGGCAGGATCCTGATATACTGTGAAACCCCCATACACACCTGGCAGGAGCCTGATGCACTGTGAAATCCCCGTACACACCTGGCAGGTTCCTGATGCACAGTGAAACCCCATTCACATCTGGCAGGATCCTGATACAAAGTGAAACCCCATTCTCATCTGGCAGGATCCTGATAATCTGTGAAACCCACATATACACCTGGCAGGATCCTGATAAACTATGAAACCCCCATACACACCTGTCAGGATCCTGATAAACTGTGAAAACCCAAGACACACCTGGCAGGATCCTGATGGACTGTGAAAACCCCATACAAACCTGGCAGGATCCTGAAACACTGTGAAAACCCCATACACACCTGGCAGGATCCTGATAAACTGTGAAACCCCATACACACGATGCAGGATCCTGATACACTGTGAAACACACATACACATCTGGAAGGATCCTGATGCACTGTGAAAACCCCATACACATCTGGCAGGATCCTGATGTACTGTGAAAACCTCATTCACATCTGGCAGGATCCTGATCCACTGTGAAATCTCCATACACATCTGGCAGGATCCTGATACACTGTGAAAACCCCGTACACACCTGGCAGGATCCTGATCCACTGTGAAACAACATTCACACCTGGCAGGATCCTGATACGCAGTGAAATACCATTCACAACTGGCAGGATCCTGATACACTGTGAAAACCTCTTGCACACCTGGCAGGATCCTGATACATTGTGAAAGCCCCACACACATCTGGCAGGATCTTGATCCACTGTGAAACCCCATACACACCTGGCAGGATCCTGATCCACTGTGAAAACACCGTACACACCTGGCAGGATCCTGATACACTGTGAAAACACCATACACATCTGGCAGGATCCTGATCCACTGTATATACCCCATACGCACCTGGCAGGATGCTGATAAACTGTGAAACCCCCATACACACCTGGCAGGATCCTGACATACTGTGAAAACCCATACACACCTGGCAGGATCCTGATATACTGTGAAACCCCCATACACACCTGGCAGGAGCCTGATGCACTGTGAAATCCCCGTACACACCTGGCAGGTTCCTGATGCACAGTGAAACCCCATTCACATCTGGCAGGATCCTGATACACAGTGAAACCCCATTCACATCTGGCAGGATCCTGATAAACTGTGAAACCCCCAGACACACCTTTCACGATCCTGATAAACTGTGAAAACCCCAGACACACCTGGCAGGATCCTGATGGACTGTGAAAACCCCATACACACCTGGCAGGATCCTGATACACTGTGAAAACCCCACACATACCTGGCAGGATCCTGATCCACTGTATATATATCCCATACGCACGTGTCAGGATCCTGATCCACTGTGAAAACCCCGTACACACCTGGCAGGATCCTGATCCACTGTGAAACCCCATACACACCTGGCAGGATCCTGATAAACTGTGAAACCCACATACACACCTGGCAGGATCCTGATACACTGTGAAATCCCCATACACACCAGGCAGGATGCTGATAATCTGTAAAACCCACATACACACCTGGCAGGATCCTGATCCACTGTGAAAACCCCATACACACTTGGCTGGATCCTGATACGCTGTTTAAACCGCATACACACCTGGCAGGATCCTGATACACTGTGAAAACACCATACACACTTGGCAGGATCCTGATCCACTGTATATATATCCCATACGCACGTGTCAGGATCCTGATCCACTGTGAAAACCCCGTACACACCTGGCAGGATCCTGATCCACTGTGAAACCCCATACACACCAGGCAGGATCCTGATAAACTGTGAAACACACATACACACCTGGCAGGATCCTGATACACTGTGAAAACCCCACACATACCTGGCAGGATTCTGCTCCACTGTATATATATCCCATACGCACGTGTCAGGATCCTGATCCACTGTGAAAACCCCGTACACACCTGGCAGGATCCTGATCCACTGTGCAACCCCATACACACCAGGCAGGATCCTGATAAACTGTGAAACCCACATACACACCTGGCAGGATCCTGATACACTGTGAAATCCCCATACACACCAGGCAGGATGCTGATAATCTGTAAAACCCACATACACACCTGGCAGGATCCTGATCCACTGTGAAAACCCCATACACACTTGGCTGGATCCTGATACGCTGTTTAAACCGCATACACACCTGGCAGGATCCTGATACACTGTGAAAACACCATACACACCTGGCAGGATCCTGATCCACTGTATATATATCCCATACGCACGTGTCAGGATCCTGATCCACTGTGAAAACCCCGTACACACCTGGCAGTATCCTGATCCACTGTGAAACCCCATACACACCAGTCAGGATCCTGATAAACTGTGAAACCCACATACACACCTGGCAGGATCCTGATACACTGTGAAATCCCCATACACACCAGGCAGGATGCTGATAATCTGTAAAACCCACATACACACCTGGCAGGATCCTGATACACTGTGAAAACCCCATACACACCTGGCAGGATCCTGATACACTGTGATAACCCCATACACACCTGGCAGGATCCTGATAAACTGTGAAACCCCATACACACGATGCAGGATCCTGATACACTGTGAAACACACATACACATCTGGAATGATCCTGATGCACTGTGAAAACCCCACACATCAGGCAGGATGCTGATGCACTGTGAAAACCTCATTCACATCTGGCAGGATCCTGATCCACTGTGAAATCTCCATACACATCTGGCAGGATCCTGATACACTGTGAAAATCCCGTACACACCTGGCAGGATCCTGATCCACTGTGAAACAACATTCACATCTGGCAGGATCCTGATACGCAGTGAAATCCCATTCACATCTGGCAGGATCCTGATACACTGTGAAAACCCCATACACACCTGGCAGGATCCTGATACATTGTGAAAGCCCCACACACACCTGGCAGGAAATTAATCCACTGTGAAACCCCATACACACCTGGCAGGATCCTGATCCACTGTGAAAACACCATACACACTTGGCAGGATCCTGTTACACTGTGAAAACCCCATACACACCTGGCAGGATCCTGATACACTGTGAAAACACCATACATATCTGGCAGGATCCTGATCCACTGTATATACCCCATACGCACCTGGCAGGATGCTGATAAACTGTGAAACCCCCATACACACCTGGCGGCATCCTGATAAACTGTGAAACCCCCATACACACCTGGCAGGTTCCTGATATACTGTGAAAACCCACACACACCTGGCAGGATCCTGATATACTGTGAAACCCCCATACACACCTGGCAGGAGCCTGATGCACTGTGAAATCCCCGTACACACCTGGCAGGTTCCTGATGCACAGTGAAACCCCATTCACATCTGGCAGGATCCTGATACAAAGTGAAACCCCATTCTCATCTGGCAGGATCCTGATAATCTGTGAAACCCACATATACACCTGGCAGGATCCTGATAAACTATGAAACCCCCATACACACCTGTCAGGATCCTGATAAACTGTGAAAACCCAAGACACACCTGGCAGGATCCTGATGGACTGTGAAAACCCCATACAAACCTGGCAGGATCCTGAAACACTGTGAAAACCCCATACACACCTGGCAGGATCCTGATAAACTGTGAAACCCCATACACACGATGCAGGATCCTGATACACTGTGAAACACACATACACATCTGGAAGGATCCTGATGCACTGTGAAAACCGCATACGCATCTGGCAGGATCCTGATGTACTGTGAAAACCTCATTCACATCTGGCAGGATCCTGATCCACTGTGAAATCTCCATACACATCTGGCAGGATCCTGATACACTGTGAAAACCCCGTACACACCTGGCAGGATCCTGATCCACTGTGAAACAACATTCACACCTGGCAGGATCCTGATACGCAGTGAAATACCATTCACAACTGGCAGGATCCTGATACACTGTGAAAACCTCTTGCACACCTGGCAGGATCCTGATACATTGTGAAAGCCCCACACACATCTGGCAGGGTCTTGATCCACTGTGAAACCCCATACACACCTGGCAGGATCCTGATCCACTGTGAAAACACCGTACACACCTGGCAGGATCCTGATACACTGTGAAAACACCATACACATCTGGCAGGATCCTGATCCACTGTATATACCCCATACGCACCTGGCAGGATGCTGATAAACTGTGAAACTCCCATACACACCTGGCAGGATCCTGACATACTGTGAAAACCCATACACACCTGGCAGGATCCTGATATACTGTGAAACCCCCATACACACCTGGCAGGAGCCTGATGCACTGTGAAATCCCCGTACGCACCTGGCAGGTTCCTGATGCACAGTGAAACCCCATTCACATCTGGCAGGATCCTGATACACAGTGAAACCCCATTCACATCTGGCAGGATCCTGATAAACTGTGAAACCCCCAGACACACCTTTCACGATCCTGATAAACTGTGAAAACCCCAGACACACCTGGCAGGATCCTGATGGACTGTGAAAACCCCATACACACCTGGCAGGATCCTGATACACTGTGAAAACCCCACACATACCTGGCAGGATCCTGATCCACTGAGAAAACCCCACACACACCTGGCAGGATCCTGATCCACTGTGAAAACCCCATACACACTTGGCTGGATCCTGATACGCTGTTTAAACCGCATACACACCTGGCAGGATCCTGATGCACTGTGAAAACACCATACACACCTGGCAGGATCCTGATCCACTGTATATATATCCCAAACGCACGTGTCAGGATACTGATAAACTGTCAATCCCCCATACACACCTGGCAGGATCTTGATAAACTGTGAAACCCCCATACACACCTGGCAGGATCCTGATATACTGTGAAACCCCATACACACCAGGCAGGATCCTGATTCACTGTGAAAACACCATACACACTTGGCAGGATCCTGTTACACTGTGAAAACCCCATACACACCTGACAGGATCCTGATACACTGTGAAAACACCATACACATCTGGCAGGATCCTGATCCACTGTATATACCCCATACGCACCTGGCAGGATGCTGATAAAATGTGAAACCCCCATACACACCTGGCGGGATCCTGACAAACTGTGAAACCCCCATACACACCTGGCAGGATCCTGATATACTGTGAAAACCCATACACACCTGGCAGGATCCTGATATACTGTGAAAACCCCATACACACCTGGCAGGAGCCTGATGCACTGTGAAATCCCCGTACACACCTGGCAGGTTCCTGATGCACAGTGAAACCCCATTCACATCTGGCAGGATCATGAGACACAGTGAAACCCCATTCACATCTGGCAGGATCCTGATAATCTGTGAAACTCACATACACACCTGGCAGGATCCTGATAAACTGTGAAACCCCCAAATACACCTGTCAGGATCCTGATAAACTGTGAAAACCCCAGACACACCTGGCAGGATCCTGATGGACTGTGAAAACCCCATACACACCTGGCAGAATCCTGATACACTGTGAAAACCCCACACACACCTGGCAGGATCCTGATCCACTGTGAAAACCCCATACACACCTGGCAGGATCCTGATCCACGGTGAAAACCCCATACACACTTGGCAGGATCCTGATACACTGTGTAAACCGCATACACATCTGGCAGGATCCTGATACACTGTGAAAACACCATACACACCTGGCAGGATCCTGATCCACTGTATATATACCACATACGCACCTGGCAGGATGCTGATAAACTGTCAATCCCCCATACACACCTGGCAGGATCCTGATAAACTGTGAAACCCCCATACACACCTGGCAGGATCCTGATATACTGTGAAACCCCATACACACCTGGCAGGATCCAGATATACTGTGAAACCCCCATACACACCTGGCAGGAGCCTGATGCACTGTGAAATCCCCGTGCACACCTGGCAGGTTCCTGATGCACAGTGAAATCCCATTCACATCTGGCAGGATCCTGATACACAGTGAAACCCCACTCACACCTGGCAGGATCCTGATACACTGAGAAACCCCATACACACCTGGCAGGATCCTGATCCACAGTGAAACCCCATACACACCTGGCAGGATCCTGATATACTGTGAAACCCCATACACACCTGGCAGGATCCTGATATACTGTGAAACCGCCATACACACCTGGCAGGAGCCTGATGCACTGTGAAATCCCCGTGCACACCTGGCAGGTTCCTGATGCACTGTGAAATCCCATTCACATCTGGCAGGATCCTGAGACACTGTGAAACCCCATACACACCTGGCAGGATCCTGATACACTGAGAAACACCATACACACCTGGCAGGATCCTGATACACAGTGAAACCCCCATGCACACCTGGCAGGCTCCTGATCCGCTGTGAAAACCCCATACACGCCTGGCAGGACCTTGATAAACTGTGAACACCCCATACACACCTGGCGGGATCCTGACAAACTGTGAAACCCCCATACACACCTGGCAGGATCCTGATATACTGTGAAAACCCATACACACCTGGCAGGATCCTGATATACTGTGAAAACCCCATACACACCTGGCAGGAGCCTGATGCACTGTGAAATCCCCGTACACACCTGGCAGGTTCCTGATGCACAGTGAAACCCCATTCACATCTGGCAGGATCATGAGACACAGTGAAACCCCATTCACATCTGGCAGGATCCTGATAATCTGTGAAACTCACATACACACCTGCCACGATCCTGATAAACTGTGAAACCCCCAAATACACCTGTCAGGATCCTGATAAACTGTGAAAACCCCAGACACACCTGGCAGGATCCTGATGGACTGTGAAAACCCCATACACACCTGGCAGGATCCTGATACACTGTGAAAACCCCACACACACCTGGCAGGATCCTGATCCACTGTGAAAACCCCATACACACCTGGCAGGATCCTGATCCACTGTGTAAACCGCATACACATCTGGCAGGATCCTGATACACTGTGAAAACACCATACACACCTGGCAGGATCCTGATCCACTGTATATATACCACATACGCACCTGGCAGGATGCTGATAAACTGTCAATCCCCCATACACACCTGGCAGGATCCTGATAAACTGTGAAACCCCCATACACACCTGGCAGGATCCTGATATACTGTGAAACCCCATACACACCTGGCAGGATCCAGATATACTGTGAAACCCCCATACACACCTGGCAGGAGCCTGATGCACTGTGAAATCCCCGTGCACACCTGGCAGGTTCCTGATGCACAGTGAAATCCCATTCACATCTGGCAGGATCCTGATACACAGTGAAACCCCACTCACACCTGGCAGGATCCTGATACACTGAGAAACCCCATACACACCTGGCAGGATCCTGATCCACAGTGAAACCCCATACACACCAGGCAGGATCCTGATATACTGTGAAACCCCATACACACCTGGCAGGATCCTGATATACTGTGAAACCGCCATACACACCTGGCAGGAGCCTGATGCACTGTGAAATCCCCGTGCACACCTGGCAGGTTCCTGATGCACTGTGAAATCCCATTCACATCTGGCAGGATCCTGAGACACTGTGAAACCCCATACACACCTGGCAGGATCCTGATACACTGAGAAACCCCATACACACCTGGCAGGATCCTGATACACAGTGAAACCCCCATGCACACCTGGCAGGCTCCTGATCCACTGTGAAAACCCCATACACGCCGGGCAGGACCTTGATAAACTGTGAACACCCCATACACACCTGGCAGGATCCTGATACACTGTGAAATCCCTGACACACCTGGCAGGATCCTGATCCACTGTGAAAACCCCATACACACCTGGCAGTATCCTGATCCACTGTGAAAGCTCCATACACATCTGGCAGGATCCTGATCCACTGTGAAAACCCGTACACACCTGGCAGGATCCTGATCCACTGTGAAACCCCATTCACATCTGGCAGGATCCTGATAAACTGCGAAAACCACATACACACCTGGCAGGATCCTCATCCACTGTGAAAACCCACACACACAAAGCAGGATCCTGATAAACTGTGAAACCCACATACACACCTGGCAGGATCCTGATACACTGTGAAATCCCCATACACACCAGGCAGGATGCTGATAAACTGTGAAACCCACATGCACACCTGGCAGGATCCTGATACACTGTGAAAACCCCACACACACCTGGCAGGATCCTGATCCACTGTGAAAACCCCATACACACCTGGCAGGATCCTGATCCACTGTGTAAACCCCATACACACTTGGCAGGATCCTGATACACTGTGTAAACCGCATACACATCTGGCAGGATCCTGATACACTGTGAAAACACCATACACACCTGGCAGGATCCTGATCCACTGTATATATACCCCATACGCACCTGGCAGGATGCTAATAAACTGTCAATCCCCCATACACACCTGGCAGGATCCTGATAAACTGTGAAACCCCCATACACACCTGGCAGGATCCTGATATACTGTGAAACCCCATACACACCTGGCAGGATCCTGATATACTGTGAAACCCCCATACACACCTGGCAGGAGCCTGATGCACTGTGAAATCCCCGTGCACACCTGGCAGGTTCCTGATGCACAGTGAAATCCCATTCACATCTGGCAGGATCCTGATACACAGTGAAACCCCACTCACATCTGGCAGGATCCTGAGACACTGTGAAACCCCATACACACCTGGCAGGATCCTGATACACTGAGAAACCTCATACACACCTGGCAGGATCCTGATCCACAGTGAAACCCCCATACACACCTGGCAGGATCCTGATATACTGTGAAACCCCATACAAACTGGCAGGATCCTGATATACTGTGAAACCGCCATACACACCTGGCAGGAGCCTGATGCACTGTGAAATCCCCGTGCACACCTGGAAGGTTCCTGATGCACTGTGAAATCCCATTCACATCTGGCAGGATCCTGATACACAGTGAAACCCCACTCACATCTGGCAGGATCCTGAGACACTGTGAAACCCCATACACACCTGGCAGGATCCTGATACACTGAGAAACCCCATACACACCTGGCAGGATCCTGATACACAGTGAAACCCCCATGCACACCTGGCAGGCTCCTGATCCACTGTGAAAACCCCATACACGCCTGGCAGGACCTTGATAAACTGTGAACACCCCATACACACCTGGCAGGATCCTGATACACTGTGAAATCCCTGACACACCTGGCAGGATCATGATACACTGTGAAAACCCCATACACACCTGGCAGTATCCTGATCCACTGTGAAAGCTCCATACACATCTGGCAGGATCCTGATCCACTGTGAAAACCCGTACACACCTGGCAGGATCCTGATCCACTGTGAAACCCCATTCACATCTGGCAGGATCCTGATAAACTGTGAAACCCACATACACACCTGGCAGGATCCTCATCCACTGTGAAAACCCATACACACCAAGCAGGATCCTGATAAACTGTGAAACCCACATACACACCTGGCAGGATCCTGATACACTGTGAAATCCCCATACACACCAGGCAGGATGCTGATAAACTGTGAAACCCACATGCACACCTGGCAGGATCCTGATACACTGTGAAAACCCCATACACACCTGGCAGGATCCTGATACACAGTGAAAACACCATACACCCCTCGCAGGATCCTGATAAACTGTGAAACCCCATACACACCTGGCTGGATTCTGATCCACTGTATATATACCCCATACACATCTGGAAGCAGACTGATGGACTGTGAAAACCCCATGCACATCTGACAGGATCCTGATGCACTGTGAAAACGCCATTCACATCTGGCAGGATCCTGATAAACTGTGAAACCCCATACAAACTGGCAGGATCCTGATATACTGTGAAACCGCCATACACACCTGGCAGGAGCCTGATGCACTGTGAAATCCCCGTGCACACCTGGCAGGTTCCTGATGCACTGTGAAATCCCATTCACATCTGGCAGGATCCTGATACACAGTGAAACCCCACTCACATCTGGCAGGATCCTGAGACACTGTGAAACCCCATACACACCTGGCAGGATCCTGATACACTGAGAAACCCCATACACACCTGGCAGGATCCTGATACACAGTGAAACCCCCATGCACACCTGGCAGGCTCCTGATCCACTTTGAAAACCCCATACACGCCTGGCAGGACCTTGATAAACTGTGAACACCCCATACATACCTGGCAGGATCCTGATACACTGTGAAATCCCTGACACACCTGGCAGGATCATGATACACTGTGAAAACCCCATAAACACCTGGCAGTATCCTGATCCACTGTGAAAGCTCCATACACATCTGGCAGGATCCTGATCCACTGTGAAAACCCGTACACACCTGGCAGGATCCTGATCCACTGTGAAACCCCATTCACATCTGGCAGGATCCTGATAAACTGTGAAACCCACATGCACACCTGGCAGGATCCTGATACACTGTGAAAACCCCATACACACCTGGCAGGATCCTGATACACAGTGAAAACACCATACACCCCTCGCAGGATCCTGATAAACTGTGAAACCCCATACACACCTGGCTGGATTCTGATCCACTGTATATATACCCCATACACATCTGGAAGCAAACTGATGGACTGTGAAAACCCCATGCACATCTGACAGGATCCTGATGCACTGTGAAAACGCCATTCACATCTGGCAGGATCCTGATAAACTGTGAAACCCACATACACACCAGGCAGGATCCTGATAAACTGTGAAACCCCCATACACACCTGGCAGGAACCTGATAATCTGTGAAAACCCCAGACACACCTGGCAGTGTCCTGATAAACTGTGAAACCCACATACACACCTGGCAGGATCCTGATACACTGTGAAAACCCCATACACACCTGGCAGGATCCTGATACATTGTGAAAACCCCATACACACCTGGCAGGAACCAGATAAACTGTGAAACCCCATACAGACGATGCAGGATCCTGATACACTGTGAAACACCCATACACACCTGGCAGTATCCTGATCCACTGTGAAATCTCCATACACATCTGGCAGGATCCTGATCCACTGTGAAAACCCGTACACACCTGGCAGGATCCTGATCCACTGTGAAACCCCATTCACATCTGGCAGGATCCTGATAAACAGTGAAACCCACATACACACCTGGCAGGAACCTGATCCACTGTGAAAACCCATACACACCAAGCAGGATCCTGATAAACTGTGAAACCCACATACACACCTGGCAGGATCCTGATACACTGTGAAATCCCCAAACACACCAGGCAGGATCCTGATCCACTGTGAAAACCCCATACACACCTGGCAGGATCCTCATACACTGTAAAAACCCCATCCACCCCTGGCAGGATCCTGATAAACTGTGAAACCCCATACACACCTGGCAGGATCCTGATCCACTGTATATATACCCCATACACATCTGGAAGCAAACGGATGGACTGTGAAAACCCCATACACATCTGACAGGATCCTGATGCACTGCGAAAACCACATTCACATCTGGCAGGATCCTGATAAACTGTGAAACCCACATGCACACCAGGCAGGATCCTGATAAACTGTGAACCCCCCATATACACCTGGCAGGATCCTGATAATCTGTGAAAACCCCAGACACACCTGGCAGTGTCCTGATAAACTGTGAAACCCACATATACACCTGGCAGGATCCTGATACACTGTGAAAACCCCATACACACATGGCAGGATCCTGATACACTGTGAAAACCCCATACACACCTGGCAGGATCCTGATAAACTGTGAAACCCCATACACACGATGCAGGATCCTGATACACTGTGAAACACACATGCACATCTGGAAGGATCCTGATGCACTGTGAAAACCCCATACCCATCTGGCAAGATCCTGATGCACTGTGAAAACCTCATTCACATCTGGCAGGATCCTGATCCACTGTGAAATCTCCATACACATCTGGCAGGATCCTGATACACTGTGAAAACCCTGTACACTCCTGGCAGGATCCTGATCCACTGTGAAACACCATTCACATCTGGCAGGATACTGATACGCAGTGAAATCCCATTCACATCTGGCAGGATCCTGATACACTGTGAAAACCCCATACACCCCTGGCAGGATCCTGATAAACTGTGAAAACCCATACACACCTGGCAGGATCCTGATCCACTGTATATATACCCCATACACATCTGGAAGCAAACTGATGGACTGTGAAAACCCCATACACACATGACAGGATCCTGATGCACTGTGAAAACCCCATTCACATCTGGCAGGATCCTGATAAACTGTGAAACCCACATACACACCAGGCAGGATCCGGATACACTGTGAAACCCACATACACACCTGGCAGGATCTTGAAAATCTGTGAAAACCCCAGACACACCTGGCAGTGTCCTGATAAACTGTGAACACCCCATACACACCTGGCAGGATCCTGATACACTGTGAAATCCCCATACACACCTGGCAGGATCCTGATACACTGTGAAAACCCCATACACACCTGGCAGGATCCTGATAAACTGTGAAAGCTCCATACACATCTGGCAGGATCCTGATACACTGTGAAACACGCATGCACATCTGGAAGGATCCTGATCCACAGTGAAACCCCATACACACCAGGCAGGATCCTGATATACTGTGAAACCCCATACACACCTGGCAGGATCCTGATATACTGTGAAACCGCCATACACACCTGGCAGGAGCCTGATGCACTGTGAAATCCCCGTGCACACCTGGCAGGTTCCTGATGCACTGTGAAATCCCATTCACATCTGGCAGGATCCTGAGACACTGTGAAACCCCATACACACCTGGCAGGATCCTGATACACTGAGAAACCCCATACACACCTGGCAGGATCCTGATACACAGTGAAACCCCCATGCACACCTGGCAGGCTCCTGATCCACTGTGAAAACCCCATACACGCCGGGCAGGACCTTGATAAACTGTGAACACCCCATACACACCTGGCAGGATCCTGATACACTGTGAAATCCCTGACACACCTGGCAGGATCCTGATCCACTGTGAAAACCCCATACACACCTGGCAGTATCCTGATCCACTGTGAAAGCTCCATACACATCTGGCAGGATCCTGATCCACTGTGAAAACCCGTACACACCTGGCAGGATCCTGATCCACTGTGAAACCCCATTCACATCTGGCAGGATCCTGATAAACTGCGAAAACCACATACACACCTGGCAGGATCCTCATCCACTGTGAAAACCCACACACACAAAGCAGGATCCTGATAAACTGTGAAACCCACATACACACCTGGCAGGATCCTGATACACTGTGAAATCCCCATACACACCAGGCAGGATGCTGATAAACTGTGAAACCCACATGCACACCTGGCAGGATCCTGATACACTGTGAAAACCCCACACACACCTGGCAGGATCCTGATCCACTGTGAAAACCCCATACACACCTGGCAGGATCCTGATCCACTGTGTAAACCCCATACACACTTGGCAGGATCCTGATACACTGTGTAAACCGCATACACATCTGGCAGGATCCTGATACACTGTGAAAACACCATACACACCTGGCAGGATCCTGATCCACTGTATATATACCCCATACGCACCTGGCAGGATGCTAATAAACTGTCAATCCCCCATACACACCTGGCAGGATCCTGATAAACTGTGAAACCCCCATACACACCTGGCAGGATCCTGATATACTGTGAAACCCCATACACACCTGGCAGGATCCTGATATACTGTGAAACCCCCATACACACCTGGCAGGAGCCTGATGCACTGTGAAATCCCCGTGCACACCTGGCAGGTTCCTGATGCACAGTGAAATCCCATTCACATCTGGCAGGATCCTGATACACAGTGAAACCCCACTCACATCTGGCAGGATCCTGAGACACTGTGAAACCCCATACACACCTGGCAGGATCCTGATACACTGAGAAACCCCATACACACCTGGCAGGATCCTGATCCACAGTGAAACCCCCATACACACCTGGCAGGATCCTGATATACTGTGAAACCCCATACAAACTGGCAGGATCCTGATATACTGTGAAACCGCCATACACACCTGGCAGGAGCCTGATGCACTGTGAAATCCCCGTGCACACCTGGAAGGTTCCTGATGCACTGTGAAATCCCATTCACATCTGGCAGGATCCTGATACACAGTGAAACCCCACTCACATCTGGCAGGATCCTGAGACACTGTGAAACCCCATACACACCTGGCAGGATCCTGATACACTGAGAAACCCCATACACACCTGGCAGGATCCTGATACGCAGTGAAACCCCCATGCACACCTGGCAGGCTCCTGATCCACTGTGAAAACCCCATACACGCCTGGCAGGACCTTGATAAACTGTGAACACCCCATACACACCTGGCAGGATCCTGATACACTGTGAAATCCCTGACACACCTGGCAGGATCATGATACACTGTGAAAACCCCATACACACCTGGCAGTATCCTGATCCACTGTGAAAGCTCCATACACATCTGGCAGGATCCTGATCCACTGTGAAAACCCGTACACACCTGGCAGGATCCTGATCCACTGTGAAACCCCATTCACATCTGGCAGGATCCTGATAAACTGTGAAACCCACATACACACCTGGCAGGATCCTCATCCACTGTGAAAACCCATACACACCAAGCAGGATCCTGATAAACTGTGAAACCCACATACACACCTGGCAGGATCCTGATACACTGTGAAATCCCCATACACACCAGGCAGGATGCTGATAAACTGTGAAACCCACATGCACACCTGGCAGGATCCTGATACACTGTGAAAACCCCATACACACCTGGCAGGATCCTGATACACAGTGAAAACACCATACACCCCTCGCAGGATCCTGATAAACTGTGAAACCCCATACACACCTGGCTGGATTCTGATCCACTGTATATATACCCCATACACATCTGGAAGCAAACTGATGGACTGTGAAAACCCCATGCACATCTGACAGGATCCTGATGCACTGTGAAAACGCCATTCACATCTGGCAGGATCCTGATAAACTGTGAAACCCCATACAAACTGGCAGGATCCTGATATACTGTGAAACCGCCATACACACCTGGCAGGAGCCTGATGCACTGTGAAATCCCCGTGCACACCTGGCAGGTTCCTGATGCACTGTGAAATCCCATTCACATCTGGCAGGATCCTGATACACAGTGAAACCCCACTCACATCTGGCAGGATCCTGAGACACTGTGAAACCCCATACACACCTGGCAGGATCCTGATACACTGAGAAACCCCATACACACCTGGCAGGATCCTGATACACAGTGAAACCCCCATGCACACCTGGCAGGCTCCTGATCCACTTTGAAAACCCCATACACGCCTGGCAGGACCTTGATAAACTGTGAACACCCCATACATACCTGGCAGGATCCTGATACACTGTGAAATCCCTGACACACCTGGCAGGATCATGATACACTGTGAAAACCCCATAAACACCTGGCAGTATCCTGATCCACTGTGAAAGCTCCATACACATCTGGCAGGATCCTGATCCACTGTGAAAACCCGTACACACCTGGCAGGATCCTGATCCACTGTGAAACCCCATTCACATCTGGCAGGATCCTGATAAACTGTGAAACCCACATGCACACCTGGCAGGATCCTGATACACTGTGAAAACCCCATACACACCTGGCAGGATCCTGATACACAGTGAAAACACCATACACCCCTCGCAGGATCCTGATAAACTGTGAAACCCCATACACACCTGGCTGGATTCTGATCCACTGTATATATACCCCATACACATCTGGAAGCTAACTGATGGACTGTGAAAACCCCATGCACATCTGACAGGATCCTGATGCACTGTGAAAACGCCATTCACATCTGGCAGGATCCTGATAAACTGTGAAACCCACATACACACCAGGCAGGATCCTGATAAACTGTGAAACCCCCATACACACCTGGCAGGAACCTGATAATCTGTGAAAACCCCAGACACACCTGGCAGTGTCCTGATAAACTGTGAAACCCACATACACACCTGGCAGGATCCTGATACACTGTGAAAACCCCATACACACCTGGCAGGATCCTGATACATTGTGAAAACCCCATACACACCTGGCAGGAACCAGATAAACTGTGAAACCCCATACAGACGATGCAGGATCCTGATACACTGTGAAACACCCATACACACCTGGCAGTATCCTGATCCACTGTGAAATCTCCATACACATCTGGCAGGATCCTGATCCACTGTGAAAACCCGTACACACCTGGCAGGATCCTGATCCACTGTGAAACCCCATTCACATCTGGCAGGATCCTGATAAACAGTGAAACCCACATACACACCTGGCAGGAACCTGATCCACTGTGAAAACCCATACACACCAAGCAGGATCCTGATAAACTGTGAAACCCACATACACACCTGGCAGGATCCTGATACACTGTGAAATCCCCAAACACACCAGGCAGGATCCTGATCCACTGTGAAAACCCCATACACACCTGGCAGGATCCTCATACACTGTAAAAACCCCATCCACCCCTGGCAGGATCCTGATAAACTGTGAAACCCCATACACACCTGGCAGGATCCTGATCCACTGTATATATACCCCATACACATCTGGAAGCAAACGGATGGACTGTGAAAACCCCATACACATCTGACAGGATCCTGATGCACTGCGAAAACCACATTCACATCTGGCAGGATCCTGATAAACTGTGAAACCCACATGCACACCAGGCAGGATCCTGATAAACTGTGAACCCCCCATATACACCTGGCAGGATCCTGATAATCTGTGAAAACCCCAGACACACCTGGCAGTGTCCTGATAAACTGTGAAACCCACATATACACCTGGCAGGATCCTGATACACTGTGAAAACCCCATACACACATGGCAGGATCCTGATACACTGTGAAAACCCCATACACACCTGGCAGGATCCTGATAAACTGTGAAACCCCATACACACGATGCAGGATCCTGATACACTGTGAAACACACATGCACATCTGGAAGGATCCTGATGCACTGTGAAAACCCCATACCCATCTGGCAAGATCCTGATGCACTGTGAAAACCTCATTCACATCTGGCAGGATCCTGATCCACTGTGAAATCTCCATACACATCTGGCAGGATCCTGATACACTGTGAAAACCCTGTACACTCCTGGCAGGATCCTGATCCACTGTGAAACACCATTCACATCTGGCAGGATACTGATACGCAGTGAAATCCCATTCACATCTGGCAGGATCCTGATACACTGTGAAAACCCCATACACCCCTGGCAGGATCCTGATAAACTGTGAAAACCCATACACACCTGGCAGGATCCTGATCCACTGTATATATACCCCATACACATCTGGAAGCAAACTGATGGACTGTGAAAACCCCATACACACATGACAGGATCCTGATGCACTGTGAAAACCCCATTCACATCTGGCAGGATCCTGATAAACTGTGAAACCCACATACACACCAGGCAGAATCGGATACACTGTGAAACCCACATACACACCTGGCAGGATCTTGAAAATCTGTGAAAACCCCAGACACACCTGGCAGTGTCCTGATAAACTGTGAACACCCCATACACACCTGGCAGGATCCTGATACACTGTGAAATCCCCATACACACCTGGCAGGATCCTGATACACTGTGAAAACCCCATACACACCTGGCAGGATCCTGATAAACTGTGAAAGCTCCATACACATCTGGCAGGATCCTGATACACTGTGAAACACGCATGCACATCTGGAAGGATCCTGATGCACTGTGAAAACCCATGCACATCTGGCAGGATCCTGATGCACTGTGAAAACCTCATTCACATCTGGCAGGATCCTGATCCACTGTGAAATCTCCATACACATTTGGCAGGATCTTGATACACTGTGAAAACCCCGTACACACCTGGCAGGATCCTGATCCACTGTGAAACACCATTCACATCTGGCAGTATCCTGAAACGCAGTGAAATCCCATTCACATCTGGCAGGATCCTGATACACTGTGAAAACCCCATACACCCCTGGCAGGATCCTGATAAACTGTGAAACCCCATAAACACCTGGCAGGATCCTGATCCACTGTATATATACCCCATACACATCTGGAAGCAATTTGATGGACTGTGAAAACCCCATACACATCTGACAGGATCCTGATGCACTGTGAAAACCCCATTCACATCTGGCAGGATCCTGATAAACTGTGAAACCCACATACACACCAGGCAGGATCCTGATAAACTGTGAAACCCCCATACACACCTGGCAGGATCCTGATAATCTGTGAAAACCCCAGACACACCTGGCAGTGTCCTGATAAAATCTGAAACCCACATATACACCTGGCAGTATCCTGATACACTGCGAAAACCCCATACACACCTGGCAGGATCCTGATACACTGTGAAAACCCCATACACACCTGGCAGGATCCTGATAAACTGTGAAACCCCATACACACGATGCAGGATCCTGATACACTGTGAAACACACATGCACATCTGGAAGGATCCTGATGCACTGTGAAAACCCCATACTCATCTGGCAGGATCCTGATGCATTTGAAAACCTCATTCACATCTGGCAGGATCCTGATCCACTGTGAAATCTCCATACACATCTGGCAGGATTCTGATACACTGTGAAAACCCCGTACACACCTGGCAGGATCCTGATCCACTGTGAAACACCATTCACATCTGGAAGAATCCTGATACACAGTGAAACCCCATTAACATCTGGCAGGATCCTGAGACACTGTGAAACCCCATACACACCTGGCAGGATCCTGATACAGTGAGAAACCCCATACACACCTGGCAGGATCCTGATACACAGTGAAACCCCCATGCACACCTGGCAGGATCCTGATCCACTGTGAAAACCCCATACACGCCTGGCATGATATTGATAAACTGTGAACACCCCATACACACCTGGCAGGATCCTGATACACTGTGAAATCCCTGACACACCTGGCAGGATCCTGATCCACTGTGAAAACCCCATACACACCTGTCAGTATCCTGATCCACTGTGAAAGCTCCATACACATCTGGCAGGATCCTGATCCACTGTGGAAACCCGTACACACCTGGCAGGATCCTGATCCACTGTGAATCCCCATTCACATCTGGCAGGATCCTGATTAACTGTGAAACCCACATACACACCTGGCAGGATCCTCAACCCTGTGAAAACCCATACACACCAAGCAGGATCCTGATAAACTGTGAAACCCACATACACACCTGACAGGATCCTGATAGACTGTGAAATCCCCATACACACCAGGCAGGATGCTGATAAACTGTGAAACCCACATGCACACCTGGCAGGATCCTGATACACTGTGAAAACCCCATACACACCTGGCAGGATCCTGATACACTGTGAAAACCCCATACACATCTGACAGGATCCTGATGCACTGTGAAAACCCCATTCACATCTGGCAGGATCCTGATAAACTGTGAAACCCACATACACACCAGGCAGGATCCTGATAAACTGTGAAACCCCCATACACACCTGGCAGGATCCTGATAATCTGTGAAAACCCCAGACACACCTGGCAGTGTCCTGATAAAATCTGAAACCCACATATACACCTGGCAGTATCCTGATACACTGCGAAAACCCCATACACACCTGGCAGGATCCTGATACACTGTGAAAACCCCATACACACCTGGCAGGATCCTGATAAACTGTGAAACCCCATACACACGATGCAGGATCCTGATACACTGTGAAACACACATGCACATCTGGAAGGATCCTGATGCACTGTGAAAACCCCATACTCATCTGGCAGTATCCTGATGCATTTGAAAACCTCATTCACATCTGGCAGGATACTGATCCTCTGTGAAATCTCCATACACATCGGGCAGGATTCTGATACACTGTGAAAACCCCGTACACACCTGGCAGGATACTGATCCACTGTGAAACACCATTCACATCTGGAAGAATCCTGATACACAGTGAAACCCCATTAACATCTGGCAGGATCCTGAGACACTGTGAAACCCCATACACACCTGGCAGGATCCTGATACAGTGAGAAACCCCATACACACCTGGCAGGATCCTGATACACAGTGAAACCCCCATGCACACCTGGCAGGATCCTGATCCACTGTGAAAACCCCATACACGCCTGGCATGATATTGATAAACTGTGAACACCCCATACACACCTGGCAGGATCCTGATACACTGTGAAATCCCTGACACACCTGGCAGGATCCTGATCCACTGTGAAAACCCCATACACACCTGTCAGTATCCTGATCCACTGTGAAAGCTCCATACACATCTGGCAGGATCCTGATCCACTGTGGAAACCCGTACACACCTGGCAGGATCCTGATCCACTGTGAATCCCCATTCACATCTGGCAGGATCCTGATTAACTGTGAAACCCACATACACACCTGGCAGGATCCTCAACCCTGTGAAAACCCATACACACCAAGCAGGATCCTGATAAACTGTGAAACCCACATACACACCTGACAGGATCCTGATAGACTGTGAAATCCCCATACACACCAGGCAGGATGCTGATAAACTGTGAAACCCACATGCACACCTGGCAGGATCCTGATACACTGTGAAAACCCCATACACACCTGGCAGGATCCTGATACACTGTGAAAACCCCAAACACCCCTGGCAGGATCCTGATAAACTGTGAAACCCCATACACACCTGGCTGGATTCTGATCCACTGTATATATACCCCATACACATCTGGAAGCAAACTGATGGACTGTGAAAATCCCATACACATCTGACAGGATCCTGATGCACTGTGAAAACCCCATTCACATCTGGCAGGATCCTGATAAACTGTGAAACCCACATACACACCAGGCAGGATCCTGATAAACTGTGAAACCCCCATACATACCTGGCAGGATCCTGATAATTTGTGAAAACCCCAGACACACCTGGCAGTGTCCTGATACACTGTGAAATCCCCATACACACCAGGCAGGATGCTGATAAACTGTGAAACCCACATGCACACCTGGCAGGATCCTGATACACTGTGAAAACCACATACACACCTGGCGGGATCCTGATACACTGTGAAAACCCCAAACACCCCTGGCAGGATCCTGATAAACTGTGAAACCCCATACACACCTGGCTGGATTCTGATCCACTGTATATATACCCCATACACATCTGGAAGCAAACTGATGGACTGTGAAAACCCCATACACATCTGACAGGATCCTGATGCACTGTGAAAACCCCATTCACATCTGGCAGGATCCTGATAAACTGTGAAACCCACATACACACCAGGCAGGATCCTGATAAACTGTGAAACCCCCATACATACCTGGCAGGATCCTGATAATCTGTGAAAACCCCAGACACACCTGGCAGTGTCCTGATACACTGTGAAATCCCCATACACACCAGGCAGGATGCTGATAAACTGTGAAACCCACATGCACACCTGGCAGGATCCTGATACACTGTGAAAACCCCATACACACCTGGCAGGATCCTGATACACTGTGAAAACCCCATACACCCCTGGCAGGATCCTGATAAACTGTGACACCCCATACACACCTGGCTGGATTCTGATCCACTGTATATATACCCCATACACATCTGGAAGCAAACTGATGGACTCTGAAAACCCCATACACATCTGGCAGGATCTTGATAAACTGTGAAACCCACATACACACCAGGCAGGATCCTGATTAACTGTGAAACCCCCATACATACCTGGCAGGATGCTGATAATCTGTGAAATCCCCAGACACACCTGGCAGTGTTCTGATAAACTGTGAAACCCACATATACACCTGGCAGGATCCTGATACACTGCGAAAACCCCATACACACCTGGCAGGATCCTGATACACTGTGAAAACCCCATACACACCTGGCAGGATCCTGATAAACTGTGAAACCCCATACACACGATGCAGGATCCTGATACACTGTGAAACACACATGCACATCTGGAAGGATCCTGATGCACTGTGAAAACCCCATACACATCTGGCAGGATCCTGATGCACTGTGAAAACCTCATTCACATCTGGCAGGATCCTGATCCACTGTGAAATCTCCATACACATCTGGCAGGATCCTGATACACTGTGAAAACCCCGTACACACCTGGCAGGATCCTGATCCACTGTGAAACAACATTCACATCTGGCAGGATCCTGATACGCAGTGAAACCCCATTCACATCTGGCAGGATCCTGAGACACTGTGAAACCCCATACACACCTGGCAGGATCCTGATACACTGAGAAACCCCATATACACCTGGCAGGATCCTGATACACAGTGAAAGCCCCATGCACACCTGGCAGGATCCTGATCCACTGTGAAAACCCCATACACGCCTGGCAGGACATTGACAAACTGTGAACACCCCATACACATCTGGCAGGATCCTGATACACTGTGAAATCCCTGACTCAGCTGTCAGGATCCTGCTCCACTGTGAAAACCCCATACACACCTGGCAGTATCCTGATCCACTGTGAAAGCTCCATACACATCTGGCAGGATCCTGATCCACTGTGAAAACCCGTACACACCTGGCAGGATCCTGATCCACTGTGAAACCCCATTCACATCTGGCAGGATGCTGATAAACTGTGAAACCCACATACACACCTGGCAGGATCCTCATCCACTGTGAAAACCCATACACACCAAGCAGGATCCTGATAAACTGTGAAACCCACATACACACCTGGCAGGATCCTGATACACTGTGAAATCCCCATACACACCAGGCAGGATGCTGATAAACTGTGAAACCCACATGCACACCTGGCAGGATCCTGATACACTGTGAAAACCCCATACACACCTGGCAGGATCCTGATACACTGTGAAAACCCCATACACCCCTGGCAGGATCCTGATAAACTGTGAAACCCCATACACACCTGGCAGGATCCTGATACAGTGAGAAACCCCATACACACCTGGCAGGATCCTGATACACAGTGAAACCCACATGCACACCTGGCAGGATCCTGATCCACTGTGAAAACCCCATACACGCCTGGTATGACCTTGATAAACTGTGAACACCCCATACACACCTGGCAGGATCCTGATACACTGTGAAATCCCTGACACACCTGGCAGGATCCTGATCCACTGTGAAAACCCCATACACACCTGGCAGTATCCTGATCCACTGTGAAAGCTCCATACACATCTGGCAGGATCCTGATCCACTGTGAAAACCCGTACACACCTGGTGGATCCTGATCCACTGTGAAACCCCATTCACATCTGGCAGGATCCAGATTAACTGTGAAACCCACATACACACCTGGCAGGATCCTCATCCACTGTGAAAACCCATACACACCAAGCAGGATCCTGATAAACTGTGAAACCCACATACACACCTGACAGGATCCTGATAGACTGTGAAATCCCCATACACACCAGGCAGGATGCTGATAAACTGTGAAACCCACATGCACACCTGGCAGGATCCTGATACACTGAGAAAACCCCATACACACCTGGCAGGATCCTGATACACTGTGAAAACCCCAAACCCCCCTGGCAGGATCCTGATAAACTGTGAAACCCCATACACACCTGGCTGGATTCTGATCCACTGTATATATACCCCATACACATCTGGAAGCAAACTGATGGACTGTGAAAACCCCATACACATCCGACAGGATCCTGATGCACTGTGAAAACCCCATTCACATCTGGCAGGATCCTGATAAACTGTGAAACCCACATACACACCAGGCAGGATCCTGATAAACTGTGAAACCCCCATACATACCTGGCAGGATCCTGATAATCTGTGAAAACCCCAGACACACCTGGCAGTGTCCTGATACACTGTGAAAACCCCATACACACCAGGCAGGATGCTGATAAACTGTGAAACCCACATGCACACCTGGCAGGATCCTGATACACTGTGAAAACCCCATACACACCTGGCAGAATCCTGATACATTGTGAAAACCCCATGCACACCTGGCAGGATCCTGATAAACTGTGAAACCCCATACACACCTGGCTGGATTCTGATCCACTGTATATATACCCCATACACATCTGGAAGCAAACTGATGGACTCTGAAAACCCAATACACATCTGACAGGATCCTGATAAACTGTGAAACCCACATGCACACCTGGCAGGATTCGGATACACTGTGAAAACCCCATACACACCTGGCAGGATCCTGATACACTGTGAAAACCCCAAACACCCCTGACAGGATCCTGATAAACTGTGAAACCCCATACGAACCTGGCTGGATTCTGATCCACTGTATATATACCCCATACACATCTGGAAGCAAACTGATGGACTGTGAAAACCCCATACACATCTGACAGGATCCTGATGCACTGTGAAAACCCCATTCACATCTGGCATGATCCAGATAAACTGTGAAACCCACATACACACCAGGCAGGATCCTGATAAACTGTGAAACCCCCATACATACCTGGCAGGATCCTGATAATCTGTGAAAACCCCAGACACACCTGGCAGTGTCCTGATACACTGTGAAATCCCCATACACACCAGGCAGGATGCTGATAAACTGTGAAACCCACATGCACACCTGGCAGGATCCTGATACACTGTGAAAACCCCATACACACCTGGCAGGATCCTGATACACTGTGAAAACCCCATACACACCTGGCAGGATCCTGATAAAATGTGAAACCCCATACACACCTGGCTGGATTCTGATCCACTGTATATATACCCCATACACTTCTGGAAGCAAACTGATGGACTCTGAAAACCCCATACACATCTGGCAGGATCCTGATAAACTGTGAAACCCACATACACACCAGGCAGGATCCTGATAAACTGTGAAACCCCCATACATACCTGGCAGGATCCTGATAATCTGTGAAATCCCCAGACACACCTGGCAGTGTCCTGATAAACTGTGAAACCCACATATACACCTGGCAGAATCCTGATACACTGCGAAAACCCCATACACAACTGGCAGGATCCTGATACACTGTGAAAACCCCATACACACCTGGCAGGATCCTGATAAACTGTGAAACCCCATACACACGATGCAGGATCCTGATACACTGTGAAACACACATGCACATCTGGAAGGATCCTGATGCACTGTGAAAACCCCATACACATCTGGCAGGATCCTGATGCACTGTGAAAACCTCATTCACATCTGGCAGGATCCTGATCCACTGTGAAATCTCCATACACATCTGGCAGGATCCTGATACACTGTGAAAACCCCGTACACACCTGGCAGGATCCTGATCCACTGTGAAACACCATTCACATCTGGCAGGATCCTGATACGCAGTGAAACCCCATTCACATCTGGCAGGATCCTGAGACACTGTGAAACCCCATACACACCTGGCAGGATCCTGATACACTGAGAAACCCCATACACACCTGGCAGGATCCTGATACACAGTGAAAGCCCCATGCACCCCTGGCAGGATCCTGATCCAATGTGAAAACCCCATACACACCTGGCAGGATCCTGATAAACTGTGAAACCACATACACACCTGGCTGGATTCTGATCCACTGTATATATACCCCATACACATCTGGAAGCAAACTGATGGACTGTGAAAACCCCATACACATCTGACAGGATCCTGATGCACTGTGAAAACCCCATTCACATCTGGCAGGATCCTGATAAACTGTGAAACCCACATACACACCAGGCAGGATCCTGATAAACTGTGAAACCCCCATACATACCTGGCAGGATCCTGATAATCTGTGAAAACCCCAGACACACCTGGCAGTGTCCTGATACACTGTGAAATCCCCATACACACCAGGCAGGATGCTGATAAACTGTGAAACCCACATGCACACCTGGCAGGATCCTGATACAGTGAGAAACCCCATACACACCTGGCAGGATCCTGATACACAGTGAAACCCCCATGCACACCTGGCAGGATCCTGATCCACTGTGAAAACCCCATACACGCCTGGCATGACCTTGATAAACTGTGAACACCCCATACACACCTGGCAGGATCCTGATACACTGTGAAATCCCTGACACACCTGGCAAGATCCTGATCCACTGTGAAAACCCCATACACACCTGGCAGAATCCTGATCCACTGTGAAAGCTCCATACACATCTGGCAGGATCCTGATCCACTGTGAAAACCCGTACACACCTGGTGGATCCTGATCCACTGTGAAACCCCATTCACATCTGGCAGGATCCTGATTAACTGTGAAACCCACATACACACCTGGCAGGATCCTCAACCACTGTGAAAACCCATACACACCAAGCAGGATCCTGATAAACTGTGAAACCCACATACACACCTGACAGGATCCTGATAGACTGTGAAATCCCCATACACACCAGGCAGGATGCTGATAAACTGTGAAACCCACATGCACACCTGGCAGAATCCTGATACACTGTGAAAACCCCATACACACCTGGCAGGATCCTGATACACTGTGAAAACCCCAAACACCCCTGGCAGGATCCTGATAAACTGTGAAATCCCATACACACCTGGCTGGATTCTGAGCCACTGTATATATACCCCATACACATCTGGAAGCAAACTGATGGACTGTGAAAACCCCATACACATCTGACAGGATCCTGATGCACTGTGAAAACCCCATTCACATCTGGCAGGATCCTGATAAACTGTGAAACCCACATACACACCAGGCAGGATCCTGATAAACTGTGAAACCCCCATACATACCTGGCAGGATCCTGATAATCTGTGAAAACCCCAGACACACCTGGCAGTGTCCTGATACACTGTGAAATCCCCATACACACCAGGCAGGATGCTGATAAACTGTGAAACCCACATGCACACCTGGCAGGATCCTGATACACTGTGAAAACCCCATGCACACCTGGCAGGATCCTGATAAACTGTGAAACCCCATACACTCCTGGCTGGATTCTGATCCACTGTATATATACCCCATACACATCTGGAAGCAAACTGATGGACTCTGAAAACCCCATACACATCTGACAGGATCCTGATAAACTGTGAAACCCACATGCACACCTGGCAGGATTCTGATACACTGTGAAATCCCCATACACACCTGGCAGGATCCTGATACACTGTGAAAACCCCAAACACCCCTGGCAGGATCCTGATAAACTGTGAAACCCCATACAAACCTGGCTGGATTCTGATCCACTGTATATATACCCCATACACATCTGGAAGCAAACTGATGGACTGTGAAAACCCCATACACATCTGACAGGATCCTGATGCACTGTGAAAACCCCATTCACATCTGGCATGATCCAGATAAACTCTGAAACCCACATACACACCAGGCAGGATCCTGATAAACTGTGAAACCCCCATACATACCTGGCAGGATACTGATAATCTGTGAAAACCCCAGACACACCTGGCAGTGTCCTGATACACTGTGAAATCCCCATACACACCAGGCAGGATGCTGATAAACTGTGAAACCCACATGCACACCTGGCAGGATCCTGATACACTGTGAAAACCCCATACACACCTGGCAGGATCCTGATACACTGTGAAAACCCCATACACACCTGGCAGGATCCTGATAAACTGTGAAACCCCATACACACCTGGCTGGATTCAGATCCACTGTATATATACCCCATACACATCTGGAAGCAAACTGATGGACTCTGAAAACCCCATACACATCTGGCAGGATCCTGATAAACTGTGAAACCCACATACACACCAGACAGGACCCTGATAAACTGTGAAACCCCCATACATACCTGGCAGGATCCTGATAATCTGTGAAATCCCCAGACACACCTGGCAGTGTCCTGATAAACTGTGAAACCCACATATACACCTGGCAGGATCCTGATACACTGCGAAAACCGCATACACACCTGGCAGGATCCTGATACACTGTGAAACCCCATACACACGTTGCAGGATCCTGATACGCTGTGAAACACACATGCACATCTGGAAGGATCCTGATGCACTGTGAAAACCCCATACACATCTGGCAGGATCCTGATGCACTGTGAAAACCTCATTCACATCTGGCAGGATACTGATCCACTGTGAAATCTCCATACACATCTGGCAGGATCCTGATACACTGTGAAAACCCCGTACACACCTGGCAAGATCCTGATCCACTGTGAAACACCATTCACATCTGGCAGGATCCTGATACGCAGTGAAACCCCATTCACATCTGGCAGGATCCTGAGACACTGTGAAACCCCATACACACCTGGCAGGATCCTGATACACTGAGAAACCCCATACACACCTGGCAGGATCCTGATACACAGTGAAAGCCCCATGCACACCTGGCAGGATCCTGATCCACTGTGAAAACCCCATACACGCCTGGCAGGACATTGACAAACTGTGAACACCCCATACACACCTGGCAGGATCCTGATACACTGTGAAATCCCTGACACACCTGTCAGGATCCTGATCCACTGTGAAAACCCCAAACACACCTGGCAGTATCCTGATCCACTGTGAAAGCTCCATACACATCTGGCAGGATCCTGATCCACTGTGAAAACCCGTACACACCTGGCAGGATCCTGATCCACTGTGAAACCCCATTTACATCTGGCAGGATCCTGATAAACTGTGAAACCCACATACACACCTGGCAGGATCCTCATCCACTGTGAAAACCCATACACACCAAGCAGGATCCTGATAAACTGTGAAACCCACATACACACCTGGCAGGATCCTGATACACTGTGAAATCCCCATACACACCAGGCAGGATCCTGATAATCTGTGAAAACCCCAGACACACCTGGCAGTGTCCTGATAAACTGTGAAACCCACATATACACCTGGCAGGATCCTGATACACTGCAAAAACCCCATACACACCTGGCAGGATCCTGATACACTGTGAAAACCCCATACACACCTGGCAGGATCCTGATAAACTGTGAAACCCCATACACACGATGCAGGATCCTGATACACTGTGAAACACACATGCACATCTGGAAGGATCCTGATGCACTGTGAAAACCCCATACACATCTGGCAGGATCCTGATGCACTGTGAACACCTCATTCACATCTGGCAGGATTCTGATCCACTGTGAAATCTCCATACACATCTGGCAGGATCCTGATACACTGTGAAAACCCCGTACACACCTGGCAGGATCCTGATCCACTGTGAAACCCCATTCACATCTGGCAGGATGCTGATAAACTGTGAAACCCACATACACACCTGGCAGGATCCTCATCCACTGTGAAAACCCATACACACCAAGCAGGATCCTGATAAACTGTGAAACCCACATGCACACCTGGCAGGATCCTGATACACTGTGAAATCCACATACACACCAGGCAGGAAGCTGATAAACTGTGAAACCCACATGCACACCTGGCAGGATCCTGATACACTGTGAAAACCCCATACACACCTGGCAGGATCCTGATACACTGTGAAAACCCCATACACCCCTGGCAGGATCCTGATAAACTGTGAAACCCCATACACACCTGGCTGGATTCTGATCCACTGTATATATACCCCATACACATCGGGAAGCAAACTGATGGACTGTGAAAACCCCATACACATCTGACAGGATCCTGATGCACTGTGAAAACCCCATTCACATCTGGCAGGATCCTGATAAACTGTGAAACCCACATACACACCAGGTAGGATCCTGATAAACTGTGAAACCCCCATACACACCTGGCAGGATCCTGATAATCTGTGAAAACCCCAGACACACCAGGCAGTGTCCTGATAAACTGTGAAACCCACATACACACCTGGCAGGATCCTGATACACTGTGAAAACCCCATACACACCTGGCAGGATCCTGATACACTGTGAAAACCCCATACACACCTGGCAGGAACCAGATAAACTGTGAAACCCCATACAGACGATGCAGGATCCTGATACACTGTGAAACACCCATACACACCTGGCAGTATCCTGATCCACTGTGAAATCTCCATGCACATCTGGCAGGTTCCTGATCCACTGTGAAAACCCGTACACACCTGGCAGGATCCTGATCCACTGTGAAACCCCATTCACATCTGGCAGGTTCCTGATAAACTGTGAAACCCACATACAAACCTGGCAGGATCCTGATCCACTGTGAAAACCCATACACACCAAGCAGGATCCTGATAAACTGTGAATCCCACATACACACCAGGCAGGATCCTGATAAACTGTGAAACCCCCAAACACACCTGGCAGGATCCTGATAATCTTTGAAAACCCCAGACACACCTGGCAGTGTCCTGATAAACTGTGAAACCCACATACACACCTGGCAGGATCCTGATACACTGTGAAAACCCCATACACACCTGGCAGGATCCTGATACACTGTGAAAACCCCATACACACCTGGCAGGAACCAGATAAACTGTGAAACCCCATACAGACGATGCAGGATCCAGATACACTGTGAAACACCCATACACACCTGGCAGTATTCTGATCCACTGTGAAATCTCCATACACATCTGGCAGGATCCTGATCCACTGTGAAAACCCGTACACACCTGGCAGGATCCTGATCCACTGTGAAGCCCCATTCACATCAGGCATGATCCTGATAAACTGTGAAACCCACATACACACCTGGCAGGATCCTGATCCACTGTGAAAACCCATACACACCAAGCAGGATCCAGATAAACTGTGAAACCCACATACACACCTGGCAGGATCCTGATACACTGTGAAATCCCCAAACACACCAGGCAGGATGCTGATAAACTGTGAAACCCAAAAACACACCTGGCAGGATCCTGATACACTGTGAAAACCCCATACACACCTGGCAGGATCCTGATACACTGTGAAAACCCCATACACACCTGGCAGGAACCAGATAAACTGTGAAACCCCATACAGACGATGCAGGATCCTGATACACTGTGAAACACCCATACACACCTGGCAGTATCCTGATCCACTGTGAAATCTCCATGCACATCTGGCAGGTTCCTGATCCACTGTGAAAACCCGTACACACCTGGCAGGATCCTGATCCACTGTGAAACCCCATTCACATCTGGCAGGTTCCTGATAAACTGTGAAACCCACATACAAACCTGGCAGGATCCTGATCCACTGTGAAAACCCATACACACCAAGCAGGATCCTGATAAACTGTGAATCCCACATACACACCAGGCAGGATCCTGATAAACTGTGAAACCCCCAAACACACCTGGCAGGATCCTGATAATCTTTGAAAACCCCAGACACACCTGGCAGTGTCCTGATAAACTGTGAAACCCACATACACACCTGGCAGGATCCTGATACACTGTGAAAACCCCATACACACCTGGCAGGATCCTGATACACTGTGAAAACCCCATACACACCTGGCAGGAACCAGATAAACTGTGAAACCCCATACAGACGATGCAGGATCCAGATACACTGTGAAACACCCATACACACCTGGCAGTATTCTGATCCACTGTGAAATCTCCATACACATCTGGCAGGATCCTGATCCACTGTGAAAACCCGTACACACCTGGCAGGATCCTGATCCACTGTGAAGCCCCATTCACATCAGGCATGATCCTGATAAACTGTGAAACCCACATACACACCTGGCAGGATCCTGATCCACTGTGAAAACCCATACACACCAAGCAGGATCCAGATAAACTGTGAAACCCACATACACACCTGGCAGGATCCTGATACACTGTGAAATCCCCAAACACACCAGGCAGGATGCTGATAAACTGTGAAACCCACAAACACACCTGGCAGGATCCTGATACACTGTGAAAACCCCATACACACCTGGCAGGATCCTGATACACTGCGAAAACCCCCTGCATGCCTGGCAGGATCCTGATAAACTGTGAAACCCCATACACACCTGGCTGGATCCTGATCCACTGGATATATACCCCATACACATCTGGAAGCAATCTGATGGTCTGTGAAAACCCCATACACATCTGACAGGATCCTGATGCACTGTGAAAACCCCATTCACATATGGCAGGATCCTGATAGACTGTGAAACCCACAGACACACCAGGCAGGTTCCTGATAAACTGTGAAACCCCCATACACACCTGGCAGGATCCTGATAATCTGTGAAAACCCCAAGACACACCTGGCAGTGTCCTGATAAACTGTGAAAACCACATATACACCTGGCAGCATCCTGATACACTGCGAAAACCCCATACACACGTGGCAGGATCCTGATACACTGTGAAAACCCCATACACACCTGGCAGGATCCTGATAAACTGTGAAACCCCATACACACGATGCAGGATCCTGATACACTGTGAAACACACTTGCACATCTGGAAGGATCCTGATGCACTGTGAAAACCCCATACACATCTGGCAGGATCCTGATGCACTGTGAAAACCTCATTCACATCTGGCAGGATCCTGATACACTGTGAAAACCCCGTACACACCTGGCAGGATCCTGATCGACTGTGAAACACCATTCACATCTGGCAGGATCCTGATACGCAGTGAAATCCCATTCACATCTGGCAGGATCCTGATACACTGTGAAAACCCCATACACCCCTGGCAGGATCCTGATAAACTGTGAAACCCCATACACACCTGGCAGGATCCTGATCCACTGTATATATACCCCATACACATCTGGAAGCAAACTGATGGACTGTGAAAACCCCATACAC
Organism: Heterodontus francisci; assembly: GCF_036365525.1. Lineage (NCBI taxonomy): Eukaryota > Metazoa > Chordata > Chondrichthyes > Heterodontiformes > Heterodontidae > Heterodontus > Heterodontus francisci. Next base: position 3,076,854 of record NW_027140986.1, on the reverse strand, counting down.
ATCTGAGAGGATCCTGATGCACTGTGATAACTCCATACACACCTGGCAGGATCCTGATAATCTGTGAAAACCCCAGACACACCTGGCAGTGTCCTGATAAACTGTGAAACCCACACGTGCACCTGGCACGATCCTGATACACTGTGAAAACCCCATACACACCTGGCAGGATCCTGATACACTGTGAAAACCCCATACACACCTGGCAGGATCCTGATAAACTGTGAAACCCCATACACACGAAGCAGGATCCTGATACACTGTGAACACCCCGTACACACCTGGCAGGATCCTGATCCACAGTGAAACACCATTCACATCTGGCAGGTTCCTGATACGCAGTGAAATCCCATTCACATCTGGCAGGATCCTGATGCACTGTGAAAACCCCAAAGACACACCAGGCAGGATCCTGATACATTGTGAAAACCCCCCACACACCTGGCAGGATCTTGATATACTGTGAAACCCCAGACACACCTGGCAGGATCCTGATCCACTGTGAAAACACCATACACACTTGGCAGGATCCTGTTGCACTGTGAAAACCCCATACACACCTGGCAGGATCCTGATACACTGTGAAAACACCATACATATCTGGCAGGATCTTGATCCACTGTATATACCCCATACGCACCTGGCAGTATGCTGATAAACTGTGAAACCCCCATACACACGTGGCGGGATCCTGATAAACTGTGAAACCCCCATACACACCTGGCAGGATCCTGATATACTGTGAAAACCCATACAGACCTGGCAGGATCCTGATATACTGTGAAACCCCCATACACACCTGGCAGGATCCTGATACACTGTGAAAACCCCATACACACCTGGCAGGATCCTGATACACTGTGAAAACCCCATAAACCCTTGGCAGGATCCTGATAAACTGTGAAATCCCATACACACCTGGCAGGATCCTGATCCACTGTAAATATACCCAATACACATCTGGAAGCAAACTGATGGACTTTGAAAACCCCATAGACATCTGACAGGATTCTGATGCAATGTGAAAACCCCATACACATCTGGCAGGATCCTGATAAACTGTGAAACCCACATACACACCAGGCAGAATCCTGATAAACTGTGAAACCCCCAAACACACCTGGCAGGATCCTGATAATCTGTGAAAACCCCAGACACACCTGGCAGTGTCCTGATAAACTTTGAAACCCACATAAAGAACTGGCAGGATCCAGATACACTGTGAAAACCCCATACACACCTGGCAGGATCCTGATACACTGTGAAAACCCCATAAACACCTGGCAGGAACCAGATAAACTGTGAAACCCCATACAGACGATGCAGGATCCTGATACACTGTGAAACACCCATACACACCTGTCAGTATCCTGATCCACTGTGAAATCTCCATACACATCTGGCAGGATCCTGATCCACTATGAAAACCCGTACTCACATGGCAGGAACCTGATCTACTGTGAAGCCCCATTCACATCTGGCAGGATCCTGATAACCTGTGAAACCCACATACACACCTGGCAGGATCCTGATCCACTCTGAAAACCCATACACACCAACCAGGATCCAGATAAACTGTGAAACCCACATACACACCTGGCAGGATCCTGATACACTGTGAAATCCCCAAACACACCTGGCAGGATGCTGATAAACTGTGAAACCCACATACACACCTGGCAGGATCCTGATACACTGTGAAAACCCCATACACACCTGGCAGGATCCTGATACACTGTGAAAACCCCATGCATGCCTGGCAGGATCCTGATAAACTGTGAAACCCCATACACACCTGGCTGGATCCTGATCCACTGTATATATACCCCATACACATCTGGAAGCAAACTGATGGACTGTGAAAACCCCATACACATCTGACAGGATCCTGATGCACTGTGAAAATCCCATTCACATATGGCAGGATCCTGATAAACTGTGAAACCCACAGACACACCTGGCAGGATCCTGATAAACTGTGAAACCCCCATACACACCTGGCAGGATCCTGATAATCTGTGAAAACCCCAGACACACCTGGCAGTGTCCTGATAAACTGTGAAACCCACATATACACCTGGCAGGATCCTGATACACTGTGAAAATCCCATACACACCTGGCAGGATCCTGATACACAGTGAAAACCCCATACACACCTGGCAGGATCCTGATAAACTGTGAAACCCCATACACACGATGCAGGATCCTGATACACTGTGAAACACTCATGCACATCTGGAAGGATCCTGATGCACTGTGAAAACCCCATACACATCTGGCAGGATCCTGATGCACTGTGAAAACCCCATACACACCTGGCAGGATCCTGATCCACTGTGAAATCTCCATACACATCTGGCAGGATCCTGATACACTGTGAAAACTCCGTACACACCTGGCAGGATCCTGATCCACAGTGAAACACCATTCACATCTGGCAGGTTCCTGATACGCAGTGAAATCCCATTCACATCTGGCAGGATCCTCATACACTGTGAAAACACCATACACATCTGGCAGTATCTTGATCCACTGTATATACCCCATACGCACCTGGCAGGATGCTGAAAAACTGTAAATCCCCCATACACACCTGGCAGGATCCTCATAAACAGTGAAACCCCCATACACTCCTGGCAGGATCCTGATATACTGTGAAACCCCATACACACCTGGCAGGATTCTGATATACTGTGAAACCCCCATACACACCTGGCAGGATCCTGATATACTGTGAAACCCCATACACACCTGGCAGGATCCTGATATACTGTGAAACCCCCATACACACCTGGCAGGAGCCTGATATACTGTGAAATCCCCGTGCACACTTTGCAGGTTCCTGATGCACAGTGAAACCCCATTCACATCTGGCAGGATCCTGATACACAGTGAAACCCCATTCACATCTGGCAGGGTCCTGAGACACTGTGAAACCCCATACACACCTGGCAGGATCCTGATACACTGAGAAACCCCATACACACCTGGCAGGATCCTGATACACAGTGAAACCCCCATGCACACCTGGCAGGATCCTGATCCACTGTGAAAACCCCATACACGCCTGGCAGGACCTTGATAAACTGTGAACACCCCACACACACCTGGCAGGATCCTGATCCACTGTGAAATCCCTGACACACCTGGCAGGATCCTGATCCACTGTGAAAACCCCATACACACCTGGCAGTATCCTGATCCACTGTGAAATCTCCATGCACATCTGGCAGGATCCTGATACATTGTGAAAACCCCACACACACCTGGCAGGATCTTGATCCACTGTGAAACCCCATACACACCTGGCAGGATCCTGATCCACTGTGAAAACACCATACACACTTGGCAGGATCCTATTGCACTATGAAAACCCCATACACACCTGGCAGGATCCTGATACACTGTGAAAAGACCATACACATCTGGCAGTATCTTGATCCACTGTATATACCCCATACGCACCTGGCAGGATGCTGATAAACTGTGAAACCCCCATACACACCTGGCGGGATCCTGATAAACTGTGAAACCCCCATGCACACCTGGCAGGATCCTGATATACTGTGAAAACCCATACACACCTGGCAGGATCCTGATATACTGCGAAACCCCCATACACACCTGGCACGAGCCTGATGCAGTGTGAAATCCCCGTACACACCTGGCAGATTCCTGATGCACAGTGAAACCCCGTTCACATCTGGCAGGATCCTGATACACAGTGAAACCCCAGTCACATCTGGCAGGATCCTGATAATCTGTGAAACTCACATACACACCTGGCAGGATACTGATAAACCGTTAAACCCCTATACACACCTGTCAGGATCCTGATAAACTGTGAAAACCCCAGACACACCTGGCAGGATCCTGATGGACTGTGAAAACCCCAAATACACCTGGCAGGATCCTGATGCACTGTGAAAACCCCACACACACCTGGCAGGATCCTGATCCACTGAGAAAACCCCATACACACCTGGCAGGATCGTGATCCACTGTGAAAACCCCATACACACTTGGCAGGATCCTGATACACTGTCTAAACCGCATACACACCTGGCAGGATCCTGATACACTGTGAAAACACCATACACACCTGGCAGGATCCTGATACACTGTGAAAACACCATACACACCTGGCAGGATCCTGATCCACTGTACATATACCCCATACGCACCTGGCAGGATGCTGAAAAACTGTAAATCCCCCATACACACCTGGCAGGATCCTCATAAACAGTGAAACCCCCATACACTCCTGGCAGGATCCTGATATACTGTGAAACCCCATACACACCTGGCAGGATTCTGATATACTGTGAAACCCCCATACACACCTGGCAGGATCCTGATATACTGTGAAACCCCATACACACCTGGCAGGATCCTGATATACTGTGAAACCCCCATACACACCTGGCAGGAGCCTGATATACTGTGAAATCACCGTGCACACTTTGCAGGTTCCTGATGCACAGTGAAACCCCATTCACATCTGGCAGGATCCTGATACACAGTGAAACCCCATTCACATCTGGCAGGGTCCTGAGACACTGTGAAACCCCATACACACCTGGCAGGATCCTGATACACTGAGAAACCCCATACAAACCTGGCAGGATCCTGATACACAGTGAAACCCCCATGCACACCTGGCAGGATCCTGATCCATTGTGAAAACCCCATACACGCCTGGCAGGACCTTGATAAACTGTGAACACCCCACACACACCTGGCAGGATCCTGATCCACTGTGAAATCCCTGACACACCTGGCAGGATCCTGATCCACTGTGAAAACCCCATACACACCTGGCAGTATCCTGATCCACTGTGAAATCTCCATGCACATCTGGCAGGATCCTGATACATTGTGAAAACCCCACACACACCTGGCAGGATCTTGATCCACTGTGAAACCCCATACACACCTGGCAGGATCCTGATCCACTGTGAAAACACCATACACACTTGGCAGGATCCTGTTGCACTGTGAAAACCCCATACACACCTGGCAGGATCCTGATACACTGTGAAAAGACCATACACATCTGGCAGTATCTTGATCCACTGTATATACCCCATACGCACCTGGCAGGATGCTGATAAACTGTGAAACCCCCATACACACCTGGCGGGATCCTGATAAACTGTGAAACCCCCATACACACCTGGCAGGATCCTGATCTACTGTGAAAACCCATACACACCTGGCAGGATCCTGATATACTGCGAAACCCCCATACACACCTGGCAGGAGCCTGATGCAGTGTGAAATCCCCGTACACACCTGGCAGATTCCTGATGCACAGTGAAACCCCGTTCACATCTGGCAGGATCCTGATACACAGTGAAACCCCAGTCACATCTGGCAGGATCCTGATAATCTGTGAAACTCACATACACACCTGGCAGGATACTGATAAACCGTTAAACCCCCATACACACCTGTCAGGATCCTGATAAACTGTGAAAACCCCAGACACACCTGGCAGGATCCTGATGGACTGTGAAAACCCCAAATACACCTGGCAGGATCCTGATGCACTGTGAAAACCCCACACACACCTGGCAGGATCCTGATCCACTGAGAAAACCCCATACACACCTGGCAGGATCGTGATCCACTGTGAAAACCCCATACACACTTGGCAGGATCCTGATACACTGTGTAAACCGCATACACACCTGGCAGGATCCTGATACACTGTGAAAACACCATACGCACCTGGCAGGATCCTGATACACTGTGAAAACACCATACACACCTGGCAGGATCCTGATCCACTGTACATATACCCCATACGCACCTGGCAGGATGCTGAAAAACTGTAAATCCCCCATACACACCTGGCAGGATCCTCATAAACAGTGAAACCCCCATACACACCTGGCAGGATCCTGATATACTGTGAAACCCCATACACACCTGGCAGGATTCTGATATACTGTGAAACCCCCATACACACCTGGCAGGATCCTGATATACTGTGAAACCCCATACACACCTGGCAGGATCCTGATATACTGTGAAACCCCCATACACACCTGGCAGGAGCCTGATATACTGTGAAATCCCCGTGCACACTTGGCAGGTTCCTGATGCACAGTGAAACCCCATTCACATCTGGCAGGATCCTGATACACGGTGAAACCCCATTCACATCTGGCAGGGTCCTGAGACACTGTGAAACCCCATACACACCTGGCAGGATCCTGATACACTGAGAAACCCCATACACACCTGGCAGGATCCTGATACACAGTGAAACCCCCATGCACACCTGGCAGGATCCTGATCCACTGTGAAAACCCTATACACGCCTGGCAGGACCTTGATAAATTGTGAACACCCCACACACACCTGGCTGGATCCTGATCCACTGTGAAATTCCTGACACACCTGGCAGGATCCTGATCCACTGTGAAAACCCCATACACACCTGGCAGTATCCTGATCCACTGTGAAATCTCCATGCACATCTGGCAGGATCCTGATCCACTGTGAAAACCCGTACACACATGGCAGGATCCTGATCCACTGTGAAACCCCATTCACATCTGGCAGGATCCTGATAAACTGTGAAGCCCACATACACACCTGGCAGGATCCTGATCCACTGTGAAAACCCATACACACCAAGCAGGATCCTGATAAACTGTGAAACCCACATACACACCTGGCAGGATCCTGATACACTGTGAAATACCCATACACACCAGGCAGGATGCTGATAAACTGTGAAACCCAGATACACACCTGGCAGGTTCCTGATACACTGTGAAAACCCCATACACACCTGGCAGGATCCTGATACACTGTGAAAACCCCATAGACCCCAGGCAGGATCCTGATAAACTGTGAAACCCCATACACACCTGGCAGGATCCTGATCCACTGTAAATATACCCCATACACATCTGGAAGCAAACTGATGGACTGTGAAAACCCTATAGACATCTGACAGGATTCTGATGCACTGTGAAAACCCCATTCACATCTGGCAGGATCCTGATAAACTGTGAAACCCACATACACACCAGGCAGGATCCTGATAAACTGTGAAACCCCCATACACACCTGGCAGGATCCTGATACACTGTGAAAACCCCATACACACCTGGCAGGAACCAGATAAACTGTGAAACCCACATACACACCTGGCAGGATCCTGATACACTGTGAAAACCCCATACACACCTGGCAGGATCCTGATACACTGTGAAAACCCCATACACATCTGGCAGGATCCTGATAAACTGTGAAACGCACATACACACCTGGCAGGATCCTGATAAACTGTGAAACCCACATACACAACTGGCAGGATCCTGATATACTGTGAATATCCCAGACACACCTGGAAGGATCCTGATAATCTGTGAAACCCACATACACACCTGGCAGGATCCTGATACACTGTGAAAACCTCAGACACACCCGGCAGGAACCTGATAAACTGTGAAACCCCATCCACACGATGCAGGATCCTGATACACTGTGAAACACCCATACACATCTGGAAGGATACTGATGCACTGTGAAAACCTCATTCACATCTGGCAGGATCCTGATACACTGTGAAAAACCCGTACACACCTGGCAGGATCCTGATCCGTTGTGAAACACCATTCACATCTGGCAGGATCCTGATACGCAGTGAAACCTCATTCACATCTGGCAGGATACTGATACACTGTGAAAACCCCATACACACCTGGCAGGATCCTGATACACTGTGAAAACCCCACACACACCTGGCAGGATCCTGATCCACTGCGAAAAACCCATACACACCTGGCAGGATCCTGATCCACTGTGAAAACCCCATACAAACTTGGCAGTATCCTGATACACTGTGAAAACCCCATACACACCTGGCAGGATCCTGATCCACTGTGAAAACTCCATACATACCTGGCAGGATCCTGATCCACTGTATATACCCCATACGCACCTGGCAGGATGCTGATAAACTGTGAAACAACCACACACACCTGGCGGGATCCTTATAAACTGTGAAACCCCCATACACACCTGGCAGGATCCTGATATACTTTGAAAACCCATACACCTGGCAGGATCCTGATATACTGTGAAACCCCATACTCACCTGGCAGGAGCCTGATGCACAGTGAAATCCCCGTAAACACCTGGCAGGTTCCTGATGCACAGTGTAACCCCATTCACATCTGGCAGGATCCTGATACACAGTGAAACCCCATTCACATCTGGCAGGATCCTGATACACTGTGAAAACCCCATACACCCCTGGCAGGAACCTGATAAACTGTGCAACCCCATACACACCTGGCAGGATCCTGATCCACTGTATATATACCCCATACACATCTGGAAGCAAACTGATGGACTGTGAAAACCCCATACACATCTGACAGGATCCTGATGCACTGTGAAAACCCCATTCACATCTGGCAGGATCCTGATAAACTGTGAAACACCCATACACATCTGGAAGGATACTGATGCACTGTGAAAACCTCATTCACATCTGGCAGGATCCTGATACACTGTGAAAAACCCGTACACACCTGGCAGGATCCTGATCCGTTGTGAAACACCATTCACATCTGGCAGGATCCTGATACGCAGTGAAACCTCATTCACATCTGGCAGGATACTGATACACTGTGAAAACCCCATACACACCTGGCAGGATCCTGATACACTGTGAAAACCCCACACACACCTGGCAGGATCCTGATCCACTGCGAAAAACCCATACGCACCTGGCAGGATCCCGATCCACTGTGAAAACCCCATACAAACTTGGCAGGATCCTGATACACTGTGAAAACCCCTTACACACCTGGCAGGATCCTGATCCACAGTGAAAACACCATACATACCTGGCAGGATCCTGATCCACTGTGAAAAACCCCATACGCACCTGGCAGGATGCTGATAAACTGTGAAACAACCACACACACCTGGCGGGATCCTTATAAACTGTGAAACCCCCATACACATCTGGCAGGATCCTGATATACTTTGAAAACCCATACACACCTGGCAGGATCCTGATATACTGTGAAACCCCATACTCACCTGGCAGGAGCCTGATGCACAGTGAAATCCCCGTAAACACCTGGCAGGTTCCTGATGCACAGTGTAACCCCATTCACATCTGGCAGGATCCTGATACACAGTGAAACCCCATTCACATCTGGCAGGATCCTGATACACTGTGAAAACCCCATACACCCCTGGCAGGAACCTGATAAACTGTGCAACCCCATACACACCTGGCAGGATCCTGATCCACTGTATATATACCCCATACACATCTGGAAGCAAACTGATGGACTGTGAAAACCCCATACACATCTGACAGGATCCTGATGCACTGTGAAAACCCCATTCACATCTGGCAGGATCCTGATAAACTGTGAAACCCACATGCACACCAGGCAGGATCCTGATAAACTGTGAAACCCCCATACACACCTGGCAGGATCCTGATAATCTGTGAAAACCCCAGACACACCTGGCAGTGTCCTGATAAACTGTGAAATCCACATACACACATGGCAGGATCCTGATACCCTGTGAAAACCCCATACACTCCTGGCAGGATCCTGATACACTGTGAAAACCCCATACACACCTGGCAGGAAACAGATAAACTGTGAAACCCCATACACACGATGCAGGATCCTGATACACTGTGAAACACCCATACACATCTGGCAGGATCCTGATCCACTGTGGAACACCATTCACATCTCGCTGGATCCTGATACGCAGTGAAACCCCATTCACATCTGCCAGGATCCTGATACACTGTGAAAACCCTATACACAACCGGCAGGATCCTGATACACTGTGAAAACCCCACACACACCTGGCAGGATCCTGATCCACTGTGAAAACCCCATACACACTTGGCAGGATCCTGATCCACTGTATATACCCCATACGCACCTGGCAGGATGCTGATAAACTGTGAAACCCCCATACACACCTGGCGGGATCCTGGTGCACTGTGAAATCCCGGTACACACCTGGCAGGTTCCTGATGCACAGTGAAACCCCATTCACATCTGGCAGGATCCTGATACACAGTGAAACCCCATTCACATCTGGCAGGAACCTGATATACTGTGAAACCCCCATACACACCTGGCAGGAGCCTGATGCACTGTGAAATCCCGGTACACACCTGGCAGGTTCCTGATGCACAGTGAAACCCCATTCACATCTGGCAGGATCCTGATACACAGTGAAACCCCATTCACATCTGGCAGGATCCTGATAAACTGTGAAACGCACATACACACCTGGCAGGATCCTGATAAACTGTGAAACCCACATACACAACTGGCAGGATCCTGATATACTGTGAATATCCCAGACACACCTGGAAGGATCCTGATAATCTGTGAAACCAACATACACACCTGGCAGGATCCTGATACACTGTGAAAACCTCAGACACACCTGGCAGGAACCTGATAAACTGTGAAACCCCATCCACACGATGCAGGATCCTGATACACTGTGAAACACCCATACACATCTGGAAGGATACTGATGCACTGTGAAAACCACATTCACATCTGGCAGGATCCTGATACACTGTGAAAAACCCGTACACACCTGGCAGGATCCTGATCCGTTGTGAAACCTCATTCACATCTGGCAGGATACTGATACGCAGTGAAACCTCATTCACATCTGGCAGGATACTGATACACTGTGAAAACCCCATACACACCTGGCAAGATCCTGATACACAGTGAAAACCCCACACACACCTGGCAGGATCCTGATCCACTGCGAAAAACCCATACACACCTGGCAGGATCCTGATCCACTGTGAAAACCCCATACAAACTTGGCAGGATCCTGATACACTGTGAAAACCCCATACACACCTGGCAGGATCCTGATCCACTGTGAAAACACCATACATACCTGGCAGGAACCTGATCCACTGTATATACCCCATACGCACCTGGCAGGATGCTGATAAACTGTGAAACAACCACACACACCTGGCGGGATCCTTATAAACTGTGAAACCCCCATACACACCTGGCAGGATCCTGATATACTTTGAAAACCCATACACACCTGGCAGGATCCTGATATACTGTGAAACCCCATACTCACCTGGCAGGAGCCTGATGCACTGTGAAATCCCCGTAAACACCTGGCAGGTTCCTGATGCACAGTGTGACCCCATTCACATCTGGCAGGATCCTGATACACAGTGAAACCCCATTCACATCTGGCTGGATCCTGGTACACTGTGAAACCCCATACACACCTGGCAGGATCCTGATACACTGTGAAACCCCATACACACCTGGCAGGATCCTGGTACACTGTAAAACCCCATACACACCTGGCAGGATCCTGATACACTGTGAAACCCCATACACACCTGGCAGGATCCTGATACACTGTGAAATCCCTGACACTCCTGGCAGGATCCTGATATACTGTGAAAATCCCATACACACCTGGCAGGATCCTGATCCACTGTGAAAACTCCATACACATCTGGCAGGATCCTGATCCACTGTGAAAACCCCGTACACACCTGGCAGGATCCTGAACCACCGTGAAACCCCATTCACATCTGGCAGGATCCTGATAATCTGCGAAACCCACATACACACCTGGCAGGATCCTGATGCACTGTGAAAACCCCATTCACATATGGCAGGATCCTGATAAACTGTGAAACCCACATACACACCTGGCAGGATCCTGATACTCTGCGAAAACCCCATACACACCTGGCAGATCCTGATACACTGTGAAAACCCCATACACACCTGGCAGGATCCTGATAAACTGTGAAACCCCATACACACGATGCAGGATCCTGATACACTATGAAACACCCATACACATCTGGAAGGAACCTGATGGACTGTGAAAACCCCACACATCTGGCAGGATCCTGATGCACTGTGAAAACCCCATTCACATCTGGTAGTATCCTGATAAACTGTGAAACCCACATGCACACCTGGCAGGATACTGATAAACTGTGGAACCCCAATACACACCTGGCAGGATCCTGATATACTGTGAAACCCCCATACACACCTGGCAGGAGCCTGATGCACTGTGAAATCCCGTGCACACCTGGCAGGTTCCTGATGCACAGTGAAAATCCATTCACATCTGTCAGGATCCTGATCCACAGTGAATCCCCACTCACATCTGGCAGGATCCTGATACACTGTGAAACCCCCATACACACCTGAAAGAATCCTGATACACATTGAAATCCCATACACACCTGGCAGGATCCTGATACACAGTGAAACCCCCATACACACCTGGCAGGATCCTGATCCACTGTGAAAACTCCATCCACGCCTGGCAGCACCTTGATAAACTGTAAACACCCCATACACACCTGGCAGGATCCTGATACACTGTGAAATCCCTGACACACCTGGCAGGATCCTGATCCACTGTGAAAACCCCATACACACCTGGCAGGATCCTGATCCACTGTGAAAACTCCATACACATCTGGCAGGATCCTGATCCACTGTGAAAACCCCGTATACACCTGGCAGGATCCTGATCCACTGTGAAACCCCATTTACATCTGGCAGGATGCTGATAAACTGTGAAACCCAAATACACACCTGGCAGGATACTGATCCACTGTGAAACCCCATACACACCAGGCAGGATCCTGATAAACTGTGAAGCCCACATACACACCTGGCAGGATCCTGATACACTGTGAAATCCCCATACACACCAGGCAGGATGCTGATAATCTGTGAAACCCACATACACACCTGGCAGGATCCTGATCCACTGTGAAAACCCCATACACACCTGGCAGGATCCTGATACACTGTGAAAACCCCATACACACCTGGCAGGATCCTGATAAACTGTGAAACCCCATACACACGATGCAGGATCCTGATACACTGTGAAACACACATACACATCTGGAAGGATCCTGATGCACTGTGAAAACCCCATACACATCTGGCAGGATCCTGATGCACTGTGAAAACCTCATTCACATCTGGCAGGATCCTGATACACTGTGAAAACCCCGTACACACCTGGCCGGATCCTGACCCACTGTGAAACACCATTCACATCTGGCAGGATCCTGATACGCCGTGAAAACCCATTCACATCTGGCAGGATCCTGATACACTGTGAAAACCCCATACACACCTGGCAGGATCCTGATACACTGTGAAAACCCCAAACTCACCAGGCAGGATCTTGATCCACTGTGAAATCCCAAACACCCGGCAGGATCCTGATCCACTGTGAAAAACCCATACACATTCGGCAGGATCCTGTTACACTGTGAAAACCCCATACACACCTGGCAGGATCCTGATACACTGTGAAAACACCATACACATCTGGCAGGATCCTGATCCACTGTACATACCCCATACGCACCTGGCCGGATGCTGATAAACTGTGAAACTCCCATACACACCTGGCGGGATCCTGATAAACTGTGAAACCCCCATACACACCTGGCAGGATCCTGATATACTGTGAAAGCCCATACACACCTGGCAGGATCCTGATATACTGTGAAACCCCCATACACACCTGGCAGGAGCCTGATGCACTGTGAAATCCCCGTACACACCTGGCAGGCTCCTGATGCACAGTGAAACCCCATTCACATCTGGCAGGATCCTGATACACAGTGAAACCCCATTCACATCTCGCAGGAACCTGATAAACTGTGAAACCCCATATACACGATGCTGGATCCTGATGCACTGTGAAACACCCATACACATCTGGAAGGATCCTGATGCACTGTGAAAACCCCATACACATCTGGCAGGATCCTGATGCACTGTGAAAACCTCATTCCATCTGGCAGTACCCGGATCCACTGTGAAATCTCCATACACATCTGGCAGGATCCTGATCCACTGTGAAAACCCCATACACACTTGGCAGGATCCTGTTACACTGTGAAAACCCCAAACACACCTGGCAGTATCCTGATACACAGTGAAAACACAATACACATATGGCAGGATCCTGATCCACTGTATATACCCCATACGCACCTGGCAGGATGCTGATAATCTGTGGAACTCCCATACACAGCTGGCGGGATCCTGATAAACTGTGAAACCCCCATACACACCTGGCAGGATCCTGATATACTGTGAAAACCCATACACACCTGGCAGGATCCTGATATACTGTGAAACCCCCATACACACCTGGCAGGAGCCTGATGCACTGTGAAATCCCCGTACACACCTGGCAGGTTCCTGAAGCACAGTGAAACCCCATTCACATCTGGCAGGATCCTGATACACAGTGAAACCCCGTTCACATCTTGCAGGAACCTGATAAACTGTGAAACCCCATACACACGATGCAGGCTCCTGATACACTGTGAAACACCCATACACATCTGGAAGGATCCTGATGCACTGTGAAAACCCCATACACATCTGGCAGGATCCTGATGCACTGTGAAAACCTCATTCACATCTGGCAGTATCCGGATCCACTGTGAAATCTCCATACACATCTGGCAGGATCCTGATGCACTGTGAAAACCCCGTACACACCTGGCAGGATCCTGATCCACTGTGAAACACCATTCACATCTGGCAGGATCCTGATACGCAGTGAAACCCCATGCACATCTGGCAGGATCCTGATACACTGTGAAAACCCCATACATACTTGGCAGGATCCTGATACACTGTGAAAACCCCACACACACCTGGCAGGATCCTGATCCACTGTGAAAACCCCATACAAACCTGGCAGGATCCTGATCCACTGCGAAAACCCCATACACACTTGGCAGGATCCTGATACACAGTGAAAACCCCATACACACTTGGCAGGATCCTGATGCACTGTGAAAACACCATACACACCTGGCAGGATCCTGATCCACTGTATATACCCCATCCGCACCTGGCAGGATGCTGATAAACTGTGAAACCCCCATACACACCTAGCGGGAACCTGATACACTGTGAAACCCCCAAACATACCTGGCAGGATACTGATATACAGTGAAAACCCATACACACCTGGCAGGATCCTGATATACTGTGAAAACCCCATACACACCTGGCAGGATCCTGATACACTGTGAAAACCTCATTCACATCTGGCAGGAACCTGATAAACTTTGAAACCCCATACACACGATGCAGGATCCTGATACACTGTGAAACACCCATACACATCTGGAAGGATCCTGATGCACTGTGAAAACCCCATACACATCTGGCAGGATCCTGATGCACTGTGAAAACCTCATTCACATCTGGCAGTATCCGGAACCACTGTGAAATCTCCATACACATCTGGCAGGATCCTGATGCACTGTGAAAACCCTGTACACACCTGGCAGGATCCTGATCCACTGTGAAACACCATTCACATCTGGCAGGATCCTGATACGCAGTGAAACCCCATGCACATCTGGCAGGATCCTGATACACTGGGAAAAACCCATACATACCTGGCAGGATCCTGATACACTGTGAAAACCCCACACACACCTGGCAGGATCCTGATCCACTGTGAAAACCCCATACAAACCTGGCAGGATCCTGATCCACTGTGAAAACCCCACACACACTTGGCAGGATCCTGATACACAGTGAAAACCCCATACACACTTGGCAGGATCCTGATGCACTGTGAAAACACCATACACACCTGGCAGGATCCTGATCCACTGTATATACCCCATCCGCACCTGGCAGGATGCTGATAAACTGTGAAACCCCCATACACACCTAGCGGGAACCTGATACACTGTGAAACCCCCAAACATACCTGGCAGGATCCTGATATACAGTGAAAACCCATACACACCTGGCAGGATCCTGATATGCTGTGAAAACCCCATACACACCTGGCAGGATCCTGATATACTGTGAACGCCCATACACACCTGGCAGGATCCTGATATACTGTGAAATCCCCATACACACCTGGCAGGATCCTGATACACTGTGAAAACACCATACACATCTGGCAGGATCCTGATCCACTGTACATACCCCATACGCACCTGGCCGGATGCTGATAAACTGTGAAACTCCCATACACACCTGGCGGGATCCTGATAAACTGTGAAACCCCCATACACACCTGGCAGGATCCTGATATACTGTGAAAGCCCATACACACCTGGCAGGATCCTGATATACTGTGAAACCCCCATACACACCTGGCAGGAGCCTGATGCACTGTGAAATCCCCGTACACACCTGGCAGGTTCCTGATGCACAGTGAAACCCCATTCACATCTGGCAGGATCCTGATACACAGTGAAACCTCATTCACATCTGGCAGGAACCTGATAAACTGTGAAACCCCATACACACGATGCTGGATCCTGATGCACTGTGAAACACCCATACACATCTGGAAGGATCCTGATGCACTGTGAAAACCCCATACACATCTGGCAGGATCCTGATGCACTGTGAAAACCTCATTCCATCTGGCAGTACCCGGATCCACTGTGAAATCTCCATACACATCTGGCAGGATCCTGATCCACTGTGAAAACCCCATACCCACTTGGCAGGATCCTGTTACACTGTGAAAACCCCAAATACACCTGGCAGTATCCTGATACACTGTGAAAACACAATACACATATGGCAGGATCCTGATCCACTGTATATACCCCATACGCACCTGGCAGGATGCTGATAATCTGTGGAACTCCCATACACACCTGGCGGGATCCTGATAAACTGTGAAACCCCCAAACACACGGCAGGATCCTGATATACTGTGAAACCCCCATACACACCTGGCAGGAGCCTGATGCACTGTGAAATCCCCGTACACACCTGGCAGGTTCCTGATGCACAGTGAAACCCCATTCACATCTGGCAGGATCCTGATACACAGTGAAACCCCATTCGCATCTGGCAGGAACCTGATAAACTGTGAAACCCCATACACACGATGCAGGATCCTGATACACTGTGAAACACCCATACACATCTGGAAGGATCCTGATGCACTGTGAAAACCCCATATACATCTGGCAGGATCCTGATGCACTGTGAAAACCTCATTCACATCTGGCAGTATCCGGATCCACTGTGAAATCTCCATACACATCTGGCAGGATCCTGATGCACTGTGAAAACCCCGTACACACCTGGCAGGATCCTGATCCACTGTGAAACACCATTCACATCTGGCAGGATCCTGATAAACTGTGAAACCCCATGCACATCTGGCAGGATCCTGATACACTGTGAAAACCCTATACATAGCTGGCAGGATCCTGATACACTGTGAAAACCCCACACACACCTGGCAGGATCCTGATCCACTGTGAAAACCCCATACAAACCTGGCAGGATCCTGATCCACTGTGAAAACCCCATACACACTTGGCAGGATCCTGATACACAGTGAAAACCCCATACACACCTGGCAGGATCCTGATACACTGTGAAAACACCATACACACCTGGCAGGATCCTGATCCACTGTATATACCCCATCCGCACCTGGCAGGATGCTGATAAACTGTGAAACCCCCATACACACCTAGCGGGAACCTGATACACTGTGAAACCCCCAAACATACCTGGCAGGATCCTGATATACATTGAAAACCCATACACACCTGGCAGGATCCTGATATACTGTGAAACACCCATACACACCTGGCAGGAGCCTGATGCACTGTGAAATCCCCGTACACACCTGGCAGGTTCCTGATGCACAGTGAAACCCCATTCACATCTGGCAGGATCCTGATACACAGTGAAACCCCATTCACATCTGGCTGGATCCTGATTCACTGTGAAACCCCATACTCACCAGGCAGGATCCTGATACACTGTGAAACCCCATACACACCAGGCAGGGTCATGATACACTGTGAAACCCCCATACACACCTGGCAGGATCGTGATCCACTGTGAAAACTCCATACACGCCTGGCAGGACCTTGATAAACTGGGAACACCCCATACACACCTGGCAGGATCCAGATACACTGTGAAATCCCTGACATTCCTGGCAGGATCCTGATCCACTGTGACAACCCCATACACACCTGGCAGGATACTGATCCACTGTGAAATCTCCATACACATCTGGCAGGATCCTGATCCACTGTGAAAAGCCCGTACACACCTGGCAGGATCCTGATCCACTGTGAAACCCACATTCAAACCTGGCAGGATCCTGATGCACTGTGAAATCCCCATACACACCAGGCAGGATGCTGATAGTCTTTGAAACCCACATGCACACCTGGCAGGATCCTGATACACTGTGAAAACCCCATACACACCTGGCCGGATCCTGATACAGTGTGAAAACCCCGTATACACCTGGCAGGATCCTGATCCACTGTGAAAAGCCCGTACACACCTGGCAGGATCCTGATCCACTGTGAAACCCACATCCAAACCTGGCAGGATCCTGATGCACTGTGAAATCCCCATACACACCAGGCAGGATGCTGAAAATCTTTGAAACCCACATGCACATCTGGCAGGATCCTGATACACTGTGAAAACCCCATACACACCTGGCAGGATCCTGATACACTGTGAAAACCTCAAACACACCTGGCAGGAACTTGATCCACTGTGAAATCCCATACACAACTGGCAGGATCCTGATCCACTGTGAAAACCCCATACACACTTGGCAGGATCCTGTTACACCGTAAAAACCCCATACACACCTGGCAGGATCCTGATACACTGTGAAAACACCATACACATCTGGCAGGATCCTGATCCACTGCACATACCCCATACGCACCTGGCAGGATGCTGATAAACTGTGAAACTCCCATACACACCTGGCGGGATCCTGATAAACTGTGAAACCCCCATACACACCTGGCAGGATCCTGATATACTGTGAAAACCCATACACACCTGGCAGGATCCTGATATACTGTGAAACCCCCATACACACCTGGCAGGAGCCTGATGCACTGAGAAATCCCCGTACACACCCGGCAGGTTCCTGATGCACGGTGAAACTCCATTCACATCTGGCAGGATCCTGATACACAGTGAAACCCCATTCACATCTGGCAGGAACCTGATAAACTGTGAAACCCCAAACACACGATGCAGGATCCTGAAACACTGTGAAACACCCATACACATCTGGAAGGAGCCTGATGCACTGTGAAAACCCCACACACATCTGGCAGGATCCTGATGCACTGTGAAAAACTCATTCACATCTGGCAGTATCCGGATCCACTGTGAAATCTCCATACACATCTGGCAGGATCCTGATCCACTGTGAAAACCCCACACACACTTGGCAGGATCCTGTTACACTGTGAAAACCCCATACACACCTGGCAGGATCCTGATACACTGTGAAAACACCATACACATCTGGCAGGATCCTGATCCAGTGTATATACCCCATACGCACCTGGCAGGATGCTGATAAACTGTGAAACTCCCATACACACCTGGCGGGATCCTGATAAACTGTGAAACCCCCATACACACCTGGCAGGTTCCTGATATACTGTGAAAACCCTTACACACCTGGCAGGATCCTGATATACTGTTAAACCCCCATACACACCTGGCAGGAGCCTGATGCACTGTGAAATCCCCTACACACCTGGCAGGTTCCTGATGCACAGTGAAACCCCATTCACATCTGGCAGGATCCTGATACACTGTGAAACCCAATTCACATCTGGCAGGAACCTGATAAACTGTGAAACCCCATACACACGTTGCAGGATCCTGATACACTGTCAAACACCCATACACATCTGGAAGGATCCTGATGCACTGTGAAAACCCCATACACATCTGGCAGGATCCTGATGCACTAGGAAAACCCCATTCACATTTGGCAGTATCCGGATCCACTGTGAAATCTCCACACACATCTGGCAGGATCCTGATACACTGTGAAAACCCCGTACACACCTGGCAGGATCCTGATCCACTGTGAAACACCATTCACACCTGGCAGGATCCTGATACGCAGTGAAACCCCATGCACATCTGGCACGATCCTGATACACTGTGAAAACCCCATAAATACCTGGCAGGATCCTGATACACTGTGAAAACCCCACACACAACTGGCAGGATTCTGATCCACTGTGAAAACCCCATACACACCTGGCAGGATCCTGATCCACTGTGAAAACCCCATACACACTTGGCAGGATCCTGATACACAGTGAAAACCCCATACACACCTGGCAGGATCCTGTTACACTGTGAAAACACCATGCACACCTGGCAGGATCCTGATCCACTGTATATACCCCATCCGAACCTGGCAGGATGCTGATAAACTGTGAAACCCCCATACACACCTGGCGGGAACCTGATACACTGTGAAACCCCCAAACATACCTGGCAGGACCCTGATATACAGTGAAAACCCATACACACCTGGCAGGATCCTGACATACTGTGAAACCCCCAGACACACCTGGCAATAGCCTGATGCACTGTGAAATCCCCGTACACATGTGGCAGGTTCCTGATGCACAGTGAAACCCCATTCACATCTGGCAGGATCCTGATACACAGTGAAACCCCATTCACATCTGGCTGGATCCTGATTCACTGTGAAAACCCATACACACCAGGCAGGATCCCGATACACTGTGAAACCCCATACACACCAGGCAGGGTCAAGATACACTGTGAAACCCCCATACACACCTGGCAGGATCTTGATCCACTGTGAAAACTCCATACACGCCTGGCAGGACCTTGATAAACTGGGAAAACCCCATACACACCTGGCAGGATCCAGATACACTGTGAAATCCCTGACACTCCTGGCAGGATCCTGATCCACTGTGAAAAACCATACACACCTGGCAGGATACTGATCCACTGTGAAATCTCCATAAACATCTGGCAGGATCCTGATCCACTGTGAAAAGCCCGTACACACCTGGCAGGATCCCTATCCACTGTGAAACCCCATTCACATCTGGAAGGATACTGATAAACTGTGAAACCCACATACACACCTGGCAGGATCCTTATCCACTGTGAAACCCCATATACACCTGGCAGCATCCTGATAAACTGTGAAACCCAGATACAAACCTGGCAGGATCCTGATGCACTGTGAAATCCCCATGCACACCAGGCAGGATGCTGATAATCTTTGAAACCCACATGCACACCTGGCAGGATCCTGATACACTGTGAAAATCCCATACACACCTGGCCGGATCCTGATACACTGTGAAAACCCCATACACACCTGGCAGGATCCTGATAAACTGTGAAACCCCATGCACACGATGCAGGATCCTGATACACTGTGAAACACCCATACACATCTGGAAGGAACCTGATGGACTGTGAAAACCCCATACACATCTGGCAGGATACTGATGCACTGTGAAAACCCCATACACACCTGGCAGGATCCTGATAAACTGTGAAACCCACATACATACCTGGCAGGATCCTGATAAAATGTGAAAATCCCAGACACACCTGGCAGGATCCTGATAAACTGTGAAACCCACATACACACCTGGCAGGATCCTGGTACACTGTGAAAACCCCATACACACCTGGCTGGATCCTGATACACAGTGAAAACCCCATACACACCTGGCAGGAAGCTGATAAAATATGAAACCCCATACACACGATGCAGGATCCTGATACACTGTTGAACACCCATACACATCTGGAAGGATCCTGATGCACTGTGAAAACCCCAATCACATCTGGCAGGATCCTGATGCACTGTGAAAACCAAATTCACATCTGGCAGGGTCCTGATCCACTGTGAAATCTCCATCCACTTCTTGCAGGATCCTGATACGCAGTGAAACCCCATTCACATCTGGCAGGATCCTGATACACTGTGAAACCCCATACACACCTTTCAGGATCCTGATCCATTGTGAAAACCCCATACACACCTGGAAGAATCCGGATACACTGTGAAAACCACCTAGCACACCTGGAAGGATCCTGATACACTGTGAAAACCCCCATACACACGTGGCAGGATCCTGATCCACACTGAAAACCATATACACACCAGGAAGGATCCTGCTATACTGTGAAACCCCCTTCACATTGGGCAGGATCCAGATACACTGTGAAACCCCATACACACCTGGCAGGATCCTGATCCACTGTGAAACCCCGTTCATATTTGGCAGGATCCTGACACACTGTGAAACCCCGTTCACATTTGGCAGGATCCTGATGCACTGTGAAACCCCCTACACACCTGGCAGGATCCTGATTCACTGTGAAAACCCTTTCACATTTGGCAGGATCCTGATCCACTGTGAAACCCTCATTCACACGTGGAAGAATCCTGATACACTGTGAAAACCCCAAACACATCTGGCAGGATCCTGATACACAGTGAAACCCCATACACACCTGGCAGGATCCTGATCCACTGTGAAACACCCATACACACCTGGTGGGATCCTGATACACTGTGAAAACCCGAAACACATCTGGCAGGATCCTGATACACTGTGAAACCCCATACACACCTGGCAGATCCTGATACACTGTGAAAAACCCATACACACCTGTCAGGATCCTGAAACACTGTGAACCACTCAAACACACCAGGCAGGATCCTGATACACTGTGTAACCCCCATACACATCTGGAAGGATCCTGATGCACTGTCAAAACCCCATGCACATCTGCCAGGATCCTGATGCACTGTAAAAACCCCATTCACATCTGGCAAGATCCTGATAAACTGTGAAACCCACACACACACCTGGCAGGATCCTGATAATCTGTGAAATCCTTGACACACCAGGCAGGATCCTGATCCACTGTGAAAACCCCATACACACCTGGCAGAATCCTGATCCACTGTGAAAACTCCATACACATCTGGCAATATCCTGATAAACTGTGAAACCCACATGCACACCTGGCAGGATCCTGATCCACTGTGAAACCCCATACACACCAGGCAGGATCCTGATAAACTGTGAAAACCCCATACACACCTGGCAGGATCCTGATAAACTGTGAAACCCCATGCACACGATGCAGGATCCTGATACACTGTGAAACACCCATACACATCTGGAAGGAACCTGATGGACTGTGAAAACCCCATACACATCTGGCAGGATACTGATGCACTGTGAAAACCCCATACACATCTGGCAGGATACTGATAAACTGTGAAACCCACATACACACCTGGCAGGATCCTGATAAACTGTGAAACCCACATACATACCTGGCAGGATCCTGATAAAATGTGAAAATCCCAGACACACCTGGCAGGATCCTGATAAACTGTGAAACCCACATACACACCTGGCAGGATCCTGGTACACTGTGAAAACCCCATACACACCTGGCTGGATCCTGATACACTGTGAAAACCCCATACACACCTGGCAGGAAGCTGATAAAATATGAAACCCCATACACACGATGCAGGATCCTGATACACTGTTGAACACCCATACACATCTGGAAGGATCCTGATGCACTGTGAAAACCCCAATCACATCTGGCAGGATCCTGATGCACTGTGAAAACCAAATTCACATCTGGCAGGGTCCTGATCCACTGTGAAATCTCCATCCACTTCTTGCAGTATCCTGATACGCAGTGAAACCCCATTCACATCTGGCAGGATCCTGATACACTGTGAAACCCCATACACACCTTTCAGGATCCTGATCCATTGTGAAAACCCCAGACACACCTGGAAGAATCCGGATACACTGTGAAAAGCACCTAGCACACCTGGAAGGATCCTGATACACTGTGAAAACCCCCATACACACGTGGCAGGATCCTGATCCACACTGAAAACCATATACACACCAGGAAGGATCCTGCTATACTGTGAAACCCCCTTCACATTGGGCAGGATCCAGATACACTGTGAAACCCCATACACACCTGGCAGGATCCTGATCCACTGTGAAACCCCGTTCATATTTGGCAGGATCCTGACACACTGTGAAACCCCGTTCACATTTGGCAGGATCCTGATACACTGTGAAACCCCCTACACACCTGGCAGGATCGTGATTCACTGTGAAAACCCTTTCACATTTGGCAGGATCCTGATCCACTGTGAAACCCTCATTCACACGTGGAAGAATCCTGATACACTGTGAAAACCCCAAACACATCTGGCAGGATCCTGATACACAGTGAAACCCCATACACATCTGGCAGGATACTGATCCACTGTGAAACACCCATACACACCTGGTGGGATCCTGATACACTGTGAAAACCCGAAACACATCTGGCAGGATCCTGATACACTGTGAAACCCCATACACACCTGGCAGATCCTGATACACTGTGAAAAACCCATACACACCTGTCAGGATCCTGAAACACTGTGAACCACTCAAACACACCAGGCAGGATCCTGATACACTGTGTAACCCCCATACACATCTGGAAGGATCCTGATGCACTGTCAAAACCCCATGCACATCTGCCAGGATCCTGATGCACTGTAAAAACCCCATTCACATCTTGCAAGATCCTGATAAACTGCGAAACCCACATACACACCTGGCAGGATCCTGATAATCTGTGAAATCCCTGACACACCAGGCAGGATCCTGATCCACTGTGAAAACCCCATACACACCTGGCAGGATCCTGATCCACTGTGAAAACTCCATACACATCTGGCAATATCCTGATAAACTGTGAAACCCACATGCACACCTGGCAGGATCCTGATCCACTGTGAAACCCCATACACACCAGGCAGGATCCTGATAAACTGTGAAAACCCCATACACACCTGGCAGGATCCTGATAAACTGTGAAACCCCATGCACACGATGCAGGATCCTGATACACTGTGAAACACCCATACACATCTGGAAGGAAACTGATGGACTGTGAAAACCCCATACACATCTGGCAGGATACTGATGCACTGTGAAAACCCCATACACATTTGGCAGGATACTGATAAACTGTGAAACCCACATACACACCTGGCAGGATCCTGATAAACTGTGAAACCCACATACATACCTGGCAGGATCCTGATAAAATGTGAAAATCCCAGACACACCTGGCAGGATCCTGATAAACTGTGAAACCCACATACACACCTGGCAGGATCCTGGTACACTGTGAAAACCCCATACACACCTGGCTGGATCCTGATACACTGTGAAAACCCCATACACACCTGGCAGGAAGCTGATAAAATATGAAACCCCATACACACGATGCAGGATCCTGATACACTGTTGAACACCCATACACATCTGGAAGGATCCTGATGCACTGTGAAAACCCCAATCACATCTGGCAGGATCCTGATGCACTGTGAAAACCAAATTCACATCTGGCAGGGTCCTGATCCACTGTGAAATCTCCATCCACTTCTTGCAGGATCCTGATACGCAGTGAAACCCCATTCACATCTGGCAGGATCCTGATACACTGTGAAACCCCATACACACCTTTCAGGATCCTGATCCATTGTGAAAACCCCATACACACCTGGAAGAATCCGGATACACTGTGAAAACCACCTAGCACACCTGGAAGGATCCTGATACACTGTGAAAACCCCCATACACACGTGGCAGGATCCTGATCCACACTGAAAACCATATACACACCAGGAAGGATTCTGCTATACTGTGAAACCCCCTTCACATTGGGCAGGATCCAGATACACTGTGAAACCCCATACACACCTGGCAGGATCCTGATTCACTGTGAAAACCCTTTCACATTTGGCAGGATCCTGATCCACTGTGAAACCCTCATTCACACGTGGAAGAATCCTGATACACTGTGAAAACCCCAAACACATCTGGCAGGATCCTGATACACAGTGAAACCCCATACACACCTGGCAGGATCCTGATCCACTGTGAAACACCCATACACACCTGGTGGGATCCTGATACACTGTGAAAACCCGAAACACATCTGGCAGGATCCTGATACACTGTGAAACCCCATACACACCTGGCAGATCCTGATACACTGTGAAAAACCCATACACACCTGTCAGGATCCTGATCCACTGTGAAACCCCATACACACCAGGCAGGATCCTGATAAACTGTGAAACCCACATACACACCTGGCAGGATCCTGATACACTGTGAAAACCCCATACACACCTGGCTGGATCCTGATACACTGTGAAAACCCCATACACACCTGGCAGGAAGCTGATAAAATATGAAACCCCATACACACGATGCAGGATCCTGATACACTGTTGAACACCCATACACATCTGGAAGGATCCTGATGCACTGTGAAAACCCCAATCACATCTGGCAGGATCCTGATGCACTGTGAAAACCAAATTCACATCTGGCAGGGTCCTGATCCACTGTGAAATCTCCATCCACTTCTTGCAGGATCCTGATACGCAGTGAAACCCCATTCACATCTGGCAGGATCCTGATACACTGTGAAACCCCATACACACCTTTCAGGATCCTGATCCATTGTGAAAACCCCATACACACCTGGAAGAATCCGGATACACTGTGAAAACCACCTAGCACACCTGGAAGGATCCTGATACACTGTGAAAACCCCCATACACACGTGGCAGGATCCTGATCCACACTGAAAACCATATACACACCAGGAAGGATTCTGCTATACTGTGAAACCCCCTTCACATTGGGCAGGATCCAGATACACTGTGAAACCCCATACACACCTGGCAGGATCCTGATCCACTGTGAAACCCCGTTCATATTTGGCAGGATCCTGACACACTGTGAAACCCCGTTCACATTTGGCAGGATCCTGATACACTGTGAAACCCCCTACACACCTGGCAGGATCCTGATTCACTGTGAAAACCCTTTCACATTTGGCAGGATCCTGATCCACTGTGAAACCCTCATTCACACGTGGAAGAATCCTGATACACTGTGAAAACCCCAAACACATCTGGCAGGATCCTGATACACAGTGAAACCCCATACACACCTGGCAGGATCCTGATCCACTGTGAAACACCCATACACACCTGGTGGGATCCTGATACACTGTGAAAACCCGAAACACATCTGGCAGGATCCTGATACACTGTGAAACCCCATACACACCTGGCAGATCCTGATACACTGTGAAAAACCCATACACACCTGTCAGGATCCTGATCCACTGTGAAACCCCATACACACCAGGCAGGATCCTGATAAACTGTGAAACCCACATACACACCTGGCAGGATCCTGATACACTGTGAAAACCCCATACACTCCTGGCAGGATCTTGATACACTATGAAAACCCCATGCACACCTGGCAGGATCCTGATAAACTGTGAAACCCCAGACACACCATGTAGGATCCTGATACACTGTGAAACACCCATACACATCTGGAAGGATCCTGATTGACTGTGAAAACCCTGTACACATCTGGCAGGATACTGATGCACTGGGAAAACCCCATTCACATCTGGCAGGATCCTGATAAACTGTGAAACCCACATACACATCTGGCAGGATCCTGATAAACTGTGAAACACCCATACACACCGAGCAGGATCCTGATAAACTGTGAAAAACCCGGACACACCTGGCAGGATCCTGATAAACTGTGAAACCCCATTCACATCTGGCAGGATCCTGATACGTAGTGAAACCCCATTCACATCTGGCAGGATCCAGATACACTGTGAAACCCCATACACACCTGGCAGGTTCCTGATACATTGTGAAAACACCCAAGCACACCCTGAGGGATCCTGATACACTGTGACAATCCCAATACACACCTGGCAGGATCCTGATCCTCTGTGAAACACCATACACACCTGGCAGATCCTGATACACTGTGAAAAACCCATACACACCTGGCAGGATCCTGATACAATGTGAAACGCTCATACACACCTGGCAGGATCCTGATACACTGTGTAACCCCCATACACATCTGGAAGGATCCTGATGCACTGTGAAAACGCCATGCACATCTGGCAGGATCCTGATGCACTGTGAAAACCCCATTCACATCTGGCAGGATCCTGATAATCTGTGAAATCCCTGTCACACCAAGCAGGATCCTGATCCACTGTGAAAACCCCATACACACCTGGCAGGATCCTGATCCAATGTGAAAACTCCATACACATCTGGCAAGATCCTGATACACTGTGAAAACCCCGTACACACCTGGCAGGATCCTGATCCACTGTGAAAACCCTTTCACATTTGGCAGGATCCTGATCCACTGTGAAACCCTCATTCACACGTGGAAGAATCCTGATACACTGTGAAAACCCCAAACACATCTGGCAGGATCCTGATACACAGTGAAACCCCATACACACCTGGCAGGATCCTGATCCACTGTGAAACACCCATACACACCTGGTGGGATCCTGATACACTGTGAAAACCCGAAACACATCTGGCAGGATCCTGATACACTGTGAAACCCCATACACACCTGGCAGATCCTGATACACTGTGAAAAACCCATACACACCTGTCAGGATCCTGATCCACTGTGAAACCCCACACACACCAGGCAGGATCCTGATAAACTGTGAAACCCACATACACACCTGGCAGGATCCTGATACACTGTGAAAACCCCATACACACCTGGGTGGATCCAGATACACTGTGAAAACCCCATACACACCTGGCAGGAAGCTGATAAAATATGAAACCCCATACACACGATGCAGGATCCTGATACACTGTTGAACACCCATACACATCTGGAAGGATCCTGATGCACTGTGAAAACCCCAATCACATCTGGCAGGATCCTGATGCACTGTGAAAACCAAATTCACATCTGGCAGGGTCCTGATCCACTGTGAAATCTCCATCCACTTCTTGCAGGATCCTGATACGCAGTGAAACCCCATTCACATCTGGCAGGATCCTGATACACTGTGAAACCCCATACACACCTTTCAGGATCCTGATCCATTGTGAAAACCCCATACACACCTGGAAGAATCCGGATACACTGTGAAAACCACCTAGCACACCTGGAAGGATCCTGATACACTGTGAAAACCCCCATACACACGTGGCAGGATCCTGATCCACACTGAAAACAATATACACACCAGGAAGGATTCTGCTATACTGTGAAACCCCCTTCACATTGGGCAGGATCCAGATACACTGTGAAACCCCATACACACCTGGCAGGATCCTGATCCACTGTGAAACCCCGTTCATATTTGGCAGGATCCTGACACACTGTGAAACCCCGTTCACATTTGGCAGGATCCTGATACACTGTGAAACCCCCTACACACCTGGCAGGATCCTGATTCACTGTGAAAACCCTTTCACATTTGGCAGGATCCTGATCCACTGTGAAACCCTCATTCACACGTGGAAGAATCCTGATACACTGTGAAAACCCCAAACACATCTGGCAGGATCCTGATACACAGTGAAACCCCATACACACCTGGCAGGATCCTGATCCACTGTGAAACACCCATACACACCTGGTGGGATCCTGATACACTGTGAAAACCCGAAACACATCTGGCAGGATCCTGATACACTGTGAAACCCCATACACACCTGGCAGATCCTGATACACTGTGAAAAACCCATACACACCTGTCAGGATCCTGATCCACTGTGAAACCCCATACACACCAGGCAGGATCCTGATAAACTGTGAAACCCACATACACACCTGGCAGGATCCTGATACACTGTGAAAACCCCATACACTCCTGGCAGGATCTTGATACACTATGAAAACCCCATGCACACCTGGCAGGATCCTGATAAACTGTGAAACCCCAGACACACCATGTAGGATCCTGATACACTGTGAAACACCCATACACATCTGGAAGGATCCTGATTGACTGTGAAAACCCTGTACACATCTGGCAGGATACTGATGCACTGGGAAAACCCCATTCACATCTGGCAGGATCCTGATAAACTGTGAAACCCACATACACATCTGGCAGGATCCTGATAAACTGTGAAACACCCATACACACCGAGCAGGATCCTGATAAACTGTGAAAAACCCGGACACACCTGGCAGGATCCTGATAAAGTGTGAAACCCCATTCACATCTGGCAGGATCCTGATACGTAGTGAAACCCCATTCACATCTGGCAGGATCCAGATACACTGTGAAACCCCATACACACCTGGCAGGTTCCTGATACATTGTGAAAACACCCAAGCACACCCTGAGGGATCCTG
This sequence comes from Heterodontus francisci, assembly GCF_036365525.1. Taxonomy (NCBI): domain Eukaryota; kingdom Metazoa; phylum Chordata; class Chondrichthyes; order Heterodontiformes; family Heterodontidae; genus Heterodontus; species Heterodontus francisci. The sequence goes on along the minus strand of NW_027140986.1, from coordinate 3,046,648 downwards.
ATACACTGTGACAATCCCAATACACACCTGGCAGGATCCTGATCCTCTGTGAAACACCATACACACCTGGCAGATCCTGATACACTGTGAAAAACCCATACACACCTGGCAGGATCCTGATACAATGTGAAACGCTCATACACACCTGGCAGGATCCTGATACACTGTGTAACCCCCATACACATCTGGAAGGATCCTGATGCACTGTGAAAACGCCATGCACATCTGGCAGGATCCTGATGCACTGTGAAAACCCCATTCACATCTGGCAGGATCCTGATAATCTGTGAAATCCCTGTCACACCAAGCAGGATCCTGATCCACTGTGAAAACCCCATACACACCTGGCAGGATCCTGATCCAATGTGAAAACTCCATACACATCTGGCAAGATCCTGATACACTGTGAAAACCCCGTACACACCTGGCAGGATCCTGATCCACTGTGAAACCCCATTCACACCTGGCAGGATCCTGATACACTGTGAAACCCACATGCACACCTGGCAGGATCCTGATCCACTGTGAAACCCCATACACACCTGGCAGGATCCTGATAAACTGTGAAAACCACATACACACCTGGCAGGACCCTGATACACTGTGAAAACCTCATACACACCAGGCAGGATCGTGATAAACTGTGAAACCCACATACACACCTGGCACGATCCTGATACACTGTGAAAACACCTTACACACCTGGCAGGATCTTGATACACTGTGAAAACCCCATGCACACCTGGCAGGATCCTGATCCACTGTGAAACCCCATACACACCTGGCAGGATCCTGATAAACTGTGAAAACCACATACACACCTGGCAGGACCCTGATACACTGTGAAAACCTCATACACACCAGGCAGGATCGTGGTAAACTGTGAAACCCACATACACACCTGGCACGATCCTGATACACTGTGAAAACACCTTACACACCTGGCAGGATCTTGTTAAACTGTGAAACCCCATACACACGATGCTGGATCCTGAAACACTGTGAAGCACCCATACACATCTGTAAGGAGCCTGATGGACTGTGAAAACCCCATACACATCTGGCAGGATCCTGATAAACTGTGAAACCCACATACACACCTGGCAGGATACTGATAAACTGTGAAACCCCCATACACACCTTGCAGGATCCTGATAAACTGTGAAACCCCCATACACACCTGGCAGGATCCTGATAAACTGTGAAACCCAAATACACACCTGGCAGGATCCTGATACACTGTAAAAGCCCCATACACACCTGGTAGGATCCTGATACACGGTGAAAACCCCATACACACCTGGCAGGAACCTGATTAACTGTGAAACCCCATAGACACGATGCAGGATCCTGATACACTGTGACACACCCATACACATCTGGAAGGACCCTGATGCACTCTGAAAACCCCAAGCACATCTGGCAGGATCCTGATGCACTGTGAAATACTCATTCACATCTGGCAGGATCCTGATCCACTGTGAAATCTCCATACACATCTGGCAGGATCCTGATACACTTTGAAAACCCGGTACACACCTGGCAGGATCCTGATCCACTGTGAAACCCCTTTCACATCTGGCAGGATCCTGATACGCAGTGAAACCCCATTCACATCTGGCAGGATCCTGATACACTGTGAAACCCCATATACACCTGGCAGGATCCTGATCCACTGTGAAAAACCCATACACACCTGGAAGAATCCGGATACACTGCGAAAACCCCCAAGCACACCTGGAAGGATCCTGATACACTGTGAAAACTCCCATACACACTTGGCAGGATCCTGTTATACTGTGAAACCCCCTTCACATTTGGCAGGATCCTGATACACTGTGAAACCCCATACACACCTGGCAGGATCCTGATACACTGTGAAAACCCCATACACACCTGATAGGATCCTGATACACTGTGAAACCCCCATACACACCTGGCAGGATCCTGATAAACTGTGAAACCCCATACACACGATGCTGGATCCTGAAACACTGTAAAGCACCCATACACATCTGTAAGGAGCCTGATGGATTGTGAAAACCCCATACACATCTGGCAGGATCCTGATAAACTGTGAAACCCACATACACACCTGGCAGGATCCTGATAAACTGTGAAACCCCCATACAATCCTTGCAGGATCCTGATAAACTGTGAAACCCCAATACATACCTGGCAGGATCCTGATAAACTGTGAAACCCAAATACACACCTGGCAGGATGCTGATACACTGCAAAAGCCCCAGACACACCTGACAGGATCCTGATACACAGTGAAAACCCCATACACACCTGGCAGGAACCTGATTAACTGTGAAACCCCATACACACGATGCAGGAACCGGATACACTGTGAAACAGCCATACACATCTGGAAGGATCCTGATGCACTGTGAAAACCCCATGCACATCTGGCAGGATCCTGATGCACTGTGAAAAACTCAATCACATCTGGCAGGATCCTGATCCACTGTGAAATCTCCATACACATCTGGCAGGATCCTGAAACACTTTGAAAACCAGGTACACATCTGGCAGGATCCTGATCCTCTGTGTAACCCCATTCACATCTGGCAGGATCCTGATACGCAGTGAAACCCCATTCACATCTGGCAGGATCCTGATACACTGTGAAACCCCACATACACCTGGCAGGATCCTGATCCACTGTGAAAACCCCATACACACCTGGAAGAATCCGGATACACTGTGAAAACCCCCAAGCACACCTGGAAGGATCCTGATACACTGCGAAAACCCCCATACACACCTGGCAGGATCCTGTCATACTGTGAAACCCCCTTCACATTTGGCAGGATCCTGATACACTGTGAAACCCCATACACACCTGGCAGGATCCTGATACACTGTGAAAACCCCATACACACCTGATAGGATCCTGATACACTGTGAAACCCCCATACACCCCTGGCAGGATCCTGATACACTGTGAAACCCCCATACACACCTGGCAGGATCCTGATACAATGTGAAACGCTCATACACACCTGGCAGGATCCTGATACACTGTGTAACCCCCATACACATCTGGAAGGATCCTGATGCACTGTGAAAACGCCATGCACATCTGGCAGGATCCTGATGCACTGTGAAAACCCCATTCACATCTGGCAGGATCCTGATAATCTGTGAAATCCCTGTCACACCAAGCAGGATCCTGATCCACTGTGAAAACCCCATACACACCTGGCAGGATCCTGATCCAATGTGAAAACTCCATACACATCTGGCAAGATCCTGATACACTGTGAAAACCCCGTACACACCTGGCAGGATCCTGATCCACTGTGAAACCCCATTCACACCTGGCAGGATCCTGATACACTGTGAAACCCACATGCACACCTGGCAGGATCCTGATCCACTGTGAAACCCCATACACACCTGGCAGGATCCTGATAAACTGTGAAAACCACATACACACCTGGCAGGACCCTGATACACTGTGAAAACCTCATACACACCAGGCAGGATCGTGATAAACTGTGAAACCCACATACACACCTGGCACGATCCTGATACACTGTGAAAACACCTTACACACCTGGCAGGATCTTGATACACTGTGAAAACCCCATGCACACCTGGCAGGATCCTGATCCACTGTGAAACCCCATACACACCTGGCAGGATCCTGATAAACTGTGAAAACCACATACACACCTGGCAGGACCCTGATACACTGTGAAAACCTCATACACACCAGGCAGGATCGTGGTAAACTGTGAAACCCACATACACACCTGGCACGATCCTGATACACTGTGAAAACACCTTACACACCTGGCAGGATCTTGTTAAACTGTGAAACCCCATACACACGATGCTGGATCCTGAAACACTGTGAAGCACCCATACACATCTGTAAGGAGCCTGATGGACTGTGAAAACCCCATACACATCTGGCAGGATCCTGATAAACTGTGAAACCCACATACACACCTGGCAGGATACTGATAAACTGTGAAACCCCCATACACACCTTGCAGGATCCTGATAAACTGTGAAACCCCCATACACACCTGGCAGGATCCTGATAAACTGTGAAACCCAAATACACACCTGGCAGGATCCTGATACACTGTAAAAGCCCCATACACACCTGGTAGGATCCTGATACACGGTGAAAACCCCATACACACCTGGCAGGAACCTGATTAACTGTGAAACCCCATAGACACGATGCAGGATCCTGATACACTGTGACACACCCATACACATCTGGAAGGACCCTGATGCACTCTGAAAACCCCAAGCACATCTGGCAGGATCCTGATGCACTGTGAAATACTCATTCACATCTGGCAGGATCCTGATCCACTGTGAAATCTCCATACACATCTGGCAGGATCCTGATACACTTTGAAAACCCGGTACACACCTGGCAGGATCCTGATCCACTGTGAAACCCCTTTCACATCTGGCAGGATCCTGATACGCAGTGAAACCCCATTCACATCTGGCAGGATCCTGATACACTGTGAAACCCCATATACACCTGGCAGGATCCTGATCCACTGTGAAAAACCCATACACACCTGGAAGAATCCGGATACACTGCGAAAACCCCCAAGCACACCTGGAAGGATCCTGATACACTGTGAAAACTCCCATACACACTTGGCAGGATCCTGTTATACTGTGAAACCCCCTTCACATTTGGCAGGATCCTGATACACTGTGAAACCCCATACACACCTGGCAGGATCCTGATACACTGTGAAAACCCCATACACACCTGATAGGATCCTGATACACTGTGAAACCCCCATACACACCTGGCAGGATCCTGATAAACTGTGAAACCCCATACACACGATGCTGGATCCTGAAACACTGTAAAGCACCCATACACATCTGTAAGGAGCCTGATGGATTGTGAAAACCCCATACACATCTGGCAGGATCCTGATAAACTGTGAAACCCACATACACACCTGGCAGGATCCTGATAAACTGTGAAACCCCCATACAATCCTTGCAGGATCCTGATAAACTGTGAAACCCCAATACATACCTGGCAGGATCCTGATAAACTGTGAAACCCAAATACACACCTGGCAGGATGCTGATACACTGCAAAAGCCCCAGACACACCTGACAGGATCCTGATACACAGTGAAAACCCCATACACACCTGGCAGGAACCTGATTAACTGTGAAACCCCATACACACGATGCAGGAACCGGATACACTGTGAAACAGCCATACACATCTGGAAGGATCCTGATGCACTGTGAAAACCCCATGCACATCTGGCAGGATCCTGATGCACTGTGAAAAACTCAATCACATCTGGCAGGATCCTGATCCACTGTGAAATCTCCATACACATCTGGCAGGATCCTGAAACACTTTGAAAACCAGGTACACATCTGGCAGGATCCTGATCCTCTGTGTAACCCCATTCACATCTGGCAGGATCCTGATACGCAGTGAAACCCCATTCACATCTGGCAGGATCCTGATACACTGTGAAACCCCACATACACCTGGCAGGATCCTGATCCACTGTGAAAACCCCATACACACCTGGAAGAATCCGGATACACTGTGAAAACCCCCAAGCACACCTGGAAGGATCCTGATACACTGCGAAAACCCCCATACACACCTGGCAGGATCCTGTCATACTGTGAAACCCCCTTCACATTTGGCAGGATCCTGATACACTGTGAAACCCCATACACACCTGGCAGGATCCTGATACACTGTGAAAACCCCATACACACCTGATAGGATCCTGATACACTGTGAAACCCCCATACACCCCTGGCAGGATCCTGATACACTGTGAAACCCCCATACACACCTGGCAGGATCCTGATACACTGTGAAAACCCCATACACACCTGATAGGATCCTGATACACTGTGAAACCCCCATACACCCCTGGCAGGATCCTGATCCACTGTGAAAACCCCATACACACCTGGCAGGATCCTGTCATACTGTGAAACCCCCTTCACATTTGGCAGGATCCTGATCCACTGTGAAAACCCGTTCACATTTGGCAGGATCCTGATACACTGTGAAAACCCCAAACACACCTGGGAGGATCCTGATACACTGTGAAACCCCATACACACCTGGCAGGATCCTGATACACAGTGAAACCTTCATACACACCTGGAAGGATCCTGATACACTGTGAAAACCCCAAACACATCTGGCAGGATCCTGATACACTGTGAAACCCATACACACCTGGCAGGATCCTGATCCACTGTGAAACCACCATACACACCTGGAAGGACCTGAAAGACTGTGAAAACCCGAAACACATCTGGCAGGATCCGGATACACTGTGAAACCCCATACACACCTGGCAGGATCCTGATACACTGTGAAACACCCATACACATCTGGAAGGATCCTGATGCACTGTGAAAACCCCATGCACATCTGGCAGGATACTGATGCACTGTGAAAATCTCATTCACATCTGGCAGGATCCTGATCCACTGTGAAATCTCCAAACACATATGGCAGGATCCTGATACACTGTGTAACCCCCATGCACATCTGGAAGGATCCTGATGCACTGTGAAAACGCCATGCACATCTGGCAGAATCCTGATGCACTGTGAAAACCCCATTCACATCTGGCAGGATCCTGATAAACTGTGAAACCCACATACACACCTGGCAGGATCTTGATAATCTGTGAAATCCCTGTCACACCAAGCAGGATCCTGATACACTGTGAAACCCCATACACACCTGGCAGGATCCAGATACACTGTGAAACCTTCATACACACCTGGAAGGATCCTGATACACTGTGAAAACCCCAAACACATCTGGCAGGACCCTGATACACTAAAAACCACCATACACACCTGGAAGGACCTGATCGCCTGTGAAAACCCGAAACACATCTGGCAGAATGCCGATCCACTGTGAAACCCCATACACACCTGGCAGGATCCTGATCCACTGTGAAAACCCAATACACACCTGGAAGGACCTGATACACTGTGAAAACCCGAAACACATCTGGCAGGATCCTGATCCACTGTGAAACACCATACACACCTGGCAGATCCTGATACACTGTGAAAAACCCATACACACCTGGCAGGATCCTGATACAATGTGAAACGCTCATACACACCTGGCAGGATCCTGATACACTGTGTAACCCCCATGCACATCTGGAAGGATCCTGATGCACTGTGAAAACGCCATGCACATCTGGCAGGATTTTGATGCACTGTGAAAACCCCATTCACATCTGGCAGGATCCTGATAAACTGTGAAACCCACATACACACCTGGCAGGATCCTGATAATCTGTGAAATCCCTGTCACACCAAGCAGGATCCTGATCCACTGTGAAAACCCCATACACACCTGGCAGGATCCTGATCCACTGTGAAAACTCCATACACATCTGGCAAGATCCTGATACACTGGGAAAACCCCGTACACACCTGGCAGGTTCCTGATCCACTGTGAAACCCCATTCACACCTGGCAGGATCCTGATAAACTGTGAAACCCACATCCACACCTGGCAGGATCCTGATCCACTGAGAAACCCCATATACACCTGGCAGGATCCTGATAAACTGTGAAAAACACATACACACCTGGGAGGACCCTAATACACTGTGAAAACCCCATACACACCAGGCAGGATCATGATAAACAGTGAAAACCACATACACACCTGGCAGGATCCTGATACACTGTGAAAACCCCTTACACACCTGGCAGGATCTTGATACACTGTGAAAACCCCATGCACACCTGGCAGGATCCTGATAAACTGTGAAACTCCATACACACGATGCTGGATCCTGAAACACTGTGAAGCACCCATACACATCTGTAAGGAGCCTGATGGACTGTGAAAACCCCATACACATCTGGCAGGATCCTGATAAACTGTGAAACCCACATACACACCTGGCAGGATCCTGATAAACTGTGAAACCCCCATACACACCTTGCAGGATCCTGATAAACTGTGAAACCCCCCCACACAACTGGCAGGATCCTGATAAACTGTGAAACCCAAATACACACATGGCAGGATCCTGATACACTGTAAAAGCCCCATACACACCTGGCAGGATCCTGATACACAGTGAAAACCCCATACACACCTGGCAGGAACCTGATTAATTGTGAAACCCCATACACACAATGCAGGATCCTGATACACTGTGAAACACCCATACACATCTGGAAGGATCCTGATGCACTGTGAAAACCCCATGCACATCTGGCAGGATCCTGATGCACTGTGAAAAACTCATTCACATCTGGCAGGATCCTGATCCACTGTGAAATCTCCATACACATCTGGCAGGATCCTGATACTCGTTGAAAACCCGGTACACAGCTGGCAGGTTCCTGATCCACTGTGAAACCCCATTCACATCTGGCAGGATCCTGATATGCCGTGAAACACAATTCACATCTGGCAGGATCCTGATACACTGTGAAACCCCATGTACACCTGGCAGGATCCTGATCCACTGTGAAAACCCCATACACACCTGGAAGAATCCGGAAGCACTGTGAAAACCCCCAAGCACACCTGGAAGGAACGTGATACACTGTGAAATCCCCCATACACACCTGGCAGGATTATGTTATCCTGTGAAACCCCCTTCACATTTGGTAGGATCCTGAAACACTGTGAAAACCCAATGCACACCTGGCAGTATCCTGATGCACTGTGAAACCCCGTTCACATTTGACAGGATCCTGATACACTGTGAAACCCCCTACACACCTGGCAGGATCCTGATCCACTGTGAAAACCCGTTCACATTTGGCAGGATCCTGATACACTGTGAAAACCCCAAACAGACCTGGGAGGATCCTGATAGACTGTGAAACCCCATACACACCTGGCAGGAACCTGATACACTGTGAAACCTTCATACACACCTGGAAGGATCCTGATACACTGTGAAAACCCCAAACACATCTGGCACGATCCTGATACACTGTGAAACCCCATACACACCTGGCAGGATCCTGATCCACTGTGAAACCACCATACACACCTGCAAGGACCTGATAGACTGTGAAAACCCGAAACACATCTGGCAGGATCCTGATACACTGTGAATCCCCATACACACCTGGCAGGATCCTGATACACTGTGAAACACCCAGACACATCTAGAAGGATCCTGATGCACTGTGAAAACCCCATGCACATCTGGCAGGATCCTGATGCACTGTGAAAATCTCATTCACATCTGGCAGGATCCTGATCCATTGTGAAATCTCCATACACATTTGGCCGGATCCTGATACACTGTGAAAACCCTGTACACACCTGGCAGGATCCTGATCCACTGTGAAACCCCATTCACATGTGGAAGGATCCTGATACGCAGTGAAACCCCATTCACATATGGCAGGATCCAGATACACTGTGAAACCCCATATACACCTGGCAGGATCCTGATCCACTGTGAAAACCCCATACACACCTGGAAGAATCCGGATACACTGTGAAAGCCCCCAAGCACACCTGGAAGGATCCTGATACACTGTGAAAACCCAAATACACACCTGGCAGGATCCTGTTATACTGTGAAACCCCCTTCACATTTGGAAGGATCCCGATACACTGTGAAACCCCATACACACCTGGCAGGATCCTGATCCACTGTGAAAACCCAAAGACACCTGGTAGGATCCTGATACACTGTGAAACCCCCATACACACCTGGCAGGATCCTGATCCACTGTGAAAACCCCATACACACCTGGCAGGATCCTGTTATACTGTGAAACCCCCTTCAAATTTGGCAGGATCCTGATACACTGTGAAAACCCCAAACATACCTGGGAGGATCCTGATACACTGTGAAACCCCATACACACCTGGCAGGATCCAGATACACTGTGAAACCTTCATACACACCTGGAAGGATCCTGATACACTGTGAAAACCCCAAACACATCTGGCAGTATCCTGATACACTGTGAAACCCTATACACACCTGGCAGGATCCTGATCCACTGTGAAACCACCATACACACTTGGAAGGACCTGATAGACTGTGAAAACCCGAAACACATCTGGCAGGATCCTGATATACTGTGAAACCCCCCACACACCTGGCAGATCCTGATACACTGTGAAAAACCCATACACACCTGGCAGGATCCTGATACAATTTGAAACGCTCATCCACACCTGGCAGGACCCTGATACACTGTGTAACCCCCTTACACATCTGGAAGGATCATGATGCACTGTGAAAACCCCATGCAAATCTGGCAGGATCCTGATGCACTGTGAAAGCTCCATTCACATCTGGCAGGATCCTGATAAACTGTGAAACCCACATACACACCTGGCAGGATCCTGATAATCTGTGAAATCCCTGGCACACCAGGCAGGATCCTGATCCACTGTGAAAACCCCATACACACCTGGCAGGATCCTGATCCACTGTGAAAACTCCATACACATCTGGCAAGATCCTGATACTCTGTGAAAACCCCGTACACACCTGGCAGAATCCTGATCCTCTGTGAAACCCCATTCACATCTGGCAGGATCCTGATAAACTGTGAAACCCACATGCACACCTGGCAGGATCCTGATCCACTGTGAAACCCCATACACACCAGGCATGATCCTGATAAACTGTGAAAACCACATACACACCAGGCAGGATCCTGATAAACTGTGAAACCCACATACACATCTGGCAGGATCCTGATACACTGTCAAAACCCCATACACACCTGGCAGGATCCTGATACACTGTGAAAACCCCATACACACCTGGCAGGATCCTGATAAACTGTGGAAGCCCATACACACGATGCAGGATCCTGGTACACTGTGAAACACACATACACATCTGGAAGGCTCCTGATGGAATGTGAAAACCCCATACACATCTGGCAGGATACTGATGCACCGTGAAAACCCCTTTCACAACTGGCAGGATCCTGAAAAACTGTGAAACCCACATACAAACCTGGCAGGTTCCTGATACACTGTGAAAACCCCATACACACCTGGCAGGAACCTGATTAATTGTGAAACCCCATACACACAATGCAGGATCCTGATACACTGTGAAACACCCATACACATCTGGAAGGATCCTGATGCACTGTGAAAACCCCATGCACATCTGGCAGGATCCTGATAAACTGTGAAACCCACATACACACCTGGCAGGATCCTGATAAACTGTGAAACCCCCATACACACCTTGCAGGATCCTGATAAACTGTGAAACCCCCCCACACAACTGGCAGGATCCTGATAAACTGTGAAACCCAATACACAGTTGGCAGGATCCTGATCCACTGTGAAAACCCAAAGACACCTGGTAGGATCCTGATACACTGTGAAACCCCCATACACACCTGGCAGGATCCTGATCCACTGTGAAAACCCCATACACACCTGGCAGGATCCTGTTATACTGTGAAACCCCCTTCACATTTGGAAGGATCCTGATACTCTGTGAAACCCCATACACACCTGGCAGGATCCTGATCCACTGTGAAAACCCAAAGACACCTGGTAGGATCCTGATACACTGTGAAACCCCCATACACACCTGGCAGGATCCTGATCCACTGTGAAAACCCCATACACACCTGGCAGGATCCTGTTATACTGTGAAACCCCCTTCAAATTTGGCAGGATCCTGATACACTGTGAAAACCCCAAACATACCTGGGAGGATCCTGATACACTGTGAAACCCCATACACACCTGGCAGGATCCAGATACACTGTGAAACCTTCATACACACCTGGAAGGATCCTGATACACTGTGAAAACCCCAAACACATCTGGCAGTATCCTGATACACTGTGAAACCCCATACACACCTGGCAGGATCCTGATCCACTGTGAAACCACCATACACACTTGGAAGGACCTGATAGACTGTGAAAACCCGAAACACATCTGGCAGGGTCCTGATATACTGTGAAACACCCCACACACCTGGCAGATCCTGATACACTGTGAAAAACCCATACACACCTGGCAGGATCCTGATACAATTTGAAACGCTCATGCACACCTGGCAGGACCCTGATACACTGTGTAACCCCCTTACCCATCTGGAAGGATCATGATGCACTGTGAAAACCCCATGCAAATCTGGCAGGATCCTGATGCACTGTGAAAGCTCCATTCACATCTGGCAGGATCCTGATAAACTGTGAAACCCACATACACACCTGGCAGGATCCTGATAATCTGTGAAATCCCTGGCACACCAGGCAGGATCCTGATCCACTGTGAAAACCCCATACACACCTGGCAGGATCCTGATCCACTGTGAAAACTCCATACACATCTGGCAAGATCCTGATACTCTGTGAAAACCCCGTACACACCTGGCAGAATCCTGATCCTCTGTGAAACCCCATTCACATCTGGCAGGATCCTGATAAACTGTGAAACCCACATGCACACCTGGCAGGATCCTGATCCACTGTGAAACCCCATACACACCTGGCAGGATCCTGATACACTGTCAAAACCCCATACACACCTGGCAGGATCCTGATACACTGTGAAAACCCCATACACACCTGGCAGGATCCTGATAAACTGTGGAAGCCCATACACGCGATGCAGGATCCTGGTACACTGTGAAACACACATACACATCTGGAAGGCTCCTGATGGAATGTGAAAACCCCATACACATCTGGCAGGATACTGATGCACCGTGAAAACCCCTTTCACAACTGGCAGGATCCTGAAAAACTGTGAAACCCACATACAAACCTGGCAGGTTCCTGATAAACTGTGAAAACCCCAGACACACCTGGCAGGATCCTGATAAACTGTGAATCCCACATACACACCTGGCAGGATCCTGATACACTGTGCAAACCCCATAAACAGCTGGCAGGATCCTGATACACTGTGAAACGCCCATACACATCTGGAAGGATTCTGATGCACTGTGAAATCCCCATACACATCTGGAAGGATCCTGATCCACTGTGAAATCTCCATTCACATCTGGCAGGATCCTGATACACTGTGAAAACCCCGTACACACCTGGCAGGATCCTGATCAACTGTGAAACCCCATTCACATCTGGCAGGATCCTGATACGCAGTGAAACCCCATTCGCATCTGCCAGGATACTGATACACTGTGCAACCCCATACACACCTGCCAGGATCCTGATCCACTGTGAAAACACCAAACACACCTGGGAGGATCCTGATAAACTGCGAAACCCCATACACACCTGGCAGGATCCTGATACACTGTGAAACCTTCATACACACCTGGAAGGATCCAGATACACTGTGAAAACCCCAAACACATCTGGCAGGATCCTGATACACTGTGAAACCCCAGACACACCTGGCAGGATCCTGATCCACTGTGAAACCACCATACACTCCTGGAAAGACCTGTTAGACTGAAAACCCGAAACACATCTGGCAGGATCATGATACACTGTGAAACCCCATACACACCTGGCAGATCCTGGTACACTGTGAAAAACCCATACACACCTGGCAGGATCCTGATACAATGTGAAACGCTCATACACATCTGGAAGGTTCCTGATGCACTGTTAAAGCTCCATTCACATCTGGCAGGATCCTGATAAGCTGTGAAACCCACATACACACCTGGCAGGATCCTGATGATCTGTGAAATCCCTGACACACCAGGCAGGCTCCTGATCCACTGTGAAAACCCCGGACACACCTGGCAGGATCCTGATCCACTGTGAAACCCCATTCACATCTGGCAGGATCCTGATAAACTGGGAAACCCACATGCACACCTGGCAGGATCCTGATCTACTGTGAAACCCCATACACACCAGGCATGATCCTGATAAACTGTGAAAACCCCATACACACCAGGCAGGATCCTGATAAACTGTGAAACCCACATACACATCTGGCAGGATCCTGATCCACTGTGAAAACCCCATACACACCTGGCAGGATCCTGATACACTGTGAAAACCCCATACACACCTGGCAGGATCCTGATAAACTGTGAAAGCCCATACACACGATGCAGGATCCTGGTACACTGTGAAACACCCATACACATCTGGAAGGGTCCTGATGGACTGTGAAAACCCCAAACACATCTGGCAGGATACTGATGCACTGTGAAAACCCCATTCACAACTGGCAGGATCCTGATAAACTGTAAAACTCACATACTCTCCTGGCAGGATCCTGATAAACTGTGAAACCCCCACACACACTTGGCAGGATCCTGAAAAACTGTGAAAATCCCAGACACACCTGGCAGGATCCTGATAATCTGTGAAACCCACATACACCCCTGGCAGGATCCTGATACACTGTGAAAACCGAAACACACGAGGCAGGATCCTGATACACTGTGAAACGCCCATACACATCTGGAAGGATTATGATCCACTGTGAAACCCACATACACACCTGGCAGGATCCTGATAAACTGTGAAAAACACATACACACCTGGCAGGACCCTGAAACACTGTGAAAACCCCATACACACCAGGCAGGATCATGATAAACTGTTAAACCCACATACACACCTGGCAGGATCCTGATACACTGTGAAAACCCCTTACACACCTGGCAGGATCTTGATACACTGTGAAAACCCCATGCACACCTGGCAGGATCCTGATAAACTGTGAAACCCCATACACACGATGCTGGATCCTGAAACACTGTGAAGCACCCATACACATCTGTAAGGAGCCTGATGGACTGTGAAAACCCCATACACATCTGGCAGGATCCTGATAAACTGTGAAACCCACATACACACCTGGCAGGATCCTGATAAACTGTGAAACCCCCATACACACCTTGCAGGATCCTGATAAACTGTGAAACCCCCACACACAACTGGCAGGATCCTGATAAACTGTGAAACCCAAATACACACATGGCAGGAACCTGATTAACTGTGAAATCCCATACACACGATTCAGGATCCTGATACACTGTGAAACACCCATACACATCTGGAAGGATCCTGATGCACTGTGAAAACCCCATGCACATCTGGCAGGATCCTGATGCACTGTGAAAAACTCATTCACATCTGGCAGGATCTTGATCCACTGTGAAATCTCCATACACATCTGGCAGGATCCTGATACTCTTTGAAAACCCGGTACACACCTGGCAGGTTCCTGATCCACTGTGAAACCCCATTCACATCTGGCAGGATCCTGATACGCAGTGAAACCCCATTCACATCTGGCAGGATCCTGATACACTGTGAAACCCCATATACACCTGGCAGGATCCTGATCCACTGTGAAAACCCCATACACACCTGGAAGAATCCGGATGCACTGTGAAAACCCCCAAGCACACCTGGAAGGATCCTGATACACTGTGAAAACCCCCATACACACCTGGCAGGATCATGTTATACTGTGAAACCCCCTTCACATTTGGCAGTATCCTGATAGACTGTGAAACCCCATGCACACCTGGCAGGATCCTGATCCACTGTGAAAACCCCATACACACCTGATAGGATCCTGATACACTGTGAAACCCCCATACACACTTGGCAGGATCCTGAGCCACTGTGAAAACCCCATACACACCTGGCAGGATTCTGTTATACTGTGAAACCCCCTTCACATTTGGCAGGATCCTGAAACACTGTGAAAACCCCATGCACAAATGGCAGGATCCTGATGCACTGTGAAACCCCGTTCACATTTGGCAGGATCCTGATACACTGTGAAACCCCCTACACACCTGGCAGGATCCTGATCCACTGTGAAAACCCGGTCACATTTGGCAGGATCCTGATACACTGTGAAAACCCCAAATACACCAGGATGGATCCTGATAGACTGTGAAACCCCATACACACCTGGCAGGATCCTGATACACTGTGAAACCTTCATGCACACCTGGAAGGATCCTCATACACTGTGAAACCTTCATACACACCTGGAAGGATCCTGATAGACTGTGAAAACCCGAAACACATCTGGCAGGATCCTGATACACTGTGAAACCCCATACACACCTGGCAGGATCCTGATACACTGTGAAACACCCAGACACATCTAGAAGGATCCTGATGCACTGTGAAAACCCCATGCACATCTGGCAGGATCCTGATGCACTGTGAAAATCTCATTCACATCTAGCAGGATCCTGATCCACTGTGAAATCTCCATACACATTTGGCCGGATCCTGATACACTGTGAAAACCCTGTACACACCTGGCAGAATCCTGATCCACTGTGAAACCCCATTCACATCTGGCAGGATCCTGATACACTGTCAAAACCCCATACACACCTGGCAGGATCCTGATCCACTGTGAAACCACCATACACACCTGCAAGGACCTGATAGACTGTGAAAACCCGAAACACATCTGGCAGGATCCTGATACACTGTGAAACACCCATACACATCTGGAAGGATCCTGATGCACTGTGAAAACCCCATGCACATCTGGCAGGATCCTGATGCACTGTGAAAAACTGATTCACATCTGGCAGGATCCTGATCCACTGTGAAATCTCCATACACATCTGGCAGGATCCTGATCCACTGTGAAAACCCCAAACAGACCTGGGAGCATCCTGATAGACTGTGAAACCCCATACACTCCTGGCAGGATCCAGATACACTGTGAAACCTTCATACACACCTGGAAGGATCCTGATACACTGTGAAAACCCCAAACACATCTGGCAGGATCCTGATACACTGTGAAACCCCATGTACACCTGGCAGGATCCTGATCCACTGTGAAAACCCCATACACACCTGGAAGAATCCGGATGCACTGTGAAAACCCCCAAGCACACCTGGAAGGAACCTGACACACTGTGAAAACCCCCATACACACCTGGCAGGATTATGTTATCCTGTGAAACCCCCTTCACATTTGGTAGGATCCTGGAACACTGTGAAAACCCCATGCACACCTGGCAGGATCCTGATGCACTGTGAAACCCCGTTCACATTTGGCAGGATCCTGATACACTGTGAAACCCCCTACACACCTGGCAGGATCCTGTTCCACTGTGAAAACCCGGTCACATTTGGCAGGATCCTGATACACTGTGAAAACCCCAAACAGACCTGGGAGGATCCTGATAGACTGTGAAACCCCATACACACCTGGCAGGATCCTGATACACTGTGAAACCTTCATACACACCTGGAAGGATCCTGATACACTGTGAAAACCCCAAACACATCTGGCACGATCCTGATACACTGTGAAACCCCATACACACCTGGCAGGATCCTGATCCACTGTGAAACCACCATACACACCTGCAAGGACCTGATAGACTGTGAAAACCCGAAACACATCTGGCAGGATCCTGATACACTGTGAATCCCCATACACACCTGGCAGGATCCTGATACACTGTGAAACACCCAGACACATCTGGAAGGATCCTGATGCACTGTGAAAACCCCATGCACATCTGGCAGGATCCTTATGCACTGTGAAAATCTCATTCACATCTGGCAGGATCCTGATCCACTGTGAAATCTCCATACACATTTGGCCGGATCCTGATACACTGTGAAAACCCTGTACACACCTGGCAGGATCCTGATCCACTGTGAAACCCCATTCACATGTGGAAGGATCCTGATATGCAGTGAAACCCCATTCACATCTGGCAGGATCCAGATACACTGTGAAACCCCACATACACCTGGCAGGATCCTGATCCACTGTGAAAACCCCATACACACCTGGAAGAATCCGGATACACTGTGAAAGCCCCCAAGCACACCTGGAAGGATCCTGATACACTGTGAAAACCCAAATACACACCTGGCAGGATCCTGTTATACTGTGAAACCCCCTTCACATTTGGCAGGATCCTGATACACTGTGAAACCCCATACACACCTGGCAGGATCCTGATCCACTGTGAAAACCCAAAGACACCTGGTAGGATCCTGATACACTGTGAAACCCCCATACACACCTGGCAGGATCCTGATCCACTGTGAAAACCCCATACACACCTGGCAGGATCCTGTTATACTGTGAAACCCCCTTCAAATTTGGCAGGATCCTGATACACTGTGAAAACCCCAAACATACCTGGGAGGATCCTGATACACTGTGAAACCCCATACACACCTGGCAGGATCCAGATACACTGTGAAACCTTCATACACACCTGGAAGGATCCTGATACACTGTGAAAACCCCAAACACACCTGGCAGTATCCTGATACACTGTGAAACCCCATACACACCTGGCAGGATCCTGATCCACTGTGAAACCACCATACACACTTGGAAGGACCTGATAGACTGTGAAAACACGAAACACATCTGGCAGGATCCTGATATACTGTGAAACCCCCCACACACCTGGCAGATCCTGATGCACTGTGAAAAACCCATACACACCTGGCAGGATCCTGATACAATTTGAAACGCTCATGCACACCTGGCAGGACCCTGATACACTGTGTAACCCCCTTACACATCTGGAAGGATCGTGATGCACTGTGAAAACCCCATGCAAATCTGGCAGGATCCTGATGCACTGTGAAAGCTCCATTCACATCTGGCAGGATCCTGATAAACTGTGAAACCCACATACACACCTGGCAGGATCCTGATAATCTGTGAAATCCCTGGCACACCAGGCAGGATCCTGATCCACTGTGAAAACCCCATACACACCTGGCAGGATCCTGATCCACTGTGAAAACTCCATACACATCTGGCAAGATCCTGATACTCTGTGAAAACCCCGTACACACCTGGCAGAATCCTGATCCTCTGTGAAACCCCATTCACATCTGGCAGGATCCTGATAAACTGTGAAACCCACATGCACACCTGGCAGGATCCTGATCCACTGTGAAACCCCATACACACCAGGCATGATCCTGATAAACTGTGAAAACCACATACACACCAGGCAGGATCCTGATAAACTGTGAAACCCACATACACATCTGGCAGGTTCCTGATACACTGTCAAAACCCCATACACACCTGGCAGGATCCTGATACACTGTGAAAACCCCATACACACCTGGCAGGATCCTGATAAACTGTGGAAGCCCATACACACGATGCAGGATCCTGGTACACTGTGAAACACCCATACACATCTGGAAGGATCCTGATGGACTGTGAAAACCCCATACACATCTGGCAGGATACTGATGCACCGTGAAAACCCCATTCACAACCGGCAGGATCCTGAAAAACTGTGAAACCCACATACAAACCTGGCAGGTTCCTGATAAACTGTGAAAACCCCAGACACACCTGGCAGGATCCTGATAAACTGTGAAACCCACATACACACCTGGCAGGATCCTGATACACTGTGCAAACCCCATAAACACCTGGCAGGATCCTGATAAACTGTGAAACCCCAAACACACGATGCAGGATCCTGATACACTGTGAAACGCCCATACACATCTGGAAGGATTCTGATGCACTGTGAAATCCCCATACAAATTTGGAAGGATCCTGATCCACTGTGAAATCTCCATTCACATCTGGTAGGATCCTGATACACTGTGAAAACCCCGTACACACCTGGCAGGATCCTGATCCACTGTGAAACCCCATTCACATCTGGCAGGATCCTGATACGCAGTGAAACCCCATTCGCATCTGGCAGGATACTGATACACTGTGCAACCCCATACACACCTGCCAGGATCCTGATCCACTGTGAACTCCCCAGACACACCTGGAAGGATCCGGATACACTGAGAAAACCCCCATACACACCTGGAAGGATCCTGATACACTGTGAAAACCCCCATACACACCTGGCAGGATCCTGATCCTCTGTGAAAACCCCAGACACACCTGGCAGGATCCTGTTATACTGTGAAACTCCGTTGACATTTGACAGGATCCTGATACACTGTGAAACCCCGTTCACATTTGGCAGGATCCTGATACACTGTGAAACCCCATACACACCTGGCAGGATCCTGATCCACTGTGAAACCCCGTTCACATTTGGCAGGATCCTGATACACTGTGAAAACCCAAACACACCTGGGAGGATACTGATACACTGTGAAACCCCATACACACCTGAAAGGATTCGGATACACTGTGAAAACCCCCATACACACCTGGAAGGATCCTGATACACTGTGAAAACCCCCATACACACCTGGCAGAATCCTGATCCACTTTGAAAACCCCATACACACTTGGCAAAATCCTGTTATACTGTGAAATCCCTTCACATTTGGCAGGATCCTGATACACTGTGAAACCCCATAAACACCTGGCAGGATCCTGATCCACTGTGAAACCCCGTTCACATTTGTCAGGATCCTGATACACTGTGAAACCCCGTTCACATTTCGCAGGATCCTGATACACTGTGAAACCCCAAGCAAACCTGGCAGGATCCTGATCTACTGTGAAACCCCGTTCACATTTGGCAGGATCCTGATACACTGTGAAAACCCCAAACAGACCTGGGAGGATCCTGATACACTGTGAAAACCCCATACACACCTGGCAGGATCCTGATCCACTGTGAAAACCCCATGCACACCTGGCAGGATCCTGATCCACTGTGAAACCTCCTTCACATTTGGCAGGATCATGATACACTGTGAAACCCCCTACACACCTGGCAGGATCCTGATCCACTGTGAAATCCCGTTCACATTTGGCAGGATCCTGATACACTGTGAAAACACCAAACACACCTGGGAGGATCCTGATAAACTGCGAAACCCCATACACACCTGGCAGGATCCTGATACACTGTGAAACCTTCATACACACCTGGAAGGATCCAGATACACTGTGAAAACCCCAAACACATCTGGCAGGATCCTGATACACTGTGAAACCCCAGACACACCTGGCAGGATCCTGATCCACTGTGAAACCACCATACACACCTGGAAGGAACTGATAGACTGTGAAAACCCGAAACACATCTGGCAGGATCATGATACACTGTGAAACCCCATACACACCTGGCAGATCCTGGTACACTGAAAAACCCATACACACCTGGCAGGATCCTGATACAATGTGAAACGCTCATACACATCTGGAAGGATCCTGATGCACTGTTAAAGCTCCGTTCACATCTGGCAGGATCCTGATAAGCTGTGAAACCCACATACACACCTGGCAGGATCCTGATGATCTGTGAAATCCCTGACACACCAGGCAGGCTCCTGATCCACTGTAAAAACCCCGGACACACCTGGCAGGATCCTGATCCACTGTGAAACCCCATTCACATCTGGCAGGATCCTGATACGCAGTGAAACCCCATTCACATTTGGCAGGATCCTGATACACTGTGAAACCCCATACACACCAGGCATGATCCTGATAAACTGTGAAAACCCCATACACACCAGGCAGGATCCTGATAAACTGTGAAACCCACATACACATCTGGCAGGATCCTGATCTACTGTGAAACCCCATACACACCAGGCATGATCCTGATAAACTGTGAAAACCCCATACACACCAGGCAGGATCCTGATAAACTGTGAAACCCACATACACATCTGGCAGGATCCTGATCCACTGTGAAAACCCCATACACACCTGGCAGGATCCTGATACACTGTGAAAACCCCATACACACCTGGCAGGATCCTGATAAACTGTGAAAGCCCATACACACGATGCAGGATCCTGGTACACTGTGAAACACCCATACACATCTGGAAGGGTCCTGATGGACTGTGAAATCCCCAAACACATCTGGCAGGATACTGATGCACTGTGAAAACCCCATTCACAACTGGCAGGATCCTGATAAACTGTAAAACTCACATACTCTCCTGGCAGGATCCTGATAAACTGTGAAACCCCAACACACACTTGGCAGGATCCTGATAAACTGTGAAAATCCCAGACACACCTGGCAGGATCCTGATAATCTGTGAAACCCACATACACCCCTGGCAGGATCCTGATACACTGTGAAAACCGAAACACACGAGGCAGGATCCTGATACACTGTGAAACGCCCATACACATCTGGAAGGATTATGATCCACTGTGAAACCCACATACACACCTGGCAGGATCCTGATAAACAGTGAAAAACACATACACACCTGGCAGGACCCTGAAACACTGTGAAAACCCCATACACACCAGGCAGGATCATGATAAACTGTTAAACCCACATACACACCTGGCAGGATCCTGATACACTGTGAAAACCCCTTACACACCTGGCAGGATCTTGATACACTGTGAAAACCCCATGCACTTCTGGCAGGATCCTGATAAACTGTGAAACCCACATACACACCTGGCAGGATCCTGATAAACTGTGAAACCCGCATACACACCTTGCAGGATCCTGATAAACTGTGAAACCCCCACACACAACTGGCAGGATCCTGATAAACTGTGAAACCCAAATACACACATGGCAGGATCCTGATACACTGTAAAAGCCCCAGACACACCTGGCAGGATCCTGGTACACAGTGAAAACCCCATACACACCTGGCAGGAACCTGATTAACTGTGAAATCCCATACACACCTGGCAGGATCCTGATACACTGTGAAACACCCATACACATCTGGAAGGATCCTGATGCACTGTGAAAACCCCATGCACATCTGGCAGGATCCTGATGCACTGTGAAAAACTCATTCACATCTGGCAGGATCCTGATCCACTGTGAAATCTCCATACACATCTGGCAGGATCCTGATACTCTTTGAAAACCCGGTACACACCTGGCAGGTTCCTGATCCACTGTGAAACCCCATTCACATCTGGCAGGATCCTGATACGCAGTGAAACCCCATTCACATCTGGCAGGATCCTGATACACTGTGAAACCCCATATACACCTGGCAGGATCCTGATCCACTGTGAAAACCCCATACACACCTGGAAGAATCCGGATGCACTGTGAAAACCCCCAAGCACACCTGGAAGGATCCTGATACACTGTGAAAACCCCCATACACACCTGGCAGGATCCTGTTATACTGTGAAACCCCCTTCACATTTGGCAGGATCCTGATACACTGTGAAACCCCATGCACACCTGGCAGGATCCTGATGCACTGTGAAACCCCCGACACACCTGGCAGGATCCTGATCCACTGTGAAAACCCGGTCACATTTGGCAGGATCTTGATACACTGTGAAAACCCCAAACACACCAGGGAGGATCTTGATAGACTGTGAAACCCCATACACAACTGGCAGGATCCTGATACACTGTGAAACCTTCATACACACCTGGAAGGATCCTGATACACTGTGAAACCTTCATACACACCTGGAAGGATCCTGATACACTGTGAAAACCCCAAACACATCTGGCAGTATCCTGATACACTGTGAAACCCCATACACACCTGGCAGGATCCTGATCCACTGTGAAACCACCATACACACCTGCAAGGACCTGATAGACTGTGAAAACCCGAAACACATCTGGCAGGATCCTGATACACTGTGAAACCCCATACACACCTGGCAGGATCCTGATACACTGTGAAACACCCAGACACATCTAGAAGGATCCTGATGCACTGTGAAAACCCCATGCACATCTGGCAGGATCCTGATGCACTGTGAAAATCTCATTCACATCTAGCAGGATCCTGATCCACTGTGAAATCTCCATGCACATTTGGCCGGATCCTGATACACTGTGAAAACCCTGTACACACCTGGCAGAATCCTGATCCACTGTGAAACCCCATTCACATCTGGCAGGATCCTGATACGCAGTGAAACCCCATTCACATCTGGCAGGATCCAGATACACTGTGAAACCCCATATACACCTGGCAGGATCCTGATCCACTGTGAAAACCCAATACACACCTGGCAGGATCCTGATTAACTGTGAAACACCCATACACATCTGGAAGGATCCTGATGCACTGTGAAAACTCCATGCACATCTGGCAGGATCCTGATGCACTGTGAAAAACTCATTCACATCTGGCAGGATCCTGATCCACTGTGAAATCTCCATACACATCTGGCAGGATCCTGATACTCTTTGAAAACCCGGTACACACCTGGCAGGTTCCTGATCCACTGTGAAACCCCATTCACATCTGGCAGGATCCTGATACGCAGTGAAACCCCATTCACATCTGGCAGGATCCTGATACACTGTGAAACCCCATATACACCTGGCAGGATCCTGATCCACTGTGAAAACCCCATACACACCTGGAAGAATCCGGATGCTCTGTGAAAACCCCCAAGCACACCTGGAAGGATCCTGATACACTGTGAAAACCCCCATACACACCTGGCAGGATCCTGTTATACTGTGAAACCCCCTTCACATTTGGCAGGATCCTGATACACTGTGAAACCCCATGCACACCTGGCAGGATCCTGATGCACTGTGAAACCCCCGACACACCTGGCAGGATCCTGATCCACTGTGAAAACCCGGTCACATTTGGCAGGATCTTGATACGCTGTGAAAACCCCAAACACACCAGGGAGGATCTTGATAGACTGTGAAACCCCATACACAACTGGCAGGATCCTGATACACTGTGAAACCTTCATACACACCTGGAAGGATCCTGATACACTGTGAAACCTTCATACACACCTGGAAGGATCCTGATACACTGTGAAAACCCCAAACACATCTGGCAGGATCCTGATACACTGTGAAACCCCATACACACCTGGCAGGATCCTGATCCACTGTGAAACCACCATACACACCTGCAAGGACCTGATAGACTGTGAAAACCCGAAACACATCTGGCAGGATCCTGATACACTGTGAAACCCCATACACACCTGGCAGGATCCTGATACACTGTGAAACACCCAGACACATCTAGAAGGATCCTGATGCACTGTGAAAACCCCATGCACATCTGGCAGGATCCTGATGCACTGTGAAAGCTCCATTCACATCTAGCAGGATCCTGATCCACTGTGAAATCTCCATGCACATTTGGCCGGATCCTGATACACTGTGAAAACCCTGTACACACCTGGCAGAATCCTGATCCACTGTGAAACCCCATTCACATCTGGCAGGATCCTGATACGCAGTGAAACCCCATTCACATCTGGCAGGATCCAGATACACTGTGAAACCCCATATACACCTGGCAGGATCCTGATCCACTGTGAAAACCCAATACACACCTGGCAGGATCCTGTTATAATGTGAAACTCCCTTCACATTTGGCAGGATCCTGATACACTGTGAAACCCCATACACACCTGGCAGGATCCTGATACACTGTGAAAACCCAAACACACCTGGTCGGACCCTGATACACTGTGAAACCCCCATACACACCTGGCAGGATCCTGATCCACTGTGAAAACCCCATACACACCTGGCAGGATCCTGTTATACTGTGAAACCCCCTTCACATTTGGCAGGATCCTGATACACTGTGAAAACCCCAAACACACCTGGGAGGATCCTGATACACTGTGAAACCCCATACACACCTGGCAGGATCCAGATACACTGTGAAACCTTCATACACACCTGGAAGGATCCTGATACACTGTGAAATCCCCAAACACATCTGGCAGGATCCTGATACACTGTGAAACCGCATACACACCTGGCAGGATCCTGATCCCCTGTGAAACCACCATACACACTTGGAAGGACCTGATAGACTGTGAAATCCCGAAAAACCTGGCAGATCCTGATACACTGTGAAAAACCCATACACACCTGGCAGGATCCTGATACAATTTGAAACGCTCATGCACACCTGGCAGGATCCTGATACACTGTGTAACCCCCTTACACATCTGGAAGGATCCTGATGCACTGTGAAAACCCCATGCACAT
This sequence comes from Heterodontus francisci, assembly GCF_036365525.1. Classification (NCBI taxonomy): domain Eukaryota; kingdom Metazoa; phylum Chordata; class Chondrichthyes; order Heterodontiformes; family Heterodontidae; genus Heterodontus; species Heterodontus francisci. The sequence continues at coordinate 3,020,825 of NW_027140986.1, read as the reverse complement.
CTGGCAGGATCCTGATGCACTGTGAAAGCTCCATTCACATCTGGCAGGATCCTGATAAACTGTGAAACCCACATACACACCTGGCAGGATCCTGATAATCTGTGAAAACCCCATACACACCTGGCAGGATCCTGATCCACTGTGAATATTCCATACACATCTGGCAAGATCCTGATACTCTGTGAAAACCCCGTACACACCTGGCAGGATCCTGATCCTCTGTGAAACCCCATTCACATCTGGCAGGATCCTGATAAACTGTGAAACCCACATGCACACCTGGCAGGATCCTGATCCACTGTGAAACCCCATACACACCAGGCATGATCCTGATAAACTGTGAAAACCACATACACACCAGGCAGGATCCTGATAAACTGTGAAACCCACATACACATCTGGCAGGATCCTGATACACTGTCAAAACCCCATACACACCTGGCAGGATCCTGATCCACTGTGAAAAACCCATACACACCTGGCAGGATCCTGTTATACTGTGAAACCCCCTTCACATTTGGCAGGATCCTGATACACTGTGAAAACCCCAAACACACCTGGTAGGATCCTGATACACTGTGAAACCCCCATACACACCTGGCAGGATCCTGATCCACTGTGAAAACCCCATACACACCTGGCAGGATCCTGTTATACTGTGAAACCCCCTTCACATTTGGCAGGATCCTGATACACTGTGAAAACCCCAAACACACCTGGGAGGATCCTGATACACTGTGAAACCCCACACACACCTGGCAGGATCCAGATACACTGTGAAATCCCCAAACACATCTGGCAGGATCCTGATACACTGTGAAACCCCATACACACCTGGCAGGATCCTGATCCACTGTGAAACCACCATACACACTTGGAAGGACCTGATAGACTGTGAAAACCCGAAACACCTGGCAGATCCTGATACACTTTGAAAAACCCATACACACCTGGCAGGATCCTGATACAATTTGAAACGCTCATGCACACCTGGCAGGATCCTGATACACTGTGTAACCCCCTTACACATCTGGAAGGATCCTGATGCACTGTGAAAACCCCATGCACATCTGGCAGGATCCTGATGCACTGTGAAAGCTCCATTCACATCTGGCAGGATCCTGATAAACTGTGAAACCCACATACACACCTGGCAGGATCCTGATCCACTGTGAAAACCCCATACACACCTGGAAGAATCCGGATGCACTGTGAAAACCCCCAAGCACACCTGGAAGGATCCTGATACACTGTGAAAACCCCCATACACACCTGGCAGGATCCTGTTATACTGTGAAACCCCCTTCACATTTGGCAGGATCCTGATACACTGTGAAACCCCATGCACACCTGGCAGGATCCTGATCCACTGTGAAAACCCCATACACACCTGATAGGATCCTGATACACTGTGAAACCCCCATACACACTTGGCAGGATCCTGAGCCACTGTGAAAACCCCATACACACCTGGCAGGATTATGTTATACTGTGAAACCCCCTTCACATTTGGCAGGATCCTGAAACACTGTGAAAACCCCATGCACACCTGGCAGGATCCTGATGCACTGTGAAACCCCGTTTACATTTGGCAGGATCCTGATACACTGTGAAACCCCCTACACACCTGGCAGGATCCTGATCCACTGTGAAAACCCGGTCACATTTGGCAGGATCCTGATACACTGTGAAAACCCCAAACACACCTGAGAGGATCCTGATAGACTGTGAAACCCCATACACACCTGGCAGGATCCTGATACACTGTGAAACCTTCATACACACCTGGAAGGATCCTGATACACTGTGAAAACCCCAAACACATCTGGCAGGATCCTGATACACTGTGAAACCCCATACACATCTGGCAGGATCCTGATACACTGTGAAACCACCATACACACCTGCAAGGACCTGATAGACTGTGAAAACCCGAAACACATCTGGCAGGATCCTGATACACTGTGAAAATCTCATTCACATCTAGCAGGATCCTGATCCACTGTGAAATCTCCATACACATTTGGCCGGATCCTGATACACTGAGAAAACCCTGTACACACCTGGCAGAATCCTGATCCACTGTGAAACCCCATTCACATATCCAGGATCCTGATACGCAGTGAAACCCCATTCACCTCTGGCAGGATCCTGATCCACTGTGAAACCCCCATACACACTTGGCAGGATCCTGAGCCACTGTGAAAACGCCATACACACCTGGCAGGATTATGTTATACTGTGAAACCCCCTTCACATTTGGCAGGATCCTGAAACACTGTGAAAACCCCATGCACACCTGGCAGGATCCTGATGCACTGTGAAATCCCGTTCACATTTGGCAGGATCCTGATACACTGTGAAACCCCCTACACACCTGGCAGGATCCTGATCCACTGTGAAAACCCGGTCACATTTGGCAGGATCCTGATACACTGTGAAAACCCCAAACAGACCAGGGAGGATCCTGATAGACTGTGAAACCCCATGCACACCTGGCAGGATCCTGATACACTGTGAAACCTTCATACACACCTGGAAGGATCCTGATACACTGTGAAAACCCCAAACACATCTGGCAGGATCCTGATACACTGTGAAACCCCATACACACCTGGCAGGATCCTGATCCACTGTGAAACCACCATACACACCTGCAAGGACCTGATAGACTGTGAAAACCCGAAACGCATCTGGCAGGATCCTGATACACTGTGAAACCCCATACACACCTGGCAGGATCCTGATGCACTGTGAAACACCCAGACACATCTAGAAGGATCCTGATGCACTGTGAAAACCCCATGCACATCTGGCAGGATCCTGATGCACTGTGAAAATCTCATTCACATCTAGCAGGATCCTGATCCACTGTGAAATCTCCATACACATTTGGCCGGATCCTGATACACTGTGAAAACCCTGTACACACCTGGCAGAATCCTGATCCACTGTGAAACCCCATTCACATCTGGCAGGATCCTGATACGCAGTGAAACCCCATTCACATCTGGCAGGATCCAGATACACTGTGAAACCCCATATACACCTGGCAGGATCCTGATCCACTGTGAAAACCCAAACACACCTGGTAGGATCCTGATACACTCTGAAACCCCCATACACACCTGGCAGGATCCTGATCCACTGTGAAAACCCAAACACACCTGGTAGGATCCTGATACACTGTGAAACCCCCATACACACCTGGCAGGATCCTGATACACTGTGAAAACCCAAACACACCTGGCAGGATCCTGATCCACTGTGAAAACCCCATACACACCTGGCAGGATCCTGTTATACTGTGAAACCCCCTTCTCATTTGGCAGGATCCTGATACACTGTGAAACCCCATACACACCTGGCAGGATCCAGATACACTGTGAAACCTTCATACACACCTGGAAGGATCCTGATACACTGTGAATTCCCCAAACACATCTGGCAGGATCCTGATACACTGTGAAACCCCATACACACCTGGCAGGATCCTGATCCACTGTGAAACCACCATACACACTTGGAAGGACCTGATAGAGTGTGAAAACCCGAAACACCTGGCAGATCCTGATACACTGAAAAACCCATACACACCTGGCAGGATCCTGATACAATTTGAAACGCTCATGCACTACTGGCAGGATCCTGATACACTGTGTAACCCCCTTACACATCTGGAAGGATCCTGATACACTGTGAAACCCCATACACACCTGGCAGGATCCAGATACACTGTGAAACCTTCATACACACCTGGAAGGATCCTGATACACTGTGAAATCCCCAAACACATCTGGCAGGATCCTGATACACTGTGAAACCGCATACACACCTGGCAGGATCCTGATCCCCTGTGAAACCACCATACACACTTGGAAGGACCTGATAGACTGTGAAATCCCGAAAAACCTGGCAGATCCTGATACACTGTGAAAAACCCATACACACCTGGCAGGATCCTGATACAATTTGAAACGCTCATGCACACCTGGCAGGATCCTGATACACTGTGTAACCCCCTTACACATCTGGAAGGATCCTGATGCACTGTGAAAACCCCATGCACATCTGGCAGGATCCTGATGCACTGTGAAAGCTCCATTCACATCTGGCAGGATCCTGATAAACTGTGAAACCCACATACACACCTGGCAGGATCCTGATAATCTGTGAAAACCCCATACACACCTGGCAGGATCCTGATCCACTGTGAATATTCCATACACATCTGGCAAGATCCTGATACTCTGTGAAAACCCCGTACACACCTGGCAGGATCCTGATCCTCTGTGAAACCCCATTCACATCTGGCAGGATCCTGATAAACTGTGAAAACCACATGCACACCTGGCAGGATCCTGATCCACTGTGAAACCCCATACACACCAGGCATGATCCTGATAAACTGTGAAAACCACATACACACCAGGCAGGATCCTGATAAACTGTGAAACCCGCATACACATCTGGCAGGATCCTGATACACTGTCAAAACCCCATACACACCTGGCTGGATCCTGATCCACTGTGAAAAACCCATACACACCTGGCAGGATCCTGTTATACTGTGAAACCCCCTTCACATTTGGCAGGATCCTGATACACTGTGAAAACCCCAAACACACCTGGGAGGATCCTGATACACTGTGAAACCCCCCACACACCTGGCAGGATCCAGATACACTGTGAAATCCCCAAACACATCTGGCAGGATCCTGATACACTGTGAAACCCCATACACACCTGGCAGGATCCTGATCCACTGTGAAACCACCATACACACTTGGAAGGACCTGATAGACTGTGAAAACCCGAAACACCTGGCAGATCCTGATACACTGTGAAAAACCCATACACACCTGGCAGGATCCTGATACAATTTGAAACGCTCATGCACACCTGGCAGGATCCTGATACACTGTGTAACCCCCTTACTCATCTGGAAGGATCCTGATGCACTGTGAAAACCCCATGCACATCTGGCAGGATCCTGATGCACTGTGAAAGCTCCATTCACATCTGGCAGGATCCTGATAAACTGTGAAACCCACATACACACCTGGCAGGATCCTGATCCACTGTGAAAACCCCATACACACCTGGAAGAATCCGGATGCACTGTGAAAACCCCCAAGCACACCTGGAAGGATCCTGATACACTGTGAAAACCCCCATACACACCTGGCAGGATCCTGTTATACTGTGAAACCCCCTTCACATTTGGCAGGATCCTGATACACTGTGAAACCCCATGCACACCTGGCAGGATCCTGATCCACTGTGAAAACCCCATTCACACCTGATAGGATCCTGATACACTGTGAAACCCCCATACACACTTGGCAGGATCCTGAGCCACTGTGAAAACCCCATACACACCTGGCAGGATTATGTTATACTGTGAAACCCCCTTCACATTTGGCAGGATCCTGAAACACTGTGAAAACCCCATGCACACCTGGCAGGATCCTGATGCACTGTGAAACCCCGTTTACATTTGGCAGGATCCTGATACACTGTGAAACCCCCTACACACCTGGCAGGATCCTGATCCACTGTGAAAACCCGGTCACATTTGGCAGGATCCTGATACACTGTGAAAACCCCAAACACACCTGAGAGGATCCTGATAGACTGTGAAACCCCATACACACCTGGCAGGATCCTGATACACTGTGAAAACCCCAAACACATCTGGCAGGATCCTGATACACTGTGAAACCCCATACACACCTGGCAGGATCCTGATCCACTGTGAAACCACCATACACACCTGCAAGGACCTGATAGACTGTGAAAACCCGAAACACATCTGGCAGGATCCTGATACACTGTGAAAATCTCATTCACATCTAGCAGGATCCTGATCCACTGTGAAATCTCCATACACATTTGGCCGGATCCTGATACACTGAGAAAACCCTGTAGACACCTGGCAGAATCCTGATCCACTGTGAAACCCCATTCACATATCCAGGATCCTGATACGCAGTGAAACCCCATTCACATCTGGCAGGATCCTGATCCACTGTGAAACCCCCATACACACTTGGCAGGATCCTGAGCCACTGTGAAAACCCCATACACACCTGGCAGGATTATGTTATACTGTGAAACCCCCTTCACATTTGACAGGATCCTGAAACACTGTGAAAACCCCATGCACTCCTGGCAGGATCCTGATGCACTGTGAAATCCCGTTCACATTTGGCAGGATCCTGATACACTGTGAAACCCCCTACACACCTGGCAGGATCCTGATCCACTGTGAAAACCCGGTCACATTTGGCAGGATCCTGATACACTGTGAAAACCCCAAACAGACCAGGGAGGATCCTGATAGACTGTGAAACCCCATGCACACCTGGCAGGATCCTGATACACTGTGAAACCTTCATACACACCTGGAAGGATCCTGATACACTGTGAAAACCCCAAACACATCTGGCAGGATCCTGATACACTGTGAAACCCCATACACACCTGGCAGGATCCTGATCCACTGTGAAACCACCATACACACCTGCAAGGACCTGATAGACTGTGAAAACCCGAAACACATCTGGCAGGATCCTGATACACTGTGAAACCCCATACACACCTGGCAGGATCCTGATACAATGTGAAACACCCAGACACATCTAGAAGGATCCTGATGCACTGTGAAAACCCCATGCACATCTGTCAGGATCCTGATGCACTGTGAAAATCTCATTCACATCTAGCAGGATCCTGATCCACTGTGAAATCTCCATACACATTTGGCCGGATCCTGATACACTGTGAAAACCCTGTACACACCTGGCAGAATCCTGATCCACTGTGAAACCCCATTCACATCTGGCAGGATCCTGATACGAAGTGAAACCCCATTCACATCTGGCAGGATCCAGATACACTGTGAAACCCCATATACACCTGGCAGGATCCTGATCCACTGTGAAAACCCAAACACACCTGGTAGGATCCTGATACACTCTGAAACCCCCATACACACCTGGCAGGATCCTGATCCACTGTGAAAACCCAAACACACCTGGTAGGATCCTGATACACTGTGAAACCCCCATACACACCTGGCAGGATCCTGATACACTGTGAAAACCCAAACACACCTGGCAGGATCCTGATCCACTGTGAAAACCCCATACACACCTGGCAGGATCCTGTTATACTGTGAAACCCCCTTCACATTTGGCAGGATCCTGATACACTGTGAAAACACCAAACACACCTGGGAGGATCCTGATACACTGTGAAACCTTCATACACACCTGGCAGGATCCAGATACACTGTGAATTCCCCAAACACATCTGGCAGGATCCTGATACACTGTGAAACCCCATACACACCTGGCAGGATCCTGATCCACTGTGAAACCACCATACACACTTGGAAGGACCTGATAGACTGTGAAAACCCGAAACACCTGGCAGATCCTGATACACTGAAAAACCCATACACACCTGGCAGGATCCTGATACAATTTGAAACGCTCATGCAAACCTGGCAGGATCCTGATACACTGTGCAACCCCCTTACACATCTGGAAGGATCCTGATGCACTGTGAAAACCCCATGCACATCTGGCAGGATCCTGATGCACTGTGAAAGCTCCATTCACATCTGGCAGGATCCTGATAAACTGTGAAACCCACATACACACCTGGCAGGATCCTGATCCACTGTGAAAACCCCATACACACCTGGAAGAATCCGGATGCACTGTGAAAACCCCCAAGCACACCTGGAAGGATCCTGATACACTGTGAAAACCCCCATACACACCTGGCAGGATCCTGTTATACTGTGAAACCCCCTTCACATTTGGCAGGATCCTGATACACTGTGAAACCCCATGCACACCTGGCAGGATTCTGATCCACTGTGAAAACCCCAAGCACACCTGATAGGATCCTGATACACTGTGAAACCCCCATACAAACTTGGCAGGATCCTGAGCCACTGTGAAAACCCCATGCACACCTGGCAGGATTATGTTATACTGTGAAACCCCCTTCACATTTGGCAGGATCCTGAAACACTGTGAAAACCCCATGCACACCTGGCAGGATCCTGATGCACTGTGAAACCCCGTTCACATTTGGCAGGATCCTGATACACTGTGAAACCCCCTACACACCTGGCTGGATCCTGATCCACTGTGAAAACCCGGTCACATTTGGCAGGATCCTGATACACTGTGAAACCCCCTACACACCTGGCAGGATCCTGATGCACTTTGAAACCCCGTTCACATTTGGCTGGATCCTGATACACTGTGAAACCCCCTACAAACCTGGCAGGATCCTGATCCACTGTGAAAACCCGGTCACATTTGGCAGGATCCTGATACACTGTGAAAACCCCAAACACACCTGGGAGGATCCTGATAGACTGTGAAACCCCATGCACACCTGGCAGGATCCTGATACACTGTGAAACCTTCATACACACCTGGAAGGATCCTGATACACTGTGAAAACCCCAAACACATCTGGCAGGATCCTGATACACTGTGAAACCCCATACACACCTGGCAGGATCCTGATCCACTGTGAAACCACCATACACACCTGCAAGGACCTGATAGACTGTGAAAACCCGAAACACATCTGGCAGGATCCTGATACACTGTGAAACACCCAGACACATCTAGAAGGATCCTGATGCACTGTGAAAACCCCATGCACATCTGGCAGGATCCTGATGCACTGTGAAAATCTCATTCACATCTAGCAGGATCCTGATCCACCGTGAACTCTCCATACACATTTGGCCGGATCCTGATACACTGTGAAAACCCTGTACACACCTGGCAGAATCCTGATCCACTGTGAAACCCCATTCACACCTGGCAGGATCCTGATACGCAGTGAAACCCCATTCACATCTGGCAGGATCCAGATACACTGTGAAACCCCATATACACCTGGCAGGATCCTGATTGACTGTGAAAACCCCATACACACCTGGCAGGATCCTGTTATAATGTGAAACCCCCTTCACATTTGGCAGGATCCTGATACACTGTGAAACCCCATACACACCTGGCAGGATCCTGATCCACTGTGAAAACCCAAACACACCTGGTAGGATCCTGATACACTGTGAAACCCCCATACACACCTGGCAGGATCTTGATCCACTGTGAAAACCCCATACACACCTGGCAGGATCCTGTTATACTGTGAAACCCCCTTCACATTTGGCAGGATCCTGATACACTGTGAAACCCCATGCACACCTGGCAGGATTCTGATCCACTGTGAAAACCCCCAAGCACACCTGATAGGATCCTGATACACTGTGAAACCCCCATACACACTTGGCAGGATCCTGAGCCACTGTGAAAACCCCATGCACACCTGGCAGGATTATGTTATACTGTGAAACCCCCTTCACATTTGGCAGGATCCTGAAACACTGTGAAAACCCCATGCACACCTGGCAGGATCCTGATGCACTGTGAAACACCGTTCACATTTGGCAGGATCCTGATACACTGTGAAACCCCCTACACACCTGGCTGGATCCTGATCCACTGTGAAAACCCGGTCACATTTGGCAGGATCCTGATACACTGTGAAACCCCCTACACACCTGGCAGGATCCTGATGCACTGTGAAACCCCGTTCACATTTGGCAGGATCCTGATACACTGTGAAACCCCCTACACACCTGGCAGGATCCTGATCCACTGTGAAAACCCGGTCACATTTGGCAGGATCCTGATACACTGTGAAAACCCCAAACACACCTGGGAGGATCCTGATAGACTGTGAAACCCCATGCACACCTGGCAGGATCCTGATACACTGTGAAACCTTCATACACACCTGGAAGGATCCTGATACACTGTGAAAACCCCAAACACATCTGGCAGGATCCTGATACACTGTGAAACCCCATACACACCTGGCAGGATCCTGATCCACTGTGAACCCACCATACACACCTGCAAGGACCTGATAGACTGTGAAAACCCGAAACACATCTGGCAGGATCCTGATACACTGTGAAACACCCAGACACATCTAGAAGGATACTGATGCACTGTGAAAACCCCATGCACATCTGGCAGGATCCTGATGCACTGTGAAAATCTCATTCACATCTAGCAGGATCCTGATCCACCGTGAAATCTCCATACACATTTGGCCGGATCCTGATACACTGTGAAAACCCTGTACACACCTGGCAGAATCCTGATCCACTGTGAAACCCCATTCACACCTGGCAGGATCCTGATACGCAGTGAAACCCCATTCACATCTGGCAGGATCCAGAAACACTGTGAAACCCCATATACACCTGGCAGGATCCTGATTGACTGTGAAAACCCCATACACACCTGGCAGGATCCTGTTATAATGTGAAACCCCCTTCACATTTGGCAGGATCCTGAGACACTGTGAAACCCCATACACACCTGGCAGGATCCTGATCCACTGTGAAAACCCAAACACACCTGGTAGGATCCTGATACACTGTGAAACCCCCATACACACCTGGCAGGATCCTGATCCACTGTGAAAACCCCATACACACCTGGCAGGATCCTGTTATACTGTGAAACCCCCTTCACATTTGGCAGGATCCTGATACACTGTGAAAACCCCAAACACACCTGGGAGGATCCTGATACACTGTGAAACCCCATACACACCTGGCAGGATCCAGATACACTGTGAAACCTTCATACACACCTGGAAGGATCCTGATACACTGTGAAATCCCCAAACACATCTGGCAGGATCCTGATACACTGTGAAACCCCATACACACCTGGCAGGATCCTGATCCACTGTGAAACCACCATACACACTTGGAAGGACCTGATAGACTGTGAAAACCCGAAAAACCTGGCAGATCCTGATACACTGTGAAAAACCCATACACAACTGGCAGGATCCTGATACAATTTGAAACGCTCATGCACACCTGGCAGGATCCTGATACACTGTGTAACCCCCTTACACATCTGGAAGGATCCTGATGCACTGTGAAAACCCCATGCACATCTGGCAGGATCCTGATGCACTGTGAAAGCTCCATTCACATCTGGCAGGATCCTGATAAACTGTGAAACCCACATACACACCTGGCAGGATCCTGATAATCTGTGAAAACCCCATACACACCTGGCAGGATCCTGATCCACTGTGAAAATTCCATACACATCTGACAAGATCCTGATACTCTGTGAAAACGCCGTACACACCTGGCAGGATCCTGATCCTCTGTGAAACCCCATTCACATCTGGCAGGATCCTGATAAACTGTGAAACCCACATGCACACCTGGCAGGATCCTGATCCACTGTGAAACCCCATACACACCAGGCATGATCCTGATAAACTGTGAAAACCACATACACACCAGGCAGGATCCTGATAAACTGTGAAACCCACATACACATCTGGCAGGATCCTGATACACTGTCAAAACCCCATACACACCTGGCAGGATCCTGATCCACTGTGAAAACCCAAACACACCTGGTAGGATCCTGATACACTGTGAAACCCCCATACACACCTGGCAGGATCCTGATCCACTGTGAAAACCCCATACACACCTGGCAGGATCCTGTTATACTGTGAAACCCCCTTCACATTTGGCAGGATCCTGATACACTGTGAAAACCCCAAACACACCTGGGAGGATCCTGATACACTGTGAAACCCCATACACACCTGGCAGGATCCAGATACACTGTGAAACCTTCATACACACCTGGAAGGTTCCTGATACACTGTGAAATCCCCAAACACATCTGACAGGATCCTGATACACTGTGAAACCCCATACACACCTGGCAGGATCCTGATCCACTGTGAAACCACCATACACACTTGGAAGGACCTGATAGACTGTGAAAACCCGAAACACCTGGCAGATCCTGATACACTGTGAAAAACCCATACACACCTGGCAGGAGCCTGATACAATTTGAAACGCTCATGCACACCTGGCAGGATCCTGATACACTGCGTATCCCCCTTACACATCTGGAAGGATCCTGATGCACTGTGAAAACACCATGCACATCTGGCAGGATCCTGATCCTCTGTGAAACCCCATTCACATCTGGCAGGATCCTGATAAACTGTGAAACCCACATGCACACCTGGCAGGATCCTGATCCACTGTGAAACCCCATACACACCAGGCATGATCCTGATAAACTGTGAAAACCACATACACACCAGGCAGGATCCTGATAAACTGTGAAACCCACATACACATCTGGCAGGATCCTGATACACTGTGAAAACCCCATACACACCTGGCAGGATCCTGATCCACTGTGACACACCTGGCAGGATCCTGTTATACTGTGAAACCCCCTTCACTTTTGGCAGGATCCTGATACACTGTGAAAAACCCAAACACACCTGGGAGGATCCTGATACACTGTGAAACCCCATACACACCTGGCAGGATCCAGATACACTGTGAAACCTTCATACACACCTGGAAGGATCCTGATACACTGTGAAATCCCCAAACACATCTGGCAGGATCCTGATACACTGTGAAACCCCATACACACCTGGCAGGATCCTGATCCCCTGTGAAACCACCATACACACTTGGAAGGACCTGATAGACTGTGAAAACCCGAAACACCTGGCAGATCCTGATACACTGTGAAAAACCCATACACACCTGGCAGGATCCTGATACAATTTGAAACGCTCATGCACACCTGGCAGGATCCTGATACACTGTGTATCCCCCTTACACATCTGGAAGGATCCTGATGCACTGTGAAAACCCCATGCACATCTGGCAGGATGCTGATGCACTGTGAAAGCTCCATTCACATCTGGCAGGATCCTGATAAACTGTGAAACCCACATACACACCTGGCAGGATCCTGATCCACTGTGAAAACCCCATACACACCTGGAAGAATCCGGATGCACTGTGAAAACCCCCAAGCACACCTGGAAGGATCCTGATACACTGTGAAAACCCCCATACACACCTGGCAGGATCCTGTTATACTGTGAAACCCCCTTCACATTTGGCAGGATCCTGATACACTGTGAAACCCCATGCACAACTGGCAGGATCCTGATCCACTGTGAAAACCCCATTCACACCTGATAGGATCCTGATACACTGTGAAACCCCCATACACACTTGGCAGGATCCTGAGCCACTGTGAAAACCCCATACACACCTGGCAGGATTATGTTATACTGTGAAACCCCTTTCACATTTGGCAGGATCCTGAAACACTGTGAAAACCCCATGCACACCTGGCAGGATCCTGATGCACTGTGAAACCCCGTTCACATTTGGCAGGATCCTGATACACTGTGAAACCCCCTACACACCTGGCAGGATCCTGATCCACTGTGAAAACCCGGTCACATTTGGCAGGATCCTGATACACTGTGAAAACCCCAAACACACCTGGGAGGATCCTGATAGACTGTGAAACCCCATACACACCTGGCAGGATCCTGATACACTGTGAAACCTTCATACACACCTGGAAGGATCCTGATACACTGTGAAAACCCCAAACACATCTGGCAGGATCCTGATACACTGTGAAACCCCATACACACCTGGCAGGATCCTGATCCACTGTGAAACCACCATGCACACCTGCAAGGACCTGATAGACTGTGAAAACCCAAAACACATCTGGCAGGATCCTGATACACTGTGAAACCCCATACACACCTGGCAGGATCCTGATACACTGTGAAACACCCAGACACATCTAGAAGGATCCTGATGCACTGTGAAAACCCCATGCACATCTGGCAGGATCCTGATGCACTGTGAAAATCTCATTCACATCTAGCAGGATCCTGATCCACTGTGAAATCTCCATACACATTTGGCCGGATCCTGATACACTGTGAAAACCCTGTACACACCTGGCAGAATCCTGATCCACTGTGAAACCCCATTCACATCTGGCAGGATCCTGATACGCAGTGAAACCCCATTCACATCTGGCAGGATCCTGATCCACTGTGAAACCCCATATACACCTGGCAGGATCCTGATCCACTGTGAAACCCCCATACACACTTGGCAGGATCTTGAGCCACTGTGAAAACCCCATACACACCTGGCAGGATTATGTTATACTGTAAAACCCCCTTCACATTTGGCAGGATCCTGAAACACTGTGAAAACCCCATGCACACCTGGCAGGATCCTGATGCACTGTGCAACCCCGTTCACATTTGGCAGGATCCTGATACACTGTGAAACCCCCTACACACCTGGCTGGATCCTGATCCACTGTGAAAACCCGGTCACATTTGGCAGGATCCTGATACACTGTGAAACCCCCTACACACCTGGCAGGATCCTGATGCACTGTGAAACCCCGTTCACATTTGGCAGGATCCTGATACACTGTGAAACCCCCTACACACCTGGCAGGATCCTGATCCACTGTGAAAACCCGGTCACATTTGGCAGGATCCTGATACACTGTGAAAACCCCAAACACACCTGGGAGGATCCTGATAGACTGTGAAACCCCATACACACCTGGCAGGATCCTAATACACTGTGAAACCTTCATACACACCTGGAAGGATCCTGATACACTGTGAAAACCCCAAACACATCTGGCATGATCCTGATACACTGTGAAACCCCATACACACCTGGCAGGATCCTGATCCACTGTGAAACCACCATACACACCTGCAAGGACCATATAGACTGTGAAAACCCGAAACACATCTGGCAGGATCCTGATACACTGTGAAACCCCATACACACCTGGCAGGATCCTGATACACTGTGAAACACCCAGACACATCTAGAAGGATCCTGATGCACTGTGAAAACCCCATGCACATCTGGCAGGATCCTGATGCACTGTGAAAATCTCATTCACATCTACCAGGATCCTGATCCACTGTGAAATCTCCATACACATTTGGCCGGATCCTGATACACTGTGAAAACCCTGTACACACCTGGCAGAATCCTGATCCACTGTGAAACCCCATTCACATCTGGCAGGATCCTGATACGCAGTGAAACCCCATTCACATCTGGCAGGATCCAGATACACTGTGAAACCCCATATACACCTGGCAGGATCCTGATCCACTGTGAAAACCCCAAACACACCTGGCAGGATCCTGTTATAATGTGAAACTCCCTTCACATTTGGCAGGATCCTGATACACTGTGAAACCCCATACACACCTGGCAGGATCCTGATACACTGTGAAACACCCAGACACATCTAGAAGGATCCTGATGCACTGTGAAAACCCCATGCACATCTGGCAGGATCCTGATGCACTGTGAAAATCTCATTCACATCTAGCAGGATCCTGATCCACTGTGAAATCTCCATACACATTTGGCCGGATCCTGATACACTGTGAAAACCCTGTACACACCTGGCAGAATCCTGATCCACTGTGAAACCCCATTCACATCTGGCAGGATCCTGATACGCAGTGAAACCCCATTCACATCTGACAGGATCCAGATACACTGTGAAACCCCATATACACCTGGCAGGATCCTGATCCACTGTGAAAACCCCATACACACCTGGCAGGATCCTGTTATAATGTGAAACCCCCTTCACATTTGGCAGGATCCTGATACACTGTGAAACCCCATACACACCTGGCAGGATCCTGATCCACTGTGAAAACCCAAACACACCTGGTAGGATCCTGATGCACTGTGAAACCCCCATACACACCTGGCAGGATCCTGATCCCCTGTGAAAACACCATACACACCTGGCAGGATCCAGATACACTGTGAAACCTTCATACACACCTGGAAGGATCCTGATACACTGTGAAATCCCCAAACACATCTGGCAGGATCCTGATTCACTGTGAAACCCCATACACACCTGGCAGGATCCTGATCCACTGTGAAACCACCATACACACTTGGAAGGACCTGATAGACTGTGAAAACCCGAAACACCTGGCAGATCCTGATACACTGTGAAAAACCCATACACACCTGGCAGGATCCTGATACAATTTGAAACGCTCATGCACACCTGGCAGGATCCTGATACACTGTGTATCCCCTTACACTTCTGGAAGGATCGTGATGCACTGTGAAAACCCCATGCACATCTGGTAGGATCCTGATGCACTGTGAAAGCTCCATTCACATCTGGCAGGATCCTGATAAACTGTGAAACACACATACACACCTGGCAGGATCCTGATCCACTGTGAAAACCCCATACACACCTGGAAGAATCCGGATGCACTGTGAAAACCCCCAAGCACACCTGGAAGGATCCTGATACACTGTGAAAGCCCCCATACACACCTGGCAGGATCCTGTTATACTGTGAAACCCCCTTCACATTTGGCAGGATCCTGATACACTGTGAAACCCCATGCACACCTGGCAGGATCCTGATCCACTGTGAAAACCCCATACACACCTGATAGGATCCTGATACACTGTGAAACCCCCATACACACTTGGCAGGATCCTGAGCCACTGTGAAAACCCCATACACACCTGGCAGGATTATGTTATACTGTGAAACCCCCTTCACATTTGACAGGATCCTGAAACACTGTGAAAACCCCATGCACACCTGGCAGGATCCTGATGCACTGTGAAACCCCGTTCACATTTGGCAGGATCCTGATACACTGTGAAACCCCCTACACACCTGGCAGGATCCTGATCCACTGTGAAAACCCGGTCACATTTGGCAGGATCCTGATACACTGTGAAAACCCCAAACACACCTGGGAGGATCCTGATAGACTGTGAAACCCCATACACACCTGGCAGGATCCTGATACACTGTGTAACCCCCTTACACATCTGGAAGGATCCTGATGCACTGTGAAAACCCCATGCACATCTGGCAGGATCCTGATGCACTGTGAAAGCTCCATTCACATCTGGCAGGATCCTGATAAACTGTGAAACCCACATACACACCTGGCAGGATCCTGATCCACTGTGAAAACCCCATACACACCTGGAAGAATCCGGATGCACTGTGAAAACCCCCAAGCACACCTGGAAGGATCCTGATACACTGTGAAAGCCCCCATACACACCTGGCAGGATCCTGTTATACTGTGAAACCCCCTTCACATTTGGCAGGATCCTGATACACTGTGAAACCCCATGCACACCTGGCAGGATCCTGATCCACTGTGAAAACCCCATACACACCTGATAGGATCCTGATACACTGTGAAACCCCCATACACACTTGGCAGGATCCTGAGCCACTGTGAAAACCCCATACACACCTGGCAGGATTATGTTATACTGTGAAACCCCCTTCACATTTGACAGGATCCTGAAACACTGTGAAAACCCCATGCACACCTGGCAGGATCCTGATGCACTGTGAAACCCCGTTCACATTTGGCAGGATCCTGATACACTGTGAAACCCCCTACACACCTGGCAGGATCCTGATCCACTGTGAAAACCCGGTCACATTTGGCAGGATCCTGATACACTGTGAAAACCCCAAACACACCTGGGAGGATCCTGATAGACTGTGAAACCCCATACACACCTGGCAGGATCCTGATACACTGTGTAACCCCCTTACACATCTGGAAGGATCCTGATGCACTGTGAAAACCCCATGCACATCTGGCAGGATCCTGATGCACTGTGAAAGCTCCATTCACATCTGGCAGGATCCTGATAAACTGTGAAACCCACATACACACCTGGCAGGATCCTGATCCACTGTGAAAACCCCATACACACCTGGAAGAATCCGGATGCACTGTGAAAACCCCCAAGCACACCTGGAAGGATCCTGATACACTGTGAAAGCCCCCATACACACCTGGCAGGATCCTGTTATACTGTGAAACCCCCTTCACATTTGGCAGGATCCTGATACACTGTGAAACCCCATGCACACCTGGCAGGATCCTGATCCACTGTGAAAACCCCATACACACCTGATAGGATCCTGATACACTGTGAAACCCCCATACACACTTGGCAGGATCCTGAGCCACTGTGAAAACCCCATACACACCTGGCAGGATTATGTTATACTGTGAAACCCCCTTCACATTTGACAGGATCCTGAAACACTGTGAAAACCCCATGCACACCTGGCAGGATCCTGATGCACTGTGAAACCCCGTTCACATTTGGCAGGATCCTGATACACTGTGAAACCCCCTACACACCTGGCAGGATCCTGATCCACTGTGAAAACCCGGTCACATTTGGCAGGATCCTGATACACTGTGAAAACCCCAAACACACCTGGGAGGATCCTGACAGACTGTGAAACCCCATACACACCTGGCAGGATCCTAATACACTGTGAAACCTTCATACACACCTGGAAGGATCCTGATACACTGTGAAAACCCCAAACACATCTGGCAGGATCCTGATACACTGTGAAACCCCATACACACCTGGCAGGATCCTGATCCACTGTGAAACCACCATACACACCTGCAAGGACCTGATAGACTGTGAAAACCCGAAACACATCTGGCAGGATCCTGATACACTGTGAAACCCCATACACACCTGGCAGGATCCTGATACACTGTGAAACACCCAGACACATCTAGAAGGATCCTGATGCACTGTGAAAACCCCATGCACATCTGGCAGGATCCTGATGCACTGTGAAAATCTCATTCACATCTAGCAGGATCCTGATCCACTGTGAAATCTCCATACACATTTGGCCGGATCCTGATACACTGTGAAAACCCTGTACACACCTGGCAGAATCCTGATCCACTGTGAAACCCCATTCACATCTGGCAGGATCCTGATACGCAGTGAAACCCCATTCACATCTGGCAGGATCCAGGTACACTGTGAAACCCCATATACACCTGGCAGGATCCTGATCCACTGTGAAAACCCCATACACACCTGGCAGGATCCTGTTATAATGTGAAACTCCCTTCACATTTGGCAGGATCCTGATACACTGTGAAACCCCATACACACCTGGCAGGATCCTGATACACTGTGAAAACCCAAACAGACCTGGTCGGACCCTGATGCACTGTGAAACCCCCATACACACCTGGCAGGATCCTGATCCACTGTGAAAACCCCATACACACCTGGCAGGATCCTGTTATACTGTGAAACCCCCTTCACATTTGGCAGGATCCTGATACACTGTGAAAACCCCAAACACACCTGGGAGGATCCTGATACACTGTGAAACCCCATACACACCTGGCAGGATCCAGATACACTGTGAAACCTTCATACACACCTGGAAGGATCCTGATACACTGTGAAATCCCCAAACACATCTGGCAGGATCCTGATACACTGTGAAACCCCATACACACCTGGCAGGATCCTGATCCACTGTGAAACCACCATACACACTTGGAAGGACCTGATAGACTGTGAAATCCCGAAAAACCTGGCAGATCCTGATACACTGTGAAAAACCCATACACACCTGGCAGGATCCTGATACAATTTGAAACGCTCATGCACACCTGGCAGGATCCTGATACACTGTGTAACCCCCTTACACATCTGGAAGGATCCTGATGCACTGTGAAAACCCCATGCACATCTGGCAGGATCCTGATGCACTGTGAAAGCTCCATTCACATCTGGCAGGATCCTGATAAACTGTGAAACCCACATACACACCTGGCAGGATCCTGATAATCTGTGAAAACCCCATACACACCTGGCAGGATCCTGATCCACTGTGAATATTCCATACACATCTGGCAAGATCCTGATACTCTGTGAAAACCCCGTACACACCTGGCAGGATCCTGATCCTCTGTGAAACCCCATTCACATCTGGCAGGATCCTGATAAACTGTGAAACCCACATGCACACCTGGCAGGATCCTGATCCACTGTGAAACCCCATACACACCAGGCATGATCCTGATAAACTGTGAAAACCACATACACACCAGGCAGGATCCTGATAAACTGTGAAACCCACATACACACCTGGTAGGATCCTGATACACTGTGAAACCCCCATACACACCTGGCAGGATCCTGATCCACTGTGAAAACCCCATACACACCTGGCAGGATCCTGTTATACTGTGAAACCCCCTTCACATTTGGCAGGATCCTGATACACTGTGAAAACCCCAAACACACCTGGGAGGATCCTGATACACTGTGAAACCCCACACACACCTGGCAGGATCCAGATACACTGTGAAATCCCCAAACACTTCTGGCAGGATCCTGATACACTGTGAAACCCCATCCACACCTGGCAGGATCCTGATCCACTGTGAAACCACCATACACACTTGGAAGGACCTGATAGACTGTGAAAACCCGAAACACCTGGCAGATCCTGATACACTGTGAAAAACCCATACACACCTGGCAGGATCCTGATACAATTTGAAACGCTCATGCACACATGGCAGGATCCTGATACACTGTGTAACCCCCTTACACATCCGGAAGGATCCTGATGCACTGTGAAAACCCCATGCACATCTGGCAGGATCCTGATGCACTGTGAAAGCTCCATTCACATCTGGCAGGATCCTGATACACTGTGAAACCCCATACACACCTGGCAGGATCCTGATCCACTGTGAAACCACCATACACACTTGGAAGGACCTGATAGACTGTGAAATCCCGAAAAACCTGGCAGATCCTGATACACTGTGAAAAACCCATACACACCTGGCAGGATCCTGATACAATTTGAAACGCTCATGCACACCTGGCAGGATCCTGATACACTGTGTAACCCCCTTACACATCTGGAAGGATCCTGATGCACTGTGAAAACCCCATGCACATCTGGCAGGATCCTGATGCACTGTGAAAGCTCCATTCACATCTGGCAGGATCCTGATAAACTGTGAAACCCACATACACACCTGGCAGGATCCTGATAATCTGTGAAAACCCCATACACACCTGGCAGGATCCTGATCCACTGTGAATATTCCATACACATCTGGCAAGATCCTGATACTCTGTGAAAACCCCGTACACACCTGGCAGGATCCTGATCCTCTGTGAAACCCCATTCACATCTGGCAGGATCCTGATAAACTGTGAAACCCACATGCACACCTGGCAGGATCCTGATCCACTGTGAAACCCCATACACACCAGGCATGATCCTGATAAACTGTGAAAACCACATACACACCAGGCAGGATCCTGATAAACTGTGAAACCCACATACACACCTGGTAGGATCCTGATACACTGTGAAACCCCCATACACACCTGGCAGGATCCTGATCCACTGTGAAAACCCCATACACACCTGGCAGGATCCTGTTATACTGTGAAACCCCCTTCACATTTGGCAGGATCCTGATACACTGTGAAAACCCCAAACACACCTGGGAGGATCCTGATACACTGTGAAACCCCACACACACCTGGCAGGATCCAGATACACTGTGAAATCCCCAAACACTTCTGGCAGGATCCTGATACACTGTGAAACCCCATCCACACCTGGCAGGATCCTGATCCACTGTGAAACCACCATACACACTTGGAAGGACCTGATAGACTGTGAAAACCCGAAACACCTGGCAGATCCTGATACACTGTGAAAAACCCATACACACCTGGCAGGATCCTGATACAATTTGAAACGCTCATGCACACATGGCAGGATCCTGATACACTGTGTAACCCCCTTACACATCCGGAAGGATCCTGATGCACTGTGAAAACCCCATGCACATCTGGCAGGATCCTGATGCACTGTGAAAGCTCCATTCACATCTGGCAGGATCCTGATAAACTGTGAAACCCACATACACACCTGGCAGGATCCTGATCCACTGTGAAAACCCCATACACACCTGGAAGAATCCGGATGCACTGTGAAAACCCCCAAGCACACCTGGAAGGATCCTGATACACTGTGAAATCCCCCATACACACCTGGCAGATTCCTGTGATACTGTGAAACCCCCTTCACATTTGGCAGGATCCTGATACACTGTGAAACCCCATGCACGACTGGCAGGATCCTGATCCACTGTGAAAACCCCATACACACCTGATAGGATCCTGATACACTGTGAAACCCCCATACACACTTGGCAGGATCCTGAGCCACTGTGAAAACCCCATACACACCTGGCAGGATTATGTTATACTGTGAAACCCCCTTCACATTTGGCAGGATCCTGAAACACTGTGAAAACCCCATGCACACCTGGCAGGATCCTGATGCACTGTGAAACCCCGTTTACATTTGGCAGGATCCTGATACACTGTGAAACCCCCTACACACCTGGCAGGATCCTGATCCACTGTGAAAACCCGGTCACATTTGGCTGGATCCTGATACACTGTGAAAACCCCAAACACACCTGAGAGGATCCTGATAGACTGTGAAATCCCATACACACCTGGCAGGATCCTGATACACTGTGAAACCTTCATACACACCTGGAAGGATCCTGATACACTGTGAAAACCCCAAACACATCTGGCAGGACCCTGATACACTGTGAAACCCCATACACACCTGGCAGGATCCTGATCCACTGTGAAACCACCATACACACCTGCAAGGGCCTGATAGACTGTGAAAACCCCAAACACATCTGGCAGGATCCTGATACACTGTGAAACCCCATACACACCTGGCAGGATCCTGATACACTGTGAAACACCCAGACACATCCAGAAGGATCCTGATGCACTGTGAAAACCCCATGCACATCTGGCAGGATCCTGATGCACTGTGAAAATCTCATTCACATCTAGCAGGATCCTGATCCACTGTGAAATCTCCATACACATTTGGCCGGATCCTGATACACTGTGAAAACCCTGTACACACCTGGCAGAATCCTGATCCACTGTGAAACCCCATTCACATATCCAGGATCCTGATACGCAGTGAAACCCCATTCACATCTGACAGGATCCTGATCCACTGTGAAACCCCCATACACACTTGGCAGGATCCTGAGCCACTGTGAAAACGCCATACACACCTGGCAGGATTATGTTATACTGTGAAACCCCCTTCACATTTGGCAGGATCCTGAAACACTGTGAAAACCCCATGCACACCTGGCAGGATCCTGATGCACTGTGAAATCCCGTTCACATTTGGCAGGATCCTGATACACTGTGAAACCCCCTACACACCTGGCAGGATCCTGATCCACTGTGAAAACCCGGTCACATTTGGCAGGATCCTGATACACTGTGAAAACCCCAAACAGACCAGGGAGGATCCTGATAGACTGTGAAACCCCATGCACACCTGGCAGGATCCTGATACACTGTGAAACCTTCATGCACACCTGGAAGGATCCTGATACACTGTGAAAACCCCAAACACATCTGGCAGGATCCTGATACACTGTGAAACCCCATACACACCTGGCAGGATCCTGATCCACTGTGAAACCACCATACACACCTGCAAGGACCTGATAGACTGTGAAAACCCGAAACACATCTGGCAGGATCCTGATACACTGTGAAACCCCATACACACCTGGCAGGATCCTGATACACTGTGAAACACCCAGACACATCTAGAAGGATCCTGATGCACTGTGAAAACCCCATGCACATCTGGCAGGATCCTGATGCACTGTGAAAATCTCATTCACATCTAGCAGGATCCTGATCCACTGTGAAATCTCCATACACATTTGGCCGGATCCTGATACAATGTGAAAACCCTGTACACACCTGGCAGAATCCTGATCCACTGTGAAACCCCATTCACATCTGGCAGGATCCTGATACGCAGTGAAACCCCATTCACATCTGGCAGGATCCAGATACACTGTGAAACCCCATATACACCTGGCAGGATCCTGATCCACTGTGAAAACCCAAACACACCTGGTAGGATCCTGATACACTGTGAAACCCCCATACACACCTGGCAGGATCCTGATCCACTGTGAAAACCCAAACACACCTGGTAGGATCCTGATACACTGTGAAACCCCCATACACACCTGGCAGGATCCTGATACACTGTGAAAACCCAAACACACCTGGCAGGATCCTGATCCACTGTGAAAACCCCATACACACCTGGCAGGATCCTGTTATGCTGTGAAACCCCCTTCACATTTGGCAGGATCCTGATACACTGTGAAAACACCAAACACACCTGGGAGGATCCTGATACACTGTGAAACCCCATACACACCTGGCAGGATCCTGATGCACTGTGAAAATCTCATTCACATCTAGCAGGATCCTGATCCACTGTGAAATCTCCATACACATTTGGCCGGATCCTGATACACTGTGAAAACCCTGTACACACCTGGCAGAATCCTGATCCACTGTGAAACCCCATTCACATCTGGCAGGATCCTGATACGCAGTGAAACCCCATTCACATCTGGCAGGATCCAGATACACTGTGAAACCCCATATACACCTGGCAGGATCCTGATCCACTGTGAAAACCCAAACACACCTGGTAGGATCCTGATACACTGTGAAACCCCCATACACACCTGGCAGGATCCTGATCCACTGTGAAAACCCAAACACACCTGGTAGGATCCTGATACACTGTGAAACCCCCATACACACCTGGCAGGATCCTGATACACTGTGAAAACCCAAACACACCTGGCAGGATCCTGATCCACTGTGAAAACCCCATACACACCGGGCAGGATCCTGTTATACTGTGAAACCCCCTTCACATTTGGCAGGATCCTGATACACTGTGAAAACACCAAACACACCTGGGAGGATCCTGATACACTGTGAAACCCCATACACACCTGGCAGGATCCAGATACAATTTGAAACGCTCATGCACACCTGGCAGGATCCTGATACACTGTGTAACCCCCTTACACATCTGGAAGGATCCTGATGCACTGTGAAAACCCCATGCACATCTGGCAGGATCCTGATGCACTGTGAAAGCTCCATTCACATCTGGCAGGATCCTGATAAACTGTGAAACCCACATACACACCTGGCAGGATCCTGATCCACTGTGAAAATCCCATACACACCTGGAAGAATCCGGCTGCACTGTGAAAACCCCCAAGCACACCTGGAAGGATCCTGATACACTGTGAAAACCCCCATACACACCTGGCAGGATCCTGTTATACTGTGAAACCCCCTTCACATTTGGCAGGATCCTGATACACTGTGAAACCCCATGCACACCTGGCAGGATTCTGATCCACTGTGAAAACCCCCAAGCACACCTGATAGGATCCTGATACACTGTGAAACCCCCATACACACTTGGCAGGATCCTGAGCCACTGTGAAAACCCCATGCACACCTGGCAGGATTATGTTATACTGTGAAACCCCCTTCACATTTGGCAGGATCCTGAAACACTGTGAAAACCCCATGCACACCTGGCAGGATCCTGATGCACTGTGAAACCCCGTTCACATTTGGCCGGATCCTGATACACTGTGAAAACCCTGTACACACCTGGCAGGATCCTGATCCACTGTGAAACCCCATTCACATCTGGCAGGATCCTGATACGCAGTGAAACCCCATTCACATCTGGCAGGATCCAGATACACTGTGAAACCCCATATACACCTGGCAGGATCCTGATCCACTGTGAAAACCCAAACACACCTGGTAGGATCCTGATACACTGTGAAACCCCCATACACACCTGGCAGGATCCTGATCCACTGTGAAAACCCAAACACACCTGGTAGGATCCTGATACACTGTGAAACCCCCATACACACCTGGCAGGATCCTGATACACTGTGAAAACCCAAACACACCTGGCAGGATCCTGATCCACTGTGAAAACCCCATACACACCTGGCAGGATCCTGTTATACTGTGAAACCCCCTTCACATTTGGCAGGATCCTGATACACTGTGAAAACACCAAACACACCTGGGAGGATCCTGATACACTGTGAAACCCCATACACACCTGGCAGGATCCAGATACACTGTGAAACCTTCATACACACCTGGAAGGATCCTGATACACTGTGAATTCCCCAAACACATCTGGCAGGATCCTGATACACTGTGAAAGCCCATACACACCTGGCAGGATCCTGATCCACTGTGAAACCACCATACACACTTGGAAGGACCTGATAGACTGTGAAAACCCGAAACACCTGGCAGATCCTGATACACTGAAAAACCCATACACACCTGGCAGGATCCTGATACAATTTGAAACGCTCATGCACACCTGGCAGGATCCTGATACACTGTGTAACCCCCTTACACATCTGGAAGGATCCTGATGCACTGTGAAAACCCCATGCACGTCTGGCAGGATCCTGATGCACTGTGAAAGCTCCATTCACATCTGGCAGGATCCTGATAAACTGTGAAACCCACATACACACCTGGCAGGATCCTGATCCACTGTGAAAACCCCATACACACCTGGAAGAATCCGGATGCACTGTGAAAACCCCCAAGCACACCTGGAAGGATCCTGATACACTGTGAAAACCCCCATACACACCTGGCAGGATCCTGTTATACTGTGAAACCCCCTTCACATTTGGCAGGATCCTGATACACTGTGAAACCCCATGCACACCTGGCAGGATTCTGATCCACTGTGAAAACCCCCAAGCACACCTGATAGGATCCTGATACACTGTGAAACCCCCATACACACTTGGCAGGATCCTGAGCCACTGTGAAAACCCCATGCACACCTGGCAGGATTATGTTATACTGTGAAACCCCCTTCACATTTGGCAGGATCCTGAAACACTGTGAAAACCCCATGCACACCTGGCAGGATCCTGATGCACTGTGAAACCCCCTACACACCTGGCAGGATCCTGATCCACTGTGAAAACCCGGTCACATTTGGCAGGATCCTGATACACTGTGAAACCCCCTACACACCTGGCAGGATCCTGATGCACTGTGAAACCCCGTTCAAATTTGGCAGGATCCTGATACACTGTGAAACCCCCTACACACCTGGCAGGATCCTGATCCACTGTGAAAACCCGGTCACATTTGGCAGGATCCTGATACACTGTGAAAACCCCAAACACACCTGGGAGGATCCTGATCGACTGTGAAACCCCATGCACACCTGGCAGGATCCTGATACACTGTGAAACCTTCATACACACCTGGAAGGATCCTGATACACTGTGAAAACCCCAAACACATCTGGCAGGATCCTGATACACTGTGAAACCCCATACACACCTGGCAGGATCCTGATCCACTGTGAAACCACCATACACACCTGCAAGAACCTGATAGACTGTGAAAACCCGAAACACATCTGGCAGGATCCTGATACACTGTGAAACCCCATACACACCTGGCATTCCTGATACACTGTGAAACACCCAGACACATCTAGAAGGATCCTGATGCACTGTAAAAACCCCATGCACATCTGGCAGGATCCTGATGCACTGTGAAAATCTCATTCACATCTAGCAGGATCCTGATCCACTGTGAAATCTCCATACACATTTGGCCGGATCCTGATACACTGTGAAAACCCTGTACACACCTGGCAGAATCCTGATCCACTGTGAAACCCCATTCACACCTGGCAGGATCCTGATACGCAGTGAAACCCCATTCACATCTGGCAGGATCCAGATACACTGTGAAACCCCATATACACCTGGCAGGATCCTGATTGACTGTGAAAACCCCATACACACCTGGCAGGGTCCTGTTATAATGTGAAACCCCCTTCACATTTGGCAGGATCCTGATACACTGTGAAACCCCATACACACCTGGCAGGATCCTGATCCACTGTGAAAACCCAAACACACCTGGTAGGATCCTGATACACTGTGAAACCCCCATACACTCCTGGCAGGATCCTGATCCACTGTGAAAACCCCATACACACCTGGCAGGATCCTGTTATACTGTGAAACCCCCTTCACATTTGGCAGGATCCTGATACACTGTGAAAACCCCAAACACACCTGGGAGGATCCTGATACACTGTGAAACCCCATACACACCTGGCAGGATCCAGATACACTGTGAAACCTTCATACACACCTGGAAGGATCCTGATACACTGTGAAATCCCCAAACACATCTGGCAGGATCCTGATACACTGTGAAACCCCATACACACCTGGCAGGATCCTGATCCACTGTGAAACCACCATACACACTTGGAAGGACCTGATAGACTGTGAAAACCCGAAAAACCTGGCAGATCCTGATACACTGTGAAAAACCCATACACAACTGGCAGGATCCTGATACAATTTGAAACGCTCATGCACACCTGGCAGGATTCTGATACACTGTGTAACCCCCTTACACATCTGGAAGGATCCTGATGCACTGTGAAAACCCCATGCACATCTGGCAGGATCCTGATGCACTGTGAAAGCTCCATTCACATCTGGCAGGATCCTGATAAACTGTGAAACCCACATACACACCTGGCAGGATCCTGATAAACTGTGAAAACCCATACACACCTGGCAGGAACCTGATAAACTGTGAAATCCCCATAAACAAGTGGCAGGATCCTGATACACTGTGAAAACCCCAGAGACACCTGGCAGGATCCTGATAAACTGTGAAAGCCCCAAACACACCAGGCAGTATCCTGATAAACTGTGAAACCCCCAAACACACCTGGCAGCATCCTGATAAACTGTGAAACCCCATACACACCTGGCAGTATCCTGAAATACTGTGAAAACCCCATACACACCTTGAAGGATCCTGATACACTGTGAAACCCCCATACACACCTGGCAGGATCTTGATACACTGTGAAAACCCCATACACACCTGGCAGCATCCTGATCTACTGTGAAAACTCCATACACACCTGGCAGGATCCTGAAAAACTGTGAAAACCCCATGCACACCTGGCAGGATACTGATACTCTGTGAAAACCACATACACACTTGGCAGGATCCTGATACACTGTGAAAACCCTATACACACCTGGCAGGATACTGGTCCACTGTGAAAATCCCATACACACCTGGCAGGATGTTGATCCGCTGTGAAAACCCCATACACACCTGGCAGGATCTTGATACACTGTAAAAACCCCATACACACCTGGCAGGATACTGATAAACTGTGAAACCCCCATACACACCTGGCAGTATCCTGAAATACTGTGAAAACCCCATACACACCTTGAAGGATCCTGATACACTGTGAAACCCCCATACACACCTGGCAGGATCCTGATAAACTGTGAAAACACCATACACACCTGGCAGATTCCTGATAAACTGTGAAACCCCCATACACACCTGGCAGGATCCTGATAAACTGTGAAAATCCCATGCACACCTGGCAGGATCTTGATACACTGTGAAAACCCCAGACACACCTGGCAGGATACTGATAATCTGTGAAACCCCCATACACACCTGGCAGGAGCCTGTTAAACTGCGAAACCCCATACACTCCTGGCAGGATCCCGATAAACTGTGAAACCCCCATACACACCTGGCAGAATCCTGATATACAGTGAAACCCCCATACACACCTAGAAGGATCCTGATACATTGTGAAACACCCATACACACCTGGCAGGATCCTGATACACTTTGAAAACCCCGATACACACCTGGCAGGATCCTGATAAAATGTGAAAAACCCAGACACACCTGGCAGGATCCTGATAAACTATGAAACCCCCATACACACCTGGCAGGTTCCTGATCCACTGTGAGAACCCCATACACACCTGGCAGGATCCTGATGCACTGTGAAAATCCCATACACACCTGGCAGGATCCTGATAAACTATGAAACCTTCATACACACCTGGCAGGACTCTGATAAACTATGAAACCCCCAAACACACCTGGCAGGATCCTGATACACTGTGAAAACCCTATACACACCTGGCAGGATACTGATCCACTGTGAAAATCCCATACACACCTGGCAGGATGTTGATCCGCTGTGAAAACCCCATACACACCTGGCAGGATCTTGATACACTGTAAAAACCCCATACACACCTGGCAGGATACTGATAAACTGTGAAACCCCCATACACACCTGGCAGTATCCTGAAATACTGTGAAAACCCCATACACACCTTGAAGGATCCTGATACACTGTGAAAACCCGGTCACATTTGGCAGGATCCTGATACACTGTGAAACCCCCTACACACCTGGCAGGATCCTGATGCACTGTGAAACCCCGTTCAAATTTGGCAGGATCCTGATACACTGTGAAACCCCCTACACACCTGGCAGGATCCTGATCCACTGTGAAAACCCGGTCACATTTGGCAGGATCCTGATACACTGTGAAAACCCCAAACACACCTGGGAGGATCCTGATAGACTGTGAAACCCCATGCACACCTGGCAGGATCCTGATACACTGTGAAACCTTCATACACACCTGGAAGGATCCTGATACACTGTGAAAACCCCAAACACATCTGGCAGGATCCTGATACACTGTGAAACCCCATACACACCTGGCAGGATCCTGATCCACTGTGAAACCACCATACACACCTGCAAGAACCTGATAGACTGTGAAAACCCGAAACACATCTGGCAGGATCCTGATACACTGTGAAACCCCATACACACCTGGCATTCCTGATACACTGTGAAACACCCAGACACATCTAGAAGGATCCTGATGCACTGTGAAAACCCCATGCACATCTGGCAGGATCCTGATGCACTGTGAAAATCTCATTCACATCTAGCAGGATCCTGATCCACTGTGAAATCTCCATACACATTTGGCCGGATCCTGATACACTGTGAAAACCCTGTACACACCTGGCAGAATCCTGATCCACTGTGAAACCCCATTCACACCTGGCAGGATCCTGATACGCAGTGAAACCCCATTCACATCTGGCAGGATCCAGATACACTGTGAAACCCCATATACACCTGGCAGGATCCTGATTGACTGTGAAAACCCCATACACACCTGGCAGGATCCTGTTATAATGTGAAACCCCCTTCACATTTGGCAGGATCCTGATACACTGTGAAACCCCATACACACCTGGCAGGATCCTGATCCACTGTGAAAACCCAAACACACCTGGTAGGATCCTGATACACTGTGAAACCCCCATACACTCCTGGCAGGATCCTGATCCACTGTGAAAACCCCATACACACCTGGCAGGATCCTGTTATACTGTGAAACCCCCTTCACATTTGGCAGGATCCTGATACACTGTGAAAACCCCAAACACACCTGGGAGGATCCTGATACACTGTGAAACCCCATACACACCTGGCAGGATCCAGATACACTGTGAAACCTTCATACACACCTGGAAGGATCCTGATACACTGTGAAATCCCCAAACACATCTGGAAGGATCCTGATACACTGTGAAACCCCATACACACCTGGCAGGATCCTGATCCACTGTGAAACCACCATACACACTTGGAAGGACCTGATAGACTGTGAAAACCCGAAAAACCTGCAGATCCTGATACACTGTGAAAAACCCATACACAACTGGCAGGATCCTGATACAATTTGAAACGCTCATGCACACCTGGCAGGATCCTGATACACTGTGTAACCCCCTTACACATCTGGAAGGATCCTGATGCACTGTGAAAACCCCATGCACATCTGGCAGGATCCTGATGCACTGTGAAAGCTCCATTCACATCTGGCAGGATCCTGATAAACTGTGAAACCCACATACACACCTGGCAGGATCCTGATAATCTGTGAAAACCCCATACACACCTGGCAGGATCCTGATCCACTGTGAAACTTCCATACACATCTGACAAGATCCTGATACTCTGTGAAAACCCCGTACACACCTGGCAGGATCCTGATCCTCTGTGAAACCCCATTCACATCTGGCAGGATCCTGATAAACTGTGAAACCCACATGCACACCTGGCAGGATCCTGATCCACTGTGAAACCCCATACACACCAGGCATGATCCTGATAAACTGTGAAAACCACATACACACCAGGCAGGATCCTGATAAACTGTGAAACCCACATACACATCTGGCAGGATCCTGATACACTGTCAAAACCCCATACACACCTGGCAGGATCCTGATCCACTGTGAAAACCCAAACACACCTGGTAGGATCCTGATACACTGTGAAACCCCCATACACTCCTGGCAGGATCCTGATCCACTGTGAAAACCCCATACACACCTGGCAGGATCCTGTTATACTGTGAAACCCCCTTCACATTTGGCAGGATCCTGATACACTGTGAAAACCCCAAACACACCTGGGAGGATCCTGATACACTGTGAAACCCCATACACACCTGGCAGGATCCAGATACACTGTGAAACCTTCATACACACCTGGAAGGTTCCTGATACACTGTGAAATCCCCAAACACATCTGACAGGATCCTGATACACTGTGAAACCCCATACACACCTGGCAGGATCCTGATCCACTGTGAAACCACCATACACACTTGGAAGGACCTGATAGACTGTGAAAACCCGAAACACCTGGCAGATCCTGATACACTGTGAAAAACCCATACACACCTGGCAGGAGCCTGATACAATTTGAAACGCTCATGCACACCTGGCAGGATCCTGATCCTCTGTGAAACCCCATTCACATCTGGCAGGATCCTGATAAACTGTGAAACCCACATGCACACCTGGCAGGATCCTGATCCACTGTGAAACCCCATACACACCAGGCATGATCCTGATAAACTGTGAAAACCACATACACACCAGGCAGGATCCTGATAAACTGTGAAACCCACATACACATCTGGCAGGATCCTGATACACTGTCAAAACCCCATACACACCTGGCAGGATCCTGATCCACTGTGACACACCTGGCAGGATCCTGTTATACTGTGAAACCCCCTTCACATTTGGCAGGATCCTGATACACTGTGAAAAAACCAAACACACCTGGGAGGATCCTGATACACTGTGAAACCCCATACACACCTGGCAGGATCCAGATACACTGTGAAACCTTCATACACACCTGGAAGGATCCTGATACACTGTGAAATCCCCAAACACATCTGGCAGGATCCTGATACACTGTGAAACCCCATACACACCTGGCAGGATCCTGATCCCCTGTGAAACCACCATACATACTTGGAAGGACCTGATAGACTGTGAAAACCCGAAACACCTGGCAGATCCTGATACACTGTGAAAAACCCATACACACCTGGCAGGATACTGATACAATTTGAAACGCTCATGCACACCTGGCAGGATCCTGATACACTGTGTATCCCCCTTACACATCTGGAAGGATCCTGATGCACTGTGAAAACCCCATGCACATCTGGCAGGATCCTGATGCACTGTGAAAGCTCCATTCACATCTGGCAGGATCCTGATAAACTGTGAAACCCACATACACACCTGGCAGGATCCTGATCCACTGTGAAAACCCCATACACACCTGGAAGAATCCGGATGCACTGTGAAAACCCCCAAGCACACCTGGAAGGATCCTGATACACTGTGAAAACCCCCATACACACCTGGCAGGATCCTGTTATACTGTGAAACCCCCTTCACATTTGGCAGGATCCTGATACACTGTGAAACCCCATGCACAACTGGCAGGATCCTGATCCACTGTGAAAACCCCATACACACCTGATAGGATCCTGATACACTGTGAAACCCCCATACACACTTGGCAGGATCCTGAGCCACTGTGAAAACCCCATACACACCTGGCAGGATTATGTTATACTGTGAAACCCCTTTCACATTTGGCAGGATCCTGAAACACTGAGAAAACCCCATGCACACCTGGCAGGATCCTGATGCACTGTGAAACCCCGTTCACATTTGGCAGGATCCTGATACACTGTGAAACCCCCTACACACCTGGCAGGATCCTGATCCACTGTGAAAACCCGGTCACATCTGGCAGGATCCTGATACACTGTGAAAACCCCAAACACACCTGGGAGGATCCTGATAGACTGTGAAACCCCATACACACCTGGCAGGATCCTGATACACTGTGAAACCTTCATACACACCTGGAAGGTTCCTGATACACTGTGAAAACCCCAAACACATCTGGCAGGATCCTGATACACTGTGAAACCCCATACACACCTGGCAGGATCCTGATTCACTGTGAAACCACCATACACACCTGCAAGGACCTGATAGACTGAGAAAACCCAAAACACATCTGGAAGGATCCTGATACACTGTGAAACCCCATACACACCTGGCAGGATCCTGATACACTGTGAAACACCCAGACACATCTAGAAGGATCCTGATGCACTGTGAAAACCCCATGCACATCTGGCAGGATCCTGATGCACTGTGAAAATCTCATTCACATCCAGCAGGATCCTGATCCACTGTGAAATCTCCATATACATTTGGCCGGATCCTGATACAGTGTGAAAACCCTGTACACACCTGGCAGTATCCTGATCCACTGTGAAACCCCATTCACATCTGGCAGGATCCTGATACGCAGTGAAACCCCATTCACATCTGGCAGGATCCTGATCCACTGTGAAACCCCATATACACCTGGCAGGATCCTGATCCACTGTGAAACCCCCATACACACTTGGCAGGATCTTGAGCCACTGTGAAAACCCCATACACACCTGGCAGGATTATGTTATACTGTGAAACCCCCTTCACATTTGGCAGGATCCTGAAACACTGTGAATACCCCATGCACACCTGGCAGGATCCTGATGCACTGTGAAACCCCGTTCACATTTGGCAGGATCCTGATACACTGTGAAACCCCCTACACACCTGGCTGGATCCTGATCCACTGTGAAAACCCGGTCACATTTGGCAGGATCCTGATACACTGTGAAACCCCCTACACACCTGGCAGGATCCTGATGCACTGTGAAACCCCGTTCACATTTGGCAGGATCCTGATACACTGTGAAACCCCCTACACACCTGGCAGGATCCTGATCCACTGTGAAAACCCGGTCACATTTGGCAGGATCCTGATACACTGTGAAAACCCCAAACACACCTGGGAGGATCCTGATAGACTGTGAAAACCCATACACACCTGGCAGGATCCTAATACACTGTGAAACCTTCATACACACCTGGAAGGATCCTGATACACTGTGAAAACCCCAAACACATCTGGCATGATCCTGATACACTGTGAAACCCCATACACACCTGGCAGGATCCTGATCCACTGTGAAACCACCATACACACCTGCAAGGACCTGATAGACTGTGAAAACCCGAAACACATCTGGCAGGATCCTGATGCACTGTGAAACCCCATACACACCTGGCAGGATCCTGACATACTGTGAAACACCCAGACACATCTAGAAGGATCCTGATGCACTGTGAAAACCCCATGCACAACTGGCAGGATCATGATGCACTGTGAAAATCTCATTCACATCTAGCAGGATCCTGATCCACTGTGAAATCTCCATACACACCTGGCAGAATCCTGATCCACTGTGAAACCCCATTCACATCTGGCAGGATCCTGATACGCAGTGAAACCCCATTCACATCTGGCAGGATCCAGATACACTGTGAAACCCCATATACACCTGGCAGGATCCTGATCCTCTGTGAAAACCCCATCCACACCTGGCAGGATCCTGTTATAATGTGAAACCCCCTTCACATTTGGCAGGATCCTGATACACTGTGAAACCCCATACACACCTGGCAGGATCCTGATCCACTGTGAAACCCCCATACACACCTGGCAGGATCCTGATCCACTGTGAAAACCCCATACACATCTGGCAGGATCCTGTTATACTGTGAAGCCCCCTTCACATTTGGCAGGATCCTGATACACTGTGAAAACCCCAAACACACCTGGGAGGATCCTGATACACTGTGAAACCCCATACACACCTGGCAGGATACTGATCCACTGTGAAACCACCATACACACTTGGAAGGACCTGATAGACTGTGAAAACTCGAAACACCTGGCAGATCCTGATACACTGTGAAAAACCCACACACACCTGGCAGGATCATGATAGAATTTGAAACGCTCATGCACACCTGGCAGGATCCTGATACACTGTGTAACCCCCTTACACATCTGGAAGGATCCTGATGCACTGTGAAAACCCCATGCACATCTGGCAGGATCCTGATGCACTGTGAAAGCTCCATTCACATCTGGCAGGATCCTGATAAACTGTGAAACCCACATACACACCTGGCAGGATCCTGATAATCTGTGAAAACCCCATACACACCTGGCAGGATCCTGATACACTGTGAAAATTCCATACACATCTGGCAAGATCCTGATACTCTGTGAAAACCCCGTACACACCTGGCAGGATCCTGATCCTCTGTGAAACCCCATTCACATCTGGCAGGATCCTGATTAGCTGTGAAACCCACATGCACACCTGGCAGGATCCTGATCCACTGTGAAACCCCATACACACCAGGCATGATCCTGATAAACTGTGAAAACCACATACACACCAGGCAGGATCCTGATAAACTGTGAAACCCACATACACATCTGGCAGGATCCTGATACACTGTCAAAACCCCATACACACCTGTCAGGATCCTGATCCACTGTGAAAAACAAACACACCTAGTAGGATCCTGATACACTGTGAAACCCCCATACACACCTGGCAGGATCCTGATCCACTGTGAAAACCCCATACACACCTGGCAGGATCCTGTTATACTGTGAAACCCCCTTCACATTTGGCAGGATCCTGATACACTGTGAAAACCCCAAACACACCTGGGAGGATCCTGATACACTGTGAAACCCCATACACACCTGGCAGGATCCAGATACCCTGTGAAACCTTCATACACACCTGGAAGGATCCTGATACACTGTGAAATCCCCAAACACATCTGGCAGGATCCTGATACACTGTGAAACCCCATACACACCTGGCAGGATCCTGATCCACTGTGAAACCACCATACACACTTGGAAGGACCTGATAGACTGTGAAAACCCGAAACACCTGGCAGATCCTGATACACTGTGAAAAACCCATACACACCTGGCAGGATCCTGATACAATTTGAAACGCTCATGCACACCTGGCAGGATCCTGATACACTGTGTAACCCCCTTACACATCTGGAAGGATCCTGATGCACTGTGAAAACCCCATGCACATCTGGCAGGATCCTGATGCACTGTGAAAGCTCCATTCACATCTGGCAGGATCCTGAGAAACTGTGAAACCCACATACACACCTGGCAGGATCCTGATCCACTGTGAAAACCCCATACACACCTGGAAGAATCCGGATGCACTGTGAAAACCCCCAAGCACACCTGGAAGGATCCTGATACACTGTGAAAACCCCCATACACACCTGGCAGGATCCTGTTATACTGTGAAACCCCCTTCACATTTGGCAGGATCCTGATACACTGTGAAACCCCCTACACACCTGGCAGGATCCTGATGCACTGTGAAACCCCGTTCACATTTGGCAGGATCCTGATACACTGTGAAACCCCCTACACACCTGGCAGGATCCTGATCCACTGTGAAAACCCGGTCACATTTGGCAGGATCCTGATACACTGTGAAAACCCCAAACACACCTGGGAGGATCCTGATAGACTGTGAAACCCCATACACACCTGGCAGGATCCTGATACACTGTGAAACCTTCATACACACCTGGAAGGATCCTGATAGACTGTGAAAACCCGAAACACATCTGGCAGGATCCTGATACACTGTGAAACCCCATACACACCTGGCAGGATCCTGATACACTGTGAAACACCCAGACACATCTAGAAGGATCCTGATGCACTGTGAAAACCCCATGCACATCTGGCAGGATCCTGATGCACTGTGAAAATCTCATTCACATCTAGCAGGATCCTGATCCACTGTGAAATCTCCATACACATTTGGCCGGATCCTGATCCACTGTGAAAACCCTGTACACACCTGGCAGAATCCTGATCCACTGTGAAACCCCATTCACATCTGGCAGGATCCTGATACGCAGTGAAACTCCATTCACATCTGGCAGGATCCAGATACACTGTGAAACCCCATATACACCTGGCAGGATCCTGATCCACTGTGAAAACCCCATACACACCTGGCAGGATCCTGTTATAATGTGAAACCCCCTTCACATTTGGCAGGATCCTGATACACTGTGAAACCCCATACACACCTGGCAGGATCCTGATCCACTGTGAAAACCCAAACACACCTGGTAGGATCCTGATACACTGTGAAACCCCCATACACACCTGGCAGGATCCTGATCCACTGTGAAAACCCCATACACACCTGGCAGGATCCTGTTATACTGTGAAACCCCCTTCACATTTGGCAGGATCCTGATACACTGTGAAAACCCCAAACACACCTGGGAGGATCCTGATACACTGTGAAACCCCATACACACCTGGCAGGATCCTGATCCACTGTGAAACCACCATACACACTTGGAAGGACCTGATAGACTGTGAAAACCCGAAACACCTGGCAGATCCTGATACACTGTGAAAAACCCACACACACCTGGCAGGATCCTGATACAATTTGAAACACTCATGCACACCTGGCAGGATCCTGATACACTGTGTAACCCCCTTACACATCTGGAAGGATCCTGATGCACTGTGAAAACCCCATGCACATCTGGCAGGATCCTGATGCACTGTGAAAGCTCCATTCACATCTGGCAGGATCCTGATAAACTGTGAAACCCACATACACACCTGGCAGGATCCTGATAATCTGTGAAAACCCCATACACACCTGGCAGGATCCTGATACACTGTGAAAATTCCATACACATCTGGCAAGATCCTGATACTCTGTGAAAACCCCGTGCACACCTGGCAGGATCCTGATCCTCTGTGAAACCCCATTCACATCTGGCAGAATCCTGATAAACTGTGAAACCCACATGCACACCTGGCAGGATCCTGATCCTCTGTGAAACCCCATTCACATCTTGCAGGATCCTGATAAACTGTGAAAACCACATACACACCAGGCAGGATCCTGATAAACTGTGAAACCCACATACACATCTGGCAGGATCCTGATACACTGTCAAAACCCCATACACACCTGGCAGGATCCTGATCCACTGTGAAAAAAAACACACCTGGTAGGATCCTGATACACTGTGAAACCCCCATACACACCTGGCAGGATCCTGATCCACTGTGAAAACCCCATACACACCTGGCAGGATCCTGTTATACTGTGAAACCCCCTTCACATTTGGCAGGATCCTGATACACTGTGAAAACCCCAAACACACCTGGGAGGATCCTGATACACTGTGAAACCCCATACACACCTGGCAGGATCCAGATACACTGTGAAACCTTCATACACACCTGGAAGGATCCTGATACACTGTGAAATCCCCAAACACATCTGGCAGGATCCTGATACACTGTGAAACCCCATACACACCTGGCAGGATCCTGATCCACTGTGAAACCACCATACACACTTGGAAGGACCTGATAGACTGTGAAAACCCGAAACACCTGGCAGATCCTGATACACTGTGAAAAACCCATACACACCTGGCAGGATCCTGATACAATTTGAAACGCTCATGCACACCTGGCAGGATCCTGATACACTGTGTAACCCCCTTACACATCTGGAAGGATCCTGATGCACTGTGAAAACCCCATGCACATCTGGCAGGATCCTGATGCACTGTGAAAGCTCCATTCACATCTGGCAGGATCCTGATAAACTGTGAAACCCACATACACACCTGGCAGGATCCTGATCCACTGTGAAAACCCCATGCACACCTGGAAGAATCCGGATGCACTGTGAAAACCCCCAAGCACACCTGGAAGGATCCTGATACACTGTGAAAACCCCCATACACACCTGGCAGGATCCTGTTATACTGTGAAACCCCCTTCACATTTGGCAGGATCCTGATACACTGTGAAACCCCATGCACTACTGGCAGGATCCTGATCCACTGTGAAAACCCCATACACACCTGATAGGATCCTGATACACTGTGAAACCCCCATACACACTTGGCAGGATCCTGAGCCACTGTGAAAACCCCATACACACCTGGCAGGATTATGTTATACTGTGAAACCCCCTTCACATTTGGCAGGATCCGGAAACAGTGTGAAAACCCCATGCACACCTGGCAGGATCCTGATCCACTGTGAAAACCCGGTCACATTTGGCAGGATCCTGATACACTGTGAAAACCCCAAACACACCTGGGAGGATCCTGATAGACTGTGAAACCCCATACACACCTGGCAGGATCCTGATACACTGTGAAACCTTCATACACACCTGGAAGGATCCTGATACACTGTGAAAACCCCAAACACATCTGGCAGGATCCTGATACACTGTGAAACCCCATACACACCTGGCAGGATCCTGATCCACTGTGAAACCACCATACACACCTGCAAGTACCTGATAGACTGTGAAAACCCAAAACACATCTGGCAGGATCCTGATACACTGTGAAACCCCATACACACCTGGCAGGATCCTGATACACTGTGAAACACCCAGACACATCTAGAAGGATCCTGATGCACTGTGAAAACCCCATGCACATCTGTCAGGATCCTGATGCACTGTGAAAATCTCATTCACATCTAGCAGGATCCTGATCCACTGTGAAATCTCCATACACATTTGGCCGGATCCTGATACGCAGTGAAACTCCATTCACATCTGTCAGGATCCTGATCCGCAGTGAAACCCCATTCACATCTGTCACGATCCAGATACACTGTGAAACCCCATATACACCTGGCAGGATCCTGATCCACTGTGAAAACCCCATACACACCTGGCAGGATCCTGTTATAATGTGAAACCCCCTTCACATTTGGCAGGATCCTGATACACTGTGAAACCCCATACACACCTGGCAGGATCCTGATAATCTGGGAAATCCCTGACACACCAGGCAGGCTCCTGATCCACTGTGAAAACCCCATACACACCTGGCAGGATCCTGATCCACTGTGAAACCCCATTCACATCTGGCAGGATCCTGATCCGCAGTGAAACCCCATTCACATCTGTCAGGATCCAGATACACTGTGAAACCCCATATACACCTGGCAGGATCCTGATCCACTGTGAAAACCCCATACACACCTGGCAGGATCCTGTTATAATGTGAAACCCCCTTCACATTTGGCAGGATCCTGATACACTGTGAAACCCCATACACACCTGGCAGGATCCTGATAATCTGG
This sequence comes from Heterodontus francisci, assembly GCF_036365525.1. Classification (NCBI taxonomy): domain Eukaryota; kingdom Metazoa; phylum Chordata; class Chondrichthyes; order Heterodontiformes; family Heterodontidae; genus Heterodontus; species Heterodontus francisci. The sequence goes on along the minus strand of NW_027140986.1, from coordinate 2,979,640 downwards.
GAAATCCCTGACACACCAGGCAGGCTCCTGATCCACTGTGAAAACCCCATACACACCTGGCAGGATCCTGATCCACTGTGAAAACTCCATACACATCTGGCAAGATCCTGATACTCTGTGAAAACCCCGGACACACCTGGCAGGATCCTGATCCACTGTGAAACCCCATTCACATCAGGCAGGATCCTGATAAACTGTGAAACCCACATGCACACCTGGCAGGATCCTGATCCACTGTGAAACCCCATACACACCAGGCATGATCCTGATAAACTGTGAAAACCCCATACACACCAGGCAGGATCCTGATAAACTGTGAAACCCACATACACATCTGGCAGGATCCTGATACACTGTGAAAACCCCATACACACCTGGCAGGATCCTGATACACTGTGAAAACCCCATACACACCTGGCATGATCCTGATAAACTGTGAAAGCCCATACACACGATGCAGGATCCTGGTACACTGTGAAACACCCATACACATCTGGAAGGGTCCTGATGGACTGTGAAAACCCCAAACACATCTGGCAGGATACTGATGCACTGTGAAAACCCCAATCACAACTGGCAGGATCCTGATAAACTGTGAAACCCCCATACACACCTGGCAGGATCCTGATAAACTGTGAAAACCCCAGACACACCTGGCAGGATCCTGATAAACTGTGAAACCCACATACACCCCTGGCAGGATCCTGATACACTGTGAAAACCCAAACACACGATGCAGGATCCTGATACACTGTGAAACGCCCATACACATCTGGAAGGATTCTGATGCACTGTGAAATCCCCATACACATCTGGCAGGATCCTGATGCACTGTGAGATCCCCATTCACATCTGGCAGGATCCTGATACGCAGTGAAACCCCATTCACATCTGGCAGGATCCTGATACACTGTGCAACCCCATACACAATTGCCAGGATCCTGATCCACTGTGAAATCCCCACACACACCTGGAAGGATCCGGATACACTGAGAAAACCCCCATACACACCTGGAAGGATCCTGATACACTGCGAAAACCCCCATACACACCTGGCAGGATCCTGATCCACTGTGAAAACCCCATACACACCTGGCAGGATCATGTTATCCTGTGAAACCCCGTTCACATTTGACAGGATCCTGATACACTGTGAAACCCCGTTCACATTTGGCAGGATCCGGATACACTGTGAAACCCCATACACACCTGGCAGGATCCTGATACACTGTGAAACCCCGTTCACATTTGGCAGGATCCTGATACACTATGAAATGCCCAAACACACCTGGGAGGATCCTGATGCACTGTGAAACCCCATACACACCTGAAAGGATCCGGATACACTGTGAAAACCCCCATACACACCTGGAAGGATCCTGATACACTGTGAAAACCCCATACACACCTGGCAGTATCCTGTTATACTGTGAAATCCCCTCACATTTGGCAGGATCCTGATACACTGTGAAACCCCATACACACCTGGCAGGATCCTGATCCTCTGTGAAACCCCGTTTACATTAGGCAGGATCCTGATACACTGTGAAACCCCGTTCACATTTGGCAGGATCCTGATACACTGTGAAACCCCAAGCACACCTGGCAGGATCCTGATCTACTGTGAAACCCCGTTCACATTTCGCAGGATCCTGATACACTGTGAAAACCCCAAACACACCTGGGAGGATCCTGATACACTGTGAAACCCCATACACATCTGGCAGGATCCTGAGCCACTGTGAAACACTCATACACACCTGGAAGGATCCTGATACACTGTGAAATACCCAAACACATCTGGCAGGATCCTGATCCACTGTGAAAACCCATACACACCTGGAAGGATCCTGATCCACTGTGAAACCCCCATGCACACCAGGAAGGATCAGGATACACTGTGAAAATGCAAAACACACCTGGGAGGATCCTGATACACTGTGAAACCCAATACACACCTGGCAGGATCCTGATCCACTGTGAAACCCCCATACACACCTTGAAGGATCCTGATAAACTGTGAAAACTCGAAAAACATCTGGCAGGATCCTTTTGCACTGTGTAACTCCCATACACATCTGGAAGGATCCTGATGCACTGTGAAACACCCATACACACCTGGCAGGATCCTGATAATCTGTGAAAACCCCAGACACACCAGGCAGGATCCTGATAAACTGTGAAACCCCCATACACACCAGGCAGGATCCTGATACACTGTGAAATCCCCATACACACCTGGCAGTATACTGATAAACTGTGAAACCCACATACACACCTGGCAGGATACTGATGAACTGTGAAACCCCCAGACACACCAGGCCGGATCCTGATAAACTGTGAAACCCCCATACACACCTGGCAGGACCCTGATAAACTGTGGGTCCCCAAACACTCGATGCAGGATCCTGATACACTGTGAAAACCTCAGACACATCTGGAAGGATCCTGATGCATTGTGAAAACTCCATACACATCTGGCATGATGCTGATGCACTGTGAAAACCCCATTCACATCTGGCAGAAACCTGATAAACTGTGAAACCCCCGGACACACCAGGCAGGATACTGATAAAATGTGAAACCCCCATACACACCTGGCAGGATCCTGAAAAACTGTGAAACACCCATACACACCTGGCAGGATCCTGATAAACTGTGACACCCACATACACACCAGGCAGGTTCCTGATAACTGTGAAAACCCCATACACACCTGGCAGGATCCTGATACTCTGTGAAAACCCCATACACATCTGGCAGGATCCTGATGCACTGTGAAAACCCCACTCACATCTGGCAGGATCCTGATAAACTGTGAAACCCACATACTCACCTGGCAGGATCCTGATAAACTGTGAAACCCCCAGACACAGCAGGAAGGATACCGATAAACTGTGAAAACCCCATACACACCTGGCAGGATCCTGATAAACTGTGAAACCCCCATACACACCTGCCGGGATCCTGATAAACTGTGAAACCCACATACACAACTGGCAGGATCCTGATAAACTGTGAAACCCCAATACATACCTGGAAGGATCCTGATAAACTGTGAAAACCCCATACACACCTGGCAGGATCCTGATACACTGTGAAAACCCCATACACACCTGGCAGGATCCTGATAAACTGTGAAACCCCCATACACACCTGGCAGGATCCTGATACACTGTGAAACCCCCATACACACCTGGCATCATACTGATAAACTGTGCAACCCACATACACACCTGGCAGGATCCTGATAAACTGTGAAACCCCCATACACACCTGGCAGGATCCTGATAAACTGTGAAACCCCCATACACACCTGGCAGGATCCTGATAAACTGTGAAAAGCCCATACACACCTGGCAGGATCCTGATACACAGTAAAAAGCCCATACACACCTGGCAGGATCCTGATAGACTGTGAAATCCCCATGCACACCTGGCAGGATCCTGATAGACTGTGAAACACCCATACACACCTGGCAGGATCCTGATAAACTGTGAAACCCCCATGCACACCTGGCAGGATGCTGATAAACTGTGAAACACACATGCACACCTGGCAGGATAGTGATACACTGTGAAAACCCCATACACACCTGGCAGGATCCTGATAAACTGTGAAAGCCCATACACACGATGCAGGATCCTGGTACACTGTGAAACACCCATACACATCTGGAAGGGTCCCGATGGACTGTGAAAACCCCATACACATCTGGCAGGATACTGATGCACTGTGAAAACCCCATTCACAACTGGCAGGATCCTGATAAACTGTGAAACTCACATACACACCTGGCAGGATCCTGATAAACTGTGAAACCCCCATACACACCTGGCAGGAACTTGATAAAATGTGAAAATCCCAGGCACACCTGGCAGGATCCTGATAAACTGTGAAACCCACATACACATCTGGCAGGATCCTGATACACTGTGAAAACCCCATAAACACCTGGCAGGATCCTGATACACTGTGAAAACCCCATACACACCTGGCAGGATCCTGATAAACTGTGAAACCCCAAACACACGATGCAGGATCCTGATACACTGTGAAACGCCCATACACATCTGGAGGAATTCTGATGCACTGTGAAATCCCCATACACATCTGGCAGGATCCTGATGCACTGTGAAATCCCCATTCACATCTGGCAGGATCCTGATCCACTGTGAAATCTCCATTCACATCTGGCAGGATCCTGATCCACTGTGAAACCCCCATACACACCTTGAAGGATCCTGATAAACTGTGAAAACTCGAAAAACATCTGGCAGGATCCTGATGCACTGTGTAACTCCCATACACATCTGGAAGGATCCTGATGCACTGTGAAACACCCATACACACCTGGCAGGATCCTGATAATCTGTGAAAACCCCAGACACACCAGGCAGGATCCTGATAAACTGTGAAACCCCCATACACACCAGGCAGGATCCTGATACACTGTGAAATCCCCATACACACCTGGCAGTATACTGATAAACTGTGAAACCCACATACACACCTGGCAGGATACTGATGAACTGTGAAACCCCCAGACACACCAGGCCGGATCCTGATAAACTGTGAAACCCCCATACACACCTGGCAGGACCCTGATAAACTGTGGGTCCCCAAACACTCGATGCAGGATCCTGATACACTGTGAAAACCTCAGACACATCTGGAAGGATCCTGATGCATTGTGAAAACTCCATACACATCTGGCATGATGCTGATGCACTGTGAAAACCCCATTCACATCTGGCAGAAACCTGATAAACTGTGAAACCCCCGGACACACCAGGCAGGATACTGATAAAATGTGAAACCCCCATACACACCTGGCAGGATCCTGAAAAACTGTGAAACACCCATACACACCTGGCAGGATCCTGATAAACTGTGACACCCACATACACACCAGGCAGGTTCCTGATAACTGTGAAAACCCCATACACACCTGGCAGGATCCTGATACTCTGTGAAAACCCCATACACATCTGGCAGGATCCTGATGCACTGTGAAAACCCCACTCACATCTGGCAGGATCCTGATAAACTGTGAAACCCACATACTCACCTGGCAGGATCCTGATAAACTGTGAAACCCCCAGACACAGCAGGAAGGATACCGATAAACTGTGAAAACCCCATACACACCTGGCAGGATCCTGATAAACTGTGAAACCCCCATACACACCTGCCGGGATCCTGATAAACTGTGAAACCCACATACACAACTGGCAGGATCCTGATAAACTGTGAAACCCCAATACATACCTGGAAGGATCCTGATAAACTGTGAAAACCCCATACACACCTGGCAGGATCCTGATACACTGTGAAAACCCCATACACACCTGGCAGGATCCTGATAAACTGTGAAACCCCCATACACACCTGGCAGGATCCTGATACACTGTGAAACCCCCATACACACCTGGCATCATACTGATAAACTGTGCAACCCACATACACACCTGGCAGGATCCTGATAAACTGTGAAACCCCCATACACACCTGGCAGGATCCTGATAAACTGTGAAACCCCCATACACACCTGGCAGGATCCTGATAAACTGTGAAAAGCCCATACACACCTGGCAGGATCCTGATACACAGTAAAAACCCCATACACACCTGGCAGGATCCTGATAGACTGTGAAATCCCCATGCACACCTGGCAGGATCCTGATAGACTGTGAAACCCCCATACACACCAGGAAGGATCATGATACACTGTGAAAAGCCCAAACACACCTGGGAGGATCTTGATACACTGTGAAACTCAATACACACCTGGCAGGATCCTGATCCACTGTGAAACCCCCATACACACCAGGAAGGATCATGATACACTGTGAAAAGCCCAAACACACCTGGGAGGATCTTGATACACTGTGAAACTCAATACACACCTTGAAAGATCCTGATACACTGTGAAAACCCTAAAAACATCTGACAGGATCCTGATACGCGGTGTACCTCCCATACACATCTGGAAGGATCCTGATGCACTGTGAAACCCCCATACACACCTGGCCGGATCGTTATAATCTGTGAAAACCCCAGACACACCAGGCAGGATCCTGATAAACTGTGAAACCCCCATACACACCTGGCAGGATCGTGATACACTGTGTAACCCATATAAACACCTGGCAGGATCCTGATAAACTGTGAAACCCCCATACACACCAGGCAGGATGCTGATACACTGTGAAATCCCCATACACACCTGGCAGGATACTGATAAACTGTGAAACCCACATACACACCTGGCAGGATCCTGATGAACTGTGAAACCCCCAGACACACCAGGCAGGATCCTGATAAACTGTGAAACCCCCATACACACCTGGCAGGAACCAGATAAACTGTGGGTCCCCAAACACTCGATGCAGGATCCTGATACACTGTGAAACCCTCAATCTCATCTGGAAGGATCCTGATGCGTTGTGAAAATCCCATACAAATCTGGCAGAAACCTGATAAACTGTGAAACCCCCGGACACACCAGGCAGGATACTGATAAAATGTGAAACCCCCATACACACCTGGCAGGATCCTGATAAACTGTGAAACACCCATACACACCTGGCAGGATCCTGATAAACTGTGACACCCACATACACACCTGGCAGGATCCTGATAACTGTGAAACCCCCATACACACCTGGCAGGATCCTGATACTCTGTGAAAACCCCATACACACGTGGCAGGATCCTGATCCACCGTGAAACCCCATGCACACCAGGCAGGATCCTGATAAACTGTGAAACCCACATAAACACCTGGCAGGAGCCTGATAAACTCTGAAACCCACATACACACCTGCAGGATCCTGTTATACTGTGAAACCCCATACACACGTGGCAGGATCCTGATACACTGTGAAACACCCATACACATCTGGAAGGATCCTGATGCACTGTGAAAACCCCATACACATCAGACAGGATCCAGATGCACTGTGAAAACCCCACTCACATCTGGCAGGATACTGATAAACTGTGAATCCCCCATACACACATGGCAGGATACTGATAAACTGTGAAACACACATGCACACCTGGCAGGATACTGAGACACTGTGAAAACCCGATACACACCTGGCAGGATCCTGATGAACTGTGAAACCCACATAAACACCTGACATGACCCTGATATACTGTGAAACCCCATACACACGTGGCAGGATCCTGATACACTGTGAAACACCCAGACACATCTGGAAGGATCCTGATGCACTGTGAAAACCCCATGCATATCAGGCAGGATCCTGATGCACTGTGAAAACCCCACTCACATCTGGCAGGATCCTGATAAACTGTGAAACCCACATACTCACCTGGCAGGATACTGATAAACTGTGAAACCCCCAGACATACCAGGAAGGATACCGATAAACTGTGAAAACCCCATACACACCTGGCAGGATCCTGATAAAATGTGAAACCCCCATGCACACCTGCCGGGATCCTGATAAACTGTGAAAACCCCATACACACCTGGCAGGATCCTGATAAAATGTGAAACCCCCATGCACACCTGCCGGGATCCTGATAAACTGTGAAACCCCCATACACACCTGGCAGGACCCTGATAAACTGTGGGTCCCCAAACACTCGATGCAGGATCCTGATACACTGTGAAAACCTCAGACACATCTGGAAGGATCCTGATGCATTGTGAAAACTCCATACACATCTGGCATGATGCTGATGCACTGTGAAAACCCCATTCACATCTGGCAGAAACCTGATAAACTGTGAAACCCCCGGACACACCAGGCAGGATACTGATAAAATGTGAAACCCCCATACACACCTGGCAGGATCCTGAAAAACTGTGAAACACCCATACACACCTGGCAGGATCCTGATAAACTGTGACACCCACATACACACCAGGCAGGTTCCTGATAACTGTGAAAACCCCATACACACCTGGCAGGATCCTGATACTCTGTGAAAACCCCATACACATCTGGCAGGATCCTGATGCACTGTGAAAACCCCACTCACATCTGGCAGGATCCTGATAAACTGTGAAACCCACATACTCACCTGGCAGGATCCTGATAAACTGTGAAACCCCCAGACACAGCAGGAAGGATACCGATAAACTGTGAAAACCCCATACACACCTGGCAGGATCCTGATAAACTGTGAAACCCCCATACACACCTGCCGGGATCCTGATAAACTGTGAAACCCACATACACAACTGGCAGGATCCTGATAAACTGTGAAACCCCAATACATACCTGGAAGGATCCTGATAAACTGTGAAAACCCCATACACACCTGGCAGGATCCTGATACACTGTGAAAACCCCATACACACCTGGCAGGATCCTGATAAACTGTGAAACCCCCATACACACCTGGCAGGATCCTGATACACTGTGAAACCCCCATACACACCTGGCATCATACTGATAAACTGTGCAACCCACATACACACCTGGCAGGATCCTGATAAACTGTGAAACCCCCATACACACCTGGCAGGATCCTGATAAACTGTGAAACCCCCATACACACCTGGCAGGATCCTGATAAACTGTGAAAAGCCCATACACACCTGGCAGGATCCTGATACACAGTAAAAACCCCATACACACCTGGCAGGATCCTGATAGACTGTGAAATCCCCATACACACCTGGCAGGATCCTGATAGACTGTGAAACACCCATACACACCTGGCAGGATCCTGATAAACTGTGAAACCCCCATGCACACCTGGCAGGATACTGATAAACTGTGAAACACACATGCACACCTGGCAGGATCCTGATAGACTGTGAAATCCCCATACACACCTGGCAGGATCCTGATAGACTGTGAAACACCCATACACACCTGGCAGGATCCTGATAAACTGTGAAACCCCCATGCACACCTGGCAGGATACTGATACACTGTGAAAACCCCATACACACCTGGCAGGATCCTGATAAACTGTGAAAGCCCATACACACGATGCAGGATCCTGGTACACTGTGAAACACCCATACACATCTGGAAGGGTCCCGATGGACTGTGAAAACCCCATACACATCTGGCAGGATACTGATGCACTGTGAAAACCCCATTCACAACTGGCAGGATCCTGATAAACTGTGAAACTCACATACACACCTGGCAGGATCCTGATAAACTGTGAAACCCCCATACACACCTGGCAGGAACTTGATAAAATGTGAAAATCCCAGGCACACCTGGCAGGATCCTGATAAACTGTGAAACCCACATACACATCTGGCAGGATCCTGATACACTGTGAAAACCCCATAAACACCTGGCAGGATCCTGATACACTGTGAAAACCCCATACACACCTGGCAGGATCCTGATAAACTGTGAAACCCCAAACACACGATGCAGGATCCTGATACACTGTGAAACGCCCATACACATCTGGAGGAATTCTGATGCACTGTGAAATCCCCATACACATCTGGCAGGATCCTGATGCACTGTGAAATCCCCATTCACATCTGGCAGGATCCTGATCCACTGTGAAATCTCCATTCACACCTGGCAGGATCCTGATAAACTGTGACACCCACATACACACCTGGCAGGATCCTGATAACTGTGAAACCCCCATACACACCTGGCAGGATCCTGATACTCTGTGAAAACCCCATACACACGTGGCAGGATCCTGATCCACCGTGAAACCCCATGCACACCAGGCAGGATCCTGATAAACTGTGAAACCCACATAAACACCAGGCAGGAGCCTGATAAACTCTGAAACCCACATACACACCTGCAGGATCCTGTTATACTGTGAAACCCCATACACACGTGGCAGGATCCTGATACACTGTGAAACACCCATACACATCTGGAAGGATCCTGATGCACTGTGAAAACCCCATACACATCAGACAGGATCCAGATGCACTGTGAAAACCCCACTCACATCTGGCAGGATACTGATAAACTGTGAATCCCCCATACACACATGGCAGGATACTGATAAACTGTGAAACACACATGCACACCTGGCAGGATACTGAGACACTGTGAAAACCCGATACACACCTGGCAGGATCCTGATGAACTGTGAAACCCACATAAACACCTGACATGACCCTGATATACTGTGAAACCCCATACACACGTGGCAGGATCCTGATACACTGTGAAACACCCAGACACATCTGGAAGGATCCTGATGCACTGTGAAAACCCCATGCATATCAGGCAGGATCCTGATGCACTGTGAAAACCCCACTCACATCTGGCAGGATCCTGATAAACTGTGAAACCCACATACTCACCTGGCAGGATACTGATAAACTGTGAAACCCCCAGACATACCAGGAAGGATACCGATAAACTGTGAAAACCCCATACACACCTGGCAGGATCCTGATAAAATGTGAAACCCCCATGCACACCTGCCGGGATCCTGATAAACTGTGAAAACCCCATACACACCTGGCAGGATCCTGATAAAATGTGAAACCCCCATGCACACCTGCCGGGATCCTGATAAACTGTGAAACCCCCATACACACCTGGCAGGACCCTGATAAACTGTGGGTCCCCAAACACTCGATGCAGGATCCTGATACACTGTGAAAACCTCAGACACATCTGGAAGGATCCTGATGCATTGTGAAAACTCCATACACATCTGGCATGATGCTGATGCACTGTGAAAACCCCATTCACATCTGGCAGAAACCTGATAAACTGTGAAACCCCCGGACACACCAGGCAGGATACTGATAAAATGTGAAACCCCCATACACACCTGGCAGGATCCTGAAAAACTGTGAAACACCCATACACACCTGGCAGGATCCTGATAAACTGTGACACCCACATACACACCAGGCAGGTTCCTGATAACTGTGAAAACCCCATACACACCTGGCAGGATCCTGATACTCTGTGAAAACCCCATACACATCTGGCAGGATCCTGATGCACTGTGAAAACCCCACTCACATCTGGCAGGATCCTGATAAACTGTGAAACCCACATACTCACCTGGCAGGATCCTGATAAACTGTGAAACCCCCAGACACAGCAGGAAGGATACCGATAAACTGTGAAAACCCCATACACACCTGGCAGGATCCTGATAAACTGTGAAACCCCCATACACACCTGCCGGGATCCTGATAAACTGTGAAACCCACATACACAACTGGCAGGATCCTGATAAACTGTGAAACCCCAATACATACCTGGAAGGATCCTGATAAACTGTGAAAACCCCATACACACCTGGCAGGATCCTGATACACTGTGAAAACCCCATACACACCTGGCAGGATCCTGATAAACTGTGAAACCCCCATACACACCTGGCAGGATCCTGATACACTGTGAAACCCCCATACACACCTGGCATCATACTGATAAACTGTGCAACCCACATACACACCTGGCAGGATCCTGATAAACTGTGAAACCCCCATACACACCTGGCAGGATCCTGATAAACTGTGAAACCCCCATACACACCTGGCAGGATCCTGATAAACTGTGAAAAGCCCATACACACCTGGCAGGATCCTGATACACAGTAAAAACCCCATACACACCTGGCAGGATCCTGATAGACTGTGAAATCCCCATACACACCTGGCAGGATCCTGATAGACTGTGAAACACCCATACACACCTGGCAGGATCCTGATAAACTGTGAAACCCCCATGCACACCTGGCAGGATACTGATAAACTGTGAAACACACATGCACACCTGGCAGGATCCTGATAGACTGTGAAATCCCCATACACACCTGGCAGGATCCTGATAGACTGTGAAACACCCATACACACCTGGCAGGATCCTGATAAACTGTGAAACCCCCATGCACACCTGGCAGGATACTGATACACTGTGAAAACCCCATACACACCTGGCAGGATCCTGATAAACTGTGAAAGCCCATACACACGATGCAGGATCCTGGTACACTGTGAAACACCCATACACATCTGGAAGGGTCCCGATGGACTGTGAAAACCCCATACACATCTGGCAGGATACTGATGCACTGTGAAAACCCCATTCACAACTGGCAGGATCCTGATAAACTGTGAAACTCACATACACACCTGGCAGGATCCTGATAAACTGTGAAACCCCCATACACACCTGGCAGGAACTTGATAAAATGTGAAAATCCCAGGCACACCTGGCAGGATCCTGATAAACTGTGAAACCCACATACACATCTGGCAGGATCCTGATACACTGTGAAAACCCCATAAACACCTGGCAGGATCCTGATACACTGTGAAAACCCCATACACACCTGGCAGGATCCTGATAAACTGTGAAACCCCAAACACACGATGCAGGATCCTGATACACTGTGAAACGCCCATACACATCTGGAGGAATTCTGATGCACTGTGAAATCCCCATACACATCTGGCAGGATCCTGATGCACTGTGAAATCCCCATTCACATCTGGCAGGATCCTGATCCACTGTGAAATCTCCATTCACATCTGGCAGGATCCTGATACACTGTGAAAACCCCGGACACACCTGGCAGGATCCTGATCCACTGTGAAACCCCATTCACATCTGGCAGGATCCTGATAGGCAGCGAAACCCCATTCACATCTGGCAGGATACTGATACACTGTGCAACCCCATACACACCTGCCAGGATCCTGATCCACTGTGAAATCCCCACACACACCTGGAAGGATCCGGAAACACTGAGAAAACCCCCATACACAGCTGGAAGGATCCTGATACACTGTGAAAACTCCCATACACACCTGGCAGGATCCTGATCCACTGTGAAAACCCCATACACAGCTGGAAGGATCCTGATACACTGTGACAACCCCCATACACACCTGGCAGCATCCTGATCCACTGTGAAAACCCCATACACACCTGGCAGGTTCCTGTTATACTGTGAAACCCCGTTCACATTTGACAGGATCCTGAAACACTGTGAAACCCCGTTCACATTTCGCAGGATCCGGATTCACTGTGAAACCCATACACACCTGGCAGGATCCTGATCCACTGTGAAACCCCGTTCACATTTGGCAGGTTCCTGATACACTATGAAAAGCCCAAACTCACCTGGGAGGATCCTGATACACTGTGAAACCCCATACACACCTGAAAGGATCCGGATACACTGTGAAAACCCCCATACACACCTGGAAGGATCCTGATACACTGTGAAAACCCCCATACACACCTGGCAGAATCCTGATCCACTGTGAAACCCCAAACACACCTGGCAGGATCCTGATCCTCTGTGAAACCCCGTTCACATTTGGCAGGATCCTGATACACTGTGAAACCCCGTTCACATTTGGCAGGATACTGATAGACTGTGAAACCCCAAGCACACCTGGCAGGATCCTGATCTACTGTGAAACCCCGTTCACATTTGGCAGGATCCTCACACACTGTGAAAACCCCAAGCACACCTGGGAGGATCCTGATACACTGTGAAACCCCATACACACCTGGCAGGATCCTGATCCACTGTGAAACACTCATACACACCTGGAAGGATCCTGATACACTGTGAAATACCCAAACACATCTGGCAGGATCCTGATACACTGTGAAAACCCATACACACCTGGAAGGATCCTGATCCACTGTGAAACCCCCATACACACCAGGAAGGATCATGATACACTGTGAAAAGCCCAAACACACCTGGGAGGATCTTGATACACTGTGAAACTCAATACACACCTGGCAGGATCCTGATCCACTGTGAAACCCCCATACACACCAGGAAGGATCATGATACACTGTGAAAAGCCCAAACACACCTGGGAGGATCTTGATACAATGTGAAACTCAATACACACCTTGAAAGATCCTGATACACTGTGAAAACCCTAAAAACATCTGACAGGATCCTGATACGCGGTGTACCTCCCATACACATCTGGAAGGATCCTGATGCACTGTGAAACCCCCATACACACCTGGCCGGATCGTTATAATCTGTGAAAACCCCAGACACACCAGGCAGGATCCTGATAAACTGTGAAACCCCCATACACACCTGGCAGGATCGTGATACACTGTGTAACCCATATAAACACCTGGCAGGATCCTGATAAACTGTGAAACCCCCATACACACCAGGCAGGATGCTGATACACTGTGAAATCCCCATACACACCTGGCAGGATACTGATAAACTGTGAAACCCACATACACACCTGGCAGGATCCTGATGAACTGTGAAACCCCCAGACACACCAGGCAGGATCCTGATAAACTGTGAAACCCCCATACACACCTGGCAGGAACCAGATAAACTGTGGGTCCCCAAACACTCGATGCAGGATCCTGATACACTGTGAAACCCTCAATCTCATCTGGAAGGATCCTGATGCGTTGTGAAAACCCCATACAAATCTGGCAGAAACCTGATAAACTGTGAAACCCCCGGACACACCAGGCAGGATACTGATAAAATGTGAAACCCCCATACACACCTGGCAGGATCCTGATAAACTGTGAAACACCCATACACACCTGGCAGGATCCTGATAAACTGTGACACCCACATACACACCTGGCAGGATCCTGATAACTGTGAAACCCCCATACACACCTGGCAGGATCCTGATACTCTGTGAAAACCCCATACACACGTGGCAGGATCCTGATCCACCGTGAAACCCCATGCACACCAGGCAGGATCCTGATAAACTGTGAAACCCACATAAACACCAGGCAGGAGCCTGATAAACTCTGAAACCCACATACACACCTGCAGGATCCTGTTATACTGTGAAACCCCATACACACGTGGCAGGATCCTGATACACTGTGAAACACCCATACACATCTGGAAGGATCCTGATGCACTGTAAAAACCCCATACACATCAGACAGGATCCAGATGCACTGTGAAAACCCCACTCACATCTGGCAGGATACTGATAAACTGTGAATCCCCCATACACACATGGCAGGATACTGATAAACTGTGAAACACACATGCACACCTGGCAGGATACTGAGACACTGTGAAAACCCGATACACACCTGGCAGGATCCTGATGAACTGTGAAACCCACATAAACACCTGACATGACCCTGATATACTGTGAAACCCCATACACACGTGGCAGGATCCTGATACACTGTGAAACACCCAGACACATCTGGAAGGATCCTGATGCACTGTGAAAACCCCATGCATATCAGGCAGGATCCTGATGCACTGTGAAAACCCCACTCACATCTGGCAGGATCCTGATAAACTGTGAAACCCACATACTCACCTGGCAGGATCCTGATAAACTGTGAAACCCCCAGACATACCAGGAAGGATACCGATAAACTGTGAAAACCCCATACACACCTGGCAGGATCCTGATAAAATGTGAAACCCCCATGCACACCTGCCGGGATCCTGATAAACTGTGAAACCCACATACACACCTGGCAGGATCCTGATACACGGTGAAAACCCCATACACACCTGGCAGGATCCTGATAGGCTGTGAAAACCCCATACACACCTGGCAGGATCCAGATAGACTAAGAAACACCCATACACACCTGGCAAGATCCTGATAAACTGTGAAACCCCCATACACACATGGCAGGATACTGATAAACTGTGAAACACACATGCACACCTGGCAGGATACTGAGACACTGTGAAAACCCGATACACACCTGGCAGGATCCTGATGAACTGTGAAACCCACATAAACACCTGACATGACCCTGATAAACTGTGAAACCCCCATACACACCTGGCAGGATCCTGATACACTGTGAAAAACCCATACACACCTGGCAGGATCCTGATACATGTGAAACTCCAATACACACCTGGCAGCATACTGATAAACTGTGCAACACACATACACACCTGGCAGGATCCTGATAAACTGTGAAACAACCTTACACACCAGGCAGGATCCTGATAAACTGTGAAACGCCCATACACACCTGGCAGGATCCTGATAAACTGTGAAAAGCCCATACACACCTGGCAGGATCCTGATACACAGTGAAAACCCCATACACACCTGGCAGGATCCTGATAGACTGTGAAAACCCCATGCACACCTGGCAGGATCCTGCTAGACTGTGAAACACCCACAC
This sequence comes from Heterodontus francisci, assembly GCF_036365525.1. Lineage (NCBI taxonomy): Eukaryota > Metazoa > Chordata > Chondrichthyes > Heterodontiformes > Heterodontidae > Heterodontus > Heterodontus francisci. The sequence goes on along the minus strand of NW_027140986.1, from coordinate 2,963,533 downwards.
ACACCTGGAAGGATCCTGATAAACTGTGAAACCCCCATACACACCTGGCAGGATACTGATAAACTGTGAAACACACATGCACACCTGGCAGGATACCGATACACTGTGAAAACCCCATACACACCTGGCAGGATCCTGATGAACTGTGAAACCCACAGAAACACCTGACAGGATCCTGATAAACTGTGAAACCCCCAGTCACACCTGGCAGGATACTGATACACTGCGAAACCCCCACACACACCTGGCAGGAGCCTGAAAAACTGTGCAACACACATATACAACTGGCAGGATCATGATACTCTGTGAAAACCCCATACACACCTGGCAGGATCCTGATACACTGTGAAACCCCCACACACACCTGGCAGGAGCCTGAAAAACAGTGCAACACACAAACACACCTGGCAGGATCCTGATACTCTGTGAAAACCCCATAAACACCTGGCAGGATACTGATACACTGTGAAAACCCCATACACAGCTGGCAGGATCCTGATACACTGTGAAACCCACATTCACACCTGGCAGGATCCTGATACACTGTGAAATCCCCATAAACACCTGGCAGGTTCCTGATCCACAGATAAAACCCCATACACACCTGGCAGGATCCTGATACACTGTGAAAACCCCATACACACCTGGCAGGATCCTGATCCACTGTGAAAACCCCATACACACCTGGCAGGATCCTGATACACTGTGAAACCCAATACACACCTGGCAGGATCCTGATAAACTGTGAAACCCCCATACACACCTGGCAGGATCCTGATACGCTGTGAAATCCCCATACACACCAGGCAGGTTCCTGATCAACTGTGAAAACCCCAAACACACCTGGCAGGATTCTGATACTCTGTGAAAACCCCATACACAACTGGCAGGATCCTGATGCACAGTGAAAATCCCAAACACACCTGGCAGGATCCTGATACACTGTGAAAACCCCGTACACACCTGGCAGGATCCTGATACACTGTGAAAACCCCATACACACCTGGCAGTATCCTGATGCTCATTGAAACCCCAAACACACCTGACAGGATCCTGAACCACTGTGAAATCCCATACACACCTGGCAGGATCCTGATCAACTGTGCAACACACATACACACCTGGCAGGATCATGATAAACTTTGAAACACCCATACACACCTGGCAGGATCCTGATACACTGTGAAAACCCCATACACACCTCGCAGAATCCAAATACACTGTGAATACCCCATACACACCTGGCAGGATCCAGATACACTGTGAAACCCACATACACACATGGCAGGATCCTAATACACTGTGAAATATCCATAAACACCTGGCAGGTTCCTGATCCACAGATAAAACCCCATACACACCTGGCAGGATCCTGATACACTGTGAAAACCCATACACACCTGGAAGTATCCTGATCCACTGTGAAAACCCCATACACACCTGGCAGGATCCTGATACACTGTGAAACCCAATACACACCTGGCAGGATCCTGATAAACTGTGAAACCCCCATACACACCTGGCAGGATCCTGATGCGCTGTGAAATCCCCAAACACACCTGGCAGGTTCCTGATCAACTGTGAAAACCCCAAACACACCTGGCAGGATACTGATACACTGTGAAAACCCCATGCACAACTGGCAGGATCCTGATGCACAGTGAAAACCCCAAACACACCTGGCAGGATCCTGATACACTGTGAAAACCCCATACAAACCTGGCAGGATCCTGATACACTGTGAAAACCCCATACACACCTGGCAGTATCCTGATGCACATTGAAACACCAGACACACCTGGCACGATCCTGAACCACTGTGAAACACACATACACACCTGGCACGATCCTGATACACTTTGAAATCCCCACACACACCTGGCAGGTTCCTGATTAACTGTGAAAACCCCATACACACCTGGCAGTATCCAGATACACTGTGAAAAACCATACACACCTGGCAGGATCCTGATACACTTTGAAAACCCCATACACACCTGGCAGGATACTGATGCACAGTGAAAACCCCAAACACATCTGTCAGTATCCTGAACAACTGTGAAACCCCATACACATGTGGCAGGATCCTGATAAACTGTGAGACCCCCATACACACCTGGCAGGATCCTGATAAACTGTGAAACCCCATACACACGTGGCAGGATCCTGATAAACTGTGAAACACCCATGCACATCTGGAAGGATACTGATGCACTGTGAACACATCATACACATCTGGCAGGATACTGATGCACAGTGAAAACCCCATACACAACTGGCAGGATCCTGATAAACTGTGATACCTCCATACACACCTGGCGGGATCCTGATAAACTCTGAAACCCACATATACACCTGGCAGCATACTGATAAACTGTGAAACCCCCATACACACCTAGCAGTATCCTGATACACTGTGAAAAACCCATACACAACTGGCAGAATCCTGATACACTGTGAAACCCCCATACACATCTGGCAGGTTCCTGATAAACTGTGAAACCCCCATACGCACCTGGCAGGATCCTGATACACTGTGAAACCCCCATACACACCTGGCAGGATACTGATAAACTGTGCAACTCACATACACACTTGGCAGGATCCTGATAAACTGTGAAACCCCCATACACACCTGGCAGGATCCTGATAAACTGTGAAACCCCCAGTCACACCTGGCAGGATCCTGATAAACTGTGAAAACCCCATACACACCTGGCAGGATCCTGATACACAGTGAAAACCCCATACACACCTGGCAGGATCCTGATAGACTGTGAAAACCCCATACACACCTGGCAGGATCCTGATAGACTGTGAAACACCCATACACACCTGGCAGGATCCTGATAAACTGTGAAACCCCCATACACACCTGGCAGGTTACTGATAAACTGTGAAACACACATGCACACCTGGCAGGATACTGATACACTGTGAAAACCCCATACACACCTGGCAGGATCCTGATGAACTGTGAAACACCCATACACATCTGGAAGATCCTGATGTACTGTGAAAACCCCATACACATCTGGCAGGATCCTGATGCACTGTGAAACCCCCACTCACATCTGGCAGGATCCTGATAAACTGTGAAACCCACAAACTCACCTGGCAGGATCCTGATAAACTGTGAAACCCCCAGACACATCAGGAAGGATACCGATAAACTGTGAAAACCCCATGCACACCTGGCAGGATCCTGATAAACTGTGAAACCCACATACACACCTGGCAGGATCCTGATAAACTGTGAAACCCCCATACACACCTGGCAGGATCATGATAAACTGTGAAAACCCCATACACACCTGGCAGGATCCTGATACACAGTGAAAACCCCTTACACACCTGGCAGGATCGTGATAGACTGTGAAAACCCCATACACACCAGGCAGGATACTGATAAACTGTGAAACACCCATACACACCTGGCAGGATACTGATAAACTGTGAAACACACATGCACACCTGGCAGGATACTGATACACTGTGAAAACCCGATACACACCTGGCAGGATCCTGATGAACTGTGAAACACACACGAACACCTGACAGGACCCTGATAAACTGTGAAACCCCCATACACACCTGGCAGGATATTGATACACTGTGAAAAACCCATACACACCTGGCAGGATCCAGATACACTGTGAAAACCCCATACACACCTGGCAGGATACTGATAAACTGTGCAACCCACATACACACCTGGCAGGATCCTGATAAACTGTGAAACCCCCATACACACATGGCAGGATCCTGATTAACTGTGAAACCCCCATACACACCTGGCAGGATCCTGATAAACTGTGAAAACCCCATACACACCTGGCAGGATCCTGATACACAGTGAAAACCCGCTACACACCTGGCAGGATCCTGATAGATTGTGAAAACCCCATACATACCTGGCAGGATCCTGATAGACTGCGAAATACCCATACACACCTGGCAGGATCCTGATAAAATGTGAAACCCCCATGCACACCTGGCAGGATCCTGATGCACTGTGAAACACACATGCACACCTGGCAGGATACCGATGCACTGTGAAAACCCCATACACACCTGGCTGGATCCTGATGAACTGTAAAACCCACATAAACACCTGACAGGATCCTGATAAACTGTGAAACCTCCATACACACCTGGCAGGATCCTGATACACTGTGAAAAACCCATACACACCTGGCAGGATCCTGATACACTGTGAAACCCCCATACACACCTGGCAGGATCCTGATAAACTGTGCAACACACATACACACCTGGCAGGATCCTGATAAACTGTGGAAGCCCCATACACACCTGGCAGGATCCTGATACACTGTGAAAACCCCATACACACCTGGCAGGATCCTGATACACTGTGAAACCCACATACTAACCTGAGAGGATCCTGATACACTGTGAAATCCCCGTAAACACCTGGCAGGTTCCTGATCCACAGATCAAACCCACATACACACCTGGCAGGATCCTGATCCACTGTGAAAACCCCATACACACCTGGCAGGATTCTGATACAATGTGAAAACCAATACACACCTGGCAGGATCCTGATAAACTGTGAAACCCCCATACACACCTGGCAGGATCCTGATACGCTGTGAAATCCCCATACACACATGGCAGGATCCTGATACACTGTGAAAAACCATACACACCTGGCAGGATCCTGATACACTGTGAAAACCCCATACACACCTGGCAGGATACTGATGCACAGTGAAAACCCCAAACACACCTGGCAGTATCCTGAACAACTGTGAAACCCCATACACATGTGGCAGGATCCTGATAAACTGTGAAACACCCATACACACGTGGCAGGATCCTGATAAACTGTGAAACCCCATACACACCTGGCAGGATCCTGATAAACTGTGAAACACCCATACACATCTGGAAGGATCCTGATGCACTGTGAAAACACCATACACATCTGGCAGGATCCTGATGCACAGTGAAAACCCCATACACACCTGGCAGGATCCTGAAAAAGTGTGAAACCCCCAGACACAACTGGCGAGATCCCGATAAACTGTGAAACCCACATACACACCTGGCAGGATCCTGATAAACTGTGAAACCCCCATACACACCTGGCAGGATCCTGATAAACTGTGAAAAGCCCATACACAACTGGCAGGATCCTGATACACTGTGAAACCCCCATACACACCTGGCAGGATCCTGATAAACCGTGCAACCCACATACACACCTGGCAGGATCCTGATACACTGTGAAACCCACATACACACCTGGCAGGATCCTGATACACTGTGAAATCCCCATAACACCTGGCAGGTTCCTGATCCACTGAAAAAACCCCACACACACCTGGCAGGATCCTGATACACTGTGAAAAACCCATACACACCTGGCAGGATCCTGATCCACTGTGAAAACCCCATACACACCTGGCAGGATCCTGATACACTGTGAAACCCAATGCACACCTGGCAGGATCCTGATAAACTGTGAAACCCCCATACACACCTGGCAGGATCCTGATACGCTGTGGAATCCCCATACACACCTGGCAGGTTCCTGATCAACTGTGAAAACCCCATACACACCTGGCAGGATCCTGATACACTGTTAAAAACCCATACACAACTGGCAGGATCCTGATGCACAGTGAACACCCCAAACACACCTGGCAGGATACAGATACACTGTGAAAACCCCATACACACCTGGCAGGATCCTGATACACTGTAAAAACCCCATACACACCTGGCAGTATCCTGATGCACATTGAAACCCCAAACACCCCTGGCAGTATCCTGAAGCACTGTGAAACCGCATGCACTCGTGGCAGGATCCTGATAAAATGTGAAACAAACATACACACCTGGCAGGATCCTGATACACTGTGAAATCCCCACACACACGGTAAGTTCCTGATCCACTGTGAAAACCCCATACACACCTGGCAGGATCCTGATACACTGTGAAAACCCCATACACACCTGGCAGGATCCTGATACACTGAGAACAACCCAAACACACCTGGCAGGATCCTGATACACTATGAAAAACCATAAACACCTGGCAGGATTCGGATACACTGTGAAAACCCATACACACCGAGCAGGATCCTGATGAACTGTGAAACCCACATAAACACCTGACAGGATCCTGATAAACTGTGAAACCTCCATACACACCTGGCAGGATCCTGATACACTGTGAAAAACCGATACACACCTGGCAGGATCCTGATACACTGTGAAACCCCCATACACACCTGGCAGGATCCTGATAAACTGTGCAACACACATACACACCTGGCAGGATCCTGATAAACTGTGAAACCCCCATACACACCTGGCAGGATCCTGATACACTGTGAAAACCCCATACACACCTGGCAGGATCCTGATACACTGTGAAACCCACATACTAACCTGAGAGGATCCTGATACACTGTGAAATCCCCGTAAACACCTGGCAGGTTCCTGATCCACAGATCAAACCCACATACACACCTGGCAGGATCCTGATCCACTGTGAAAACCCCATACACACCTGGCAGGATTCTGATACACTGTGAAAACCAATACACACCTGGCAGGATCCTGAAACGCTGTGAAATCCCCAAACACACCTGGCAGTATCCTGAAGCACTGTGAAACCCCATACACTCGTGGCAGGATCCTGATAAAATGTGAAACAAACATACACACCTGGCAGGATCCTGATACACTGTGAAATCCCCACACACACGGTAAGTTCCTGATCCACTGTGAAAACCCCATACACACCTGGCAGGATCCTGATACACTGTGAAAACCCAATACACACCTGGCAGGATCCTGATACACTGAGAACAACCCAAACACACCTGGCAGGATCCTGATACACTATGAAAAACCATAAACACCTGGCAGGATTCGGATACACTGTGAAAACCCCATACACACCGAGCAGGATCCTGATGAACTGTGAAACCCACATAAACACCTGACAGGATCCTGATAAACTGTGAAACCTCCATACACACCTGGCAGGATCCTGATACACTGTGAAAAACCCATACACACCTGGCAGGATCCTGATACACTGTGAAACCCCCATACACACCTGGCAGGATCCTGATAAACTGTGCAACACACATACACACCTGGCAGGATCCTGATACACTGTGAAAACCCCATACACACCTGGCAGGATCCTGATACACTGTGAAACCCACATACTAACCTGAGAGGATCCTGATACACTGTGAAATCCCCGTAAACACCTGGCAGGTTCCTGATCCACAGATCAAACCCACATACACACCTGGCAGGATCCTGATCCACTGTGAAAACCCCATACACACCTGGCAGGATTCTCATACACTGTGAAAACCAATACACACCTGGCAGGATCCTGATAAACTGTGAAACCCCCATACACAACTGGCAGGATCCTGATACGCTGTGAAATCCCCATACACACCTGGCAGGATCCTGATACACTGTGAAAAACCATACACACCTGGCAGGATCCTGATACACTGTGAAAACCCCATACACACCTGGCAGGATACTGATGCACAGTGAAAACCCCAAACACACCTGGCAGTATCCTGAACAACTGTGACACCCCATACACATGTGGCAGGATCCTGATAAACTGTGAAACACCCATAAACACGTGGCAGGATCCTGATAAACTGTGAAACCCCATACACACCTGGCAGGATCCTGATAAACTGTGAAACACCCATACACATCTGGCAGGATCCTGATGCACAGTGAAAACCCCATACACACCTGGCAGGATCCTGATAAAGTGTGAAACCCCCAGACACACCTGGCGAGATTCCGATAAACTGTGAAACCCACATACGCACCTGGCAGGATCCTGATAAACTGTGAAACCCCCATACACACCTGGCAGGATCCTGATAAACTGTGAAAAACCCATACACACCTGGCAGGATCCTGATACACTGTGAAACCCCCATACACACCTGGCAGGATCCTGATAAACCGTGCAACCCACATACACACCTGGCAGGATCCTGATACTCTGTGAAACCCACATACACACCTGGCAGGATCCTGATAAACTGTGAAACACCCATAAACACGTGGCAGGATCCTGATAAACTGTGAAACCCCATACACACCTGGCAGGATCCTGATGCACTGTGAAAACACCATACACATCTGGCAGGATCCTGATGCACAGTGAAAACCCCATACACACCTGGCAGGATCCTGATAAAGTGTGAAACCCCCAGACACACCTGGCGAGATTCCGATAAACTGTGAAACCCACATACACACCTGGCAGGATCCTGATAAACTGTGAAACCCCCATACACACCTGGCAGGATCCTGATAAACTGTGAAAAACCCATACACACCTGGCAGGATCCTGATACACTGTGAAACCCCCATACACACCTGGCAGGATCCTGATAAACCGTGCAACCCACATACACACCTGGCAGGATCCTGATACTCTGTGAAACCCACATACACACCTGGCAGGATCCTGATCCACTGTGAAAACCCCATACACACCTGGCAGGATCCTGATACACTGTGAAACCCAATGCACACCGGGCAGGATCCTGATAAACTGTGAAACCCCCATACACACCTGGCAGGATCCTGATACGCTGTGGAATCCCCATACACACCTGGCAGGTTGCTGATCAACTGTGAAAACCCCATACACACCTGGCAGGATCCTGATACACTGTGAAAAACCCATACACAACTGGCAGGATCCTGATGCACGGGGAAAACCTCAAACACACCTGGCAGGATCCAGATACACTGTGAAAACCCCATACACACCTGGCAGGATCCTGATACACTGTGAAAACCCCATACACACCTGGCAGTATCCTGATGCACATTGAAACCCCAAACACACCTGGCAGTATCCTGAAGCACTGTGAAACCCCATACACTCGTGGCAGGATCCTGATAAAATGTGAAACAAACATACACACCTGGCAGGATCCTGATACACTGTGAAATCCCCATACACACCTGGTAAGTTCCTGATCCACTGTAAAAACCCCATACACACCTGGCAGGATCCTGATACACTGAGAACAACCCAAACACACCTGGCAGGATCCTGATACACTATGAAAAACCATAAACACCTGGCAGGATTCGGATACACTGTGAAAACCCCATACACACCTGGCAGGATCCTGATGCACAGTGAAAACCCCAAACACACCTGGCAGTATAATGAACCACTGTGAAACACCATACACATGTGGCAGGACCCTGATAAACTGTGATACCCCCATACACACCTGGCAGGATCCTGATAAACTGTGAAACCCGCATACACACGAGGCAGGATCCTGATCCACTGTGAAACCCCCAGACACACCAGGCAGGATCCTGATGAACTGTGAAACCACCATACACACCTGGCAGGATCCTGATGAACTGTGAAACCCCCATACACACCTGGCAGGATCCTGATAAACTGTGAAACCCACATACACAGCTGGCAGGATCCTGATAAACTGTGAAACCCCAATACACACCTTGCAGGATCCTGATACACTGTGAAAACACCATACACACCAGGCAAGATCCTGATAAACTGTGAAACCCACAAACACACGAGGCAGGAACCTGATCCACTGTGAAACCCCATACACACCAGGCAGGGTCCTGATAAACTGTGAAACCCACATACACACCTGGCAGGATCCTGATGCACTGTGAAAACCCCATACACACCAGGCAGGATCCTGATAAACAGTGAAAATCACATACACACCTGGCAGGATCGTGATACACTGTGAAAACCCCACACACACCTGGCAGGATCCTGATACACTGTGAAGCCCCATGCAATCGATGCAGGATCCTGATACACTGTGAAAATCACATACACATCTGGCAGGATCCTGATGCACTGTGAAAACACCATACACATCTGGCAGGATCCTGATGCACTGTGAAAACCCCATTCACATCTGGCAGGTTCCTGATGAACTGTGAAACCCCCAGACACACCAGGCAGGATCCTGATAAACTGTGAAACCCCCATACACACCAGGCAGGATCTTGATACACTGTGAAAACCACATACACACCTGGCAGGTTCCTGATTAACTGTGAAACCCCCATACACACCTGGCAGGATCCTGATAGAATGTGAAAACCCCATACACACGTGGCAGGATCCTGATGCACTGTGAAACCCCCATACACACCAAGCAGGTTCCTGATAAACTGTGAAACCCACATACACACCTCCAGGAGCCTGATTCACTGCGAAACCCACATAAACACCTGGCAGGATCCTGATACACTGTGAAAACACCAGACACACCAGGCAGTATCCTGATAAACTGTGAAACCCACATGCACACCTGGCCGGATCCTGATAAACTGTGAAACTCCATACACACGTAGCAGGATCCTGATACACTGTGAAACACCCAGACACACCTGGAAGGATCCTGATGCAATGTGAAAACCCCATACACATCTGGCAGGATCCTGATGCACAGTGAAAACCCCAAACGCACCTGGCAGGATCCTGAACCACTGTGAAAACCCATACACATGTGGCAGGTTCCTGATAAACTGTGAAACCCCCGTACACACCTGGCAGGATCCTGATAAACTGTGAAACCCACATACACACCTGGCAGGATCCTGATCCACTGTGAAACCCTATACACGCCAGGCAGGATCCTGATCCACTGTGAAACCCACATACACACCTGGCAGGATCCTGATGCACTGTGAAATCCCCATACACACCAGGCAGGATCCTGATAAACTGTGAAACCCACATACACACCTGGCAGGATCCTGATACACTGTGAAAACCCCACAACACACCTGGCAGGATCCTGATACACTGTGAAAATCCCAGACACACCTGGCAGAATCCTGATAAACTGTGAAACCCCATACACACGATGTGGGATCCTGATACATTCTGAAACCCCCATACACATCTGGAAGGATCCGGATGCACTGTGAAATCCCCATACACATCTGGCAGGATCCTGATACACTGTGAAAACCACATTCACATCTGGCAGGTTCCTGATAAACTGTGAAACCCCCATACACACCTGGCAGGATCCTGATACACTGTGAAACCCCAATACACACCAGGCAGGATCCTAATAAACTGTGAAACCCCCATGCACACCAGGCAGGATCCTGATGAACTGTGAAACCCCCATACACACCTGGCAGGATCCCGATAAACTGTGAAACCCCCATACACACCTGGCAGGATCCTGATACACTGTGAAAACCCCATACACACGTGGCAGGACCCTGATCCACTGTGAAACCACATAGACACCAGGCAGGATCCTGACAAACTGTGAAAACCCCAGACACACCAGGCAGGATCCTGATAAACTGTGAAACCCACATACACACCTGGCAGGATCCTGATGAACTGTGAAACCCCACACACACGTGGCAGTATCCTGATATACTGTGAAACCCCCGGACACATCTGGAAGGATCCTGATGCACTGTGAAATCCCCATACACATCTGGCAGGATCGTGATACTCTGTGAAACCTCCATACACACCTGGCAGGATCCTGATAAACTGTGAAACCCACATACACATCTGGCAGGATCCTGATGCACTGTGAAATCCCCATTCACATCTGGCTGGATCCTGATGCACAGTGAAAACCCCAACCGCACCTGGCAGGATCCTGAACCACTGTGAAAACCCATACACATGTGGCAGGATCCTGATAAACTGTGAAACCCCCATACACACGTGGCAGGATACTGATAAACTGTGAAACCCACATACACACCTGGCAGGATCATGATCCACTGTGAAACACATACACACCAGGCAGGATCCTGATCAACTGCGAAACCCACATACACACCTGGCAGGATCCTGATGCACTGTGAAATCCCGATACACACCAGGCAGGATACTGATAAACTGTGAAACCCAAATACACACCTGGCAGGATCCTGATACACTGTGAAATCCCGATACACACCTGGCAGGATCCTGATACACTGTGAAAACCCCATACACACCTGGTAAGATCCTGATAAACTTTGAAACCCCATACACACGATGCAGGATCCTGATACACTGTGAAACCCCCATACACATCTGGAAGGATCCTGATGCACTGTGAAAACCCCATACACACGTGGCAGGATCCTGATGCACTGTGAAAACCCCATACACACCAGGCAGGATCCTGATAAACTGTGAAACCCACATACACACCTGGCAGGATCCTGATACACTTTGAAAACCCCATGCACACCTGGCAGGATCCTGATACACTGTGAAAACCCCATACACACCTGGCAGGATCCTGATAAACTGTGAAACCCCATACACACGATGCAGGATCCTGATACACTGTGAAACCCCATACACATCTGGAAGGATCCTGATGCACTGTGAAAACCCCATACACATCTGGCAGGATACTGAATCACTGTGAAAACCACATTCACATCTGGCAGGTTCCTGATAAACTGTGAAACCCACATACACACCTGGCAGGATCCTGAAGAACTGTGAAACCCCCAGACACACCAGGCAGGATTCTGATTAACTGTGAAACCCCCAAACACATCAGGCAGGATCCTGATGAAATGTGAAACCCCCATACACCCCTGGCAGGATCCTGATAAACTGTGAAACACACATACACTGCTGGCAGGATCATGATAAACTGAGAAACCCCCATACATACCTGGCAGGATCCTGATACACTGTGAAAACCCCATACACACGTGGCAGGACCCTGATCCACTGTGAAACCCCAAACACCAGGCAGGATCCTGACAAACTGTGAAAACCCCAGACACACCAGGCAGGATCCTGATAAACTGTGAAACCCCATACACACGTGGCAGCATCCTGATATACTGTGAAACCTCCAGACACATCTGCAAGGATCCTGATGCACTGTGAAAACCCCATACACATCTGGCAGGATCGTGATACTCTGTGAAACCTCCATACACACCTGGCAGGATCCTGATAATCTGTGAAACCCACATACACATCTGGCAGGATCCTGATTCACTGTGAAATCCCCATTCACATCTGGCTGGATCCTGATGCACAGTGAAAACCCCAAACGCACCTGGCAGGATCCTGAACCACTGTGAAAACCTTTACACATGTGGCAGGATCCTGATAAACTGTGAAACCCCCATACACACCTGGCAGGATCCTGATAAACTGTGAAACCCACATACACACCTGGCAGGATCCTGATCCACTGTGAAACCCCATACACGCCAGGCAGGATCCTGATCAACTGTGAAACCCACATACACACCTGGCAGGATCCTGATGCACTGTGAAATCCCCATACACACCAGGCAGGATCCTGATAAACTGTGAAAACCACATACACACCTGGCAGGATCCTGATACACTGTCAAAACCCCACAACACACCTGGCAGGATCCTGATACACTGTGAAAATCCCAGACACACCTGGCAGACTCCTGATAAACTGTGAAACAACATACACACGATGTGGGATCCTGATACATTGTGAAACCCCCATACACATCTGGAAGGATCCTGATGCACTGTGAAATCCCCATACACATCTGGCAGGATCCTGATGCACTGTGAAAACCACATTCACATCTGACAGGTTCCTGATAAACTGTGAAACCCATATACACACCTGGCAGCATCCTGATACACTGTGAAACCACAAGACACACCAGGCAGGATCCTAATAAACTGTGAAACCCCCATACACACCAGGCAGGATCCTGATGAACTGTGAAACCCCCATACACACCTGGCAGGATCCTGATAAACTGTGAAAACCACATAGACACCTGGCAGGATCCTGATAAACTGTGAAACCCCCATACACATCTGGAAGGATCCTGATGCACTGTGAAACCCCCATACACACCTGGCAGGATCCTGATAAACTGTGAAAACCACATAGACACCTGGCAGGATCCTGATAAACTGTGAAACCCCCATACACACCTGGCAGGAACCTGATACACTGTGAAAACCCCATACACACGTGGCAGGACCCTGATCCACTGTGAAACCACATACACACCAGGCAGGATCCTGACAAACTGTGAAAACCCCAGACACACCAGGCAGGATCCTGATAAACTGTGAAACCCACATACAAACCTGGCAGGATCCTGATGAACTGTGAAACCCCATACACACGTGGCAGTATCCTGATATACTGTGAAACCCCCGGACACATCTGGAAGGATCCTGATGCACTGTGAAATCCCCATACACATCTGGCAGGATCGTGATACTCTGTGAAACCTCCATACAAACCTGGCAGGATCCTGATAAACTGTGAAACCCACATACACATCTGGCAGGATCCTGATGCACTGTGAAATCCCCATTCACATCTGGCTGGATCCTGATGCACAGTGAAAACCCCAACCGCACCTGGCAGGATCCTGAGCCACTGTGAAAACCCATACACATGTGGCAGGATCCTGATAAACTGTGAAACCCCCATACACACGTGGCAGGATACTGATAAACTGTGAAACCCACATACACACCTGGCAGGATCCTGATCCACTGTGAAACCCCATACACACCAGGCAGGATCCTGATCAACTGCGAAACCCACATACACACCTGGCAGGAACCTGATGCACTGTGAAATCCCGATACACACCAGGCAGGATACTGATAAACTGTGAAACCCAAATACACACCTGGCAGGATCCTGATACACTGTGAAAACCCTATACACACCTGGCAGGATCCTGATACACTGTGAAAACCCCATACACACCTGGCAAGATCCTGATAAACTTTGAAACCCCATACACACGATGCAGGATCCTGATACACTGTGAAACCCCCATACACATCTGGAAGGATCCTGATGCACTGTGAAAACCCCATACACACGTGGCAGGATCCTGATGCACTGTGAAAACCCCATACACACCAGGCAGGATACTGATAAACTGTGAAACCTACATACACACCTGGCAGGATCCTGATACACTTTGAAAACCCCATGCACACCTGGCAGGATCCTGATACACTGTGAAAACCCCATACACACCTGGCAGGATCCTGATAAACTGTGAAACCCCATACATACGATGCAGGATCCTGATACACTGTGAAACCCCCATACACATCTGGAAAGATCCTGATGCACTGTGAAAACCCCATACACATCTGGCAGGATACTGAATCACTGTGAAAACCACATTCACATCTGGCAGGTTCCTGATAAACTGTGAAACCCACATACACACGTGGCAGGATCCCGAAGAACTGTGAAACCCCCAGACACACCAGGCAGGATTCTGATAAACTGTGAAACCCCCAAACACATCAGGCAGGATCCTGATGAAATGTGAAACCCCCATATACCCCTGGCAGGATCCTGATAAACTGTGAAACACACATACACTGCTGGCAGGATCCTGATAAACTGAGAAACCCCCATACACACCTGGCAGGATCCTGATACACTGTGAAAACCCCATACACACGTGGCAGGACCCTGATCCACTGTGAAACCCCATACACACCAGGCAGGATCCTGACAAACTGTGAAAACCCCAGACACATCTGCAAGGATCCTGATGCACTGTGAAAACCCCATACACATCTGGCAGGATCGTGATACTCTGTGAAACCTCCATACACACCTGGCAGGATCCTGATAATCTGTGAAACCCACATACACATCTGGCAGGATCCTGATTCACTGTGAAATCCCCATTCACATCTGGCTGGATCCTGATGCACAGTGAAAACCCCAAACGCACCTGGCAGGATCCTGAACCACTGTGAAAACCCATGCACATGTGGCAGGATCCTGATAAACTGTGAAACCCCCATACACACCTGGCAGGATACTGATAAACTGTGAAACCCACATACACACCTGCCAGGATCCTGAGCCACTGTGAAACCCCATACACACCAGGCAGGATCCTGATCAACTGCGAAACCCACATACACACCTGGCAGGATCCTGATGCACTGTGAAATCCCGATACACACCAGGCAGGATACTGATAAACTGTGAAAACCCCATACACACCTGGCAAGATCCTGATACACTGAGAACAACCCAAACACACCTGGCAGGATCCTGATACACTATGAAAAACCATAAACACCTGGCAGGATTCGGATGCACTGTGAAAACCCCATACACACCTGGCAGGATCCTGATGCACTGTGAAAACCCCAAACACACCTGGCAGTATCCTGAACCACTGTGAAACACCATACACATGTGGCAGGACCCTGATAAACTGTGAAACCCCCATACACACCTGGCAGGATCCTGATAAACTGTGAAACCCACATACACACGAGGCAGGATCCTGATCCACTGTGAAACCCCCCGACACTCCAGGCAGGATCCTGATGAACTGTGAAACCACCATACACACCTGGCAGGATCCTGATGAACTGTGAAACCCCCATACACACCTGGCAGGATCCTGATAAACTGTGAAACCCACATACACAGCTGGCAGGATCCTGATAAACTGTGAAACCCCCATACACACCTTGCAGGATCCTGATACACTGTGAAAACACCATACACACCAGGCAGGCACCTGATCCACTGTGAAACCCCATACATACCAGGCAGGATCCTGATAAACTGTGAAACCCACATACACACCTG
Source organism: Heterodontus francisci (assembly GCF_036365525.1). Lineage (NCBI taxonomy): Eukaryota > Metazoa > Chordata > Chondrichthyes > Heterodontiformes > Heterodontidae > Heterodontus > Heterodontus francisci. Next base: position 2,946,872 of record NW_027140986.1, on the reverse strand, counting down.
GCAGGATCCTGATGCACTGTGAAAACCCCATACACACCAGGCAGGATCCTGATAAACAGTGAAAATCACATACACACCTGGCAGGATAATGATACACTGTTAAAACCCCACACACACCTGGCAGGATCCTGATACACTGTGAAAACCCCATACACACCTGGCTGGATCCGGATGAACTGTGAAGCCCCATACAATCGATGCAGGATCCTGATACACTGTGAAAATCACATACACATCTGGCAGGATCCTGATGCACTGTGAAAACACCATACACATCTGGCAGGATCCTGATGCACTGTGAAAACCCCATTCACATCTGGCAGGTTCCTGATAAACTGTGAAACCCACATACACACCTGCCAGAATCCTGAGCCACTGTGAAACCCCATACACACCAGGCAGGATCCTGATCAACTGCGAAACCCACATACACACCTGGCAGGATCCTGATGCACTGTGAAATCCCGATACACACCAGGCAGGATCCTGATAAACTGTGAAAACTCCATACACACCTGGCAAGATCCTGATAAACTTTGAAACCCCATACACACGATGCAGGATCCTGATACACTGTGAAACCCCCATACACATCTGGAAGTATCCTGATGCACTGTGAAAACCCCAAACACACGTGGCAGGATCCTGATGCACTGTAAAAACCCCATACACACCAGGCAGGATCCTGATAAACTGTGAAACCCACATACACACCTGGCAGGATCCTGATACACTTTGAAAACCCCATGCACACCTTGCAGGATCCTGATACACTGTGAAAACCCCATACACACCTGGCAGGATCCTGATAAACTGTGAAACCCCATACACACGATGCAGGATCCTGATACACTGTTAAACCCCCATGCACATCTGGAAGGATCCTGATGCACTGTGAAAACCCCATACACATCTGGCAGGATACTGAATCACTGTGAAAACCACATTCACATCTGGCAGGTTCCTGATAAACTGTGAAACCCACATACACACCTGGCAGGATCCTGAAGAACTGTGAAACACCCAGACTCACCAGGCAGGATTCTGATAAACTGTGAAACCCCCAAACACATCAGGCAGGATCCTGATGAAATGTGAAACCCCCATGCACCCCTGGCAGGATCCTGATAAACTGTGAAACACACATACACTGCTGGCAGGATCCTGATAAACTGTGAAACCCCCATACACACCTGTCAGGATCCTGATACACTGTGAAATCCCCATACACACGTGGCAGGATCCTGATACACTGTGAAACCCACATACACACCTTGCAGGTGCCTGATAAACTGTGAAACCCCCCAGGCACATCTGGAATGATCCTGATGCACTGTGAAAACCCCATACACGTCTGGCAGTGTCCTGATACACTGTGAAACCCCCATAGACACCTGGCAGCATCCTGATAAACTGTGAAATCCACATACACATCTAGTAGGAACCTGATGCACTGTGAAAACCCCATTCACATCTGGCAGGATCCTGATGCACAGTGAAAACCCCAAACGCACCTGGCAGGATCCTGAACCACTGTGTAAACCCATACACTTGTGGCAGGATCCTGTTAAAATGTGAAAACCCCATACACACCTTTCAGGATCCTGATAAACTGTGAAACCCACATACACAACTGGCAGCATCCTGATCCACTGTGAAACCCCATACACACCAGGCAGGATCCTGATCAACTGTGAAACCCACATACACACCTGGCAGGATCCTGATAAACTGTGAAAACCCGATACACCACTGGCAGGATCCTGATACACTGTTAAAACCCCATACACACCTGCCAGGATCCTGATAAACTGTGAAACCCCATCCACACGATGCAGGATCCTGATACACTGCGAAACCCCCATACACATCTGGAAGGATCCTGATGCACTGTGAAAACACCATACACATCTGGCAGGATCCTGAATCACTGTGAAAACAACATTCACATCTGGCAGATTCCTGATAAACTGTGAAACCCACATACACACCTGGCAGGATCCTGATGAACTGTGAAACCCCCAGACACACCAGGCAGGATCCTGATGCACTGTGAAACCACCATACACACCTGGCAGGATCTTGATGAACTGTGAAACCCCCAATCACACCTGGCAGGATCCTGATAAACTGTGAAACCCACATACACTGCTGGCAGGATCCTGATAAACTGTGAAACCCCCATACACACCTGGCACGATCCTGATACACTGTGAAAACCCCATACACACGTGGCAGGATCCTGATCCACTGTGAAACCCCCATACACACAAGGCAGGATCCTGATATACTGTGAAACCCACATACACATCTGGCAGGAGCCTGATACACTGTGAAACCCGCAAACACACCTGGCAGGATCCTGATACACTGTGAAAACTCCAGACACACCAAGCAGGATCCTGATAAACAGTGAAACGCACATACGCACCTGGCAGGATCCTGATAAACTGTGAAATCCAATACACACGTGGCAGGATCCTGATACACAGTGAAACCCCCAGACACATCTGGAAGGATCCTGATGCACTGTGAAAACCCCATACACATCTGGCAGGATCCTGATGCACAGCGAAAACCCCATTCACATCTGGCAGGATCCTGATGCACAGTGAAAACTCCATTCACATCTGGCTGGATCCTGATCCACTGTGAAAACTCCATACACACCTGACAGGACCTTGATAAACTGTGAACACACCATACACACCTGGCAGGATCCTGATACACTGTGAAATCACTGACACAGCTGGCAGGATCCTGATCCACTGTGAAAACCATCCACTGTGAAAACCCCATACACAACTGGCAGGATCCTGATCCACTGTGAAAACTCCATGCACATCTGGCAGGATCCTGATACACTGTGAAAACCCCGTACACACCTGGCAGGATCCTGATCCACTGTGAAAACCCATTCACATCTGGCAGGATCCTGATAAACTGTGAAACCCACATGCACACCTGGCAGGATCCTGATCCACTGTGAAACCCCATACACACCAGGCAGGATCCTGATAAACTGTGAAACCCACATACACACCTGGCAGGATCCTGATACACTGTGAAAACCCCATACAATGAACAAAGAACAAAGGTAATTACAGCACAGCAACAGGCCCTTCGGCCCTCCAAGCCTGCGCCGATCCAGATCCTCTCTCTAAATATGTCGCCTATTTTCTAAGGTTCTGTATTTCTTTTCTTCCTGCCCATTCATGTATCTGTCTAGATACATCATAAAGGACGCCATCGTGCCCGCATCTACCACCTCCGCTGGCAACGCGTTCCAGGAACCCAGCACCCTCTGCGTAAAGAACTTTCCACGCATATCCCCCCTAAACATTTCCCCTTTCAATTTGAACTCGTGTCCTCTAGTAATTGAATCCCCCACTCTGGGAAAAAGCCTCTAGCTATCCACCCTGTCTATACTTCTCATGATTTTGTACACCTCAATCAGGTCCCCTCTCAACCTCCGTCTTTCTAATTAAAATAATCCTAATCTACTCAACCTCTCTTCATAGCTAGCGCCCTCCATACCAGGCAACATCCTGGTGAACCTCCTCTGCACCCTCTCCAAAGCATCCACATCCTTTTGGTAATGTGGCGACCAGAACTGCACGCAGTATTCCAAATGTGGCCGAACCAAAGTCCTATACAACTGTAACATGACCTGCCAACTCTTGTACTCAATACACCGTCCGATGAAGGAAAGCATGCCGTATGCCTTCTTGACCACTCTATTTACCTGCGTTGCCACCTTCAGGGAACAGTGGACCTGAACACCCAAATCTCTCTGTGCATCAATTTTCCCCAGGACTTTTCCATTTACTGTATAGTTCACTCTTGAATTGGATCTTCCAAAATGCAACACCTCGCATTTGCCCTGATTGAACTCCATCTGCCATTTCTATGCCCAACTCTCCAATCTATCTATATTCTGCTGTATTCTCTGACAGTCCCCTTCACTATCTGCTACTCCACCAATCAGAGTGTCGTCTGCAAACTTGCTAATCAGTCCACCTATACTTTCCTCCAAATCATTAATGTATATCACAAACAACAGTGGTCCCAGCACGGATCCCTGTGGAACACCACTGGTCACAGGTCTCCATTTTGAGAAACTCCCTTCTACTGCTACTCTCTGTCTCCTGCTGCCCAGCCAGTTCTTTATCCATCCAGCTAGTACACCTTGGACCCCATGCGCCTTCACTTTCTCCACTAGCCTTACTGAAGTCCATGTATATGACATCGACAGCCCTTCCCTCATCAATCAACTTTGTCACTTCCTCAAAGAATTCTATTAAGTTGGTAAGACATGACCTTCCCTGCACAAAACCAAGTTGCCTATCACTGATAAGCCCATTTTCTTCCAAATGGGAATAGATCCTACCCCTCAGTACCTTCTCCCGCAGCTTCCCTACCACTGACGTCAGGCTCACCGGTCTATGATTACCTGGATTATCCCTGCTACCCTTCTTAAACAAGGGGACAACATTAGCAATTCTCCAGTCCTCCGGGACCTCACCCGTGTTTAAGAATGCTGCAAAGATATCTGTTAAGGCCCCAGCTATTTCCTCACTCGCTTCCCTCAGTAACCTGGGATAGATCCCATCCGGACCTTGGGACTTGTCCACCTTAATGCCCTTTAGAATACCCAACACTTACTCCCTCCTTATGCCGACTTGACCTAGTGTAATCAAACATCTGTTCCTAACCTCAACATCCGTCATGTCCCTCTCCTCGATGAATACCGATGCAAAGTACTCGTTTAGAATCTCACCCATTTTCTCTGAGTCCAAGCATAACATTTCTCCTTTGTCCTTTAGTGGGCCAATCCTTTCTCTGGTTACCCTCTTTCTCCTTATATATGAATAAAAGGCTTTGGGGTTTTCTTTAACCCTGTTTGCTAAAGATATTTCATGACCCCTTTTAGCCCTCTTAATTCCTCGTTTCAGATTGGTCCTACATTCCCGATATTCTTTCAAAGCTTCGTCTTTCATCAGCCGCCTAGACCGTATGTATGCTTCCTTTTTCCTCTTAGCGAGTCTCACAATTTCACCTGTCATCCATGGTTCCCTAATCTTGCCATTTCTATCCTTCATTTTCACAGGAACATGTCTCTCCTGCACGCTAATCAACCTCTCTTTAAAAGCCTCCCACATATCACATGTGGATTTACCTTCAAACAGCTGCTCTCAATCTACATTCCCCAGCTCCTGCCGAATTTTGGTCTAGTTGGCCTTCCCCCAATTTCGCACTCTTCCTAGAGGACCACTCTCGTCTTTGTCCATTGAGGGGCTGCATTAGTTTGAGCGGCTGTCTTAGTTTGAGAGGCTGCCTGAATTTGAGGGGCTGCCTGAGTTTGAGGGGCTGCCTTGGACTGAGGGGCTGCATTAGTTTGAGCGGCTGTCTCAGTTTGAGGGGCTGCCTTAGTTTGAGCGGCTGCCTTAGTTTGAGGGGCTGCCTTAGTTTGAGCGGATGCCTTAGTTTGAGCAGCTCGCATAGTTTAAGGGACTGCCTTAGTTTGAGCGGCTGCCTTGGTTTGAGGGGCAGCATTAGTTTGAGGGGCTGCCTTAGTTTAAGGGGCTGCCTTAGATTGAGGGGCTGCATTTGTTTGAGGAGCTGCTTTACTTTGAGAGGCTGCATTAGTTTGAGCGGTTGGCTTAGTTTGAGGGGCTGCCTTTGATTGAGTGGCTGCATTAGTTTGAGGGGCTGGCTTAGTTTAAGGGTCTGCCTTAGTTTGAGGGGCTGCAATCGTTTGAGGGGCTGACTTAGAATGAGGGGGTGCATTAGTTTGAGGGGCTGCCTTAGATTGAGGGGCTGCATTAGTTTGAGGAGCTGCATTAGTTTGAGGGGCTGCATTACTTTGAGGAGCTGCCTTAGTTTGAGGGGCTGCCTTAGATAGAGTTCTGCATTAGTTTGAGGGGCTGCATTAGTTTGAGGGGCTGCCTTAGTTTGAGAGTCTGCCAAAGTTTGAGTGGCTGCCTTAATTTGAGCGGCTGCCTCAGTTTGAGGGGCTGAACAAAGAACAAAGAACAAAGAACAAAGATAATTACAGCACAGGAACAGGCCCTTCGGCCCTCCAAGCCTGCGCCGAACCAGATCCTCTCTCTAAACATGTCGCCTATTTTCTGAGGTTCTGTATGTCTTTTCTTCCTGCCCATTCATGTATCTGTCTAGATACATCTTAAAAGACGCCATCGTGCCCGCATCTACCACCTCCGCTGGCAACGCGTTCCAGGCACCCACCACCATCTGCGTAAAGAACTTTCCACGCATATCCCCCCTAAACTTTTCTCCTCTCACTTTGAACTCGTGTCCTCTAGTAATTGAATCCCCCACTCTGGGAAAAAGCCTCTTGCTATCCACCCTGTCTATACCTCATGATTTTGTACACCTCAGTCAGGTCCCCTCTCAACCTCCGTCTTTCTAATGAAAATAATCCTAATCTACTCAACCTCTCTTCATAGCTAGCGCCCTCCATAGCAGGCAACATCCTGGTGAACCTCCTCTGCACCCTCTCCAAAGCATCCACATCCTTTTGGTAATGTGGCGACCAGAACTGCACGCAGTATTCCAAATGTGGCTGAACCAAAGTCCTATACAACTGTAACATGACCTGCCAACTCTTGTACTCAATAACCCGTCCGATGAAGGAAAGCATGCCGTATGCCTTCTTGACCACTCTATTTACCTGCGTTGCCACCTTCAGGGAACAGTGGACCTGCACACCCAAATCTCTCTGTACATCAATTTTCCCCAGGACTTTTCCATTTACTGTATAGTTCACTCTTGAATTGGATCTTCCAAAATGCATCTCCTCGCATTTGCCCTGATTGAACTCCATCTGCCATTTCTCTGCCCAACTGTCCAATCTATCTATATTCTGCTGTATTCTCTGACAGTCCCCTTCACTATCTGCTACTCCACCAATCTTAGTGTCGTCTGCAAACTTGCTAATCAGTCCACCTATACCTTCCTCCAAATCATTAATGTATATCACAAACAACAGTGGTCCCAGCACGGATCCCTGTGGAACACCACTGGTCACACGTCTCCATTTTGAGAAACTCCCTTCTACTGCTACTCTCTGTCTTCTGTGGCCCAGCCAGTTCTTTATCCATCCAGCTAGTACACCTTGGACCCCATGCGCCTTCACTTTCTCCATCAGCCTGCCATGGGGAACCTTATCAAACGCCTTACTGAAGTCCATGTATATGACATCGACAGCCCTTCCCTCATCAATCAACTTTGTCACTTCCTCAAAGAATTCTATTAAGTTGGTAAGACATGACCTTCCCTGCACAAAACCATGTTGCCTATCACTGATAAGCCCATTTTCTTCCAAATGGGAATAGATCCTATCCCTCAGTATCTTCTCCAGCAGCTTCCCTACCACTGACGTCAGGTTCACCAGTCTATAATTACCTGGATTATCCCTGCTACCCTTCTTAAACAAGGGGACAACATTAGCAATTCTCCAGTCCTCCGGGACCTCACCCGTGTTTAAGGATGCTGCAAAGATATCTGTTAAGGCCCCAGCTATTTCCTCTCTCGCTTCCCTCAGTAACCTGGGATAGATCCAATCCGGACCTTGGGACTTGTCCACCTTAATGCCCTTTAGAATACCCAACACTTCCTCCCTCCTTATGCCGACATGACCTAGTGTAATCAAACATCTGTTCCGAACCTCAACATCCGTCATGTCCCTCTCCTCGATGAATACCGATGCAAAGTACTCGTTTAGAATCTCACCCATTTTCTCTGAGTCCAAGCATAACATTCCTCCTTTGTCCTTTAGTGGGCCAATCCTTTCTCAAGTTACCCTTTTTCTCCTTATATATGAATAAAAGGCTTTGGGATTTTCTTTCACCCTGTTTGCTAAAGATATTTCATGACCCCTTTTAGCTCTCTTAATTCCTCGTTTCAGATTGGTCCTACATTCCCGATATTCTTTCAAAGCTTCGTCTTTCATCAGCCGCCTAGACCTTATGTATGCTTCCTTTTTCCTCTTAGCTTGTCTCACAATTTCACCTGTCATCCATGGTTCCCTAATCTTGCCATTTCTATCCTTCATTTTCACAGGAACATGTCTCTCCTGCACGCTAATCAACCTCTCTTTAAAAGCCTCCCACATATCACATGTGGATTTACCTTCAAACAGCTGCTCCCAATCAACATTCCCCAGCTCCTGCCGAATTTTGGTATAGTTGGCCTTCCCCCAATTTCGCACTCTTCCTAGAGGACCACTCTCGTCTTTGTCCATTGAGGGGCTGCATTAGTTTGAGCGGCTGTCTCAGTTTGAGAGGCTGCCTGAGATTGAGGGGCTGCCTTGGACTGAGGGGCTGCATTAGTTTGAGCGGCTGTCTTAGTTTGAGGGGCTGCCTTAGTTTGAGCGGCTGCCTTAGTTTGAGAGGCTGCCTGACTTTGAGGGGCTGCCTTGGACTGAGGGCCTGCATTAGTTTGAGCGGCTGTCTCAGTTTGAGGGGCTGCCTAAGTTTGACCAGCTGCCTTAGTTTGAGGGGCTGCCTTAGTTTGAGCGGCTGCCTTAGTTTGAGGGGCTGTCTTAGTTTGAGCGGATGACTTATTTTGTGCGGCTCGCATAGTTTGAGGGGCTGCCTTAGTTTGAGCGGCTGCCTTGGTTTGAGGTGCTGCATTAGTTTGAGGGGCAGCCTTAGATAAAGGGGCTGCCTTAGATTGAGGGGCTGCATTTGTTTGAGGGGCTGCTTCACTTTGAGAGGCTGCCTTAGTTTGAGCAGTTGGCTTAGTTTGAGGGTCTGCCTTTGATTGAGTGGCTGCATTAGTTTGCGGGTCTGCCTTAGTTTGAGGGGATGCCTTAGTTTGAGGTGTTGGCTTAGTTAGAGGGGCTGCCTTTGATTGAGTAGCTACATTAGTTTGAGGGGCTGGCTTAGTTTAAGGGGCTGCCTTAATTTGAGGGGCTGCATTAGTTTGAGGGGGTGCCTTTGGTTGAGAGGCTCCCTTAGTTTGAGGGTCTGCCTTACTTTAAGGGGCAGCATTAGTTTGAGAGGCTGCCTTAGTTTGAGGGGCTGCCTTAGTTTGAGGGGTTGGCTTAGTTTGAGGGGCTGCCTTTGATTGAGTGGCTGCATTAGTTTGAGAGACTGCCTTTGATTGAGTGGCTGCATTAGTTTGAGGGGCTGACTTAGTTTGAGGGGCTGACTTTGTTTGAGGGGCTGCATTTGTTTGAGGGTCTGCCTTAGATTGAGTGGCTGCATTAGTTTGAGGGGCTGCCTTAGTTTGACGGGCTGCCTTAGATTGAGGTGCTGCATTACTTTGATGGGCTGCTTTAGTTTGAGCGACTGCCTTAGATTGAGGGGCTGCATTAGTTTGAGCGGCTGCCTTAGTTTGAGGGGCTGCCTTAGTTTGAGTGGCTGCATTAGATTGAGCGGCTGACTTAGTTTGAGAGGTTGACTTCGTTTGAGAGTCTGCCTTAGTTTGAGCGGCTGCCTTAGTTTGAGGGTCTGCCTTACTTTGAGAGGCTGCCTTAGTTTGAGGGGCTGCCTTAGTTTGAGCGGCTGCCTTAGTTTGAGGGGATGGCTTAGTTTGAGGGGCTGCCTTTGATTGAGTGGCTGCATTAGTTTGAGAGTCTGCCTCTGATTGAGTGGCTGCATTATTTTGAGGGGCTGCCTTAGATTGAGGGGCTGCATTAGTTTGAGGGGCTGGCTTAGTTTAAGGGGCTGCCATAGCTTGAGGGGCTGCATTAGTTTGAGGGGCTGACTTAGAATGAGGGGGTGCCTTAGAATGAGGGGCTGCATTAGTTTGAGGGGTTGCCTTAGTTTGAGAGGCTGCCTTAGTTTGAGGGGCTGCCTTAGTTTGAGCGGTTGGCTTAGTTTGAGGGGCTGCCTTTGATTGAGTGGCTGCATTAGTTTGGGACACTGCCTTTGATTGAGTGGCTGCATTAGTTAGAGGGGCTGACTTAGTTTGAGGGGCTGACTTAGTTTGAGGGGCTGACTTAGAATGAGGGGGTGCCTTTGACTGAGGGGCTGCATTAGTTTGAGGGGGTGCCTTAGTTTGAGAGGCTGCCTTAGTTTGAGGTGATGCCTTAGTTTGAGGGGTTGGCTTAGTTTGAGGGGCTGCCTTTGATTGAGTGGCTGCATTAGTTTGAGAGACCGCCTTTGATTGAGTGGTTGCATTAGTTTGAATGGCTGACTTAGTTTGAGGGGCTGACTTAGTTTGAGGTGCTGCATTTGCTTGAGCGGCTGCCTTAGATTGAGGGGCTGCATTAGTTTGAGGGGCTGCCTTTGTTTGAGGGGCTGCCTCAGATGGAGGTGCTGCATTAGTTTGTTGGGCTGCTTTAGTTTGAGCGGCTGCCTTAGTTGAGGGGCTGCCTTAGATTGAGGGGCTGCATTAGTTTGAGCGGCTGCCTTAGTTTGCGGGGCTGCCTTAGTTTGCGGGGCTGCCTTAGTTTGAGGGGCTGCCTTAGATTGAGCGGCTGACTTAGTTTGAGAGGTTGCCTTAGTTTGAGGGGCAGCCTTAGTTTGAGGGGTTGGCTTAGTTTGAGGGGCTGCCTTTGATTGAGTGGCTGCATTAGTTTGGGAGACTGCCTTTGATTGAGTGGCTGCATTAGTTTGAGGGGCTGACTTAGTTTGAGGGGCTGCCTTAGTTTGAGGGGCTGACTTAAAATGAGGGGGTGCCTTAGACTGAGGGGCTGCCTTAGTTTGAGGGGGTGCCTTCGTTTGAGAGGCTGCCTTAGTTTGAGGGGCTGCCTCAGTTTGAGGGGTTGGCTTAGTTTGAGGGGCTGCCTATGATTGAGTGGCTGACTTAGTTTGAGGGGCTGCGTTTGTTTGAGGGGCTGCCTTAGATTGAGGTGCTGCATTAGTTTGATGGGCTGCTTTAGTTTGAGCGGCTGCCTTAGTTGAGGGGCTGCCTTAGATTGAGGGGCTGCATTAGTTTGAGCGGCTGCCTTAGTTTGAGGGGCTGACTTAGTTTGAGCGGCTGACTTAGTTTGAGTGGTTGCCTTAGTTTGAGAGTCTGCCTTAGTTTGAGCGGCTGCCTTAGTTTGAGGGTCTGCCTTACTTTGAGAGGCTGCCTAGTTTGACAGGCTGCCTTAGTTTGAGCGGCTGCCTTAGATTGTGAGGATGCCTTTGGTTGAGGCGCTCCCTTAGTTTGTGGGGCTGCCTTACTTTAAGGGGCTGCATTAGTTTGAGACTCTGTCTTAGTTTGAGGGGCTGCCTTAGTTTGAGGGGATGGCTTAGTTTGAGGGGCTGCCTTTGATTGAGTGGCTGCATTAGTTTGAGAGTCTGCCTCTGATTGAGTGGCTGCATTATTTTGAGGGGCTGCCTTAGATTGAGGGGCTGCATTAGTTTGAGGGGCTGGCTTAGTTTAAGGGGCTGCCTTAGTTTGAGGGGCTGCATTAGTTTGAGGGGCTGAATTAGAATGAGGGGGTGCCTTAGATTGAGGGGCTGCATTAGTTTTAGGGGGTGCCTTAGTTTGAGAGGCTGCCTTAGTTTGAGGGGCTGCCTTAGTTTGAGTGCCTGCCTCTGATTGAGTGGCTGCATTATTTTGAGGGGCTGCCTTAGATTGAGGGGCTGCATTAGTTTGAGGGGCTGTCTTAGTTTAAGGGGCTGCCTTTGTTTGAGGGGCTGCATTAGTTTGAGGGGCTGACTTAGAAGGAGGGGGTGCCTTAGATTGAGGGGCTGCATTAGTTTTTGGGGGTGCATCAGTATGAGCGGCTGCCTTAGTTTGAGGGGCTGCATGAGTTTGAGCGGCTGCCTTATACTGAGGGGCTGCATTAGTTTGAACGGCTGCCTTAGTTTGAGCGGCTGCCTTAGTTTGAGGGGCTTCCTCAGTTTGAGCGGCTGCCTTAGTTTGAGGGGCTGCCTTAGATTGAGAGGCTGCCTGAGTTTGAGGAGCTGCCTTAGTTTGAGGGGCTGCCTTAGTTTGAGGGGCTGCCTTAGTTTGAGAGGCTGCCTTAGTTTGAGCGGCTGATATAGTTTGAGAGGCTGCCTTAGTTTGAGAGTCTGCCTTAGTTTGAGGAGCTGCCTGAGTTTGAGGGGTAGGCTTAGTTTGAGGGGCTGCCTTTGATTGAGAGGCTGCATTAGTTTGAGAGTCTGCCTTTGATTGAGTGGCTGAATTAGTTTGAGTGGCTGACTTAGTTTGAGGGGCTGCCTGAGATTGAGGGGCTGCCTGAGATTGAGGGGCTGCCTTAGTTTGACGGGCTGCCTTAGTTTGAGGGGCTGCTTTAGATTGAGGGTCTGCCTTAGTTTGAGTGGCTGCATTTGTTTGAGGGGCTGCCTTTGGTTGAGAGGCTCCCTGAGTTTGAGGGGCTGCCTTACTTTAAGGGGCAGCATTAGTTTGAGAGTCTGCCTTAGTTTGAGGGGCTGCCTTCGTTTGAGGGGTTGGCTTAGTTTGAGGGGCTGCCTTTGATTGAGTGGCTGCATTAGTTTGAGAGACTGCCTTTGATTGAGGGGCTGCCTTAGATTGAGGGGCTGCATTAGTTTGAGGGGCTGCCTTAGTTTGAGGGGCTGCCTTAGATTGAGGTGCTGCATTAGTTTGATGGGCTGCTTTAGATTGAGCGGCTGCCTTAGTTGAGGGGCTGCCTTAGATTGAGGGGCTGCATTAGTTTGAGCGGCTGCCTTAGTTTAATGGGCTGCCTTAGTTTGAGGGGCTGCCTTAGATTGAGCGGCTGACTTAGTTTGAGAGGTTGCCTTAGTTTGACAGTCTGCCTTAGTTTGAGCGGCTGCCTTAGTTTGAGGGTCTGCCTTACTTTGAGAGGCTGCCTTAGTTTGACAGGCTGCCTTAGTTTGAGCGGCTGCCTTAGATTGTGAGGCTGCCTGAGTTTGAGGGGCTTCCTTAGTTTGAGCGGCTGAATGAGTTTGAGGGGCTGCCTTTGGTTGAGGCGCTCCCTTAGTTTGTGGGGCTGCCTTACTTTAAGGGGCTGCATTAGTTTGAGACTCTGTCTTAGTTTGAGGGGCTGCCTTAATTTGAGGGGATGGCTTAGTTTGAGGGGCTGCCTTTGATTGAGTGGCTGCATTAGTTTGAGAGTCTGCCTCTGATTGAGTGGCTGCATTATTTTGAGGGGCTGCCTTAGATTGAGGGGCTGCATTAGTTTGAGGGGCTGGCTTAGTTTAAGGGGCTGCCTTAGTTTGAGGGGCTGCATTAGTTTGAGGGGCTGAATTAGAATGAAGGGGTGCCTTAGATTGAGGGGCTGCATTAGTTTGAGGGGGTGCCTTAGTTTGACAGGCTGCCTTAGTTTGAGGGGCTGCCTTAGTTTGAGTGCCTGCCTCTGATTGAGTGGCTGCATTATTTTGAGGGGGTGCCTTAGATTGAGGGGCTGCATTAGTTTGAAGGGCTGGCTTAGTTTAAGGGGCTGCCTTTGTTTGAGGGGCTGCATTAGTTTGAGGGGCTGACTTAGAAGGAGGGGGTGCCTTAGATTGAGGGGCTGCATTAGTTTGAGGGGGTGCCTCAGTTTGAGCGGCTGCCTTAGTTTGAGGGGCTGCATTAGTTTGAGCGGCTGCCTTAGTTTGAGGGGCTGCCTTAGATTGAGGGGCTGCATTAGTTTGAGCGGCTGCCTTAGTTTGAGCGGCTGCCTTAGTTTGAGGGGCTTCCTTAGTTTGAGCGGCTGCCTCAGTTTGAGGGGCTGCCTTAGTTTGAGGGGCTACCTTAGTTTGAGCGGCTGCCTTAGTTTGAGGTTCAGCCTTACTTTGAGAGGCTGCCTTAGTTTGACAGGCTGCCTTAGTTTGAGCGGCTGGCTTTGATTGAGAGGCTGCCTGAGTTTGAGGGCCTGCCTTAGTTTGAGCGGCGGCATTAGTTTGAGGGGCTGCCTTTGGTTGAGGCGCTCCCTTAGTTTGTGGGGCTGCCTTACTTTAAGGGGCTGCATTAGTTTTAGAGTCTGCATTAGTTTGAGGGGCTGCCTTAGTTTGAGGGGATGGCTTAGTTTGAGGGACTGCCTTTGTTTGAGTGGCTGCATTAGTTTGAGAGTCTGCCTCTGATTGAGTGGCTGCATTATTTTGAGTGGCTGCCTCAGATTGAGGGGCTGCATTAGTTTGAGGGGCTGCATTAGTTTGAGGGGCTGCATTAGTTTGAGGGGGTGCATTAGTTTGAGCGGCAGCCTTAGATTGAGGGGCTGCATTAGTTTGAGGGGCTGCATTAGTCTGAGGGGCTGCATTACTTTGAGGAGCTGCCTCAGTTTGAGGGGCTGCCTTAGATAGAGTTCTGCATTAGTTTGAGGGGCTGCATTAGTTTGAGGGGCTGCCTTTGTTTGAGAGGCTTCCGAAGTTTGAGGGGCTGCCTTAGTTTGAGAGTCTGCCATAGTTTGAGGGGCTGCCTTAATTTGAGCTGCTGCCTCAGTTTGAGGGGCTGAACAAAGAGCAAAGAACAAAGATAATTACAGCACAGGAACAGACCCTTCGGCCCTCCAAGCCTGCGTCGTTCCAGATCCTCTCTCTAAACATGTCGCCTATTTTCTAAGGTTCTGTATCTCTTTTCTTCCTGCCCATTCATGTATCTGTCTAGATACATCTTAAAAGATGCCATCGTGCCCGCATCTACCACCTCCGCTGGCAACGCGTTCCAGGCACCCACCACCATCTGCGTAAAGAACTTTCCACGCATATCCCCCCTAAACTTTTCTCCTTTCACTTTGAACTCGTGTCCTCTAGTAATTGAATCCCCCACTCTGGGAAAAAGCCTCTTGCTATCCACCCTGTCTATACCTCTCATGATTTGGTACACCTCAGTCAGGTCCCCCCTCAACCTCCGTCTTTCTAATGAAAATAATCCGAATCTACTCAACCTCTCTTCATATCTAGCGCCCTCCATAGCAGGCAACATCCTGGTGAACCTCCTCTGCACCCTCTCCAAAGCATCCACATCCTTTTGGTAATGTGGCGACCAGAACTGCACGCAGTATTCCAAATGTGGCCGAACCAAAGTCCTATACAACTGTAACATGACCTGCCAACTCTTGTACTCAATACCCCGTCCGAAGAAGGAAAGCATGCCGTATGCCTTCTTGACCACTCTATTTACCTGCGTTGCCACCTTCAGGGAGCAGTGGACCTGCACACCCAAATCTCTCTGTACATCAATTTTCCCCAGGACTTTTCCATTTACTGTATAGTTCACTCTTGAATTGGATCTTCCAAAATGCATCACCTCGCATTTGCCCTGATTGAACTCCATCTGCCATTTCTCTGCCCAACTGTCCAATCTATCTATATTCTGCTGTATTCTCTGACAGTCCCCTTCACTATCTGCTACTCCACCAATCTTAGTGTCGTCTGCAAACTTGCTAATCAGTCCACCTATACTTTCCTCCAAATCATTAATGTATATCACAAACAACAGTGGTCCCAGCACGGATCCCTGTGGAACACCACTGGTCACACGTCTCCATTTTGAGAAACTCCCTTCTACTGCTAAACTCTGTCTCCTGTTGCCCAGCCAGTTCTTTATCCATCTAGCTAGTACCCCTTGGACCCCATGCGCCTTCACTTTCTCCATCAGCCTGCCATGGGGATCGTTATCGAACGCCTTACTGAAGTCCATGTATGTGACATTGACAGCCCTTCCCTCATCAATCAACTTTGTCACTTCCTCAAATAATTCTATTAAGTTGGTAAGACATGACCTTCCCTGCACAAAACCATGTTGCCTGTCACTGATAAGCCCATTTTCTTCCAAATGGGAATAGATCCTATCCCTCAGTATCTTCTCCAGCTGCTTCCCTCCCACTGACGTCAGGCTCACCGGTCTATAATTACCTGGATTATCCCTGCTACCCTTCTTAAACAAGGGGACAACATTATCAATTCTCCTGTCCTCCGGGACCTCACCCGTGTTTAAGGATGCTGCAAAGATATCTGTTAAGGCCCCAGCTATTTCCTCTCTCGCTACCCTCAGTAACCTGGGATAGATCCAATCCGGACCTGGGGACTTGTCCACCTTAATGCCCTTTAGAATACCCAACACTTCCTCCCTCCTTATGCCGACTTGACCGAGTGTAATCAAACATCTGTTCCTAACCTCAACATCCGTCATGTCCCTCTCCTCGGTGAATACCGATGCAAAGTACTCGTTTCGAATCTCACCCATTTTCTCTGAGTCCAAGCATAACATTCCGCCTTTGTCCTTTAGTGGGCCAATCCTTTCTCTAGTTACCCTCTTTCTCCTTCCATATGAATAAAACGCTTTGGGATTTTCTTTAACCCTGTTTGCCAAAGATATTTCATGACCCCTTTTAGCCCTTTTAATTCCTCGTTTCAGATTGGTCCTACATTCACGATATTCTTTCAAAGCTTCGTCTTTCATATGCCGCCTAGACCTTATGTATGCTTCCTTTTTCCTCTTAGCTTGTCTCACAATTTCACCTGTCATCCATGGTTCCCTAATCTTGCCATTTCTATCCTTCATTTTCACAGGAACATGTCTCTCCTGCACGCTAATCAACCTCTCTTTGAAAGCCTCCCACATATCACATGTGGATTTACCTTCAAACAGCTGCTCCCAATCAACATTCCCCAGCTCCTGCCGAATTTTGGTATAGTTGGCCTTCCCCCAATTTCGCACTCTTCCTAGAGGACCACTCTCGTCTTTGTCCATTGAGGGGCTGCATTAGTTTGAGCGGCTGTCTCAGTTTGAGAGGCTGCCTGAGATTGAGGGGCAGCCTTGGACTGAGGGGCTGCATTAGTTTGAGCGGCTGTCTTAGTTTGAGGGGCTGCCTTAGTTTGAGCGGCTGCCTTAGTTTGAGAGGCTGCCTGACTTTGAGGGGCTGCCTTGGACTGAGGGCCTGCATTAGTTTGAGCGGCTGTCTCAGTTTGAGGGGCTGCCTTAGTTTGACCAGCTGCCTTAGTTTGAGGGGCTGCCTTAGTTTGAGCGGCTGCCTTAGTTTGAGGGGCTGCCTCAGTTTGAGCGGATGACTTATTTTGTGCGGCTCGCATAGTTTGAGGGGCTGCCTTAGTTTAAGCGGCTGCCTTGGTTTGAGGGGCTGCATTAGTTTGAGGGGCAGCCTTAGATGAAGGGGCTGCCTTAGATTGAGGGGCTGCATTTGTTTGAGGGGCTGCTTCACTTTGAGAGGCTGCCTTAGTTTGAGCAGTTGGCTTAGTTTGAGGGTCTGCCTTTGATTGAGTGGCTGCATTAGTTCGCGGGTCTGCCTTAGTTTGAGGGGATGCCTTAGTTTGAGGTGTTGGCTTAGTTAGAGGGGCTGCCTTTGATTGAGTAGCTACATTAGTTTGAGGGGCTGGCATGGTTTAAGGGGCTGCCTTATTTTGAGTGGCTGCATTAGTTTGAGGGGGTGCCTTTGGTTGAGAAGCTCCCTTAGTTTGAGGGTCTGCCTTACTTTAAGGGGCAGCATTAGTTTGAGAGGCTGCCTTAGTTTGAGGGGCTGCCTTAGTTTGAGGGGTTGGCTTAGTTTGAGGGGCTGCCTTTGATTGAGTGGCTGCATTAGTTTGAGAGACTGCCTTTGATTGAGTGGCTGCATTAGTTTGAGGGGCTGACTTAGTTTGAGGGGCTGCATTTGTTTGAGGGTCTGCCTTAGATTGAGTGGCTGCATTAGTTTGAGGGGCTGCCTTAGTTTGACGGGCTGCCTGAGATTGAGGTGCTGCATTACTTTGATGGGCTGCTTTCGTTTGAGCGGCTGCCTTAGTTGAGGGGCTGCCTTAGATTGAGGGGCTGAACTAGTTTGAGCGGCTGCCTTAGTTTGAGGGGCTGCCTTAGTTTGAGTGGCTGCCTTAGATTGAGCGGCTGACTTAGTTTGAGAGGTTGACTTCGTTTGAGAGTCTGCCTTACTTTGAGCGGCTGCCTTAGTTTGAGGATCTGCCTTACTTTGAGAGACTGCCTTAGTTTGAGGGGCTGCCTTAGTTTGAGCGGCTGCCTTAGTTTGAGGGGATGGCTTAGTTTGAGGGGCTGCCTTTGATTGAGTGGCTGCATTAGTTTGAGAGTCTGCCTCTGATTGAGTGGCTGCATTATTTTGAGGGGCTGCCTTAGATTGAGGGGCTACATTAGTTTGAGGGGCTGGCTTAGTTTAAGGGGCTGCCATAGTTTGAGGGGCTGCATTAGTTTGAGGGGCTGACTTAGAATGAGGGGGTGCCTTAGACTGAGGGGCTGCATTAGTTTGAGGGGTTGCCTTAGTTTGAGAGGCTGCCTTAGTTTGAGGGGCTGCCTTAGTTTGAGCGGTTGGCTTAGTTTGAGGGGCTGCCTTTGATTGAGTGGCTGCATTAGTTCGAGGGGCTGACTTAGTTTGAGGGGCTGACTTAGTTTGAGGTGCTGACTTAGAATGAGGTGGTGCCTTTGACTGAGGGGCTGCATTAGTTTGAGGGGGTGCCTTAGTTTGAGAGGCTGCCTTAGTTTGAGGTGATGCCTTAGTTTGAGGGGTTGGCTTAGTTTGAGGGGCTGCCTTTGATTGAGTGGCTGCATTAGTTTGAGAGACTGCCTTTGATTGAGTGGTTGCATTAGTTTGAAGGGAAGACTTAGTATGAGGGGCTGACTTAGTTTGAGGTGCTGCATTTGCTTGAGCGGCTGCCTTAGATTGAGGGGCTGCATTATTTTAAGGGGCTGCCTTTGTTTGAGGGGCTGCCTTAGATTGAGGTGCTGCATTAGTTTGTTGGGCTGCTTTAGTTTGAGCGGCTGCCTTAGTTGAGGGGCTGCCTTAGATTGAGGGGCTGCATTAGTTTGAGCGGCTGCCTTAGTTTGAGGGGCTGCCTTAGTTTGAGGGGCTGCCTTAGATTGAGCGGCTGACTTAGTTTGAGAGGTTGCCTTAGTTTGAGGGGCTGCCTTAGTTTGAGCGGTTGGCTTAGTTTGAGGGGCTGCCTTTGATTGAGTGGCTGCATTAGTTTGAGGGGCTGACTTAGTTTGAGGGGCTGACTTAGTTTGAGGGGCTGACTTAGAATGAGGGGGTGCCTTAGACTGAGGGGCTACATTAGTTTGAGCGGGTGCCTTCGTTTGAGAGGCTGCCTTAGTTTGAGGGGCTGCCTCAGTTTGAGGGGTTGGCATAGTTTGAGGGGCTACCTTTGATTGAGTGGCTGCATTAGTTTGAGAGACCGCCTTTGATTGAGTGGCTGCATTAGTTTGAAGGGCTGACTTAGTTTGAGTGGCTGACTTAGTTTGAGGGGCTGCCTTTGTTTGAGGGGCTGCCTTAGATTGAGGTGCTGCATTAGTTTGATGGGCTGCTTTAGATTGAGCGGCTGCCTTAGTTGAGGGGCTGCCTTAGATTGAGGGGCTGCATTAGTTTGAGCGGCTGCCTTAGTTTGAGGGTCTGCCTTACTTTGAGCGGCTGCCTAGTTTGACAGGCTGCATTAGTTTGAGCGGCTGCCTTAGATTGTGAGGCTGCCGGAGTTTGAGGGGCTTCCTTAGTTTGAGCGTCTGCATGAGTTTGAGGGGCTGCCTTTGGTTGAGGCGCTCCCTTAGTTTGTGGGGCTGCCTTACTTTAAGGGGCTGCATTAGTTTGAGAGGCTGTCTTAGTTTGAGGGGCTGCCTGAGTCTGAGGGGATGGCTTAGTTTGAGGGGCTGCCTTTGATTGAGTGGCTTCATTAGTTTGAGTGACTGCCTCTGAATGAGTGGCTGCATTATTTTGAGGGGCTGCCTTAGATTGAGTGGCTGCATTAGTTTGAGGGGCTGGCTTAGTTTCAGGGGCTGCCTTAGTTTGAGGGGCTGCATTAGTTTGAGGGGCTGACTTAGAATGAGGGGGTGCCTTAGATTGAGGGGCTGCATTAGTTTGAGGGGGTGCCTTAGTTTGAGAGGCTGCCTTAGTTTGAGGGGCTGCCTTAGTTTGAGCGGCTGCCTTAGTTTGAGGGGCTGCATTAGTTTGAGCGGCTGCCTTAGTTTGAGGGGCTGCCTTATACTGAGGGGCTGCATTAGTTTGAGCGGCTGCCTTAGTTGGAGCGGCTGCCTTAGTTTGAGGGGCTTCCTTAGTTTGAGCGGCTGCCTTAGTTTGAGGGGCTGCCTTAGTTTGAGAGGCTGCCTTCGTTTGAGATGCTTCCTTAGTTTGAGAGGCTGCCTTAGATTGAGGTGCTGCCTTAGTTTGAGGGGCTGCCTTAGTTTGAGGGGCTGCCTTAGTTTGAGAGGCTGCCTTAGTTTGAGCGGCTGATATAGCTTGAGAGGCTGCCTTAGTTTGAGAGTCTGCCTTATTTTGAGGGGCAGCCTTAGTTTGAGGGGTCGGCTTAGTTTGAGGGGCTGCCTTTTATTGAGAGGCTGCATTAGTTTGAGAATCTGCCTTTGATTGAGTGGCTGAATTAGTTTGAGTGGCTGACTTAGTTTGAGGGGCTGCCTGAGATTGAGGGGCTGCCTGAGATTGAGGGGCTGCCTTAGTTTGACGGGCTGCCTTAGTTTGAGGGGCTGCCTTAGATTGAGGGGCTGCATTAATTTGATGGGCTGCCTTAGATTGAGAGGCTGCCTGAGTTTGAGGGGCTGCCTTAGTTTGAGCGGCTGCATTAGTTTGAGGGGCTGACTTTGGTTGAGGCGCTCCCTTAGTTTGTGGGGCTGCCTTACTTTAAGGGGCTGCATTAGTTTTAGAGTCTGACTTAGTTTGAGGGGCTGCCATAGTTTGAGGGGATGGCTTAGTTTGAGGGGCTGCCTTTGATTGAGTGGCTGCATTAGTTTGAGAGTCTGCCTCTGATTGAGTGGCTGCATTATTTTGAGTGGCTGCCTTAGATTGAGGGGCTGCATTAATTGGATGGGCTGCTTTAGTTTGAGCGGCTGACTGAGTTTGAGAGGCTGCCTTAGTTTGAGAGTCTGCCTTAGTTTGAGCGGCTTCCTTAGTTTGAGGGGCTGCCTTAGTTTGAGAGTCTGCCTTAGTTTGAGCGGCAGCCTTAGTTTGAGGGTCTGCCTTACTTTGAGAGGCTGCCTTAGTTTGACAGGCTGCCTTAGTTTGAGCGGCTGCCTTAGTTTGAGAGGCTGACTGAGTTTGAGGGGCTGCCTTAGTTTGAGGGGCTGCATTTGTTTGAGGGGCTGCCTTTGGTTGAGGGGCTGCCTTTGGTTGAGGGGCTCCCTTAGTTTGAGGGGCTGCCTTACTTTGAGGGGCAGCATTAGTTTAAGAGTCTGCCTTAGTTGGAGGGGCTGCCTTAGTTTGAGGGGCTGCCTTAGTTTGAGTGGTTGGCTTAGTTTGAGGGGCTGCCTTTGATTGTGTGGCTGCATTAGTTTGAGAGACTGCCTTTGATTGAGTGGCTGCATTAGTTTGAGGGGCTGACTTAGTTTGAGGGGCTGACTTCGTTTGAGGGGCTGCATTTGATTGAGGGGCTGCCTTAGATTGAGGGTCTGCATTAGTTTGAGGGGCTGCCTTAGTTTGAGGGGCTTCCTTAGATTTAGGTTCTGCATTAGTTTGATCGGCTGCTTTAGTTTGAGCGGCTGCCTTAGATTGAGGGGCTGCATTAGTTTGAGCGGCTGCCTCAGTTTGAGGGGCTGCCTTAGTTTGAGGGGCTGCCTGAGATTGAGCAGCTGACTTAGTTTCAGTGGTTGCCTTAGTCTGAGAGTCTGCCTTAGTTTGAGCGGCTGCCTTAGTTTGAGGTTCTGCCTTACTTTGAGAGGCTGCCTTAGTTTGAAAGGCTGCCTTAGTTTGACAGACTGCCTTAGTTTGAGCGGCTGCCTTAGATTGAGAGGCTGATATAGTTTGAGAGGCTGCCTTAGTTTGAGAGTCTGCCTTAGTTTGAGGGGTAGGCTTAGCTTGAGGGGCTGCCTTTGATTGAGAGGCTGCATTAGTTTGAGAGTCTGCCTTTGATTGAGTGGCTGAATTAGTTTGAGTGGCTGACTTAGTTTGAGGGGCTGCCTGAGATTGAGGGGCTGCCTGAGATTGAGGGGCTGCCTGAGATTGAGGGGCTGCCTTAGTTTGAGGGGCTGCCTTAGTTTGAGAGGCTGCCTTAGTTTGAGCGGCTGATATAGTTTGAGAGGCTGCCTTAGTTTGAGCGGCTGCCTTAGTTTGAGGGGCTGCCTTAGTTTGAGAGGCTGCCTTAGTTTGAGCGGCTGATATAGTTTGAGAGGCTGCCTTAGTTTGAGAGTCTGCCTTAGTTTGAGGGGTAGGCTTAGCTTGAGGGGCTGCCTTTGATTGAGAGGCTGCATTAGTTTGAGAGTCTGCCTTTGATTGAGTGGCTGAATTAGTTTGAGTGGCTGACTTAGTTTGAGGGGCTGCCTGAGATTGAGGGGCTGCCTGAGATTGAGGGGCTGCCTGAGATTGAGGGGCTGCCTTAGTTTGACGGGCAGCCTTAGTTTCAGGGGCTGCCTTAGATTGAGGGGCTGCATTAATTTGATGGGCTGCTTTAGATTGAGGGTCTGCCTTAGTTTGAGTGGCTGCATTTGTTTGAGGGGCTGCCTTTGGTTGAGGGGCTCCCTGAGTTTGAGGGGCTACCTTACTTTAAGGGGCAGCATTAGTTTGAGAGTCTGCCTTAGTTTGAGGGGCTGCCTTCGTTTGAGGGGTTGGCTTAGTTTGAGAGGCTGCCTTTGATTGAGTGGCTGCATTAGTTTGAGAGACTGCCTTTGATTGAGGGGCTGCCTCAGATTGAGGGGCTGCATTAGTTTGAGGGGCTGCCTTAGTTTGAGGGGCTGCCTTAGATTGAGGTGCTGCATTAGTTTGATGGGCTGCTTTAGATTGTGCGGCTGACTTAGTTTGAGAGGTTGCCTTAGTTTGACAGTCTGCCTTAGTTTGAGCGGCTGCCTTAGTTTGAGGGTCTGCCTTACTTTGAGAGGCTGCCTTAGTTAGACAGGCTGCCTTAGTTTGAGCGGCTGCCTTAGATTGTGAGGCTGCCTGAGTTTGAGGGGCTTCCTTAGTTTGAGCGGCTGAATGAGTTTGAGGGGCTGCCTTTGGTTGAGGCGCTCCCTTAGTTTGTGGGGCTGCCTTACTTTAAGGGGCTGCATTAGTTTGAGAGTCTGTCTTAGTTTGAGGGGCTGCCTTAGTTTGAGGGGATGGCTTAGTTTGAGGGGCTGCATTTGATTGAGTGGCTGCATTAGTTTGAGAGTCTGCCTCTGATTGAGTGGCTGCATTATTTTGAGGGGCTGCCTTAGATTGAGGGGCTGCATTAGTTTGAGGGGCTGGCTTAGTTTAAGGGGCTGCCTTAGTTTGAGGGGCTGCCTTAGTTTGAGTGCCTGCCTCTGATTGAGTGGCTGCATTATTTTGAGGGGCTGCCTTAGATTGAGGGGCTGCATTAGTTTGAGGGGCTGAATTAGAATGAGGGGGTGCCTTAGATTGAGGGGCTGCATTAGTTTGAGGGGGTGCCTTAGTTTGAGAGGCTGCCTTAGTTTGAGGGGCTGCCTTAGTTTGAGTGCTCTGATTGAGTGGCTGCATTATTTTGAGGGGCTGCCTTAGATTGAGGGTCTGCATTAGTTTGAGGGGCTGGCTTAGTTTAAGGGGCTGCCTTTGTTTGAGGGGCTGCATTAGTTTGAGGGGCTGACTAAGAAGGAGGGGGTGCCTTAGATTGAGGGGCTGCATTAGTTTGAGGGGGTGCCTCAGTTTGAGCGGCTGCCTTAGTTTGAGGGGCTGCATTAGTTTGAGCGGCTGCCTTAGTTTGAGGGGCTGCCTTAGATTGAGGGGCTGCATTAGTTTGAGCGGCTGCCTTAGTTTGAGCGGCTGCCTTAGTTTGATGGGCTGCCTTAGATTGAGAGGCTGCCTGAGTTTGAGGGGCTGCCTTAGTTTGAGCGGCTGCATTAGTTTGAGGGGCTGACTTTGGTTGAGGCGCTCCCTTAGTTTGTGGGGCTGCCTTACTTTAAGGGGCTGCATTAGTTTTAGAGTCTGCCTTAGTTTGAGGGGCTGCCATAGTTTGAGGGGATGGCTTAGTTTGAGGGGCTGCCTTTGATTGAGTGGCTGCATTAGTTTGAGAGTCTGCCTCTGATTGAGTGGCTGCATTATTTTGAGTGGCTGCCTTAGATTGAGGGGCTGCATTAATTGGATGGGCTGCTTTAGTTTGAGCGGCTGACTGAGTTTGAGAGGCTGCCTTAGTTTGAGAGTCTGCCTTAGTTTGAGCGGCTTCCTTAGTTTGAGGGGCTGCCTTAGTTTGAGAGTCTGCCTTAGTTTGAGCGGCAGCCTTAGTTTGAGGGTCTGCCTTACTTTGAGAGGCTGCCTTAGTTTGACAGGCTGCCTTAGTTTGAGCGGCTGCCTTAGTTTGAGAGGCTGACTGAGTTTGAGGGGCTGCCTTAGTTTGAGGGGCTGCATTTGTTTGAGGGGCTGCCTTTGGTTGAGGGGCTGCCTTTGGTTGAGGGGCTCCCTTAGTTTGAGGGGCTGCCTTACTTTGAGGGGCAGCATTAGTTTAAGAGTCTGCCTTAGTTGGAGGGGCTGCCTTAGTTTGAGTGGTTGGCTTAGTTTGAGGGGCTGCCTTTGATTGTGTGGCTGCATTAGTTTGAGAGACTGCCTTTGATTGAGTGGCTGCATTAGTTTGAGGGGCTGACTTAGTTTGAGGGGCTGACTTCGTTTGAGGGGCTGCATTTGATTGAGGGGCTGCCTTAGATTGAGGGTCTGCATTAGTTTGAGGGGCTGCCTTAGTTTGAGGGGCTTCCTTAGATTTAGGTTCTGCATTAGTTTGATCGGCTGCTTTAGTTTGAGCGGCTGCCTTAGATTGAGGGGCTGCATTAGTTTGAGCGGCTGCCTCAGTTTGAGGGGCTGCCTTAGTTTGAGGGGCTGCCTGAGATTGAGCAGCTGACTTAGTTTCAGTGGTTGCCTTAGTCTGAGAGTCTGCCTTAGTTTGAGCGGCTGCCTTAGTTTGAGGTTCTGCCTTACTTTGAGAGGCTGCCTTAGTTTGAAAGGCTGCCTTAGTTTGACAGACTGCCTTAGTTTGAGCGGCTGCCTTAGATTGAGAGGCTGCCTGAGTTTGAGGGGCTGCCTTAGTTTGAGGGGCTGCCTTAGTTTGAGAGGCTGCCTTAGTTTGAGCGGCTGATATAGTTTGAGAGGCTGCCTTAGTTTGAGAGTCTGCCTTAGTTTGAGGGGTAGGCTTAGCTTGAGGGGCTGCCTTTGATTGAGAGGCTGCATTAGTTTGAGAGTCTGCCTTTGATTGAGTGGCTGAATTAGTTTGAGTGGCTGACTTAGTTTGAGGGGCTGCCTGAGATTGAGGGGCTGCCTGAGATTGAGGGGCTGCCTGAGATTGAGGGGCTGCCTTAGTTTGACGGGCAGCCTTAGTTTCAGGGGCTGCCTTAGATTGAGGGGCTGCATTAATTTGATGGGCTGCTTTAGATTGAGGGTCTGCCTTAGTTTCAGGGGCTGCCTTAGATTGAGGGGCTGCATTAATTTGATGGGCTGCTTCAGATTGAGGGTCTGCCTTAGTTTGAGTGGCTGCATTTGTTTGAGGGGCTGCCTTTGGTTGAGGGGCTCCCTGAGTTTGAGAGGCTACCTTACTTTAAGGGGCAGCATTACTTTGAGAGTCTGCCTTAGTTTGAGGGGCTGCCTTCGTTTGAGGGGTTGGCTTAGTTTGAGGGGCTGCCTTTGATTGAGTGGCTGCATTAGTTTGAGAGACTGCCTTTGATTGAGGGGCTGCCTCAGATTGAGGGGCTGCATTAGTTTGAGGGGCTGCCTTAGTTTGAGGGGCTGCCTTAGATTGAGGTGCTGCATTAGTTTGATGGGCTGCTTTAGATTGAGCGGCTGCCTTAGTTGAGGGGCTGCCTTAGATTGAGGGGCTGCATTAGTTTGAGCGGCTGCCTTAGTTTGATGGGCTGCCTTAGTTTGAGGGGCTGCTTTAGATTGAGCGGCTGACTTAGTTTGAGAGGTTGCCTTAGTTTGACAGTCTGCCTTAGTTTGAGCGGCTGCCTTAGTTTGAGGGTCTGCCTTACTTTGAGAGGCTGCCCTGGTTTGACAGGCTGCCTTAGTTTGAGCGGCTGCCTTAGATTGTGAGGCTGCCTGAGTTTGAGGGGCTTCCTTAGTTTGTGCGGCTGAATGAGTTTGAGGGGCTGCCTTTGGTTGAGGCGCTCCCTTAGTTTGTGGGGCTGCCTTACTTTAAGGGGCTGCATTAGTTTGAGAGTCTGTCTTAGTTTGAGGGGCTGCCTTAGTTTGAGGGGATGGCTTAGTTTGAGGGGCTGCATTTGATTGAGTGGCTGCATTAGTTTGAGAGTCTGCCTCTGATTGAGTGGCTGCATTATTTTGAGGGGCTGCCTTAGATTGAGGGGCTGCATTAGTTTGAGGGGCTGGCTTAGTTTAAGAGGCTGCCTTAGTTTGAGGGGCTGCATTAGTTTGAGGGGCTGAATTAGAATGAGGGGGTGCCTTAGATTGAGGGGCTGCATTAGTTTGAGGGGGTGCCTTAGTTTGAGAGGCTGCCTTAGTTTGAGGGGCTGCCTTAGTTTGAGTGCCTGCCTCTGATTGAGTGGCTGCATTATTTTGAGGGGCTGCCTTAGATTGAGGGTCTGCAT
Organism: Heterodontus francisci; assembly: GCF_036365525.1. Taxonomy (NCBI): domain Eukaryota; kingdom Metazoa; phylum Chordata; class Chondrichthyes; order Heterodontiformes; family Heterodontidae; genus Heterodontus; species Heterodontus francisci. The sequence goes on along the minus strand of NW_027140986.1, from coordinate 2,920,607 downwards.
TAGTTTGAGGGGCTGGCTTAGTTTAAGGGGCTGCCTTTGTTTGAGGGGCTGCATTAGTTTGAGGGGCTGACTAAGAAGGAGGGGCTGCATTAGATTGAGGGGCTGCATTAGTTTGAGGGGGTGCCTCAGTTTGAGCGGCTGCCTTAGTTTGAGGGGCTGCATTAGTTTGAGCGGCTGCCTTAGTTTGAGGGGCTGCCTTAGATTGAGGGGCTGCATTAGTTTGAGCGGCTGCCTTAGTTTGAGCGGCTGCCTTAGTTTGATGGGCTGCCTTAGATTGAGAGGCTGCCTGAGTTTGAGGGGCTGCCTTAGTTTGAGCGGCTGCATTAGTTTGAGGGGCTGACTTTGGTTGAGGCGCTCCCTTAGTTTGTGGGCCTGCCTTACTTTAAGGGGCTACATTAGTTTTAGAGTCTGCCTTAGTTTGAGGGGCTGCCATAGTTTGAGGGGATGGCTTAGTTTGAGGGGCTGCCTTTGATTGAGTGGCTGCATTAGTTTGAGAGTCTGCCTCTGATTGAGTGGCTGCATTATTTTGAGTGGCTGCCTTAGATTGAGGGGCTGCATTAATTGGATGGGCTGCTTTAGTTTGAGCGGCTGACTGAGTTTGAGCGGCTGCCTCAGTTTGAGGGGCTGCCTTAGTTTGAGGGGCTACCTTAGTTTGAGCGGCTGCCTTAGTTTGAGGTTCAGCCTTACTTTGAGAGGCTGCCTTAGTTTGACAGGCTGCCTTAGTTTGAGCGGCTGCCTTTGATTGAGAGGCTGCCTGAGTTTGAGGGCCTGCCTTAGTTTGAGCGGCGGCATTAGTTTGAGGGGCTGCCTTTGGTTGAGGCGCTCCCTTAGTTTGTGGGGCTGCCTTACTTTAAGGGGCTGCATTAGTTTTAGAGTCTGCATTAGTTTGAGGGGCTGCCTTAGTTTGAGGGGATGGCTTAGTTTGAGGGACTGCCTTTGTTTGAGTGGCTGCATTAGTTTGAGATTCTGCCTCTGATTGAGTGGCTGCATTATTTTGAGTGGCTGCCTCAGATTGAGGGGCTGCATTAGTTTGAGGGGCTGCATTAGTTTGAGGGGGTGCATTAGTTTGAGGGGCAGCCTTAGATTGAGGGGCTGCATTAGTTTGAGGGGCTGCATTAGTTTGAGGGGCTGCATTACTTTGAGGAGCTGCCTCAGTTTGAGGGGCTGCCTTAGATAGAGTTCTGCATTAGTTTGAGGGGCTGCATTAGTTTGAGGGGCTGCCTTTGTTTGAGAGGCTTCCGAAGTTTGAGGGGCTGAACAAAGAGCAAAGAACAAATATAATTACAGCACAGGTACAGGCCCTTAAGCCCTCCAAGCCTGCGTCGTTCCAGATCCTCTCTCTAAACATGTCGCCTATTTTCTAAGGTTCTGTATCTCTTTTCTTCCTGCCCATTCATGTATCTGTCTAGATACATCTTAAAAGATGCCATCGTGCCCGCATCTACCACCTCCGCTGGCAACGCGTTCCAGGCACCCACCACCATCTGCGTAAAGAACTTTCCACGCATATCCCCCCTAAACTTTTCTCCTTTCACTTTGAACTCGTGTCCTCTAGTAATTGAATCCCCCACTCTGGGAAAAAGCCTCTTGCTATCCACCCTGTCTATACCTCTCATGATTTTGTACACCTCAGTCAGGTCCCCCCTCAACCTCCGTCTTTCTAAGGAAAATAATCCGAATCTACTCAACCTCTCTTCATATCTAGCGCCCTCCATAGCAGGCAACATCCTGGTGAACCTCCTCTGCACCCTCTCCAAAGCATCCACATCCTTTTGGTAATGTGGCGACCAGAACTGCACGCAGTATTCCAAATGTGGCCGAACCAAAGTCCTATACAACTGTAACATGACCTGCCAACTCTTGTACTCAATACCCCGTCCGAAGAAGGAAAGCATGCCGTATGCCTTCTTGACCACTCTATTTACCTGCGTTGCCACCTTCAGGGAACAGTGGACCTGCACACCCAAATCTCTCTGTACATCAATTTTCCCCAGGACTTTTCCATTTACTGTATAGTTCACTCTTGAATTGGATCTTCCAAAATGCATCACCTCGCATTTGCCCTGATTGAACTCCATCTGCCATTTCTCTGCCCAACTCTCCAATCTATCTATATTCTGCTGTATTCTCTGACAGTCCCCTTCACTATCTGCTACTCCACCAATCTTAGTGTCGTCTGCAAACTTGCTAATCAGTCCACCTATACTTTCCTCCAAATCATTAATGTATATCACAAACAACAGTGGTCCCAGCACGGATCCCTGTGGAACACCACTGGTCACACGTCTCCATTTTGAGAAACTCCCTTCTACTGCTAAACTCTGTCTCCTGTTGCCCAGCCAGTTCTTTATCCATCTAGCTAGTACCCCTTGGACCCCATGCGCCTTCACTTTCTCCATCAGCCTGCCATGGGGATCGTTATCGAACGCCTTACTGAAGTCCATGTATGTGACATTGACAGCCCTTCCCTCATCAATCAACTTTGTCACTTCCTCAAATAATTCTATTAAGTTGGTAAGACATGACCTTCCCTGCACAAAACCATGTTGCCTGTCACTGATAAGCCCATTTTCTTCCAAATGGGAATAGATCCTATCCCTCAGTATCTTCTCCAGCTGCTTCCCTCCCTCTGACGTCAGGCTCACCGGTCTATAATTACCTGGATTATCCCTGCTACCCTTCTTAAACAAGGGGACAACATTATCAATTCTCCTGTCCTCCGGGACCTCACCCGTGTTTAAGGATGCTGCAAAGATATCTGTTAAGGCCCCAGCTATTTCCTCTCTCGCTACCCTCAGTAACCTGGGATAGATCCAATCCGGACCTGGGGACTTGTCCACCTTAATGCCCTTTAGAATACCCAACACTTCCTCCCTCCTTATGCCGACTTGACCGAGTGTAATCAAACATCTGTTCCTAACCTCAACATCCGTCATGTCCCTCTCCTCGGTGAATACCGATGCAAAGTACTCGTTTCGAATCTCACCCATTTTCTCTGAGTCCAAGCATAACATTCCGCCTTTGTCCTTTAGTGGGCCAATCCTTTCTCTAGTTACCCTCTTTCTCCTTCCATATGAATAAAACGCTTTGGGATTTTCTTTAACCCTGTTTGCCAAAGATATTTCATGACCCCTTTTAGCCCTTTTAATTCCTCGTTTCAGATTGGTCCTACATTCACGATATTCTTTCAAAGCTTCGTCTTTCATCAGCCGCCTAGACCTTATGTATGCTTCCTTTTTCCTCTTAGCTTGTCTCACAATTTCACCTGTCATCCATGGTTCCCTAATCTTGCCATTTCTATCCTTCATTTTCACAGGAACATGTCTCTCCTGCACGCTAATCAACCTCTCTTTAAAAGCCTCCCACATATCACATGTGGATTTACCTTCAAACAGCTGCTCCCAATCAACATTCCCCAGCTCCTGCCGAATTTTGGTATAGTTGGCCTTCCCCCAATTTAGCACTCTTCCTCGAGGACCACTCTCGTCTTTGTCCATTGAGGGGCTGCATTAGTTTGAGCGGCTGTCTCAGTTTGAGAGGCTGCCTGAGATTGAGGGGCAGCCTTGGACTGAGGGGCTGCATTAGTTTGAGCGGCTGTCTTAGTTTGAGGGGCTGCCTTAGTTTGAGCGGCTGCCTTAGTTTGAGAGGCTGCCTGACTTTGAGGGGCTGCCTTGGACTGAGGGCCTGCATTAGTTTGAGCGGCTGTCTCAGTTTGAGGGGCTGCCTTAGTTTGACCAGCTGCCTTAGTTTGAGGGGCTGCCTTAGTTTGAGCGGCTGCCTTAGTTTGAGGGGCTGCCTCAGTTTGAGCGGATGACTTGGTTTGAGGGGCTGCATTAGTTTGAGGGGCAGCCTTAGATAAAGGGGCTGCCTTAGATTGAGGGGCTGCATTTGTTTGAGGGGCTGCTTCACTTTGAGAGGCTGCCTTAGTTTGAGCAGTTGGCTTAGTTTGAGGGTCTGCCTTTGATTGAGTGGCTGCATTAGTTTGCGGGTCTGCCTTAGTTTGAGGGGATGCCTTAGTTTGAGGTGTTGGCTTAGTTAGAGGGGCTGCCTTTGATTGAGTAGCTACATTAGTTTGAGGGGCTGGCATGGTTTAAGGGGCTGCCTTATTTTGAGGGGCTGCATTAGTTTGAGGGGGTGCCTTTGGTTGAGAAACTCCCTTAGTTTGAGGGTCTGCCTTACTTTAAGGGGCAGCATTAGTTTGAGAGGCTGCCTTAGTTTGAGGGGCTGCCTTAGTTTGAGGGGTTGGCTTAGTTTGAGGGGCTGCCTTTGATTGAGTGGCTGCATTAGTTTGAGAGACTGCCTTTGATTGAGTGGCTGCATTAGTTTGAGGGGCTGACTTAGTTTGAGGGGCTGACTTAGTTTGAGGGGCTGCATTTGTTTGAGGGTCTGCCTTAGATTGAGTGGCTGCATTAGTTTGAGGGGCTGCCTTAGTTTGACGGGCTGCCTGAGATTGAGGTGCTGCATTACTTTGATGGGCTGCTTTCGTTTGAGCGGCTGCCTTAGTTGAGGGGCTGCCTTAGATTGAGGGGCTGAATTAGTTTGAGCGGCTGCCTTAGTTTGAGGGGCTGCCTTAGTTTGAGTGGCTGCCTTAGATTGAGCGGCTGACTTAGTTTGAGAGGTTGACTTCGTTTGAGAGTCTGCCTTACTTTGAGCGGCTGCCTTAGTTTGAGGATCTGCCTTACTTTGAGAGGCTGCCTTAGTTTGAGGGGCTGCCTTAGTTTGAGCGGCTGCCTTAGTTTGAGAGGATGGCTTAGTTTGAGGGGCTGCCTTTGATTGAGTGGCTGCATTAGTTTGAGAGTCTGCCTCTGATTGAGTGGCTGCATTATTTTGAGGGGCTGCCTTAGATTGAGGGGCTGCATTAGTTTGAGGGGCTGACTTAGAATGAGGGGGTGCCTTAGACTGAGGGGCTGCATTAGTTTGAGGGGTTGCCTTAGTTTGAGAGGCTGCATTAGTTTGAGGGGCTGCCTTAGTTTGAGCGGTTGGCTTAGTTTGAGGGGCTGCCTTTGATTGAGTGGCTGCATTAGTTCGAGGGGCTGACTTAGTTTGAGGGGCTGACTTAGTTTGAGGGGCTGACTTAGAATGAGGGGGTGCCTTTGACTGAGGGGCTGCATTAGTTTGAGGGGGTGCCTTAGTTTGAGAGGCTGCCCTAGTTTGAGGTGATGCCTTAGTTTGAGGGGTTGGCTTAGTTTGAGGGGCTGCCTTTGATTGAGTGGCTGCATTAGTTTGAGAGACTGCCTTTGATTGAGTGGTTGCATTAGTTTGAAGGGAAGACTTAGTATGAGGGGCTGACTTAGTTTGAGGTGCTGCATTTGCTTGAGCGGCTGCCTTAGATTGAGGGGCTGCATTATTTTAAGGGGCTGCCTTTGTTTGAGGGCTGCCTTAGATTGAGGTGCTGCATTAGTTTGTTGGGCTGCTTTAGTTTGAGCGGCTGCCTTAGTTGAGGGGCTGCCTTAGATTGAGGGGCTGCATTAGTTTGAGCGGCTGCCTTAGTTTGAGGGGCTGCCTTAGTTTGAGGGGCTGCCTTAGATTGAGCGGCTGACTTAGTTTGAGAGGTTGCCTTAGTTTGAGGGGCTGCCTTAGTTTGATCGGTTGGCTTAGTTTGAGGGGCTGCCTTTGATTGAGTGGCTGCATTATTTTGAGGGGCTCACTTAGTTTGAGGGGCTGACTTAGTTTGAGGGGCTGACTTAGAATGAGGGGGTGCCTTAGACTGAGGGGCTACATTAGTTTGAGGGGGTGCCTTCGTTTGAGAGGCTGCCTTAGTTTGAGGGGCTGCCTCAGTTTGAGGGGTTGGCATAGTTTGAGGGGCTGCCTTTGGTTGAGTGGCTGCATTAGTTTGAGAGACCACCTTTGATTGAGTGGCTGCATTAGTTTGAAGGGCTGACTTAGTTTGAGTGGCTGACTTAGTTTGAGGGGCTGCCTTTGTTTGAGGGGCTGCCTTAGATTGAGGTGCTGCATTAGTTTGATGGGCTGCTTTAGTTTGAGCGGCTGCCTTAGTTGAGGGGCTGCCTTAGATTGAGGGGCTGCATTAGTTTGAGCGGCTGCCTTAGTTTGAGGGTCTGCCTTACTTTGAGAGGCTGCCTAGTTTGACAGGCTGCATTAGTTTGAGCGGCTGCCTTAGATTGTGAGGCTGCCTGAGTTTGAGGGGCTTCCTTAGTTTGAGCGGCTGCATGAGTTTGAGGGGCTGCCTTTGGTTGAGGCGCTCCCTTAGTTTGTGGGGCTGCCTTACTTTAAGGGGCTGCATTAGTTTGAGAGTCTGTCTTAGTTTGAGGGGCTGCCTGAGTCTGAGGGGATGGCTTAGTTTGAGGGGCTGCCTTTGATTGAGTGGCTTCATTAGTTTGAGTGACTGCCTCTGAATGAGTGGCTGCATTATTTTGAGGGGCTGCCTTAGATTGAGTGGCTGCATTAGTTTGAGGGGCTGGCTTAGTTTCAGGGGCTGCCTTAGTTTGAGGGGCTGCATTAGTTTGAGGGGCTGACTTAGAATGAGGGGGTGCCTTAGATTGAAGGGCTGCATTAGTTTGAGGGGGTGCCTTAGTTTGAGAGGCTGCCTTAGTTTGAGGGGCTGCCTTAGTTTGAGCGGCTGCCTTAGTTTGAGGGGCTGCATTAGTTTGAGCGGCTGCCTTAGTTTGAGGGGCTGCCTTATACTGAGGGGCTGCATTAGTTTGAGCGGCTGCCTTAGTTGGAGCGGCTGCCTTAGTTTGAGGGGCTTCCTTAGTTTGAGCGGCTGCCTTAGTTTGAGGGGCTGCCTTAGTTTGAGAGGCTGCCTTCGTTTGAGATGCTTCCTTAGTTTGAGAGGCTGCCTTAGATTGAGGTGCTGCCTTAGTTTGAGGGGCTGCCTTAGTTTGAGGGGCTGCCTTAGTTTGAGAGGCTGCCTTAGTTTGAGCGGCTGATATAGTTTGAGAGGCTGCCTTAGTTTGAGAGTCTGCCTTATTTTGAGGGGCAGCCTTAGTTTGAAGGGTCGGCTTAGTTTGAGGGGCTGCCTTTGATTGAGAGGCTGCATTAGTTTGAGAAGCTGCCTTTGATTGAGTGGCTGAATTAGTTTGAGTGGCTGACTTAGTTTGAGGGGCTGCCTGAGATTGAGGGGCTGCCTGAGATTGAGGGGCTGCCTTAGTTTGACGGGCTGCCTTAGTTTGACGGGCTGCCTTAGTTTGAGGGGCTGCCTTAGATTGAGGGGCTGCATTAATTTGATGGGCTGCCTTAGATTGAGAGGCTGCCTGAGTTTGAGGGGCTGCCTTAGTTTGAGCGGCTGCATTAGTTTGAGGGGCTGACTTTGGTTGAGGCGCTCCCTTAGTTTGTGGGGCTGCCTTTCTTTAAGGGGCTGCATTAGTTTTAGAGTCTGCCTTAGTTTGAGGGGCTGCCATAGTTTGAGGGGATGGCTTAGTTTGAGGGGCTGCCTTTGATTGAGTGGCTGCATTAGTTTGAGAGTCTGCCTCTGATTGAGTGGCTGCATTATTTTGAGTGGCTGCCTTAGATTGAGGGGCTGCATTAATTGGATGGGCTGCTTTAGTTTGAGCGGCTGACTGAGTTTGAGAGGCTGCCTTAGTTTGAGAGTCTGCCTTAGTTTGAGCGGCTTCCTTAGTTTGAGGGGCTGCCTTAGTTTGAGAGTCTGCCTTAGTTTGAGCGGCAGCCTTAGTTTGAGGGTCTGCCTTACTTTGAGAGGCTGCCTTAGTTTGACAGGCTGCCTTAGTTTGAGCGGCTGCCTTAGTTTGAGAGGCTGACTGAGTTTGAGGGGCTGCCTTAGTTTGAGGGGCTGCATTTGTTTGAGGGGCTGCCTTTGGTTGAGGGGCTGCCTTTGGTTGAGGGGCTCAGTTAGTTTGAGGGGCTGCCTTACTTTGAGGGGCAGCATTAGTTTAAGAGTCTGCCTTAGTTGGAGGGGCTGCCTTAGTTTGAGTGGTTGGCTTAGTTTGAGGGGCTGCCTTTGATTGTGTGGCTGCATTAGTTTGAGAGACTGCCTTTGATTGAGTGGCTGCATTAGTTTGAGGGGCTGACTTAGTTTGAGGGGCTGACTTCGTTTGAGGGGCTGCATTTGATTGAGGGGCTGCCTTAGATTGAGGGTCTGCATTAGTTTGAGGGGCTGCCTTAGTTTGAGGGGCTTCCTTAGATTTAGGTTCTGCATTAGTTTGATCGGCTGCTTTAGTTTGAGCGGCTGCCTTAGATTGAGGGGCTGCATTAGTTTGAGCGGCTGCCTCAGTTTGAGGGGCTGCCTTAGTTTGAGGGGCTGCCTGAGATTGAGCAGCTGACTTAGTTTCAGTGGTTGCCTTAGTCTGAGAGTCTGCCTTAGTTTGAGCGGCTGCCTTAGTTTGAGGTTCTGCCTTACTTTGAGAGGCTGCCTTAGTTTGAAAGGCTGCCTTAGTTTGACAGACTGCCTTAGTTTGAGCGGCTGCCTTAGATTGAGAGGCTGCCTGAGTTTGAGGGGCTGCCTTAGTTTGAGGGGCTGCCTTAGTTTGAGAGGCTGCCTTAGTTTGAGCGGCTGATATAGTTTGAGAGGCTGCCTTAGTTTGAGAGTCTGCCTTAGTTTGAGGGGTAGGCTTAGCTTGAGGGGCTGCCTTTGATTGAGAGGCTGCATTAGTTTGAGAGTCTGCCTTTGATTGAGTGGCTGAATTAGTTTGAGTGGCTGACTTAGTTTGAGGGGCTGCCTGAGATTGAGGGGCTGCCTGAGTTTGAGGGGCTGCCTTAGTTTGACGGGCTGCCTTAGTTTCAGGGGCTGCCTTAGATTGAGGGGCTGCATTAATTTGATGGGCTGCTTTAGATTGAGGGTCTGCCTTAGTTTGAGTGGCTGCATTTGTTTGAGGGGCTGCCTTTGGTTGAGGGGCTCCCTGAGTTTGAGGGGCTACCTTACTTTAAGGGGCAGCATTATTATACACACTACTGAGTCAGCGGCGCTTGAGATGGCTTGGCCATGTGAGCCGCATGGAAGATGGCAGGATCCCCAAAGACACATTGTACAGCGAGCTCGCCACTGGTATCAGACCCACCGGCCGTCCATGTCTCCGTTATAAAGACGTCTGCAAACGCGACATGAAATCGTGTGACATTGATCACAAGTCGTGGGAGTCAGTTGCCAGCATTCGCCAGAGCTGGCGGGCAGCCATAAAGACAGGGCTAAATTGTGGCGAGTCGAAGAGACTTAGTAGTTGGCAGGAAAAAAGACAGAGGCGCAAGGGGAGAGCCAACTGTGCAACAGCCCCAACAAACAAATTTCTCTGCAGCACCTGTGGAAGAGCCTGTCACTCCAGAATTGGCCTTTATAGCCACTCCAGGCGCTGCTTCACAAACCACTGACCACCTCCAGGCGCGTATCCATTGTCTCTCGAGATAAGGAGGCCCAAAAGAATTAGTTTGAGAGTCTGCCTTAGTTTGAGGGGCTGCCTTCGTTTGAGGGGTTGGCTTAGTTTGAGGGGCTGCCTTTGATTGAGTGGCTGCATTAGTTTGAGAGACTGCCTTTGATTGAGGGGCTGCCTCAGATTGAGGGGCTGCATTAGTTTGAGGGGCTGCCTTAGTTTGAGGGGCTGCATTAGTTTGATGGGCTGCTTTAGATTGAGCGGCTGCCTTAGTTTGAGAGGCTGCCTTAGATTGAGGGGCTGCATTAGTTTGAGCGGCTGCCTTAGTTTGATGGGCTGCCTTAGTTTGAGGGGCTGCTTTAGATTGAGCGGCTGACTTAGTTTGAGAGGTTGCCTTAGTTTGACAGTCTGCCTTAGTTTGAGCGGCTGCCTTAGTTTGAGGGTCTGCCTTACTTTGAGAGGCTGCCTTAGTTTGACAGGCTGCCTTAGTTTGAGCGGCTGCCTTAGATTGTGAGGCTGCCTGAGTTTGAGGGGCTTCCTTAGTTTGAGCGGCTGAATGAGTTTGAGGGGCTGCCTTTGGTTGAGGCGCTCCCTTAGTTTGTGGGGCTGCCTTACTTTAAGGGGCTGCATTAGTTTGAGAGTCTGTCTTAGTTTGAGGGGCTGCCTTAGTTTGAGGGGATGGCTTAGTTTGAGGGGCTGCATTTGATTGAGTGGCTGCATTAGTTTGAGAGTCTGCCTCTGATTGAGTGGCTGCATTATTTTGAGGGGCTGCCTTAGTTTGAGGGTCTGCCTTACTTTGAGAGGCTGCCTTAGTTTGACAGGCTGCCTTAGTTTGAGCGGCTGCCTTAGATTGTGAGTCTGCCTGAGTTTGAGGGGCTTCCTTAGTTTGAGCGGCTGAATGAGTTTGAGGGGCTGCCTTTGGTTGAGGCGCTCCCTTAGTTTGTGGGGCTGCCTTACTTTAAGGGGCTGCATTAGTTTGAGAGTCTGTCTTAGTTTGAGGGGCTGCCTTAGTTTGAGGGGATGGCTTAGTTTGAGGGGCTGCATTTGATTGAGTGGCTGCATTAGTTTGAGAGTCTGCCTCTGATTGAGTGGCTGCATTATTTTGAGGGGCTGCCTTAGATTGAGGGGCTGCATTAGTTTGAGGGGCTGGCTTAGTTTAAGGGGCTGCCTTAGTTTGAGGGGCTGCATTAGTTTGAGGGGCTGAATTAGAATGAGGGGGTGCCTTAGATTGAGGGGCTGCATTAGTTTGAGGGGGTGCCTTAGTTTGAGAGGCTGCCTTAGTTTGAGGGGCTGCCTTAGTTTGAGTGCCTGCCTCTGATTGAGTGGCTGCATTATTTTGAGGGGCTGCCTTAGATTGAGGGTCTGCATTAGTTTGAGGGGCTGGCTTAGTTTAAGGGGCTGCCTTTGTTTGAGGGGCTGCATTAGTTTGAGGGGCTGACTAAGAAGGAGGGGGTGCCTTAGATTGAGGGGCTGCATTAGTTTGAGGGTGTGCCTCAGTTTGAGCGGCTGCCTTAGTTTGAGGGGCTGCATTAGTTTGAGCGGCTGCCTTAGTTTGAGGGGCTGCCTTAGATTGAGGGGCTGCATTAGTTTGAGCGGCTGCCTTAGTTTGAGCGGCTGCCTTAGTTTGAGGGGCTTCCTTAGTTTGAGCGGCTGCCTCAGTTTGAGGGGCTGCCTTAGTTTGAGGGGCTACCTTAGTTTGAGGGGCTGCCTTAGTTTGAGCAGCTGCATTAGTTTGAGGGGCTGCCTTTGGTTGAGGCGCTCCCTTAGTTTGTGGGGCTGCCTTACTTTAAGGGGCTGCATTAGTTTTAGAGTCTGCATTAGTTTGAGGGGCTGCCTTAGTTTGAGGGGATGGCTTAGTTTGAGGGGCTGCCTTAGATAGAGTTCTGCATTAGTTTGAGGTGCTGCATTAGTTTGAGGGGCTGCCTTAGTTTGAGAGGCTGCCGAAGTTTGAGGGGCTGCCTTAGTTTGAGAGTCTGCCATAGTTTGAGGGGCTGCCTTAATTTGAGCGGCTGCCTCAGTTTGAGGGGCTGAACAAAGAGCAAAGTACAAAGATAATTACAGCACAGGAACAGGCCCTTCGGTCCTCCAAGCCTGCGTCGTTCCAGATCCTCTCTCTAAACATGTCGCCTATTTTCTAAGGTTCTGTATCTCTTTTCTTCCTGCCCATTCATGTATCTGTCTAGATACATCTTAAAAGACGCCATCGTGCCCGCATCTACCACCTCCGCTGGCAACGCGTTCCAGGCACCCACCACCATCTGCGTAAAGAACTTTCCACGCATATCCCCCCTAAACTTTTCTCCTCTCACTTTGAACTCGTGTCCTCTAGTAATTGAATCCCCCACTCTGGGAAAAAGCCTCTTGCTATCCACCCTGTCTATACCTCATGATTTTGTACACCTCAGTCAGGTCCCCCGTCAACCTCCGTCTTTCTAATGAAAATAATCCGAATCTACTCAACCTCACTTCATAGCTAGCGCCCTCCATAGCAGGCAACATCCTGGTGAACCTCCTCTGCACCCTCTCCAAAGCATCCACATCCTTTTGGTAATGTGGCGACCAGAACTGCACGCAGTATTCCAAATGTGGCCGAACCAAAGTCCTATACAACTGTAACATGACCTGTCAAGTCTTGTACTCAATACCCCGTCCGATGAAGGAAAGCATGCCGTATGCCTTCTTGACCACTCTATTTACCTGCGTTGCCACCTTCAGGGAACAGTGGACCTGCACTCCCAAATCTCTCTGTACATCAATTTTCCCCAGGACTTTTCCATTTACTGTATAGTTCACTCTTGAATTGGATCTTCCAAAATGCATCACCTCGCATTTGCCCTGATTGAACTCCATTTGCCATTTCTCTGCCCAACTCTCCAATCTATCTATATTCTGCTGTATTCTCTGACAGTCCACTTCACTATCTGCTACTCCACCAATCTTAGCGTCGTCTACAAACTTGCTAATCAGTCCACCTATACTTTCCTCCAAATCATTAATGTATATCACAAACAACAGTGGTCCCAGCACGGATCCCTGTGGAACACCACTGGTCACACGTCTCCATTTTGAGAAACTCCCTTCTACTGCTACTCTCTGTCTCCTGTTGCCCAGCCAGTTCTTTATCCATCTAGCTAGTACCCCTTGGACCCCATGCGCCTTCACTTTCTCCATCAGCCTGCCATGGGGATCGTTATCAAACGCCTTACTGAAGTCCATGTATGTGACATTGACAGCCCTTCCCTCATCAATCAACTTTGTCACTTCCTCAAATAATTCTATTAAGTTGGTAAGACATGACCTTCCCTGCACAAAACCATCTTGCTTATCACTGATAAGCCCATTTTCTTCCAAATGGGAATAGATCCTATCCCTCAGTATCTTCTCCAGCTGCTTCCCTACCACTGACGTCAGGCTCACCGGTCTATAATTACCTGGATTATCCCTGCTACCCTTCTTAAACAAGGGGACAACATTATCAATTCTCCTGTCCTCCGGGACCTCACCCGTGTTTAAGGATGCTGCAAAGATATCTGTTAAGGCCCCAGCTATTTCCTCTTTCGCTTCCCTCAGTAACCTGGGATCGATCCAATCCGGACCTGGGGACTTGTCCACCTTAATGCCCTTTAGAATACCCAACACTTCCTCCCTCCTTATGCCGACTTGACCTAGTGTAATCAAACATCTGTTCCTAACCTCAACATCCGTCATATCCCTCTCCTCGGTGAATGCCGATGCAAAGTACTCGTTTCGAATCTCACCCATTTTCTCTGAGTCCAAGCATAACATTCCGCCTTTGTCCTTTAGTGGGCCAATCCTTTCTCTAGTTACCCTCTTTCTCCTTCCATATGAATAAAACGCTTTGGGATTTTCTTTAACCCTGTTTGCCAAAGATATTTCATGACCCCTTTTAGCCCTTTTAATTCCTCGTTTCAGATTGGTCCTACATTCCCGATATTCTTTCAAAGCTTCGTCTTTCATCAGCCGCCTAGACCTTATGTATGCTTCCTTTTTCCTCTTAGCTAGTCTCACAATTTCACCTGTCATCCATGGTTCCCTAATCTTGCCATTTCTATCCCTCATTTTCACAGGAACATGTCTCTCCTGCACGCTAATCAACCTCTCTTTAAAAGCCTCCCACATATCACATGTGGATTTACGTTCAAACAGCTGCTCCCAATTTACATTCCCCAGCTCCTGCCGAATTTTGGTATAGTTGGCCTTCCCCCAATTTAGCACTCTTCATTTAGGACCACTCTCGTCTTTGTCCATTGAGGGGCTGCATTAGTTTGAGCGGCTGTCTTAGTTTGAGCAGCTGCCTTAGTTTGAGTGGCTGCCTTAGTTTGAGGGGCTGCCTTGGACTGAGGGGCTGCATTAGTTTGAGCGGCTGCCTCAGTTTGAGGGGCTGCCTTAGTTTGAGCAGCTGCCTTAGTTTGAGGGGCTGCCTGAGTTTGAGCGGCTGCCTTAGTTTGAGGGGCTGCCTTAGTTTGAGCGGATGACTTAGTTTGAGCGGCTCGCATAGTTTGAGGGGCTGACATTGTTTGAGCGGCTGCCTTGGTTTGAGGGGCTGCATTAGTTTGAGGGGCTGCCTTATTTTAAGGGGCTGCCTTAGATTGAGGGGCTGCATTTGTTTGAGGGGCAGCTATACTTTGAGAGGCTGCCTTAGTTTGAGCGTTTGGCTTAGTTTGAGGGGCTGCCTTTGGTTGAGAGGCTCCCTTAGTTTGAGGGTCTGCCTTACTTTAAGGGGCAGCATTAGTTTGAGAGTATGCATTAGTTTGAGGGGCTGCCTTAGTTTGAGGGGTTGGCTTAGTTTGAGGGGCTGCCTTTGATTGAGTGGCTGCATTAGTTTGAGAGACTGCCTTTGATTGAGTGGCTGCATTAGTTTGAGGGGCTGACTTAGTTTGAGGGGCTGACTTAGTTTGAGGGGCTGCCTTAGTTTGAGGGGCTGCCTTAGATTGAGTGGCTGCATTAGTTTGAGGGGCTGCCTTAGTTTGACAGGCTGCCTTAGATTGAGGTGCTGCATTAGTTTGATGGGCTTCTTTAGTTTGAGCGGCTGCCTTAGTTGAGGGTTGCCTTAGATTGAGGGGCTGCATTAGTTTGAGCGGCTGCCTTAGTTTGAAGGGCTGCCTTAGTTTGAGTGACTGCCTTAGATTGAGCGGCTGACTTAGTTTGAGAGGTTGCCTTAGTATGAGAGGTTGCCTTAGTTTGACAGGCTGCCTTAGTTTGAGCGGCTGCCTTAGATTGAGTGGCTGCCTGAGTTTGAGTGGCTGCCTTAGTTTGAGCGGCTGCATTAGTTTGAGGGGCTGCCTTTGGTTGAGGCGCTCCCTTAGTTTGTGGGGCTGCCTTACTTTAAGGGGCTGCATTAGTTTGAGAGTCTGCCTTAGTTTGAGGGGCACCTTTAGTTTGAGCGACTGCCTTAGTTGAGGGGCTGCCTTAGATTGAGGGGCTGCATTAGTTTGAGCGGCTGCCTTAGTTTGAGGGGCTGCCTTAGTTTGAGGGGCTGCCTTAGATTGAGCGGCTGACTTAGTTTGAGAGGTTGCCTTAGTTTGAGAGTCTGCCTTAGTTTGAGCGGCTGCCTTAGTTTGAGGGTCTGCCTTAGTTTGAGAGGCTGCCTTAGTTTGACAGGCTGCCTTAGTTTGAGCGGCTGCCTTAGATTGTGAGGCTGCCTGAGTTTGAGGGGCTTCCTTAGTTTGAGCGGCTGCATGAGTTTGAGGGGCTGACTTTGGTTGAGGCGCTCCCTTAGTTTGTGGGGCTGCCTTACTTTAAGGGGCTGCATTCGTTTGAGAGTCTGTCTTAGTTTGAGGGGCTGCCTGAGTTTGAGGGGATGGCTTAGTTTGAGGGGCTGCCTTTGATTGAGTGGCTGCATTAGTTTGAGAGTCTGCCTCTGATTGAGTGGCTGCATTATTTTGAGGGTCTGCCTTAGATTGAGGGGCTGCATTAGTTTGAGGGGCTGGCTTAGTTTAAGGTGCTGCCTTAGTTTGAGGGGCTGCATTCGTTTGAGGGGCTGACTTAGAATGAGGGGGTGCCATAGTTTGAGAGGCTGCCTTAGTTTGAGTGGCTGCCTTAGTTTGAGCGGCTGCCTTAGTTTGAGGGGCTGCATTAGTCTGAGCGGCTGCCTTAGTTTGAGTGGCTGCCTTAGATTGAGGGGCTGCATTAGTTTGAGTGGCTGCCTTAGTTTGAGCGGCTGCCTTAGTTTGAGGGGCTTCCTTAGTTTGAGCAGCTGCCTAGTTTGAGGGGCTGCCTTAGTTTGACAGGCTGCCTTCGTTTGAGATGCTGCCTTAGCTTGAGAGGCTGCCTTAGATTGAGGTGCTGCCTTAGTTTGAGGGGCTGCCTTAGTTTGAGGGGCTGCCTTAGTTTGAGAGGCTGCCTTAGTTTGAGCGGCTGACTTAGTTTGAGAGGCTGCCTTAGTTTGAGAGTCTGCCTTAGTTTGAGGGGCAGCCTTAGTTTGAGGGGTAGGCTTAGTTTGAGGGGCTGCCTTTGATTGAGAGGCTGCATTAGTTTGAGAGTCTGCCTTTGATTGAGTGGCTGAATTAGTTTGAGGGGCTGACTTAGTTTGAGGGGGTGCATTGGTTTGAGGGGCTGCCTGAGATTGAGGGGCTGCCTTAGTTTGAGGGGCTGCCTTAGTTTGAGGGGCTGCCTTAGATTGAGGGGCTGTATTAATTTGATGGGCTGCTTTAGTTTGAGCGGCTGCCTTAGTTGGGGGGCTGCCTTAGATTGAGGGGCTGCATTAGTTTGAGCGGCTGCCTTAGTTTGATGGGCTGCCTTAGTTTGAGGGGCTGCCTCAGATTGAGCGGCTGACTGAGTTTGAGAGGCTGCCTTAGTTTGAGAGTCTGCCTTAGTTTGAGCGGCTTCCTTCGTTTGAGGGGCTGCCTGAGTTTGAGAGTCTGCCTTAGTTTGAGCGGCTGCCTTAGTTTGAGGGTCTGCCTTACTTTGAGAGGCTGCCGTAGTTTGACAGGCTGCCTTAGTTTGAGCGGCTGCCTTAGTTTGAGAGGCTCCCTGATTTTGAGGTGATGGCTTACTTTAAGGGGCAGCATTAGTTTGAGACTCTGCCTGAGTTTGAGGGGCTGCTTTAGTTTGAGGGGTTGGCTTAGTTTGAGGGGCTGCCTTTGATTGAGTGGCTGCATTAGTTTGAGAGACTGCCTTTGATTGAGTGGCTGCATTAGTTTGAGGGGCTGACTTAGTTTGAGGGGCTGACTTAGTTTGAGGGGCTGCATTTGTTTGAGGGGCTGCCTTAGATTGAGGGTCTGCATTAGTTTGAGGGGCTGCCTTAGTTTGAGCGGCTGCCTTAGATTGAGGTGCTGCATTAGTTTGATGGGCTGCTTTAGTTTGAGCGGCTGCCTTAGTTGAGGGGCTGCCTTAGATTGAGGGGCTGCATTAGTTTGAGCGGCTGCCTTTATTTGAGGGGCTGCCTTAGATTGAGGGGCTGCCTTAGATTGAGCGGCTGACTTAGTTTGATAGGTTGCCTTAGTCTGAGAGTCTGCCTTCGTTTGAGCGGCTGCTTTAGTTTGAGGGTCTGCCTTATTTTGAGAGGCTGCCTTCGTTTGACAGGCTGCCTTAGTTTGAGCGGCTGCCTTAGATTGAGAGGCTGCCTGAGTTTGAGGGGCTGCCTTAGTTTGAGCGGCTGCATTAGTTTGAGGGGCTGACTTTGGTTGAGGAAATCCCTTAGTTTGTGGGGCTGCCTTAGTTTGAGTGGCTGCATTTGTTTGAGGGGCTGTCTTTGGTTGAGGGGCTCCCTGAGTTTGAGGGGCTGGCTTTCTTTAAGGGGCAGCATTAGTTTGAGAGTCTGCCTTAGTTTGAGGGGCTGAATAATTTGAGGGGTTGGCTTAGTTTGAGGGGCTGCCTTTGATTGAGTGGCTGCATTAGTTTGAGAGACTGCCTTTGATTGAGTGGCTGCATTAGTTTGAGGGGCTGACTTAGTTTGAGGGGCTGACTTAGTTTGAGGGGCTGCATTTGTTTGAGGGGCTGCCTTAGATTGAGGGTCTGCATTAGTTTGAGGGGCTGCCTTAGTTTGAGGGGCTGCCTTAGATTGAGGTGCTGCATTAGTTTGATGGGCTGCTTTAGTTTGAGCGGCTGCCTTAGTTGAGGGGCTGCCTTAGATTGAGGGGCTGCATTAGTTTGAGCGGCTGCCTTTATTTGAGGGGCTGCCTTAGATTGAGGGGCTGCCTTCGATAGAGCGGCTGACTTAGTTTGATAGGTTGCCTTAGTCTGAGAGTCTGCCTTAGTTTGAGCGGCTGCTTTAGTTTGAGGGTCTGCCTTATTTTGAGAGGCTGCCTTCGATTGACAGGCTGCCTTAGTTTGAGCGGCTGCCTTAGATTGAGAGGCTGCCTGAGTTTGAGGGGCTGCCTTAGTTTGAGCGGCTGCATTAGTTTGAGGGGCTGACTTTGGTTGAGGAAATCCCTTAGTTTGTGGGGCTGCCTTACTTGAAGGGGCTGCATTAGTTTGAGGGGCTGCCTTAGTTTGAGGGGCTGCCTTAGTTTGAGGGGCTGCCTTAGATTGAGGGGCTTCCTTAGATTTAGGTTCTGCATCAGTTTGATGGGCTGCTTTAGTTTGAGCGACTGCCTTAGATTGAGGGGCTGCATTAGTTTGAACAGCTGCCTCAGTTTGAGGGGCTTCCTTAGTTTGAGGGGCTGCCTGAGATTGAGCAGCTGACTTAGTTTGAGAGGTTGCCTTCGTCTGAGAGTCTGCCTCAGTTTGAGCGGCTGCCTTAGTTTGAGGTTCTGCCTTTGGTTGAGGCGCTCCCTTAGTTTTTGGGGCTGCCTTACTTGAAGGGGCTGCATTAGTTTTAGAGTCTGCATTAGTTTGAGGGGCTGCCTTAGTTTGAGGGGATGGCTTAGTATGAGGGGTTGCCTTTGATTGAGTGGCTGCATTATTTTGAGTGGCTGCCATAGATTGAGGGGCTGCATTAGTTTGAGGGGCTGCATTAGTTTGAGGGGGTGCATTAGATTGAGGGGCAGCCTTACATTGAGGGGCTGCATTAGTTTGAGGGGCTGCATTAGTTTGAGGGGCTGCATTACTTTGCGGATCTGCCTTAGTTTGAGGGGCTGCCTTAGATAGAGTTCTGCATTAGTTTGAGGGGCTGCATTAGTTTGAGGGGCTGCCTTAGTTTGAGAGGCTGCCTAAGTTTGAGGGGCTGCCTTAGTTTGAGAGTCTGCCATAGTTTGAGGGGCTGCCTTAATTTGAGCGGCTGCCTCAGTTTGAGGGGCTGAACAAAGAACAAAGAACAAAGATAATTACAGCACAGGAACAGGCCCTTCGGCCCTCCAAGCCTGCGTCGATCCAGATCCTCTCTCTAAACATGTCGCTTGTTTTCTAAGGTTCTGTATCTCTTTTCTTCCTGCCCATTCATGTATCTGTAGATACATCTTAAAAGACGCCATCGTGCCCGCATCTACCACCTCCGCTGGCAACGCGTTCCAGGCACCCACCACCATCTGCGTAAAGAACTTTCCACGCTTATCCCCCCTAAACTTTTCTCCTTTCCCTTTGAACTCGTGTCCTCTAGTAATTGAATCCACCACTCTGGGAAAAAGCCTCTTGCTATCCACCCTGTCTATACCTCTCATGATTTTGTACACCTCAGTCAGGTCCCCCCTCAACCGCCGTCTTTCTAATGAAAATAATCCGAATCTACTCAACCTCTCTTCACAGCTAGTGCCCTCCATAGCAGGCAACATCCTGGTGAACCTCCTCTGCACCCTCTCCAAAGCATCCACATCCTTTTGGTAATGTGGCGACCAGAACTGCACGCAGTATTCCAAATGTGGCCGAACCAAAGTCCTATAGAACTGTAACATGACCTGCCAACTCTTGTACTCAATACCCCGTCCGATGAAGGAAAGCATGCCGTATGCCTTCTTGACCACTCTATTTTCCTGCGTTGCCACCTTCAGGGAACAGTGGACCTGCACACCCAAATCTCTCTGTACATCAATTTTCCCCAGGACTTTTCCATTTACTGTATAGTTCACTCTTGAATTGGATCTTCCAAAATGCATCACCTCGCATTTGCCCTGATTGAACTCCATCTGCCATTTCTCTGCCCAACTCTCCAATCTATCTATATTCTGCTGTATTCTCTGACAGTCCCCTTCACTATCTGCTACTCCACCAATCTTAGTGTCGTCTGCAAATTTGCTAATCAGTCCACCTATACTTTCCTCCAAATCATTAATGTATATCACAAACAACAGTGGTCCCAGCACGGATCCCTGTGGAACACCACTGGTCACACGTCTCCATTTTGAGAAACTCCCTTCTACTGCTACTCTCTGTCTCCTGTTGCCCAGCCAGTTCTTTATCCATCTCGCTAGTACACCTTGGACCCCATGCGCCTTCACTTTCTCCATCAGTCTGCCATGGGGAACATGATCAAACGCCTTACTGAACTCCATGTATATGACATCGACAGCCCTTCCCTCATCAATCAACTTTGTCACTTCCTCAAAGAATTCTATTAAGTTGGTAAGACATGACCTTCCCTGCACAAAACCATGTTGCCTATCACTGATAAGCCCATTTTCTTCCAAATGGGAATAGATCCTATCCCTCAGTATCTTCTCCAGCAGCTTCCCTACCACTGACGTCAGGCTCACCGGTCTATAATTACCTGGATTATCCCTGCTACCCTTCTTAAACAAGGGGACAACATTAGCAATTCTCCAGTCCTCCGGGACCTCACCCGTGTTTAAGGATGCTGCAAAGATATCTGTTAAGGCCCCAGCTATTTCCTCTCTCGCTTCCCTCAGCAACCTGGGATAGACCCCATCCGGACCTGGCAACTTGTTCACCTTAATGCCCTTTAGAATACCCAACACTTCCTCCCTCCTTATGCCGACTTGACCGAGTGTAATCAAACATCTGTTCCTAACCTCAACATCCGTCATGTCCCTCTCCTCGGTGAATACCGATGCAAAGTACTCGTTTAGAATCTCACCCATTTTCTCTGAGTCCAAGCATAACATTCCTCCTTTGTCCTTTAGTGGGCCAATCCTTTCTCTAGTTACCCTCTTTCTCCTTATCTCTGAATAAAAGGCTTTGGGATTTTCTTTAACCCTGTTTGCTAAAGATATTTCATGACCCCTTTTAGCCCTCTTGATTTGTCGTTTCAGATTGGTCCTACATTCCCGATATTCTTACAAAGCTTCGTCTTTCATCAGCCGCCTAGACCTTATGTATGCTTCCTTTTATTCTTAGCTTGTCTCACAATTTCACCTGTCATCCATGGTTCCCTAATCTTGCCATTTCTATCCTTCATTTTCACAGGAACATGTCTCTCCTGCACGCTAATCAACCTCTCTTTAAAAGCCTCCCACATATCACATGTGGATTTACCTTCAAACAGCTGCTCTCAATCTACGTTCCCCAGCTCCAGCCGAATTTTGGTATAGTTGGCCTTCCCCCAATTTAGCACTCTTCCTTTAGGACCACTCTCGTCTTTGTCCATTGAGGGGCTGCATTAGTTTGAGCGGCTGTCTTAGTTTGAGGGGCTGCCTCAGTTTGAGTTGCTGCCTTAGTTTGAGAGGCTGCCTGAGTTTGAGGGGCCGCCTTGGACTGAGGGGCTGCATTAGTTTGAGCGGCTGTCTCAGTTTGAAGGGCTGCCTTAGTTTGAGCGGCTGCCTTAGTTTGAGGGGCTGCCTTAGTTTGAGCGGATGACTTAGTTTGAGCGGCACGCATAGTTTGATGGGCTGCATTATTTTGAGTGGCTGCCTTAGATTGAGGGGCTGCATTAATTTGATGGGCTGCTTTAGTTTGAGCGGCTGCCTTAGTTGAGGGGCTGCCTTAGATTGAGGGGCTGCATTAGTTTGAGCGGCTTCCTTAGTTTGAGGGGCTGCCTTAGTTTGAGGGGCTGCCTTAGATTGAGCGGCTGACTGAGTTTGAGAGGCTGCCTTAGTTTGAGAGTCTGCCTTAGTTTGAGCGGCTTCCTTAGTTTGAGGGGCTGCCTTAGTTTGAGAGTCTGCCTTACTTTGAGCGGCTGCCTTAGTTTGAGGGTCTGCCTTACTTTGAGAGGCTGCCTTCGTTTGACAGGCTGCCTTAGTTTGAGCGGCTGCCTTAGTTTGTGAGGCTGCTTGAGTTTGAGGGGCTGCCTTAGTTTGAGTGGCTGCATTTGTTTGAGGGGCTGCCTTTGGTTGAGGGGCTCCCTTAATTTGAGGGGCTGCCTTACTTTGAGGGGCAGCATTAGTTTAAGAGTCTGCCTTAGTTGGAGGGGCTGCCTTAGTTTGAGGGGTTGGCTTTGTTTGAGGGGCTGCCTTTGATTGAATTGCTGCATTAGTTTGAGAGACTGCCTTTGATTGAGTGGCGGCATTAGTTTGAGAGGCTGTCTTAGTTTGAGGGGCTGACTTCGTTTGAGGGGCAGCATTTGTTTGAGGGGCTGCCTTAGATTGAGGGTCTGCATTAGTTTGAGGGGCTGCCTTAGATTGAGGGGCTTCCTTAGATTTAGGTTCTGCATCAGTTTGATGGGCTGCTTTAGTTTGAGCGACTGCCTTAGATTGAGGGGCTGCATTAGTTTGAACAGCTGCCTCAGTTTGAGGGGCTTCCTTAGTTTGAGGGGCTGCCTGAGATTGAGCAGCTGACTTAGTTTGAGAGGTTGCCTTCGTCTGAGAGTCTGCCTCAGTTTGAGCGGCTGCCTTAGTTTGAGGTTCTGCCTTTGGTTGAGGCGCTCCCTTAGTTTTTGGGGCTGCCTTACTTGAAGGGGCTGCATTAGTTTTAGAGTCTGCATTAGTTTGAGGGGCTGCCTTAGTTTGAGGGGATGGCTTAGTATGAGGGGTTGCCTTTGATTGAGTGGCTGCATTATTTTGAGTGGCTGCCATAGATTGAGGGGCTGCATTAGTTTGAGGGGCTGCATTAGTTTGAGGGGGTGCATTAGATTGAGGGGCAGCCTTACATTGAGGGGCTGCATTAGTTTGAGGGGCTGCATTAGTTTGAGGGGCTGCATTACTTTGCGGATCTGCCTTAGTTTGAGGGGCTGCCTTAGATAGAGTTCTGCATTAGTTTGAGGGGCTGCATTAGTTTGAGGGGCTGCCTTAGTTTGAGAGGCTGCCTAAGTTTGAGGGGCTGCCTTAGTTTGAGAGTCTGCCATAGTTTGAGGGGCTGCCTTAATTTGAGCGGCTGCCTCAGTTTGAGGGGCTGAACAAAGAACAAAGAACAAAGATAATTACAGCACAGGAACAGGCCCTTCGGCCCTCCAAGCCTGCGTCGATCCAGATCCTCTCTCTAAACATGTCGCTTGTTTTCTAAGGTTCTGTATCTCTTTTCTTCCTGCCCATTCATGTATCTGTAGATACATCTTAAAAGACGCCATCGTGCCCGCATCTACCACCTCCGCTGGCAACGCGTTCCAGGCACCCACCACCATCTGCGTAAAGAACTTTCCACGCTTATCCCCCCTAAACTTTTCTCCTTTCCCTTTGAACTCGTGTCCTCTAGTAATTGAATCCACCACTCTGGGAAAAAGCCTCTTGCTATCCACCCTGTCTATACCTCTCATGATTTTGTACACCTCAGTCAGGTCCCCCCTCAACCGCCGTCTTTCTAATGAAAATAATCCGAATCTACTCAACCTCTCTTCACAGCTAGTGCCCTCCATAGCAGGCAACATCCTGGTGAACCTCCTCTGCACCCTCTCCAAAGCATCCACATCCTTTTGGTAATGTGGCGACCAGAACTGCACGCAGTATTCCAAATGTGGCCGAACCAAAGTCCTATAGAACTGTAACATGACCTGCCAACTCTTGTACTCAATACCCCGTCCGATGAAGGAAAGCATGCCGTATGCCTTCTTGACCACTCTATTTTCCTGCGTTGCCACCTTCAGGGAACAGTGGACCTGCACACCCAAATCTCTCTGTACATCAATTTTCCCCAGGACTTTTCCATTTACTGTATAGTTCACTCTTGAATTGGATCTTCCAAAATGCATCACCTCGCATTTGCCCTGATTGAACTCCATCTGCCATTTCTCTGCCCAACTCTCCAATCTATCTATATTCTGCTGTATTCTCTGACAGTCCCCTTCACTATCTGCTACTCCACCAATCTTAGTGTCGTCTGCAAATTTGCTAATCAGTCCACCTATACTTTCCTCCAAATCATTAATGTATATCACAAACAACAGTGGTCCCAGCACGGATCCCTGTGGAACACCACTGGTCACACGTCTCCATTTTGAGAAACTCCCTTCTACTGCTACTCTCTGTCTCCTGTTGCCCAGCCAGTTCTTTATCCATCTCGCTAGTACACCTTGGACCCCATGCGCCTTCACTTTCTCCATCAGTCTGCCATGGGGAACATGATCAAACGCCTTACTGAACTCCATGTATATGACATCGACAGCCCTTCCCTCATCAATCAACTTTGTCACTTCCTCAAAGAATTCTATTAAGTTGGTAAGACATGACCTTCCCTGCACAAAACCATGTTGCCTATCACTGATAAGCCCATTTTCTTCCAAATGGGAATAGATCCTATCCCTCAGTATCTTCTCCAGCAGCTTCCCTACCACTGACGTCAGGCTCACCGGTCTATAATTACCTGGATTATCCCTGCTACCCTTCTTAAACAAGGGGACAACATTAGCAATTCTCCAGTCCTCCGGGACCTCACCCGTGTTTAAGGATGCTGCAAAGATATCTGTTAAGGCCCCAGCTATTTCCTCTCTCGCTTCCCTCAGCAACCTGGGATAGACCCCATCCGGACCTGGCAACTTGTTCACCTTAATGCCCTTTAGAATACCCAACACTTCCTCCCTCCTTATGCCGACTTGACCGAGTGTAATCAAACATCTGTTCCTAACCTCAACATCCGTCATGTCCCTCTCCTCGGTGAATACCGATGCAAAGTACTCGTTTAGAATCTCACCCATTTTCTCTGAGTCCAAGCATAACATTCCTCCTTTGTCCTTTAGTGGGCCAATCCTTTCTCTAGTTACCCTCTTTCTCCTTATCTCTGAATAAAAGGCTTTGGGATTTTCTTTAACCCTGTTTGCTAAAGATATTTCATGACCCCTTTTAGCCCTCTTGATTTGTCGTTTCAGATTGGTCCTACATTCCCGATATTCTTACAAAGCTTCGTCTTTCATCAGCCGCCTAGACCTTATGTATGCTTCCTTTTATTCTTAGCTTGTCTCACAATTTCACCTGTCATCCATGGTTCCCTAATCTTGCCATTTCTATCCTTCATTTTCACAGGAACATGTCTCTCCTGCACGCTAATCAACCTCTCTTTAAAAGCCTCCCACATATCACATGTGGATTTACCTTCAAACAGCTGCTCTCAATCTACGTTCCCCAGCTCCAGCCGAATTTTGGTATAGTTGGCCTTCCCCCAATTTAGCACTCTTCCTTTAGGACCACTCTCGTCTTTGTCCATTGAGGGGCTGCATTAGTTTGAGCGGCTGTCTTAGTTTGAGGGGCTGCCTCAGTTTGAGTTGCTGCCTTAGTTTGAGAGGCTGCCTGAGTTTGAGGGGCCGCCTTGGACTGAGGGGCTGCATTAGTTTGAGCGGCTGTCTCAGTTTGAAGGGCTGCCTTAGTTTGAGCGGCTGCCTTAGTTTGAGGGGCTGCCTTAGTTTGAGCGGATGACTTAGTTTGAGCGGCACGCATAGTTTGATGGGCTGCCTCAGTTTGAGCGGCTGCCTTGGTTTGAGGGGCTGCATTAGTTTGAGGGGCTGCCTTAGTTTAAGGGGCTGCCTTAGATTGAGGGGCTGCATTTGTTTGAGGGGCTGCTTTACTTTGAGAGGCTGCCTTAGTTTGAGCGGTTGGCTTAGTTTTAGGGGCTGCCTTTGATTGAGTGGCTGCATTAGTTTGAGAGTCTGCCTTAGTTTGAGGGGATGCCTTAGTTTGAGGTGTTGGCCTAGTTAGAGGGGCTGCCTTTGATTGAGTGGCTGCATTAGTTTGAGCGGCTGGCTTAGTTTAAGGGGCTGCCTTAGTTTGTGGGGCTGCATTAGTTTGAGGGGCTGACTTAGAATGAGGGGGTGCATTTGTTTGAGGGGCTGCCTTAGATTGAGGGGCTGCATTAGTTTGAGGGGCTGCCTTAGTTTGTGGGGCTGCCTTAGATTGAGGGGCTGCATTAGTTTGAGAGGCTGCCTTAGTTTGAGAGTCTGCCTTAGTTTGAGCGGCTGCCTTAGTTTGAGGGGCTGCCTTAGTTTGAGAGTCTGCCTTAGTTTGAGCGGCTGCCTTCGTTTGAGGGTCTGCCTTAGGTTGAGCGGCTGCCTTAGTTTGAGAGGCTGCCTGAGTTTGAGGGGCTGCCTTAGTTTGAGCGGCTGCATTAGTTTGAGGGGCTGCCTTTGGTTGAGGGGCTCCGTTAGTTTGAGGGTCTGCCTTACTTTGAGAGGCTGCCTTAGTTTGACAGGCTCCCTTAGTTTGAGGGGCTGCCTTAGTTTGAGAGGCTGCCTGAGTTTGAGGGGCTGCCTTAGTTTGAACGGCTGCATTTGTTTGAGGGGTAGGCTTAGTTTGAGGGGCTGCATTTGTTTGAGGGGCAGCCTTAGATTGACCGGCTGCATTAGTTTGAAGGGCTGCCTTAGTTTGAGGGGCTGCCTTAGATTGAGTGGCTGCATTAGTTTGAGGGGCAGACTTAGTTTGAGGGGCTGCCTTAGATTGAGGGGCTGCATTAGTTTGAGGGGCAGACTTAGTTTGAGGGGCTGACTTAGTTTGAGGGGCTGCATTTGTTTGAGGGGCAGCCTTAGATTGAGGGGCTGCATTAGTTTGAAGGGCTGCCTTAGTTTGAGGGGCTGCCTAAGTTTGAGGGACTGCCTTAGATTGAGGGATTGCATTAGTTTGAGCGGCTGCCTTAGTTTGAGGGGCTGCCTTAGTTTGAGGGGCTGCCTTAGATTGAGCGGCTGACTTAGTTTGAGAGGTTGGCTTAGTTTGAGAGTGCGCCTTAGTTTGAGCGGCTGCCTTAGTTTGAGGGCCTGCCTTAATTTAAGAGTCTGCCTTAGTTTGAGCGGCTGCCTTAGCTTGAGGGCCTGCCTTACTTTGAGAGGCTGCCTGAGTTTGAGGGGCTGCCTTAGTTTGAGCGGCTGCATTAGTTTGATGGGCTGCCTTTGGTTGAGGCGCTCCCTTAGTTTGTGGGGCTGCTTTACTTTAAGGGGCTGCAATAGTTTGAGAGTCTGCCTTAGTTTGAGGGGCTGCCTTAGTTTGACGGGTTGGCTTAGTTTGAGGGGCTGCCTTTGATTGAGTGGCTGCATTAGCTTGAGAGTCTGCCTTTGATTGAGTGGCTGCATTATTTTGAGGGGCTGCCTTAGATTGAGGGGCTGCATTAGTTTGAGGGGCTGCATTAGTTTGAGGGGGTGCATTAGATTGAGGGGCTACCTTAGATTGAGGGGCAGCATTCGTTTGAGGGGCTGCATTCGTTTGAGGGGCTGCATTAGTTTGAGGGGCTGCATTACATTGAGGGGATTCATTAGTTTGAGGGGCTGCCTTAGATTGAGGGGCTGCATTAGTTTGAGGGGCTGCCTTAGTTTGTGGGGCTGCCTTAGATTGAGGGGCTGCATTAGTTTGAGAGGCTGCCTTAGTTTGAGAGTCTGCCTTAGTTTGAGAGTCTGCCTTAGTTTGAGCGGCTGCCTTAGTTTGAGGGGCTGCCTTAGTTTGAGAGTCTGCCTTAGTTTGAGCGGCTGCCTTCGTTTGAGGGTCTGCCTTAGGTTGAGCGGCTGCCTTAGTTTGAGAGGCTGCCTGAGTTTGAGGGGCTGCCTTAGTTTGAGCGGCTGCATTAGTTTGAGGGGCTGCCTTTGGTTGAGGGGCTCCGTTAGTTTGAGGGTCTGCCTTACTTTGAGAGGCTGCCTTAGTTTGACAGGCTCCCTTAGTTTGAGGGGCTCCCTTAGTTTGAGGGGCTGCCTTAGTTTGAGAGGCTGCCTGAGTTTGAGGGGCTGCCTTAGTTTGAACGGCTGCATTTGTTTGAGGGGTAGGCTTAGTTTGAGGGGCTGCATTTGTTTGAGGGGCAGCCTTAGATTGACCGGCTGCATTAGCTTGAAGGGCTGCCTTAGTTTGAGGGGCTGCCTTAGATTGAGTGGCTGCATTAGTTTGAGGGGCAGACTTAGTTTGAGGGGCTGCCTTAGATTGAGGGGCTGCATTAGTTTGAGGGGCAGACTTAGTTTGAGGGGCTGACTTAGTTTGAGGGGCTGCATTTGTTTGAGGGGCAGCCTTAGATTGAGGGGCTGCATTTGTTTGAAGGGCTGCCTTAGTTTGAGGGGCTGCCTAAGTTTGAGGGACTGCCTTAGATTGAGGGATTGCATTAGTTTGAGCGGCTGCCTTAGTTTGAGGGGCTGCCTTAGTTTGAGGGGCTGCCTTAGATTGAGCGGCTGACTTAGTTTGAGAGGTTGGCTTAGTTTGAGAGTCCGCCTTAGTTTGAGCGGCTGCCTTAGTTTGAGGGCCTGCCTTAATTTAAGAGTCTGCCTTAGTTTGAGCGGCTGCCTTAGCTTGAGGGCCTGCCTTACTTTGAGAGGCTGCCTGAGTTTGAGGGGCTGCCTTAGTTTGAGCGGCTGCATTAGTTTGATGGGCTGCCTTTGGTTGAGGCGCTCCCTTAGTTTGTGGGGCTGCTTTACTTTAAGGGGCTGCAATAGTTTGAGAGTCTGCCTTAGTTTGAGGGGCTGCCTTAGTTTGACGGGTTGGCTTAGTTTGAGGGGCTGCCTTTGATTGAGTGGCTGCATTAGCTTGAGAGTCTGCCTTTGATTGAGTGGCTGCATTATTTTGAGGGGCTGCCTTAGATTGAGGGGCTGCATTAGTTTGAGGGGCTGCATTAGTTTGAGGGGGTGCATTAGATTGAGGGGCTACCTTAGATTGAGGGGCAGCATTCGTTTGAGGGGCTGCATTCGTTTGAGGGGCTGCATTAGTTTGAGGGGCTGCATTACATTGAGGGGATTCATTAGTTTGAGGGGCTGCCTTAGATAGAGTTCTGCATTAGTTTGAGGGGCTGCATTAGTTTGAGGGGCTGCCATAGTTTGAGAGGCTGCCTAAGTTTGAGGGGCTGCTTTAGTTTGAGAGTCTGCCATAGTTTGAGAGGCTGCCTTAATTTGAGGTGCTGCCTGAGATTGAGGCGCTGCCTTAGTTTGAATGGCTGTCTTAGTTTGAGGGCAGGCTTAGTTTGAGGGGCTGCCTTTGATTGAGTGGCTGCATTAGTTTGAGAGTCTGCCTTTGATTGAGTTGCTGCATTATTCTGAGGGGCTGACTTAGTTTGAGGGGCTGACTTAGTTTGAGGGGCTGCATTTGTTTGAGGGGCTGCCTTAGATAGAGGGGCTGCATTAGTTTGAGGGGCTGCCTTAGTTTGAGGGGCTGCCTTAAATTGAGGGGCTGCATTAGTTTGAGGGGCTGCCTTAGTTTGAGGGGCTGCCTTTGATTGAGTGGCTGCATTAGTTTGAGAGACTGCCTTTGATTGAGTGGCTGCATTAGTTTGAGGGGCTGCATTAGATTGAGGGTCTGCATTAGTTGATGGGCTGCATTATTTTGAGGGGCTGCCTTAGTTTGAGTGGCTGCCTTTGTTTGAGGGGTTGGCTTAATTGAGGGGCTGCCTTAGATTGAGGGGCTGCATTAGTTTGACGGGCTGCCATAGTTTGAGGGGCTGCCATAGTTTGAGTGGCTGCCGAAGTTTGAGGGGCTGCTTTAGTTTGAGAGTCTGCCATAGTTTGAGGGGCTGCCTTAATTTGAGGTGCTGCCTGAGATTGAGGCGCTGCCTTAGTTTGAGGGGCTGCCTTAGTTTGAGGGGCTGCCTTAGATTGAGGGGCTGCATTAGTTTGATGGGCTGCTTTAGTTTGAGCGGCTGCCTTAGTTGAGGGGCTGCCTTAGATTGAGTGGCTGCATTAGTTTGAGCGGCTGCCTTTGTTTGAGGGGCTGCCTTAGTTTGAGGGGCTGCATTACATTGAGGGGATTCATTAGTTTGAGGGGCTGCCTTAGATAGAGTTCTGCATTAGTTTGAGGGGCTGCATTAGTTTGAGGGGCTGCATTAGTTTGAGGGGGTGCATTAGATTGAGGGGCTACCTTAGATTGAGGGGCAGCATTCGTTTGAGGGGCTGCATTCGTTTGAGGGGCTGCATTAGTTTGAGGGGCTGCATTACATTGAGGGGATTCATTAGTTTGAGGGGCTGCCTTAGATAGAGTTCTGCATTAGTTTGAGGGGCTGCATTAGTTTGAGGGGCTGCCATAGTTTGAGAGGCTGCCTAAGTTTGAGGGGCTGCTTTAGTTTGAGAGTCTGCCATAGTTTGAGAGGCTGCCTTAATTTGAGGTGCTGCCTGAGATTGAGGCGCTGCCTTAGTTTGAAGGGCTGTCTTAGTTTGAGGGCAGGCTTAGTTTGAGGGGCTGCCTTTGATTGAGTGGCTGCATTAGTTTGAGAGTCTGCCTTTGATTGAGTTGCTGCATTATTCTGAGGGGCTGACTTAGTTTGAGGGGCTGACTTAGTTTGAGGGGCTGCATTTGTTTGAGGGGCTGCCTTAGATAGAGGGGCTGCATTAGTTTGAGGGGCTGCCTTAGTTTGAGGGGCTGCCTTAAATTGAGGGGCTGCATTAGTTTGAGGGGCTGCCTTAGTTTGAGGGGCTGCCTTAGTTTGAGGGGTTTGCTTAGTTTGAGGGGCTGCCTTTGATTGAGTGGCTGCATTAGTTTGAGGGACTGCCTTTGATTGAGTGGCTGCATTAGTTTGAGGGGCTGCATTAGATTGAGGGTCTGCATTAGTTGATGGGCTGCATTATTTTGAGGGGCTGCCTTAGTTTGAGTGGCTGCCTTTGTTTGAGGGGTTGGCTTAATTGAGGGGCTGCCTTAGATTGAGGGGCTGCATTAGTTTGACGGGCTGCCATAGTTTGAGGGGCTGCCATAGTTTGAGTGGCTGCCGAAGTTTGAGGGGCTGCTTTAGTTTGAGAGTCTGCCATAGTTTGAGGGGCTGCCTTAATTTGAGGTGCTGCCTGAGATTGAGGCGCTGCCTTAGTTTGAGGGGCTGCCTTAGTTTGAGGGGCTGCCTTAGATTGAGGGGCTGCATTAGTTTGATGGGCTGCTTTAGTTTGAGCGGCTGCCTTAGTTGAGGGGCTGCCTTAGATTGAGTGGCTGCATTAGTTTGAGCGGCTGCCTTTGTTTGAGGGGCTGCCTTAGTTTGAGGGGCTGCATTACATTGAGGGGATTCATTAGTTTGAGGGGCTGCCTTAGATAGAGTTCTGCATTGGTTTGAGGGGCTGCATTAGTTTGAGGGGCTGCCATAGTTTGAGAGGCTGCCTAAGTTTGAGGGGCTGCTTTAGTTTGAGAGTCTGCCATAGTTTGAGAGGCTGCCTTAATTTGAGGTGCTGCCTGAGATTGAGGCGCTGCCTTAGTTTGAAGGGCTGTCTTAGTTTGAGGGCAGGCTTAGTTTGAGGGGCTGCCTTTGATTGAGTGGCTGCATTAGTTTGAGAGTCTGCCTTTGATTGAGTTGCTGCATTATTCTGAGGGGCTGACTTAGTTTGAGGGGCTGACTTAGTTTGAGGGGCTGCATTTGTTTGAGGGGCTGCCTTAGATAGAGGGGCTGCATTAGTTTGAGGGGCTGCCTTAGTTTGAGGGGCTGCCTTAAATTGAGGGGCTGCATTAGTTTGAGGGGCTGCCTTAGTTTGAGGGGCTGCCTTAGTTTGAGGGGTTTGCTTAGTTTGAGGGGCTGCCTTTGATTCAGTGGCTGCATTAGTTTGAGAGACTGCCTTTGATTGAGTGGCTGCATTAGTTTGAGGGGCTGCATTAGATTGAGGGTCTGCATTAGTTGATGGGCTGCATTATTTTGAGGGGCTGCCTTAGTTTGAGTGGCTGCCTTTGTTTGAGGGGTTGGCTTAATTGAGGGGCTGCCTTAGATTGAGGGGCTGCATTAGTTTGAGGGGCTGCCATAGTTTGAGGGGCTGCCATAGTTTGAGTGGCTGCCGAAGTTTGAGGGGCTGCTTTAGTTTGAGAGTCTGCCATAGTTTGAGGGGCTGCCTTAGTTTGAGGGGCTGCCTTAGATTGAGGGGCTGCATTAGTTTGATGGGCTGCTTTAGTTTGAGCGGCTGCCTTAGTTGAGGGGCTGCCTTAGATTGAGTGGCTGCATTAGTTTGAGCGGCTGCCTTTGTTTGAGGGGCTGCCTTAGTTTGAGGGGCTGACTTAGATTGAGCGGCTGACTGAGTTTGAGAGGCTGCCTTAGTTTGAGGGGCTGCCTCAGTTTGAGAGTCTGCCTTAGTTTGAGCGGCTGCCTTAGTTTGAGCGTCTGCCGTACTTTGAGAGGCTGCCTTAGTTTGACAGGCTGCCTTAGTTTGAGCGGCTGCCTTAGTTTGAGAGGATGCCTGTGTTTGAAGGGCTGCCTTAGTTTGAGTGGCTGCATTAGTTTGAACGGCTGCCTTTGGTTGAGGGGCTCCCTTAGTTTGAGGGGCTGCCTTACTTTAAGGGGCTGCATTAGTTTGAGAGTCTGCCTTAGTTTGAAGGGCAGCCTTAGTTTGAGGCGTTGGCTTAGTTTGAGGGGCTGCCTTTGATTGAGTGGCTGCATTAGTTTGAGAGTCTGCCTTTGATTGAGTGGCTGCATTAGTTTGAGGGGCTGACTGAGTTTGAGGGGCTGACTTAGTTTGAGGGGCTGCATTTGTTTGAGGGGCTGCCTTAGATTGAGGGGCTGCCTTAGTTTGAGGGGCTGCCTTCATTTGACGGGCTGCCTTAGATTGAGGGGCTGCATTAGTTTGAGAGGCTGCCTTAGTTTGTGGGGCTGCCTTAGTTTGAGGGGTTGGTGTAGTTTGAGGGGCTGCCTTTGATTGAGTGGCTGCATTAGTTTGAGAGACTGCCTTTGATTGAGTGGCTGCATTGGTTTGAGGGGCTGCATTAGATTGAGGGTCTGCATTAGTTGAGGGGCTGCCTTAGTTTGAGGGGCTGCCTTAGTTTGAGGGGCTGCCTTTGTTTGAGGGGTTGGCTTAGTTTGAGGGGCTGCCTTAGATTGAGGGGCTGCCTTATTTTGAGGGGCTGCCTTAGATAGAGTTCTGCATTAGTTTGAGGGGCTGCATTACTTTGAGGGGCTGCCATAGTTTGAGAGGCTGCCTAAGTTTGAGGGGCTGCTTTAGTTTGAGAGTCTGCCATAGTTTGAGGGGCTGCCTCAATCTGAGGTGCTGCCTGAGATTGAGGGGCTGCATTAGTTTGATGGGCTGCCTTAGTTTGAGGGGCTGCCTTAGTTTGAGGGGCTGCCTTTGATTGAGGTGCTGCATTAGTTTGATGGGCTGCTTTAGTTTGAGCGGCTGCCTCAGTTGAGGGGCTGCCTTAGATTGAGGGGCTGCATTAGTTTGAGCGGCTGCCTTAGTTTGAGGGGCTGCCTTAGTTAGAGGGGCTGACTTCGATTGAGCGTCTGCCTTACTTTGAGAGGCTGCCTTAGTTTGACAGGCTGCCTTAGTTTGAGCGGCTGCCTTAGTTTGAGAGGCTGCCTGTGTTTGAAGGGCTGCCTTAGTTTGAGTGACAGCATTAGTTTGAACGGCTGCCTTTGGTTGAGGGGCTCCCTTAGTTTGAGGGGCTGCCTTAATTTAAGTGGCTGCATTAGTTTGAGAGTCTGCCTTAGGTTGAAGGGCAGCCTTAGTTTGAGCGGTTGGCTTAGTTTGAGGGGCTGCCTTTGATCGAGTGGCTGCATTAGTTTGAGAGTCTGCCTTTGATTGCGTGGCTGCATTAGTTTGAGGGGCTGACTTAGTTTGAGGGGCTGACTTAGTTTGAGGGGCTCCATTTGCTGAAGGGGCTGCCTTAGATTGAGGGGCTGCATTAGTTTGAGGGGCTGCATTAGTTTGAGGGGCTGCCTTAGACTGAGGGGCTGCATTAGTTTGAGAGGCTGACTTAGTTTGAGGGGCTGCCTTAGTTTGAGGGGTTGGCTTAGTTTGAGGGGCTGCCTTTGATTGAGTGGCTGCATTAGTTTGAGAGACTGCCTTTGATTGAGTGGCTGCATTATTTTGAGGGGCTGCCTTAGTTTGAGGGGCTGCCTTTGTTTGAGGGGATGGCTTTGTTTGAGGGGCTGCCTTAGATTGAGGGGCTGCCTTAGTTTGAGCGGCTGCCTTAATTTGAGAGGCTGCCTTAGTTTGAGCGGCTGCCTTAGTTTGAGCGGGTGCCTTAGTTTGAGAGTCTGCCTTAGTTTGAGCGGCTGCCTTACTTTGAGGGGCTGCCTTAGTTTGAGAGTCTGCCTTAGTTTGAGGTGTTGGCTTAGTTTGAGGGGCTGCCTATGATTGAGTGGCTGCATTAGTTTGAGTGGCTGCATTAGTTTGAGATTCTGCCTTTGATTGAGTGGCTGCATTATTTTGAGGGGCTGCATTATTTTGAGGGGCTGCCTTAGATTGAGGGGCTGCATTAGTTTGAGGGGCTGCATTAGTTTGAGGGGGTGCATTAGTTTAAGGGGCTGCCTTAGATTGAGGGGCTGCATTAGTTTGAGGGGCTGCATTAGTTTGAGGGGCTGCATTACTTTGTGGGGATGCCTTAGTTTGAGGGGCTGCCTTAGATAGAGTTCTGCATTAGTTTGAGGGGCTGCATTAGTTTGAGGGGCTGCCATAGTTTGTGAGGCTGCCTAAGTTTGAGGGCTGCTCTAGTTTGAGAGTCTGCCATAGTTTGAGGGGCTGCCTTAATTAGAGGTGCTGCCTGAGATTGAGGCGCTGCCTTAGTTTGAGGGGCTGCCTTAGTTTGAGATGCTGCCTTAGTTTGAGGGGCTGCCTTAGTTTGAGGGGCTGCCTTAGATTGAGCGGCTGACTGAGTTTGAGAGGCTGCCTTAGTTTGAGGGGCTGCCTTAGTTTGAGAGTCTGCCTCAGTTTGAGCGGCTGCCTTAGTTTGAGCGTCTGCCTTACTTTGAGAGGCTGCCTTAGTTTGACAGGCTGCCTTAGTTTGAGCGGCTGCCTTAGTTTGAGAGGCTGCCTGTGTTTGAAGGGCTGCCTTAGTTTGAGTGGCTGCATTAGTTTGAACGGCTGCCTTTGGTTGAGGGTCTCCCTTAGTTTGAGGGACTGCCTTACTTTAAGGGGCTGCATTAGTTTGAGAGTCTGCCTTAGTTTGAGGGGCAGCCTTAGTTTGAGGGGTTGGCTTAGTTTGAGGGGCTGCCTTTGATTGAGTGGCTGCATTAGTTTGAGAGTCTGCCTTTGATTGAGTACTGCATGAGTTTGAGGGGCTGACTTAGTTTGAGGGGCTGACTTAGTTTGAGGGGCTGCATTTGTTTGAGGGGCTGCCTTAGATTGAGGGGCTGCATTAGTTTGAGGGGCTGCCTTAGTTTGAGGGGTTGCCTAAGATTGAGGGGCTGCATTAGTTTGAGAGGCTGCCTTAGTTTGAGGGGCTGCCTTAGTTTGAGGAGTTGGCTTAGTTTGAGGGGCTGCATTTGATTGAGTGGCTGCATTAGTTTGAGAGACTGCCTTTGATTGAGTGGCTGCAATAGTTCGAGGGGCTGCATTAGATTGAGGGTCTGCATTAATTGATGGGCTGCATTATTTTGAGGGGCTGCCTTAGTTTTAGGGGCTGCCTTTGTTTGAGGGGTTGGCTTAGTTTGAGAGGCTGCCTTAGATTGAGGGGCTGCCTTAGTTTGAGAGTCTGCCTTAGTTTGAGGGGTTGGCTTAGTTTGAGGGGCTGCCTTTGATTGAGTGGCTGCATTAGTTTGAGAGTCTGCCTTTGATTGAGTGGCTGCATTATTTTGAGGGGCTGCATTATTTTGAGGGGCTGCCTTAGATTGAGGGGCTGCATTAGTTTGAGGGGCTGCAATAGTTTGAGGGGGTGCATTACTTTGAGGGGCTGCCTTAGTTTGAGAGTCTGCCTTAATTTGAGCGGCTGCCTTAGTTTGAGCGTCTGCCTTACTTTGAGAGGCTGCCTTAGTTTGAGGGACTGCCTTAGATTGAGGGGCAGCATTAGTTTGAGAGGCTGCTTTAGTTTGAGGGGCTGTCTTAGTTTGAGGAGTTGGCTTAGTTTGAGGGGCTGCCTTTGATTGAGTGGCTGCATTAGTTTGAGAGACCGCCTTTGATTGAGTGGCTGCAATAGTTTGAGGGGCTGCATTAGATTGAGGGTCTGCATTAGTTGATGGGATGCATTATTTTGAGGGGCTTCCTTAGTTTGAGGGGCTGCCTTTGTTTGAGGGGTTGGCTTAGTTTGAGGGGCTGCCTTAGATTGAGGGGCTGCATTAGTTTGAGGGGGTGCCTTAGTTTGAGAGGCTGCCTTAGTTTGAGGGGCTGCCTTAGTTTGAGCGGCTGCCTTAATTTGAGCGGCTGCCTTAATTTGAGAGGCTGCCTTAGTTTGAGCGGCTGCCTTAGTTTGTGCGGCTGCCTTAGTTTGAGAGTCTGCCTTAGTTTGAGCGGCTGCCTTACTTTGAGGGGCTGCCTTAGTTTGAGAGTCTGCATTAGTTTGAGCGGCTGCCTTAGTTTGAGCGGGTGCCTTAGTTTGAGAGTCTGCCTTAGTTTGAGCGGCTGCCTTACTTTGAGGGGCTGCCTTAGTTTGAGAGTCTGCCTTAGTTTGAGGGGTTGGCTTAGTTTGAGGGGCTGCCGATGATTGAGTGGCTGCATTAGTTTGAGAGTCTGCATTTGATTGAGTGGCTGCATTATTTTGAGGGACTGCATTATTTTGAGGGGCTGCCTTAGATTGAGGGGCTGCATTAGTTTGAGGGGCTTCATTAGTTTAAGGGCCTGCCTTAGATTGAGGGGCTGCATTAGTTTGAGGGGCTGCATTAGTTTGAGGGGCTGCATTACTTTGTGGGGCTGCAACAGATTGAGAGGCTGCCTAAGTTTGAGGGGCTGCTCTAGTTTGAGAGTCTGCCATAGTTTGAGGGGCTGCCTTAATTTGAGGTGCTGCCTCAGATTGAGGCGCTGCTTTAGTTTGAGCGGCTGCCTGAGTTGAGCGGCTGCCTTAGATTGAGGGGCTGCATCAGTTTGAGCGGCTGCCTTAGTTTGAGGGGCTGCCTTAGTTTGAGGGGCTGCCTTAGATTGAGCGGCTGACTGAGTTTGAGAGGCTGCCTTAGTTTGAGGGGCTGCCTTAGTTTGAGAGTCTGCCTCAGTTTGAGAGGCTGCCTTAGTTTGAGCGTCTGCCTGACTTTGAGAGGCTGCCTTAGTTTGACAGGCTGCCTTAGTTTGAGCGGCTGCCTTAGTTTGAGAGGCTGCCTGTGTTTGAAGGGCTGACTTAGTTTGAGTGGCTGCATTAGTTTGAACGGCTGCCTTTGGTTGAGGGTCTCCCTTAGTTTGAGGGGCTGCCTTACTTTAAGGGGCTGCATTAGTTTGAGAGTCTGTCTTAGTTTGAAGGGTTGGCTTAGTTTGAGCGGCTGCCTTTGATTGAGTGGCTGCATTAGTTTGAGAGTCTGCCTTTGATTGAGTACTGCATTAGTTTGAGGGGCTGACTTAGTTTGAGGGGCTGCATTTGTTTGAGGGGCTGCCTTAGATTGAGGGGCTGCATTAGTTTGAGGAGCTGCCTTAGTTTGAGGGGCTGCCTAAGATTCAGGGGCTGCATTAGTTTGAGAGGCTGCCTTAGTTGAGGGGCTGCCTTAGTTTTAGAGTCTGCCTTAGTTTGAGCGGCTGCCTTAGTTTGAGCGTCTGCCTTACTTTGAGAGGCTGCCTTAGTTTGAGGGGCTGCCTTAGATTGAGGGGCTGCATTAGTTTGAGGGGCTGCCTTAGTTTAAGTGGCTGCCTAAGATTGAGGGGCTGCATTAGTTTGAGAGGCTGCCTTAGTTTGAGGGGCTGCCTTAGTTTGAGGAGTTGGCTTAGTTTGAGGGGCTGCCTTTGATTGAGTTGCTGCATTAGTTTGAGAGACTGCCATTGATTGAGTGGCTGCAATAGTTTGTGGGGCTGCATTAGATGGAGGGTCTGCATTAGTTGATGGGCTGCATTATTTTGAGGGGCTGCCTTAGTTTGAGGGGCTGCCTTTGTTTGAGGTGTTGGCTTAGTTTGAGGGGCTGCCTTAGATTGAGGGGCTGCATTAGTTTGAGGGGCTGCATTAGTTTGAGGGGCTGCATTACTTTGTGGGGATGCCTTAGTTTGAGGGGCTGCCTTCGATAGAGTTCTGCATTAGTTTGAGGGGCTGCATTAGTTTGAGTGGCTGCCATAGTTTGAGAGGCTGCCTCAGTTTGAGGGGCTGCTCTAGTTTGAGAGTCTGCCATAGTTTGAGGGGCTGCCTTAATTTGAGGTGCTGCCTGAGATTGAGGCGCTGCCTTAGTTTGAGGGGCTGCCTTAGTTTGAGGGGCTGCCTTAGTTTGAGGGGCTGCCTTAGATTGAGGGGATGCATTAGTTTAATGGGCTGCTTTAGTTTGAGCGGCTGCCTGAGTTGAGGGGCTGCCTTAGATTGAGGGGCTGCATCAGTTTGAGCGGCTGCCTTAGTTTGAGGGGCTGCCTTAGTTTGAGGGGCTGCCTTAGATTGAGCGGCTGACTGGGTTTGAGAGGCTGCCTTAGTTTGAGGGGCTGCCTTAGTTTGAGAGTCTGCCTCAGTTTGAGCGGCTGCCTTAGTTTGAGCGTCTGCCTTACTTTGAGAGGCTGCCTTAGTTTGACAGGCTGCCTTAGTTTGAGCGGCTGCCTTAGTTTGAGAGGCTGCCTGTGTTTGAAGGGCTGCCTTAGTTTGAGTGGCTGCATTAGTTTGAACGGCTGCCTATGGTTGAGGGTCTCCCTTAGTTTGAGGGGCTGCCTTACTTTAAGGGGCTGCATTAGTTTGAGAGTCTGCCTCAGTTTGAAGGGCAGCCTTAGTTTGAGGGGTTGGCTTAGTTTGAGGGGCTGCCTTTGATTGAGTGGCTGCATTAGTTTGAGAGTCTGCCTTTGATTGAGTACTGCATTAGTTTGAGGGGCTGACTTAGTTTGAGGGGCTGACTTAGTTTGAGGGGCTGCATTTGTTTGAGGGGCTGCCTTAGTTTGAGGGGCTGCCTAAGATTGAGGGGCTGCATTAGTTTGAGAGGCTGCCTTAGTTTGAGGGGCTGCCTTAGTTTGAGCAGTTGGCTTAGTTTGAGGGGCTGCCTTTGATTGAGTGGCTGCATTAGTTTGAGAGACTGCCTTAGTTTGAGGGGCTGCCTTAGTTTGAGAGTCTGACTTAGTTTGAGCGGCTGCCTTAGTTTGAGCGTCTGCCTTACTTTGAGAAGCTGCCTTAGTTTGAGGGGCTGCCTTAGATTGAGGGGCTGCATTAGTTTGAGGGGCTGCCTTAGTTTGAGGGGCTGCCTAAAATTGAGGGGCTGCATTAGATTGAGAGGCTGCCTTAGTTTGAGGGTCTGCCTTAGTTTGATGAGTTGGCTTAGTTTGAGGGGCTGCCTTTGATTGAGTGGCTGCATTAGTTTGAGAGACTGCCTTTGATTGAGTGGCTGCAATAGTTTGAGGGGCTGCATTAGATTGAGGGTCTGCATTCGTTGATGGGCTGCATTATTTTGAGGGGCTGCCTTAGTTTGAGGGGCTGCCTTTGTTTGAGGTGTTGGCTTAGTTTGAGGGGCTGCCTTAGATTGAGGGGCTGCATTAGTTTGAGGGGCTGCATTACTTTGAGGGGCTGCATTACTTTGTGGGGATGCCTTAACAAAGAACAAGAACAAAGATAATTACAGCACAGGAACAGGCCCTTCGGCCCTCCAAGACTGCGCCGATCCAGATCCTCTCTCTAAACATGTCGCCTATTTTCTAAGCTTCTGTATCTCTTTTCTTCCTGCCCATTCATGTATCTGTCTAGATACATCTTAAAAGACTCCATCGTGCCCGCATCTACCACCTCCGCTGGCAATGCATTCCAGGTGCCCACCACCCTCTGCGTAAAGAACTTTCCACGCATATCCCCCCTAAACTTTTCCCCTTTCACTTTGAACTCGTGTCCTCTAGTAATTGAAACCCCCACTCTGGGAAACAGCTTCTTGCTATCCACCCTGTCTATACCTCTCATGATTTTGTACACCTCAATCAGGTCCCCCCTCAACCTCCGTCTTTCTAATGAAAATAATCCTAATCTACTCAACCTCTCTTCATAGCTAGCGCCCTCCATACCAGGCAACATCCTGGTGAACCTCCTCTGCACCCTTTCCAAAGCATCCACATCCTTTTGATAATGTGGCGACCAGAACTGTACGCAGTATTCCAAATGTGGCCGAAACAAAGTCCTATACAACTGTAACATGACCTGCCAACTCTTGTACTCAATGCCCGACCCATGAAGGAAAGCATGCCGTATGCCTTCTTGACCACTCTATTTACCTGCGTTGCCACCTTCAGGGAACAGTGGACCTGAACACCCAAATCTCTCTGGACATCAACTTTCCCCAGGACTTTTCCATTTACTGTATAGTTCACTCTTGAATTGGATCTTCCAAAATGCATCACCTCGCATTTGCCCTGATTGAACTCCATCTGCCATTTCTCTGACCAACTCTCCAATCTATCTATATTCTGCTGTATTCTCTGACAGTCCCCTTCACTATCTGCTACTCCACCAATCTTAGTGTCGTCTGCAAATTTGATAATCAGTCCACCAATACTTTCCTCCAAATCATTAATGTATATCACAAACAACAGTGGTCCCAGCACGGATCCCTGTGGAACACCACTGGTCACACGTCTCCATTTTGAGAAACTCCCTTCTACTGCTACTCTCTGTCTCCTGTTGCCAAGCCAGTTCTTTATCCATCTAGCTCGTGCACCTTGGACCCCAAGCGCCTTCACTTTCTCCATCAGTCTGCCATGGGGAACCTTATCAAACGCCTTACTGAAGTCCATGTATATGACATCGACAGCCCTTCCGTCATCAATCAACTTTGTCACTTCCTCAAAGAATTCTATTAAATTGGTAAGACATGAGTTTGAGGGGCTGCCATCGATAGAGTTCTGCATTAGTTTGAGGGGCTGCATTAGTTTGAGGGGCTGCCATAGTTTGAGAGGCTGCCTAAGTTTGAGGGGCTGCTCTCGTTTGAGTGTCTTCCATAGTTTGAGGGGCTGCCTTAATTTGAGGTGCTGCCTGAGATTGAGGCGCTGCCTTAGTTTGAGGGGCTGCTTTAGTTTGAGGTGCTTCCTTAGGTTGAGGGGCTGCATTAGTTTGATGGGCTGCTTTAGTTTGAGCGGCTGCCTGAGTTGAGGGGCTGCCTTAGATTGAGGGGCTGCATCAGTTTGAGCGGCTGCCTTAGTTTGAGGGGCTGCCTTAGTTTGAGGGGCTGCCTTAGATTGAGCGGCTGACTGAGTTTGAGAGGCTGCCTTAGCTTTAGGGGCTGCCTTAGTTTGAGAGTCTGCCTCAGTTTGAGCGGCTGCCTTAGTTAGAGCGTCTGCCTTACTTTGAGAGGCTGCCTTAGTTTGACAGGCTGCCTTAGTTTGAGCGGCTGCCTTAGTTTGAGAGGCTGCCTGTGTTTGAAAGGCTGCCTTAGTTTGAGTGGCTGCATTAGTTTGAACGGCTGCCTTTGGTTGAGGGGCTCCCTTAGTTTGAGGGGCTGCCTTACTTTAAGGGGCTGCATTAGTTTGAGAGTCTGCCTTAGTTTGAAGGGCAGCCTTAGTTTGAGGGGTTGGCTTAGTTTGAGGGGCTGCCTTTGATTGAGTGGCTGCATTAGTTTGAGAGTCTGCCTTTGATTGAGTACTGCATTAGTTTGAGGGGCTGACTTAGTTTGAGGGGCTGACTTAGTTTGAGGGGCTGCATTTGTTTGAGGGGCTGCCTTAGATTGAGGGGCTGCATTAGTTTGAGGGGCTGCCTTAGTTTGAGGGGCTGCCTAAGATTGAGGGGCTGCATTAGTTTGAGAGGCTGCCTTAGTTTGTGGGGCTGCCTTAGTTTGAGGAGTTGGCTTAGTTTGAGGGGCTGCCTTTGATTGAGTGGCTGCATTAGTTTGAGAGACTGCCTTTGATTGAGTGGCTGCAATAGTTTCAGGGGCTGCATTAGATTGAGGGTCTGCATTAGTTGATGGGCTGAATTATTTTGAGGGGCCTCCTTAGTTTGAGGGGCTGCCTTTGTTTGAGGGGTTGGCTTAGTTTGAGGGGCTGCCTTAGATTGAGGGGCTGCCTTAGTTTGAGAGTCTGCCTTAGTTTGAGGGGTTGGCTTAGTTTGAGGGGCTGCCTTTGATTGAGTGGCTGCATTAGTTTGAGAGTCTGCCTTTGATTGAGTGGCTGCATTATTTTGAGGGGCTGCATTATTTTGAGGGGCTGCCTTAGATTGAGGGGCTGCATTAGTTTGAGGGGCTGCATTAGTTTGAGGGGGTGCATTAGTTTGAGGGGCTGCCTTAGATTGAGGGGCTGCATTAGTTTGAGGGGCTGCATTACTTTGAGGGGATGCCTTAGTTTGAGGGGCTGCCTTAGATAGAGTTCTGCATTAGTTTGAGGGGCTGCATTAGTTTGAGGGGCTGCCATAGTTTGAGAGGCTGCCTAAGTTTGAGGGGCTGCTTTAGTTTGAGAGTCTGCCATAGATTGAGGGGCTGCCTTAATTTGAGGTGCTGCCTGAGATTGAGGCGCTGCCTTAGTTTGAGGGGCTGCGTTAGTTTGAGCGGCTGCCTTAGTTGAGTGGCTGCCTTAGATTGAGGGGCTGCATCAGTTTGGCGGCTGCCTTAGTTTGAGGGGCTGCCTTAGTTTGAGGGGCTGCCTTAGATTGAGCGGCTGACTGAGTTTGAGAGGCTGCCTTAGTTTGAGGGGCTGCCTTAGTTTGAGAGTCTGCCTTAGTTTGAGCGGCTGCCTTAGTTTGAGCGTCTGCCTTACTTTGAGAGGCTGCCTTAGTTTGAGGGGCTGCCTTAGTTTGAGGGGCTGCCTAAGATTGAGGGGCTGCATTAGTTTGAGGAGTTGGCTTAGTTTGAGGGGCTGCCTTTGATTGAGTGGCTGCATTAGTTTGAGAGACTGCCTTTGATTGAGTGGCTGCAATAGTTTGAGGGGCTGCATTAGATTGAGAGTCTGCATTAGTTGATGGGCTGCATTATTTTGAGGGGCTGCATTAGTTTGAGGGGCTGCCTTTGTTTGAGGGGTTGGCTTAGTTTGAGGGGCTGCCTTAGATTGAGGGGCTGCATTAGTTTGAGGGGGTGCCTTAGTTTGAGAGGCTGCCTTAGTTTGAGGGGCTGCCTTAGTTTGAGCGGCTGCCTTAATTTGAGAGGCTGCCTTAGTTTGAGCGGCTGCCTTTGTTTGTGTGGCTGCCTTAGTTTGAGAGTCTGCCTTGGTTTGAGCGGCTGCCTTACTTTGAGGGGCTGCCTTAGTTTGAGAGTCTGCCTTAGTTTGAGCGGCCTCCTTAGTTTGAGGTTCTGCCTTACTTTTGGAGGCTGCCTTAGTTTGACAGGAAGCCTTAGTTTGAGAGGTTGCATTAGTTTGAGGGGCCGCCTTAATTTGAGCGGCTGCATTAGTTTGAGGGGCTGCCTTTGGTTGAGGCGCTCCACTAGTTTGAGTGTCTGCCTTACTTTGAGAAGCTGCCTTAGTTTGACAGGCTTACTTAGTTTGAGCGGCTGCCTTATTTTGAGAGGCTGCCTGAGTTTGAGGGGCTGCATTAGTTTGTGCGGCTGCATTAGTTTGTGCGGCTGCATTAGTTTGAGGTGTAGGCTTCGTTTGAGGGGCTGCATTAGTTTGATGGGCTGCTTTAGTTTGAGCGGCTGCCTCAGTTGAGGGGCTGCCTTAGCCTCAGAGGCTGCCTGAGTTTGAGGGGCTGCCTTAGTTTGAGCGGCTGCATTAGTTTGAGGGGCTGCCTTAATTTGAACGGCTGCATTAGTTTGAGGTGCTGCCTTTGTTTCAGGGGCTCCCTTAGATTGAGGGTCTGCCTTACTTTGAGAGGCTGCCTTAGTTTGACAGGCTGCCTTAGTTTGAGGGGATGCCTTAGTTTGAGAGGCTGCCTGAGTTTGAGGGGCTGCCTTAGTTTGAGGGTCTGCCTTACTTTGAGAGGCTGCCTGAGTTTGAGGGGCTGCCTTAGTTTGAGCGGCTGCCTGAGTTTGAGGGGCTGCCTGAGTTTGAGGGGCTGCCTTAGTTTGAGCGGCTGCATTAGTTTGAGGGGTAGGCTTAGTTTGAGGGGCTGCCTTTGATTGAGTGGCTGCATTAGTTTGAGAGTCTGCCTTTGATTGAGTGGCTGCATTAGTTTGAGGGGCTGCCTTAGATTGAGGGGCTGCCTTAGAT
Organism: Heterodontus francisci; assembly: GCF_036365525.1. NCBI lineage: Eukaryota > Metazoa > Chordata > Chondrichthyes > Heterodontiformes > Heterodontidae > Heterodontus > Heterodontus francisci. Next base: position 2,877,428 of record NW_027140986.1, on the reverse strand, counting down.
TGAGGGGCTGCATTAGTTTGATGAGCTGCTTTAGTTTGAGCGGCTGCCTTCGTTGAGGGGCTGACTCAGATTGAGGGACTGCCTTAGTTTGAGCGGCTGCCTTAGTTTGAGGGGCTGCCTTAGTTTGAGGGGCTGCCTTAGATTGAGCGACTGACTTAGTTTGAGAGGTTGGCTTAGTTTGAGAGTCCGCCTTAGTTTGAGCAGCTGCCTTAGTTTGAGGGCCTGCCTTAGTTTGAGAGGCTGCCTTTGTTTGACTGTCTGCCTTTGGTTGAGGGGCTCCCTTAGTTTGTGGGGCTGCTTTACTTTAAGGGGCTGCAATAGTTTGAGAGTCTGCCTTACTTTGAGAAGCTGCCTGAGTTTGAGGGGCTGCCTCAGTTTGAGCGGCTGCATTAGTTTGAGGGGCTGCCTTTGGTTGAGGCGCTCCCTTAGTTTGTGGGGCTGCCTTAGTTTGAGTGGTAGGCTTAGTTTGAGGGGCTGCCTTTGGTGGAGGCGCTCCCTTAGTTTGAGGGGCTGCATTAGTTTGAGGGGGTGCAATAGTTTGAGGGGCAGCCTTAGTTTGAGGGGCTGCCTTAGTTTGAGTGGTTGGCTTAGTTTGAGGGGCTGCCTTTGATTGAGTTGCTGCATTAGTTTGAGAGTCTGCCTTTGATTGAGTGGCTGCATTATTTTGAGGGGCTGCCTTAGATTGAGGGGCTGCATTAGTTTGAGGGGTTGCAATAGTTTGAGGTGCTGCCTTAGATTGAAGGGCTGCATTAGTTTGAGGGGCTGCATTAGTTTGAGGGGTTGCATTACTTTGAGGGGATGCCTTAGTTTGAGGGGCTGCCTTGGATAGAGTTCTGCATTAGTTTGAGGGGCTGCATTAGTTTGAGGGGCTGCCATAGTTTGAGAGGCTGCCTAAGTATGATGGGCTGCTTTAGTTTGAGAGTCTGCCATAGTGTGAGGGGCTGCCTTAATTTGAGCGGCTGCCTTCGTTTGAGGGGCTGCTTTAGTTTGAGCGGCTGTCTTAGTTTGAGGGGCTGCCTCAGTTTGAGCGGCTGCCTTAGTTTGAGAGGCTGCCTGAGTTTGAGCGGCTGCCTTAGATTCATGGGCTGCATTAGTTTGAGCGGCTGTCTCAGTTTTAGAGGCTGCCTTAGTTTGAGCGGCTGCCTTAGTTTGAGGGGCTGCCTTAGTTTGAGCGGAAGACTTCGTTTGAGCGGCTGCCATAGTTTGAGGGGCTGCCTTAGTTTGAGCGGCTGCCTTTGTTTGAGGGGCTGCATTAGTTTGAGGGGCTGCCTTAGTTTAACGGGCTGCCTTAGATTGAGGGGCTGCATTTGTTTGAGGGGCTACATTAATTTGAGAGTCTGCCTTAGTTTGAGGGGATGCCTCAGTTTGAGGTGTTGGCTAGTTAGAGGCGCTGCCTTTGATTGAGTGGCTGCATTAGTTTGAGGGGCTGGCTTAGTTTAAGGGGCTGCCTTCGTTTGAGGGGCTGCATTAGTTTGAGCGGCTGTCTCAGTTTGAGGGGCTGCCTTAATTTGAGCGGCTGCCTTAGTTTGACGGGCTGCCTTAGTTTGAGGGGATGCCTTCGTTTGAGGGGCTTCCTTGGTTTGAGGGGCTGCATTAGTTTGAGGGGCTGCCTTCGTTTGAGTGGATGGCTTAGTTTGAGGGGCTGCCTTTGATTGAGTAACTGCATTGGTTTGAGTGTCTGCCTTCGTTTGAGGGGATGCCTTAGTTTGAGGTATTGGCTTAGTTAGAGTGGCTGCATTTGATTGAGTGGCTACATTAGTTTGAGGGGCTGGCTTAGTTTAAGCGGCTGCCTTCGTTTGAGGGGATGCATTAGTTTGAGGGGCTGCCTTAGAATGATGGACTGCCATTGATTGAGGGGCTGCATTAGTTTGAGGGGCTGCATTAGTTTGAGCGGCTGCGTTAGTTTGAGCGGCTGCCTTAGTTTGAGGGGCTTCCTTAGTTTGAGCGGCTGCCTTAGTTTGAGGGGCTGCCTTAGTTTGAGAGGCTGCCCTAGTTTGAGAGGCTGCCTTAGTTTGAGTTGCTGCCTCAGTTTGAGGGGCTGCCTTAGATTTAGGGGCTGCCTTAGTTTGAGAGTCTGCCTTAGTTTGAGTGGCTGACATAGTTTGAGAGGCTGCCTTAGTTTGAGAGTCTGCCTTACTTTGAGCGGCTGCCTTAGTTTGAGGGGCTGCCTTAGTTTGAGAGTCTGCCTTAGTTCGAGCGGCTGCCTTAGTTTGAGAGGCCGCCTTAGTTTGACAGGCTGCCTTAGTTTGAGCAGCTGCCTTAGTTTGAGGGGCTGCCTGAGTTTGACAGCCTGCCTTTGTTTGAGGGGCTGCCTTACTTTGAGAGGCCGCCTTAGTTTGACAGGCTGCCTTAGTTTGACAGGCTGCCTTAGTTTGAGCGGCTGCCTTAGTTTTTGAGGCTGCCTGAGTTTGAGGGGCTGCCTTAGTTTGAGCGGCTGCATTAGTTTTAGGGGCTGCATTTGGTTGAGGCGCTCCCTTAGTTTGAGGGGCTGCCTTACTTTAAGGGGCTGCATTAGTTTGAGAGGCTGCCTTAGTTTGAGGGGCTGCCTTAGTTTGAGCGGCTTCTTAGTTTGAGGGGCTGCATTAGTTTGAGCGGTTGCCTCAGTTTGAGCGGCTGCCTCAGATTGAGGGGCTGCATTAGTTGAGCGGCTGCCTTTGTTTGAGCGGCTGCCTTAGTTTGAGGGGCTGCCTTAGTTTGAGGGGCTGCCTTAGTTTGAGGGGCTTCCTTAGTTTGAGCGGCTGCCTTACTTTGAGAGGCTGCCTGAGTTTGAGGGGCTGCCTTAGTTTGAGCGGCTGCATTAGTTTGAGGGGCTGCCTTTGGTTGAGGCGCTCCCTTAGTTTGTGGGTCTGCTTTACTTTCAGGGGCTGCATTAGTTTGAGAGTCTGCCTTAGTTTGAGGGGCTGCCTTAGTTTGAGGGGTTGGCTTAGTTTGATGGGCTGCCTTTCATTGAGTGGCTGCATTAGTTTGAGAGTCTGCCTTTGATTGAGCGGCTGCATTATTTTGAGGGGCTGCCTTAGATTGAGGGGCTGCATTAGTTTGAGAGGCTGCATTAGTTTGAGGGGGTGCATTAGTTTGAGGGGCTGCCTTAGATTGAGGGGCTGCATTAGTTTGAGGGGCTGCATTAGATTGAGGGGCTGCATTACTTTGAGGGGATGCCTTAGTTTGAGGGGCTGCCTTAGATAGAGTTCTGCATTAGTTTGAGAGGCTGCCTTAGTTTGAGGGGCTGCCTTAGTTTGAGAGTCTGACTTAGTTTGAGCGGCTGCCTTACTTTGAGAGGCTGCCTTACTTTGAGAGGCTGCCTTAGTTTGAGGGGCTGCCTTAGATTGAGGGGCTGCATTAGTTTGAGGGGCTGCCTTAGTTTGAGGGGCTGCCTAAGATTGAGGGGCTGCATTAGATTGAGAGGCTGCCTTAGTTTGAGGATCTGCCTTAGTTTGAGGAGTTGGCTTAGTTTGAGGGGCTGCCTTTGATTGAGTGGCTGCATTAGTTTGAGAGACTGCCTTTGATTGAGGTGCTGCATTAGATTGAGGGTCTGCATTAGTTGATGGGCTGCATTATTTTGAGGGGCTGCCTTAGTTTGAGGGGCTGGCTTTGTTTGAGGGGTTGGCTTAGTTTGAGGGGGTGCATTAGATTGAGGGGCTGCATTAGTTTGAGGGGCTGCATTAGTTTGAGGGGCTGCATTACTTTATGGGGATGCCTTAACAAAGAACAAGAACAAAGATAATTACAGCACAGGAACATGCCCTTCGGCCCTCCAAGCCTGCGCCGATCCAGATCCTCTCTCTAAACATGTCGCCTATTTTCTCAGCTTCTGTATCTCTTTTCTTCCTGCCCATTCATGTATCTGTCTAGATACATCTTAAAAGACTCCATCGTGCCCGCATCTACCACCTCCGCTGGCAATGCGTTCCAGGTTCCCACCACCCTCTGCGTAAAGAACTTTCCACGCATATCCCCCCTTTCAGTGCAGCAGCATTTTCGGGAGCAGCGTGTGAGCGAGTGAGCAGCTGGGAAAGTCCGTTTGAAAGTAAATTTAATTTCCTTTTGTTTTTCGGCGGAGGCCAGGGGGCTGCTGGGTAAGTAAAACACTATATATTTGGGCGGTTTAAAATAACTTTCCTTTCAGTGCAGCAGCTTTTTCGGGAGCAGCGTGTGAGCGAGTGAGCAGCTGGGAAAGTCCGTTTGAAAGTAAATTTAATTTCCTTTTGTTTTTCGGCGGAGGCCAGGGGTCTGCTGGATAAGTAAAACACTATATATTTGGGCGGTTTCTGAACCCGAGACACCACACTTGTAGTGTCTCCCACCTGCCCTCCTCCTCAAACCAAAAAAAAGGACTCGGTGGGGTGTTTATAAGGTAAGGCTTTTTCGATTTCTCTGGTTTTATTGTGATTGGTAAAAACTTTTCGTTCCTTTTTCATTTAACTAAGTTTAAACTTAAGATTAAAAATGGCAGGAGATCTCAGACCCGTATCATGCTCCTCTTGCTCAATGTGGGAGCTCAGGGACATGGCTGATGACCCTGACTCCTTCACGTGCAGGAACTGTGTGTCCAGCTGCAGCTCTTGTTAGACCGCATGACGGCTCTCGAGCTGCGGATGGACTCACTTTGGAGCATGCGCGATGCTGAGGAGGTCGTGGATAGCACGTTTAGTGAATTGGTCACACCGCAGATTAGGATTGCTGAGGGAGAAAGGGAATGGGTGACCAAAAGGCAGAGAAAGAGCAGGAAGGCAGCGCAGGAGTCCCCTGCGGTCATCTCCCTCCAAAACAAGTATACCGTTTTGGATACTGTTGAGGGAGATGGCTCACCAGGGGAAGGCAGCAGTAGCCAGGTCCATGGCACCGTGGCTGGCTCTGCTGTTCCGAAGGGCGGGAAAAAGAATGGAAGGGCTGTAGTCGTAGGGGATTCGATTGTAAGGGGAGTAGATAGGCGGTTCTGTGGTCGAAAACGAGGCTCCCGAATGGTATGTTGCCTCCCAGGTGCACGGGTCAGGGACGTCTCAGATCGGCTGCAGAACATTCTAAAGGGGGGAGGGTGAACAGCCAGTTGTCATTGTGCACATAGGCACTAATGATATAGGTAAAAAACGGGATGAGGTCCTACATGCAGAGTTTAGGGAGTTAGGAGCCAAGTTAAAAAGTAGGACCTCAAAGGTAGTAATCTCAGGATTACTACCAGTGCCACGTGATAGTCAGAGTAAAAATGAAAGAATAGTCAGGATGAATGCGTGGCTTGAGAGATGGTGCAGGAAGGAGGGGTTCAGATTTTTGGGACATTGGGACCGGTTCTGGGGGAGGTGGGACTATTACAAATTGGATGGTCTGCACCTGGGCCGGACTGGAACCAATGTCCTTGGAGGTGCTTTTGCTAACGCTGTTGGGGAGGGTTTAAACTAATGTGGCAGGGGGATGGGAACCAATTGAGGTCAGTTGACAGTAAGGAGGTAGTAACAAAAGCCTGTAAGGAACTAGATAATGAAGTCAGTGTGACTAAGGGGAAGAGCAGGCAGGGAGCAGATGATGAATATAAAGGGACTGGTGGTCTGAGGTGCATTTGTTTTAATGCAAGAAGTGTAGTAGGTAAGGCAGATGAACTTAGGGCTTGGATTAGTACCTGGGAGTATGATGTTATTGCTATTACTGAGACTTGGTTGAGGGAAGGGCATGATTGGCAACTAAATATCCCAGGATATCGATGGTTCAGGCGGGATAGAGAGGGAGGTAAAAGGGGTGGAGGAGTTGCATTACTGGTCAAAGAGGATATCACAGCTGTGCTGAAGGAGGGCACTATGGAGGACTCGAGCAGTGAGGCAATATGGACAGAACTCAGAAATAGGAAGGGTGCGGTAACAATGTTGGGGCTGTACTACAGGCCTCCCAACAGCGAGCGTGAGATAGAGGTACAAATATGTAAACAGATTATGGAAAGATGTCGGAGCAACAGGGTGGTGGTGATAGGAGATTTTAATTTTCCCAACATTGACTGGGAATCGCTTAGTGTTAGAGGTCCAGATGGAGCAGAATTTGTAAGGAGCATCCAGGAGGGTTTTCTAGAGCAGTATGTAAATAGTCCAACTCGGGAAGGGGCCATACTGGACCTGGTGTTGGGGAATGAGCCCGGCCAGGTTGTTGAAGTTTCAGTAGGGGACTACTTTGGGAATAGTGATCACAATTCCGTAAGCTTTAAAATACTCATGGACAAAGACGAGAGTGGTCCAAAAGGGAGAGTGCCAAATTGGGGGAAGGCCAACTACACCAAAATTCGGCAGGAGCTGGGAAATGTAGATTGGGAGCAGCTGTTTGAAGGTAAATCCACATGTGATATGTGGGAGGCTTTTAAAGAGAGGTTGATTAGCGTGCAGGAGAGACATGTTCCTGTGAAAATGAGGGATAGAAATGGCAAGATTAGGGAACCATGGATGACAGGTGAAATTGTGAGACTCGCTAAGAGGAAAAAGGAAGCATACATAAGGTCTAGGCGGCTGATGAAAGACGAAGCTTTGAAAGAATATCTGGAATGTAGGACCAATCTGAAACGAGGAATTAAGAGGGCTAAAAGGGGTCATGAAATATCTTTAGCAAACAGGGTTAAGGAAAATCCCAAAGCCTTTTATTCATATGTAAGGAGAAAGAGGGTAACTAGAGAAAGGATTGGCCCACTAAAGGACAAAGGAGGAATGTTATGCTTGGACTCAGAGAAAATGGGTGAGATTCTAAACGAGTACTTTGCATCGGTATTCACCGAGGAGAGGGACATGACGGATGTTGAGGTTAGGAACAGATGTTTGATTACTCTAGGTCAAGTCGGCATAAGGAGGGAGGAAGTGTTGGGTATTCTAAAGGGCATTAAGGTGGACAAGTCCCCAGGTCCGGATGGGATCTATCCCAGGTTACTGAGGGAAGCAAGAGAGGAAATAGCTGGGGCCTTAACAGATATCTTTGCAGCATCCTTAAACACGGGTGAGGTCCCGGAGGACTGGAGAATTGCTAATGTTGTCCCCTTGTTTAAGAAGGGTAGCAGGGATAATCCAGGTAATTATAGACCGGTGAGCCTGACGTCAGTGGTAGGGAAGCTGCTGGAGAAGATACTGAGGGATAGGATCTGTTCCCATTTGGAAGAAAATGGGCTCATCAGTGATAGGCAACATGGTTTTGTGCAGGGAAGGTCATGTCTTACCAACTTAATAGAATTCTTTGAGGAAGTGACAAAGTTGATTGATGAGGGAAGGGCTGTCGATGTCATATACATGGACTTCAGTAAGGCGTTTGATAAGGTTCCCCATGGCAGGCTGATGGAGAAAGTGAAGGCGCTTCGGGTCCAAGGTGTACTAGCTAGATGGATAAAGAACTGGCTGGGCAACAGGAGACAGAGAGTAGCAGTAGAAGGGAGTTTCTCAAAATGGAGACGTGTGACCAGTGGTGTTCCACAGGGATCCGTGCTGGGACCACTGTTGTTTGTGATGTACATTAATGATTTGGAGGAAAGTATAGGTGGACTGATTAGCAAATTTGCAGACGACACTAAGATTGGTGGAGTAGCAGATAGTGAAGGGGACTGTCAGAGAATACAGCAGAATATAGATAGATTGGAGAGTTGGGCAGAGAAATGGCAGATGGAGTTCAATCAGGGCAAATGCGAGGTGATGCATTTTGGAAGATCCAATTCAAGAGTGAACTATACAGTAAATGGAAAAGTCCTGGGGAAAATTGATGTCCAGAGAGATTTGGGTGTTCAGGTCCACTGTTCCCTGAAGGTGGCAACGCAGGTAAATAGAGAGGTCAAGAAGGCATACGGCATGCTTTCCTTCATCGGACGGGGCATTGAGTACAAGAGTTGGCAGGTCATGTTACAGTTGTATAGGACTTTGGTTCGGCCACATTTGGAATACTGCGTACAGTTCTGGTCGCCACATTATCAAAAGGATGTGGATGCTTTGGAGAGGGTGCAGAGGAGGTTCACCAGGATGTTGCCTGGTATGGAGGGCGCTAGCTATGAAGAGAGGTTGAGCAGATTAGGATTATTTTCATTAGAAAGACGGAGGTTGAGGGGGGACCTGATTGAGGTGTACAAAACCATGAGAGGTATAGACAGGGTGGATAGCAAGAGGCTTTTTCCCAGAGTGGGGTTTTCAATTACTAGAGGACACGAGTTCAAAGTGAAAGGGGAAAAGTTTAGGGGGGATATGCGTGGAAAGTTCTTTACGCAGAGGGTGGTGGGAACCTGGAACGCATTGCCAGCGGAGGTGGTAGATGCGGGCACGATGGAGTCTTTTAAGATGTATCTAGACAGATACATGAATGGGCAGGAAGAAAAGAGATGCAGAACCTTAGAAAATAGGCGACATGTTTAGAGAGAGGATCTGGATCGGCGCAGGCTTGGAGGGCCGAAGGGCCTGTTCCTGTGCTGTAATTATCTTTGTTCTTTTTGTTTCTTTGTAAACTTTTCCCCTTTCACTTTGAACTCGTGTCCTCTAGTAATTGAAACCCCCACTCTGGGAAAAAGCTTCTTGCTATCCACCCTGTCTATACCTCTCATGATTTTGTACACCTCAGTCAGGTCCCCTCTCAACCTCCGTCTTTCTAATGAAAATAATCCTAATCTACTCAACCTCTCTTCATAGCTAGCGCCCGCCATACCAGGCAACATCCTGGTGAACCTCCTCTGCACCCTTTCCAAAGCATCCACATCCTTTTGATAATGTGGCGACCAGAACTGTACGCAGTATTCCAAATGTGGCCGAACCAAAGTCCGATACAACTGTAACATGACCTGCCAACTCTTGTACTCAATGCCCCGACCGATGAAGGAAAGCATGCCTTATGCCTTCTGGACCACTCTATTTACCTGCGTTGCCACCTTCAGGGAACAGTGGACCTGAACACCCAAATCTCTCTAGACATCAATTTTCCCCAGGACTTTTCCATTTATTGTATAGTTCACTCTTGAATTGGATCTTCCAAAATGCATCACCTCGCATTTGCCCTGATTGAACTCCATCTGCCATTTCTCTGCCCAACTCTCCAATCTATCTATATTCTGCTGTATTCTCTGACAGTCCCCTTCACTATCTGCTACTCCACCAATCTTAGTGTCGTCTGCAAATTTGCTAATCAGTCCACCTATACTTTCCTCCAAATCATTAATGTATATCACAAACAACAGTGGTCCCAGCACGGATCCCTGTGGAACACCACTGGTCACACGTCTCCATTTTGAGAAACTCCCTTCTACTGCTACTCTCTGTCTCCTGTTGCCCAGCCAGTTCTTTATCCATCTAGCTAGTACACCTTGGACCCCAAGCGCCTTCACTTTCTCCATCAGTCTGCCATGGGGAACCTTATCAAACGCCTTACTGAAGTCCATGTATATGACATCGACAGCCTTTCCGTCATCAATCAACTTTGTCACTTCCTCAAAGAATTCTATTAAGTTGGTAAGACATGAGTTTGAGGGGCTGCCTTCGATAGAGTTCAGCATTAGTTTGAGGAGCTGCATTAGTTTGAGTGGCTGCCATAGTTTGAGAGGCTGCCTAAGTTTGAGGGGCTGCTCTAGTTTGAGAGTCTTCCATAGTTTGAGGGGCTGCCTTAATTTGAGGTGCTGCCTGAGATTGAGGCGCTGCCTTAGTTTGAGGGGCTGCCTTAGTTTGAGGTGCTGCCTTAGATTGAGGGGCTGCATTAGTTTGATGGGCTGCTTTAGTTTGAGCGGCTGCCTGAGTTGAGGGGCTGCCTTAGATTGAGGGGCTGCATCAGTTTGAGCGGCTGCCTTAGTTTGAGGGGCTGCCTTAGTTTGAGGGGCTGCCTTAGATTGAGCGGCTGACTGAGTTTGAGAGGCTGCCTTAGTTTGAGGGGCTGCCTTCGTTTGAGAGTCTGCCTCAGTTTGAGCGGCTGCCTTAGTTTGAGCGTCTGCCTTACTTTGAGAGGCTGCCTTAGTTTGACAGGCTGCCTTAGTTTGAGCGGCTGCCTTAGTTTGAGAGGCTGCCTGTGTTTGAAGGGCTGCCTTAGTTTGAGTGGCTGCATTAGTTTGAACGGTTGCCTTTGGTGGAGGGGCTCCCTTAGTTTGAGGGGCTGCCTTACTTTAAGGGGCTGCATTAGTTTGAGAGTCTGCCTTAGTTTGAAGGGCTGCCTTAGTTTGAGGGGTTGGCTTAGTTTGAGGGGCTGCCTTTGATTGAGTGGCTGCATTAGTTTGAGAGTCTGCCTTTGATTGAGTACTGCATTAGTTTGAGGGGCTGACTTAGTTTGAGGGGCTGACTTAGTTTGAGGGGCTGCATTTGTTTGAGGGGCTGCCTTAGATTGAGGGGCTGCATTAGTTTGAGGGGCTGCCTTAGTTTGAGGGGCTGCCTAAGATTGAGGGGCTGCATTAGTTTGAGAGGCTGCCTTAGTTTGAATGGCTGCCTTAGTTTGAGGAGTTGGCTTAGTTTGAGGGGCTGCCTTTGATTGAGTGGCTGCATTATTTTGAGAGACTGCCTTTGATTGAGTGGCTGCAATAGTTTCAGGGGCTGCATTAGATTGAGGTTCTGCATTAGTTGATGGGCTGCATTATTTTGAGGGGCCTCCTTAGTTTGAGGGGCTGCCTTTGTTTGAGGGGTTGGCTTAGTTTGAGGGGCTGCCTTAGTTTGAGGGGCTGCCTTAGATTGAGGGGCTGCCTTAGTTTGAGAGTCTGCCTTAGTTTGAGGGGTTGGCTTAGTTTGAGGGGCTGCCTTTGATTGAGTGGCTGCATTAGTTTGAGAGTCTACCTTTGATTGAGTGGCTGCATTATTTTGAGGGGCTGCATTATTTTGAGGGGCTGCCTTAGATTGAGGGGCTGCATTAGTTTGAGGGGCTGCATTAGTTTGAGGGGGTGCATTAGTTTGAGGGGCTGCCTTAGATTGAGGGGCTGCATTAGTTTGAGGGTCTGCATTAGTTTGAGGGGCTGCATTACTTTGAGGGGATGCCTTAGTTTGAGGGGCTGTCTTAGATAGAGTTCTGCATTAGTTTGAGGGGCTGCATTAGTTTGAGGGGCTGCCATAGTTTGAGAGGCTGCCTAAGTTTGAGGGGCTGCTTTAGTTTGAGAGTCTGCCATAGCTTGAGGGGTTGCCTTAATTTGAGGTGCTGCCTGAGATTGAGGCGCTGCCTTAGTTTGAGGGGCTGCCTTAGTTTGAGGGGCTGCCTTAGATTGAGGGGCTGCCTTTGTTTGAGCGTCTGCTTTAGTTTGAGCGGCTGCCTTAGTTGAGTGGCTGCCTTAGATTGAGGGGCTGTATCAGTTTGAGCGGCTGCCTTAGTTTGAGGGGCTGCCTTAGTTTGAGGGGCTGTCTTAGATTGAGCGGCTGACTGAGTTTGAGAGGCTGCCTTAGTTTGAGGGGCTGCCTTAGTTTGAGAGTCTGCCTTAGTTTGAGCGGCTGCCTTAGTTTGAGCGGCTGCATTAGTTTGAGGGGTAGGCTTCGTTTGAGGGGCTGCATTAGTTTGATGGGCTGCTTTAGTTTGAGCGGCTGCCTTAGTTGAGGGGCTGCCTTAGCTTCAGAGGCTGCCTGAGTTTGAGGGGCTGCCTTAGTTTGAGCGGCTGCATTAGTTTGAGGGGCTTCCTTTATTTGAACGGCTGCATTAGTTTGAGGTGCTGCCTTTGTTTCAGGGGCTCCCTTAGATTGAGGGTCTGTCTTACTTTGGGAGGCTGCCTTAGTTTGACAGGCTGCCTTAGTTTGAGGGGATGCCTTAGTTTGAGAGGCTGCCTGAGTTTGAGGGGCTGCCTTAGTTTGAGGGTCTGCCTTACTTTGAGAGGCTGCCTGAGTTTGAGGGGCTGCCTTAGTTTGAGCGGCTGCCTGAGTTTGAGGGGCTGCCTTAGTTTGAGCGGCTGCATTAGTTTGAGGGGTAGGCTTAGTTTGAGGGGCTGCCTTAGATTGAGGGGCTGCATTAGTTTGATGAGCTGCTTTAGTTTGAGCGGCTGCCTTCGTTGAGGGGCTGACTTAGTTTGAGGGGCTGCCTGAGATTGAGCGGCTGACTTAGTTTGAGAGGTTGGCTTAGTTTGAGTGTCCGCCTTAGTTTGAGCGGCTGCCTTAGTTTGACTGTCTGCCTTTGGTTGAGGGGCTCCCTTAGTTTGTGGGGCTGCTTTACTTTAAGGGGCTGCAATAGTTTGAGAGTCTGCCTTACTTTGAGAAGCTGCCTGAGTTTGAGGGGCTGCCTTAGTTTGAGCGGCTGCATTAGTTTGAGGGGCTGCCTTTGGTTGAGGCGCTCCCTTAGTTTGTGGGGCTGCCTTAGTTTGAGTGGTTGGCTTAGTTTGAGGGGCTGCCTTTGGTTGAGGCGCTCCCTTAGTTTGAGGGGCTGCATTAGTTTGAGGGGGTGCAATAGTTTGAGGGGCTGCCTTAGTTTGAGGGGCTGCCTTAGTTTGAGTGGTTGGCTTAGTTTGAGGGGCTGCCTTTGATTGAGTTGCTGCATTGGTTTGAGAGTCTGCCTTTGATTGAGTACTGCATTAGTTTGAGGGGCTGACTTAGTTTGAGGGGCTGCTTTAGTTTGAGAGTCTGCCATAGTTTGAGGGGCTGCCTTAATTTGAGCGGCTGCCTTAGTTTGAGGGGCTGCTTTAGTTTGAGCGGCTGTCTTAGTTTGAGGGGCTGCCTCAGTTTGAGCGGCTGCCTTAGTTTGAGAGGCTGCCTGAGTTTGAGCGGCTGCCTCAGATTCATGGGCTGCATTAGTTTGAGCGGCTGTCTCAGTTTTAGAGGCTGCCTTAGTTTGAGCGGCTGCCTTAGTTTGAGGGGCTGCCTTAGTTTGAGCGGAAGACTTAGTTTGAGCGGCTGCCATAGTTTGAGGGGCTGCCTTAGTTTGAGCGGCTGCCTTTGTTTGAGGGGCTGCATTAGTTTGAGGGGCTGCCTTAGTTTAACGGGCTGCCTTAGATTGAGGGGCTGCATTTGTTTGAGGGGCTGCATTAATTTGAGGGGCTGCATTAATTTGAGGGGCTGCCTTAGTTTGAGGTGCTGCCTTAGTTTGAGTGGTTGGCTTATTTTGAGTGGCTGCTTTTGATTGAGTGGCTGCATTGGTTTGAGAGTCTGCCTTAGTTTGAGGGGATGCCTCAGTTTGAGGGGTTGGCTTAGTTTGATGGGCTGCCTTTCATTGAGTGGCTGCATTAGTTTGAGAGTCTGCCTTTGATTGAGCGGCTGCATTATTTTGAGGGGCTGCCTTAGATTGAGGGGCTGCATTAGTTTGAGAGGCTGCATTAGTTTGAGGGGGTGCATTAGTTTGAGGGGCTGCCTTAGATTGAGGGGCTGCATTAGTTTGAGGGGCTGCATTAGATTGAGGGGCTGCATTACTTTGAGGGGATGCCTTAGTTTGAGGGGCTGCCTTAGATAGAGTTCTGCATTAGTTTGAGAGGCTGCCTTAGTTTGAGGGGCTGCCTTAGTTTGAGAGTCTGACAGTTTGAGCGGCTGCCTTACTTTGAGAGGCTGCCTTACTTTGAGAGGCTGCCTTAGTTTGAGGGGCTGCCTTAGATTGAGGGGCTGCATTAGTTTGAGGGGCTGCCTTAGTTTGAGGGGCTGCCTAAGATTGAGGGTCTGCATTAGATTGAGAGGCTGTCTTAGTTTGAGGATCTGCCTTAGTTTGAGGAGTTGGCTTAGTTTGAGGGGCTGCCTTTGATTGAGTGGCTGCATTAGTTTGAGAGACTGCCTTTGATTGAGGGGCTGCATTAGATTGAGGGTCTGCATTAGTTGATGGGCTGCATTATTTTGAGGGGCTGCCTTAGTTTGAGGGGCTGGCTTTGTTTGAGGGGTTGGCTTAGTTTGAGGGGGTGCATTAGATTGAGGGGCTGCATTAGTTTGAGGGGCTGCATTAGTTTGAGGGGCTGCATTACTTTATGGGGATGCCTTAACAAAGAACAAGAACAAAGATAATTACAGCACAGGAACATGCCCTTCGGCCCTCCAAGCCTGCGCCGATCCAGATCCTCTCTCTAAACATGTCGCCTATTTTCTCAGCTTCTGTATCTCTTTTCTTCCTGCCCATTCATGTATCTGTCTAGATACATCTTAAAAGACTCCATCGTGCCCGCATCTACCACCTCCGCTGGCAATGCGTTCCAGGTTCCCACCACCCTCTGCGTAAAGAACTTTCCACGCATATCCCCCCTTTCAGTGCAGCAGCTTTTTCGGGAGCAGCGTGTGAGCGAGTGAGCAGCTGGGAAAGTCCGTTTGAAAGTAAATTTAATTTCCTTTTGTTTTTCGGCGGAGGCCAGGGGGCTGCTGGGTAAGTAAAACACTATATATTTGGGCGGTTTAAAATAACTTTCCTTTCAGTGCAGCAGCTTTTTCGGGAGCAGCGTGTGAGCGAGTGAGCAGCTGGGAAAGTCCGTTTGAAAGTAAATTTAATTTCCTTTTGTTTTTCGGCGGAGGCCAGGGGTCTGCTGGATAAGTAAAACACTATATATTTGGGCGGTTTCTGAACCCGAGACACCACACTTGTAGTGTCTCCCACCTGCCCTCCTCCTCAAACCAAAAAAAAGGACTCGGTGGGGTGTTTATAAGGTAAGGCTTTTTCGATTTCTCTGGTTTTATTGTGATTGGTAAAAACTTTTCGTTCCTTTTTCATTTAACTAAGTTTAAACTTAAGATTAAAAATGGCAGGAGATCTCAGACCCGTATCATGCTCCTCTTGCTCAATGTGGGAGCTCAGGGACATGGCTGATGACCCTGACTCCTTCACGTGCAGGAACTGTGTGTCCAGCTGCAGCTCTTGTTAGACCGCATGACGGCTCTCGAGCTGCGGATGGACTCACTTTGGAGCATGCGCGATGCTGAGGAGGTCGTGGATAGCACGTTTAGTGAATTGGTCACACCGCAGATTAGGATTGCTGAGGGAGAAAGGGAATGGGTGACCAAAAGGCAGAGAAAGAGCAGGAAGGCAGCGCAGGAGTCCCCTGCGGTCATCTCCCTCCAAAACAAGTATACCGTTTTGGATACTGTTGAGGGAGATGGCTCACCAGGGGAAGGCAGCAGTAGCCAGGTCCATGGCACCGTGGCTGGCTCTGCTGTTCCGAAGGGCGGGAAAAAGAGTGGAAGGGCTGTAGTCGTAGGGGATTCGATTGTAAGGGGAGTAGATAGGCGGTTCTGTGGTCGAAAACGAGGCTCCCGAATGGTATGTTGCCTCCCAGGTGCACGGGTCAGGGACGTCTCAGATCGGCTGCAGAACATTCTAAAGGGGGGAGGGTGAACAGCCAGTTGTCATTGTGCACATAGGCACTAATGATATAGGTAAAAAACGGGATGAGGTCCTACATGCAGAGTTTAGGGAGTTAGGAGCCAAGTTAAAAAGTAGGACCTCAAAGGTAGTAATCTCAGGATTACTACCAGTGCCACGTGATAGTCAGAGTAAAAATGAAAGAATAGTCAGGATGAATGCGTGGCTTGAGAGATGGTGCAGGAAGGAGGGGTTCAGATTTTTGGGACATTGGGACCGGTTCTGGGGGAGGTGGGACTATTACAAATTGGATGGTCTGCACCTGGGCCGGACTGGAACCAATGTCCTTGGAGGTGCTTTTGCTAACGCTGTTGGGGAGGGTTTAAACTAATGTGGCAGGGGGATGGGAACCAATTGAGGTCAGTTGACAGTAAGGAGGTAGTAACAAAAGCCTGTAAGGAACTAGATAATGAAGTCAGTGTGACTAAGGGGAAGAGCAGGCAGGGAGCAGATGATGAATATAAAGGGACTGGTGGTCTGAGGTGCATTTGTTTTAATGCAAGAAGTGTAGTAGGTAAGGCAGATGAACTTAGGGCTTGGATTAGTACCTGGGAGTATGATGTTATTGCTATTACTGAGACTTGGTTGAGGGAAGGGCATGATTGGCAACTAAATATCCCAGGATATCGATGGTTCAGGCGGGATAGAGAGGGAGGTAAAAGGGGTGGAGGAGTTGCATTACTGGTCAAAGAGGATATCACAGCTGTGCTGAAGGAGGGCACTATGGAGGACTCGAGCAGTGAGGCAATATGGACAGAACTCAGAAATAGGAAGGGTGCGGTAACAATGTTGGGGCTGTACTACAGGCCTCCCAACAGCGAGCGTGAGATAGAGGTACAAATATGTAAACAGATTATGGAAAGATGTCGGAGCAACAGGGTGGTGGTGATAGGAGATTTTAATTTTCCCAACATTGACTGGGAATCGCTTAGTGTTAGAGGTCCAGATGGAGCAGAATTTGTAAGGAGCATCCAGGAGGGTTTTCTAGAGCAGTATGTAAATAGTCCAACTCGGGAAGGGGCCATACTGGACCTGGTGTTGGGGAATGAGCCCGGCCAGGTTGTTGAAGTTTCAGTAGGGGACTACTTTGGGAATAGTGATCACAATTCCGTAAGCTTTAAAATACTCATGGACAAAGACGAGAGTGGTCCAAAAGGGAGAGTGCCAAATTGGGGGAAGGCCAACTACACCAAAATTCGGCAGGAGCTGGGAAATGTAGATTGGGAGCAGCTGTTTGAAGGTAAATCCACATGTGATATGTGGGAGGCTTTTAAAGAGAGGTTGATTAGCGTGCAGGAGAGACATGTTCCTGTGAAAATGAGGGATAGAAATGGCAAGATTAGGGAACCATGGATGACAGGTGAAATTGTGAGACTCGCTAAGAGGAAAAAGGAAGCATACATAAGGTCTAGGCGGCTGATGAAAGACGAAGCTTTGAAAGAATATCTGGAATGTAGGACCAATCTGAAACGAGGAATTAAGAGGGCTAAAAGGGGTCATGAAATATCTTTAGCAAACAGGGTTAAGGAAAATCCCAAAGCCTTTTATTCATATGTAAGGAGAAAGAGGGTAACTAGAGAAAGGATTGGCCCACTAAAGGACAAAGGAGGAATGTTATGCTTGGACTCAGAGAAAATGGGTGAGATTCTAAACGAGTACTTTGCATCGGTATTCACCGAGGAGAGGGACATGACGGATGTTGAGGTTAGGAACAGATGTTTGATTACTCTAGGTCAAGTCGGCATAAGGAGGGAGGAAGTGTTGGGTATTCTAAAGGGCATTAAGGTGGACAAGTCCCCAGGTCCGGATGGGATCTATCCCAGGTTACTGAGGGAAGCGAGAGAGGAAATAGCTGGGGCCTTAACAGATATCTTTGCAGCATCCTTAAACACGGGTGAGGTCCCGGAGGACTGGAGAATTGCTAATGTTGTCCCCTTGTTTAAGAAGGGTAGCAGGGATAATCCAGGTAATTATAGACCGGTGAGCCTGACGTCAGTGGTAGGGAAGCTGCTGGAGAAGATACTTAGGGATAGGATATGTTCCCATTTGGAAGAAAATGGGCTCATCAGTGATAGGCAACATGGTTTTGTGCAGGGAAGGTCATGTCTTACCAACTTAATAGAATTCTTTGAGGAAGTGACAAAGTTGATTGATGAGGGAAGGGCTGTCGATGTCATATACATGGACTTCAGTAAGGCGTTTGATAAGGTTCCCCATGGCAGGCTGATGGAGAAAGTGAAGGCGCTTCGGGTCCAAGGTGTACTAGCTAGATGGATAAAGAACTGGCTGGGCAACAGGAGACAGAGAGTAGCAGTAGAAGGGAGTTTCTCAAAATGGAGACGTGTGACCAGTGGTGTTCCACAGGGATCCGTGCTGGGACCACTGTTGTTAGTGATGTACATTAATGATTTGGAGGAAAGTATAGGTGGACTGATTAGCAAATTTGCAGACGACACTAAGATTGGTGGAGTAGCAGATAGTGAAGGGGACTGTCAGAGAATACAGCAGAATATAGATAGATTGGAGAGTTGGGCAGAGAAATGGCAGATGGAGTTCAATCAGGGCAAATGCGAGGTGATGCATTTTGGAAGATCCAATTCAAGAGTGAACTATACAGTAAATGGAAAAGTCCTGGGGAAAATTGATGACCAGAGAGATTTGGGTGTTCAGGTCCACTGTTCCCTGAAGGTGGCAACGCAGGTAAATAGAGAGGTCAAGAAGGCATACGGCATGCTTTCCTTCATCGGACGGGGCATTGAGTACAAGAGTTGGCAGGTCATGTTACAGTTGTATAGGACTTTGGTTCGGCCACATTTGGAATACTGCGTACAGTTCTGGTCGCCACATTATCAAAAGGATGTGGATGCTTTGGAGAGGGTGCAGAGGAGGTTCACCAGGATGTTGCCTGGTATGGAGGGCGCTAGCTATGAAGAGAGGTTGAGCAGATTAGGATTATTTTCATTAGAAAGACGGAGGTTGAGGGGGGACCTGATTGAGGTGTACAAAACCATGAGAGGTATAGACAGGGTGGATAGCAAGAGGCTTTTTCCCAGAGTGGGGTTTTCAATTACTAGAGGACACGAGTTCAAAGTGAAAGGGGAAAAGTTTAGGGGGGATATGCGTGGAAAGTTCTTTACGCAGAGGGTGGTGGGAACCTGGAACGCATTGCCAGCGGAGGTGGTAGATGCGGGCACGATGGAGTCTTTTAAGATGTATCTAGACAGATACATGAATGGGCAGGAAGAAAAGAGATGCAGAACCTTAGAAAATAGGCGACATGTTTAGAGAGAGGATCTGGATCGGCGCAGGCTTGGAGGGCCGAAGGGCCTGTTCCTGTGCTGTAATTATCTTTGTTCTTTTTGTTTCTTTGTAAACTTTTCCCCTTTCACTTTGAACTCGTGTCCTCTAGTAATTGAAACCCCCACTCTGGGAAAAAGCTTCTTGCTATCCACCCTGTCTATACCTCTCATGATTTTGTACACCTCAGTCAGGTCCCCTCTCAACCTCCGTCTTTCTAATGAAAATAATCCTAATCTACTCAACCTCTCTTCATAGCTAGCGCCCGCCATACCAGGCAACATCCTGGTGAACCTCCTCTGCACCCTTTCCAAAGCATCCACATCCTTTTGATAATGTGGCGACCAGAACTGTACGCAGTATTCCAAATGTGGCCGAACCAAAGTCCGATACAACTGTAACATGACCTGCCAACTCTTGTACTCAATGCCCCGACCGATGAAGGAAAGCATGCCTTATGCCTTCTGGACCACTCTATTTACCTGCGTTGCCACCTTCAGGGAACAGTGGACCTGAACACCCAAATCTCTCTAGACATCAATTTTCCCCAGGACTTTTCCATTTACTGTATAGTTCACTCTTGAATTGGATCTTCCAAAATGCATCACCTCGCATTTGCCCTGATTGAACTCCATCTGCCATTTCTCTGCCCAACTCTCCAATCTATCTATATTCTGCTGTATTCTCTGACAGTCCCCTTCACTATCTGCTACTCCACCAATCTTAGTGTCGTCTGCAAATTTGCTAATCAGTCCACCTATACTTTCCTCCAAATCATTAATGTATATCACAAACAACAGTGGTCCCAGCACGGATCCCTGTGGAACACCACTGGTCACACGTCTCCATTTTGAGAAACTCCCTTCTACTGCTACTCTCTGTCTCCTGTTGCCCAGCCAGTTCTTTATCCATCTAGCTAGTACACCTTGGACCCCAAGCGCCTTCACTTTCTCCATCAGTCTGCCATGGGGAACCTTATCAAACGCCTTACTGAAGTCCATGTATATGACATCGACAGCCTTTCCGTCATCAATCAACTTTGTCACTTCCTCAAAGAATTCTATTAAGTTGGTAAGACATGAGTTTGAGGGGCTGCCTTCGATAGAGTTCAGCATTAGTTTGAGGAGCTGCATTAGTTTGAGTGGCTGCCATAGTTTGAGAGGCTGCCTAAGTTTGAGGGGCTGCTCTAGTTTGAGAGTCTTCCATAGTTTGAGGGGCTGCCTTAATTTGAGGTGCTGCCTGAGATTGAGGCGCTGCCTTAGTTTGAGGGGCTGCCTTAGTTTGAGGTGCTGCCTTAGATTGAGGGGCTGCATTAGTTTGATGGGCTGCTTTAGTTTGAGCGGCTGCCTGAGTTGAGGGGCTGCCTTAGATTGAGGGGCTGCATCAGTTTGAGCGGCTGCCTTAGTTTGAGGGGCTGCCTTAGTTTGAGGGGCTGCCTTAGATTGAGCGGCTGACTGAGTTTGAGAGGCTGCCTTAGTTTGAGGGGCTGCCTTCGTTTGAGAGTCTGCCTCAGTTTGAGCGGCTGCCTTAGTTTGAGCGTCTGCCTTACTTTGAGAGGCTGCCTTAGTTTGACAGGCTGCCTTAGTTTGAGCGGCTGCCTTAGTTTGAGAGGCTGCCTGTGTTTGAAGGGCTGCCTTAGTTTGAGTGGCTGCATTAGTTTGAACGGCTGCCTTTGGTGGAGGGGCTCCCTTAGTTTGAGGGGCTGCCTTACTTTAAGGGGCTGCATTAGTTTGAGAGTCTGCCTTAGTTTGAAGGGCTGCCTTAGTTTGAGGGGTTGGCTTAGTTTGAGGGGCTGCCTTTGATTGAGTGGCTGCATTAGTTTGAGAGTCTGCCTTTGATTGAGTACTGCATTAGTTTGAGGGGCTGACTTAGTTTGAGGGGCTGACTTAGTTTGAGGGGCTGCATTTGTTTGAGGGGCTGCCTTAGATTGAGGGGCTGCATTAGTTTGAGGGGCTGCCTTAGTTTGAGGGGCTGCCTAAGATTGAGGGGCTGCATTAGTTTGAGAGGCTGCCTTAGTTTGAATGGCTGCCTTAGTTTGAGGAGTTGGCTTAGTTTGAGGGGCTGCCTTTGATTGAGTGGCTGCATTATTTTGAGAGACTGCCTTTGATTGAGTGGCTGCAATAGTTTCAGGGGCTGCATTAGATTGAGGTTCTGCATTAGTTGATGGGCTGCATTATTTTGAGGGGCCTCCTTAGTTTGAGGGGCTGCCTTTGTTTGAGGGGTTGGCTTAGTTTGAGGGGCTGCCTTAGTTTGAGGGGCTGCCTTAGATTGAGGGGCTGCCTTAGTTTGAGAGTCTGCCTTAGTTTGAGGGGTTGGCTTAGTTTGAGGGGCTGCCTTTGATTGAGTGGCTGCATTAGTTTGAGAGTCTACCTTTGATTGAGTGGCTGCATTATTTTGAGGGGCTGCATTATTTTGAGGGGCTGCCTTAGATTGAGGGGCTGCATTAGTTTGAGGGGCTGCATTAGTTTGAGGGGGTGCATTAGTTTGAGGGGCTGCCTTAGATTGAGGGGCTGCATTAGTTTGAGGGTCTGCATTAGTTTGAGGGGCTGCATTACTTTGAGGGGATGCCTTAGTTTGAGGGGCTGTCTTAGATAGAGTTCTGCATTAGTTTGAGGGGCTGCATTAGTTTGAGGGGATGCCATAGTTTGAGAGGCTGCCTAAGTTTGAGGGGCTGCTTTAGTTTGAGAGTCTGCCATAGCTTGAGGGGTTGCCTTAATTTGAGGTGCTGCCTGAGATTGAGGCGCTGCCTTAGTTTGAGGGGCTGCCTTAGTTTGAGGGGCTGCCTTAGATTGAGGGGCTGCCTTTGTTTGAGCGTCTGCTTTAGTTTGAGCGGCTGCCTTAGTTGAGTGGCTGCCTTAGATTGAGGGGCTGTATCAGTTTGAGCGGCTGCCTTAGTTTGAGGGGCTGCCTTAGTTTGAGGGGCTGTCTTAGATTGAGCGGCTGACTGAGTTTGAGAGGCTGCCTTAGTTTGAGGGGCTGCCTTAGTTTGAGAGTCTGCCTTAGTTTGAGCGGCTGCCTTAGTTTGAGCGGCTGCATTAGTTTGAGGGGTAGGCTTCGTTTGAGGGGCTGCATTAGTTTGATGGGCTGCTTTAGTTTGAGCGGCTGCCTTAGTTGAGGGGCTGCCTTAGCTTCAGAGGCTGCCTGAGTTTGAGGGGCTGCCTTAGTTTGAGCGGCTGCATTAGTTTGAGGGGCTTCCTTTATTTGAACGGCTGCATTAGTTTGAGGTGCTGCCTTTGTTTCAGGGGCTCCCTTAGATTGAGGGTCTGTCTTACTTTGGGAGGCTGCCTTAGTTTGACAGGCTGCCTTAGTTTGAGGGGATGCCTTAGTTTGAGAGGCTGCCTGAGTTTGAGGGGCTGCCTTAGTTTGAGGGTCTGCCTTACTTTGAGAGGCTGCCTGAGTTTGAGGGGCTGCCTTAGTTTGAGCGGCTGCCTGAGTTTGAGGGGCTGCCTTAGTTTGAGCGGCTGCATTAGTTTGAGGGGTAGGCTTAGTTTGAGGGGCTGCCTTTGATTGAGTGGCTGCATTAGTTTGAGAGTCTGCCTTTGATTGAGTGGCTGCATTAGTTTGAGGGGCTGCCTTAGATTGAGGGGCTGCATTAGTTTGATGAGCTGCTTTAGTTTGAGCGGCTGCCTTCGTTGAGGGGCTGACTTAGTTTGAGGGGCTGCCTGAGATTGAGCGGCTGACTTAGTTTGAGAGGTTGGCTTAGTTTGAGTGTCCGCCTTAGTTTGAGCGGCTGCCTTAGTTTGACTGTCTGCCTTTGGTTGAGGGGCTCCCTTAGTTTGTGGGGCTGCTTTACTTTAAGGGGCTGCAATAGTTTGAGAGTCTGCCTTACTTTGAGAAGCTGCCTGAGTTTGAGGGGCTGCCTTAGTTTGAGCGGCTGCATTAGTTTGAGGGGCTGCCTTTGGTTGAGGCGCTCCCTTAGTTTGTGGGGCTGCCTTAGTTTGAGTGGTTGGCTTAGTTTGAGGGGCTGCCTTTGGTTGAGGCGCTCCCTTAGTTTGAGGGGCTGCATTAGTTTGAGGGGGTGCAATAGTTTGAGGGGCTGCCTTAGTTTGAGGGGCTGCCTTAGTTTGAGTGGTTGGCTTAGTTTGAGGGGCTGCCTTTGATTGAGTTGCTGCATTGGTTTGAGAGTCTGCCTTTGATTGAGTACTGCATTAGTTTGAGGGGCTGACTTAGTTTGAGGGGCTGCTTTAGTTTGAGAGTCTGCCATAGTTTGAGGGGCTGCCTTAATTTGAGCGGCTGCCTTAGTTTGAGGGGCTGCTTTAGTTTGAGCGGCTGTCTTAGTTTGAGGGGCTGCCTCAGTTTGAGCGGCTGCCTTAGTTTGAGAGGCTGCCTGAGTTTGAGCGGCTGCCTCAGATTCATGGGCTGCATTAGTTTGAGCGGCTGTCTCAGTTTTAGAGGCTGCCTTAGTTTGAGCGGCTGCCTTAGTTTGAGGGGCTGCCTTAGTTTGAGCGGAAGACTTAGTTTGAGCGGCTGCCATAGTTTGAGGGGCTGCCTTAGTTTGAGCGGCTGCCTTTGTTTGAGGGGCTGCATTAGTTTGAGGGGCTGCCTTAGTTTAACGGGCTGCCTTAGATTGAGGGGCTGCATTTGTTTGAGGGGCTGCATTAATTTGAGGGGCTGCATTAATTTGAGGGGCTGCCTTAGTTTGAGGTGCTGCCTTAGTTTGAGTGGTTGGCTTAGTTTGAGTGGCTGCTTTTGATTGAGTGGCTGCATTGGTTTGAGAGTCTGCCTTAGTTTGAGGGGATGCCTCAGTTTGAGGTGTTGGCTAGTTAGAGGGGCTGCCTTTGATTGAGTGGCTGCATTAGTTTGAGGGGCTGGCTTAGTTTAAGGGGCTGCCTTCGTTTGAGGGGCTGCATTAGTTTGAGCGGCTGTCTCAGTTTGAGAGGCTGCCTAAGTTTGAGGGGCTGCTCTAGTTTGAGAGTCTTCCATAGTTTGAGGGGCTGCCTTAATTTGAGGTGCTGCCTGAGATTGAGGCGCTGCCTTAGTTTGAGGGGCTGCTTTAGTTTGAGGTGCTTCCTTAGGTTGAGGGGCTACATTAGTTTGATGGGCTGCTTTAGTTTGAGCGGCTGCCTGAGTTGAGGGGCTGCCTTAGATTGAGGGGCTGCATCAGTTTGAGCGGCTGCCTTAGTTTGAGGGGCTGCCTTAGTTTGAGGGGCTGCCTTAGATTGAGCGGCTGACTGAGTTTGAGAGGCTGCCTTAGCTTTAGGGGCTGCCTTAGTTTGAGAGTCTGCCTCAGTTTGAGCGGCTGCCTTAGTTAGAGCGTCTGCCTTACTTTGAGAGGCTGCCTTAGTTTGACAGGCTGCCTTAGTTTGAGCGGCTGCCTTAGTTTGAGAGGCTGCCTGTGTTTGAAGGGCTGCCTTAGTTTGAGTGGCTGCATTAGTTTGAACGGCTGCCTTTGGTTTAGGGGCTCCCTTAGTTTGAGGGGCTGCCTTACTTTAAGGGGCTGCATTAGTTTGAGAGTCTGCCTCAGTTTGAAGGGCAGCCTTAGTTTGAGGGGTTGGCTTAGTTTGAGGGGCTGCCTTTGATTGAGTGGCTGCATTAGTTTGAGAGTCTGCCTTTGATTGAGTACTGCATTAGTTTGAGGGGCTGACTTAGTTTGAGGGGCTGACTTAGTTTGAGGGGCTGCATTTGTTTGAGGGGCTGCCTTAGATTGAGGGGCTGCATTAGTTTGAGGGGCTGCCTTAGTTTGAGGGGCTGCCTAAGATTGAGGAGCTGCATTAGTTTGAGAGGCTGCCTTAGTTTGTGGGGCTGCCTTAGTTTGAGGAGTTGGCTTAGTTTGAGGGGCTGCCTTTGATTGAGTGGCTGCATTAGTTTGAGAGACTGCCTTTGATTGAGTGGCTGCAATAGTTTCAGGGGCTGCATTAGATTGAGGGTCTGCATTAGTTGATGGGCTGAATTATTTTGAGGGGACTCCTTAGTTTGAGGGGCTGCCTTTGTTTGAGGGGTTGGCTTAGTTTGAGGGGCTGCCTTAGATTGAGGGGCTGCCTTAGTTTGAGTGTCTGCCTTACTTTGAGAAGCTGCCTTAGTTTGACAGGCTTACTTAGTTTGAGCGGCTGCCTTAGTTTGAGAGGCTGCCTGAGTTTGAGGGGCTGCCTTGGATAGAGTTCTGCATTAGTTTGAGGGGCTGCATTAGTTTGAGGGGCTGCCATAGTTTGAGAGGCTGCCTAAGTATGAGGGGCTGCTTTAGTTTGAGAGTCTGCCATAGTTTGAGGGGCTGCCTTAATTTGAGCGGCTGCCTTAGTTTGAGGGGCTGCTTTAGTTTGAGCGGCTGTCTTAGTTTGAGGGGCTGCCTCAGTTTGAGCGGCTGCCTTAGTTTGAGAGGCTGCCTGAGTTTGAGCGGCTGCCTTAGATTCATGGGCTGCATTAGGTTGAGCGGCTGTCTCAGTTTTAGAGGCTGCCTTAGTTTGAGCGGCTGCCTTAGTTTGAGGGGCTGCCTTAGTTTGAGCGGAAGACTTAGTTTGAGCGGCTGCCATAGTTTGAGGGGCTGCCTTAGTTTGAGCGGCTGCCTTTGTTTGAGGGGCTGCATTAGTTTGAGGGGATGCCTTAGTTTAACGGGCTGCCATAGATTGAGGGGCTGCATTAGTTTGAGGGGCTGCATTAATTTGAGGGGCTGCCTTAGTTTGAGGTGCTGCCTTAGTTTGAGTGGTTGGCTTAGTTTGAGTGGCTGCTTTTGATTGAGTGGCTGCTTTGGTTTGAGAGTCTGCCTTAGTTTGAGGGGATGCCTCAGTTTGAGGTGTTGGCTAGTTAGAGGGGCTGCCTTTGATTGAGTGGCTGCATTAGTTTGAGGGGCTGGCTTTGTTTAAGGGGCTGCCTTCGTTTGAGGGGCTGCATTAGTTTGAGCGGCTGTCTCAGTTTGAGGGGCTGCCTTAATTTGATCGGCTGCCTTAGTTTGACGGGCTGCCTTAGTTCGAGGGGCTGCCTTCGTTTGAGGGGCTGCCTTGCTTTGAGGGGCTGCATTAGTTTGAGGGGCTGCCTTCGTTTGAGTGGATGGCTTAGTTTGAGGGGCTGCCTTTGATTGAGTAACTGCATTGGTTTGAGTGTCTGCCTTCGTTTGAGGGGATGCCTTAGTTTGAGGTATTGGCATAGTTAGAGTGGCTGCATTTGACTGAGTGGCTACATTAGTTTGAGGGGCTGGCTTAGTTGAAGCGGCTGCCTTCGTTTGAGGGGATGCATTAGTTTGAGGGGCTGCATTAGAATGATGGGCTGCCATTGATTGAGGGGCTGCATTAGTTTGAGGGGCTGCATTAGTTTGAGCGGCTGCGTTAGTTTGAGAGGCTGCCTTAGTTTGAGGGGCTTCCTTAGTTTGAGGGGCTGCCTTAGATTTAGGGGCTGCCTTAGTTTGAGAGTCTGCCTTAGTTTGAGTGGCTGACATAGTTTGAGAGGCCGCCTTAGTTTGACAGGCTGCCTTAGTTTGAGCGGCTGCCTTAATTTGAGCGGCTGCCTTAGTTTGAGAGTCTGCCTTAGTTCGAGCGGCTGCCTTAGTTTGAGAGGCCGCCTTAGTTTGACAGGCTGCCTTAGTTTGAGCAGCTGCCTTAGTTTGAGAGGCTGCCTGAGTTTTACAGCCTGCCTTAGTTTGAGGGGCTGCCTTACTTTGAGAGGCTGCCTTAGTTTGAGCGGCTGCCTTAGTTTTTGAGGCTGCCTGAGTTTGAGGGGCTGCCTTAGTTTGAGCGGCTGCATTAGTTTAAGGGGCTGCATTTGGTTGAGGCGCTCCCTTAGTTTGAGGGGCTGCCTTACTTTAAGGGGCTGCATTAGTTTGAGAGGCTGCCTTAGTTTGAGGGGCTGCCTTAGTTTGAGCGGCTGCCTTAGTTTGAGGGGCTGCATTAGTTTGAGCGGCTGCCTCAGTTTGAGTGGCTGCCTCAGATTGAGGGGCTGCATTAGTTTGAGCGGCTGCCTTTGTTTGAGCGGCTGCCTTAGTTTGAGGGGCTGCCTTAGTTTGAGGGGCTTCCTTAGTTTGAGCGGCTGCCTTACTTTGAGAGGCTGCCTGAGTTTGAGGGGCTGCCTTAGTTTGAGCGGCTGCATTAGTTTGAGGGGCTGCCTTTGGTTGAGGCGCTCCCTTAGTTTGTGGGGCTGCTTTACTTTCAGGGGCTGCATTAGTTTGAGAGTCTGCCTTAGTTTGAGGGGCTGCCTTAGTTTGAGGGGTTGGCTTAGTTTGAGGGGCTGCCTTTCATTGAGTGGCTGCATTAGTTTGACAGTCTGCCTTTGATTGAGCGGCTGCATTATTTTGAGTGGCTGCCTTAGATTGAGGGGCTGCATTAGTTTGAGAGGCTGCATTAGTTTGAGGGGGTGCATTAGTTTGAGGGGCTGCCTTAGATTGAGGGGCTGCATTAGATTGAGGGGCTGCATTAGATTGAGGGGCTGCATTACTTTGAGGGGATGCCTTAGTTTGAGGGGCTGCCTTAGATAGAGTTCTGCATTAGTTTGAGGCGCTGCATTAGTTTGAGGGGCTGCCATAGTTTGAGGGGCTGCCTTAATTTGAGCGGCTGCCTTAGTTTGAGGGGCTGCATTAGTTTGAGGGGCTGCATTAGTTTGAGGGGCTGCATTAGTTTGAGCGGCTGTCTTAGTTTGAGGGGCTGCCTTAGTTTGAGCGGCTGCCTTAGTTTGAGAGGCTGCCTGAGTTTGTGTGGTTGGCTTAGTTAGAGGGGCTGCCGTTGATTGAGTGGCTGCATTAGTTTGAGGGGCTGCCTTAGTTTGAGGGGCTGCATTAGTTTGAGGGGGTGCCTTAGTTTGAGAGGCTGCCATAGTTTGAGGGGATGCCTTAGTTTGAGCTGCTGCCTTAGGCTGAGGGGCTGCATTAGTTTGAGGGGCTGCATTAGTTTGAGGGGGTGCCTTAATTTGAGGGGCTGCCTTAGTTTGAGGGGATGCCTTAGTTTGAGCGGCTGCCTTAGTTTGAGGGGCTGACTTAGTATGAGCGGCTGCCTTAGTTTGAGAGGCTGCCTTAGTTTGAGAGGCTGCCTTCGTTTGAGAGGCTGCCTTCGTTTGAGATGCTGCCTTAGTTTGAGGGGCTGCCTTAGTTTGAGAGGCTGCCTTAGTTTGAGAGGCTGCCTTAGTTTGAGTTGCTGCCTCAGTTTGAGGGGCTGCCTTAGATTTAGGGGCTGCCTTAGTTTGAGAGTCTGCCTTAGTTTGAGTGGCTGACATAGTTTGAGAGGCTGCCTTAGTTTGAGCGGCTGCCTTACTTTGAGCGGCTGCCTTAGTTTGAGAGTCTGCCTTAGTTCGAGCGGCTGCCTTAGTTTGAGAGGCCGCCTTAGTTTGACAGGCTGCCTTAGTTTGAGCAGCTGCCTTAGTTTGAGAGGCTGCCTGAGTTTTACAGCCTGCCTTAGTTTGAGGGGCTGCCTTACTTTGAGAGGCTGCCTTAGTTTGAGCGGCTGCCTTAGTTTTTGAGGCTGCCTGAGTTTGAGGGGCTGCCTTCGTTTGAGCGGCTGCATTAGTTTTAGGGGCTGCATTTGGTTGAGGCGCTCCCTTAGTTTGAGGGGCTGCCTTACTTTAAGGGGCTGCCTTAGTTTGAGAGGCTGCCTTAGTTTGAGCGGCTGCCTTAGTTTGAGGGGCTGCATTAGTTTGAGCGGCTGCCTCAGTTTGAGTGGCTGCCTCAGATTGAGGGGCTGCATTAGTTTGAGCGGCTGCCTTTGTTTGAGCGGCTGCCTTAGTTTGAGGGGCTGCCTTAGTTTGAGGGGCTGCCTTAGTTTGAGGGGCTTCCTTAGTTTGAGCGGCTGCCTTACTTTGAGAGGCTGCCTGAGTTTGAGGGGCTGCCTTAGTTTGAGCGGCTGCCTTTGGTTGAGGCGCTCCCTTAGTTTGTGGGGCTGCTTTACTTTCAGGGGCTGCATTAGTTTGAGAGTCTGCCTTAGTTTGAGGGGCTGCCTTAGTTTGAGGGGTTGGCTTAGTTTGAGGGGCTGCCTTTCATTGAGTGGCTGCATTAGTTTGAGAGTCTGCCTTTGATTGAGCGGCTGCATTATTTTGAGGGGCTGCCTTAGATTGAGGGGCTGCATTAGTTTGAGAGGCTGCATTTGTTTGAGGGGGTGCATTAGTTTGAGGGGCTGCCTTAGATTGAGGGGCTGCATTAGTTTGAGGGGCTGCATTAGATTGAGGGGCTGCATTACTTTGAGGGGATGCCTTAGTTTGAGGGGCTGCCTTCGATAGAGTTCTGCATTAGTTTGAGGCGCTGCATTAGTTTGAGGGGCTGCCATAGTTTGAGGGGCTGCCTTAATTTGAGCGGCTGCCTTAGTTTGAGGGGCTGCATTAGTTTGAGGGGCTGCATTAGTTTGAGCGGCTGTCTTAGTTTGAGGGGCTGCCTTAGTTTCAGCGGCTGCCTTAGTTTGAGAGGCTGCCTGAGTTTGAGTGGTTGGCTTAGTTAGAGGGGCTGCCGTTGATTGAGTGGCTGCATTAGTTTGAGTGGCTGCATTAGTTTGAGGGGCTGCCTTAGTTTGAGGGGCTGCATTAGTTTGAGGGGGTGCCTTAGTTTGAGAGGCTGCCTTAGTTTGAGGGGATGCCTTAGTTTGAGCGGCTGCCTTAGTCTGAGGGGCTGCATTAGTTTGAGGGGCTGCATTAGTTTGAGGGGGTGCCTTAATTTGAGGGGCTGCCTTAGTTTGAGGGGATGCCTTAGTTTGAGCGGCTGCCTTAGTTTGAGGGGCTGACTTAGTATGAGCGGCTGCCTTAGTTTGAGAGGCCGCCTTCGTTTGAGAGGCTGCCTTCGTTTGAGATGCTGCCTTAGTTTGAGGGGCTGCCTTAGTTTGAGAGGCTGCCTTAGTTTGAGCGGCTGACATAGTTTGAGAGTCTGCCTTAGTTTGAGATGCTGCCTTAGTTTGAGCGGCTGCCTTAGTTTGAGGGGCTGCCTTAGTTTGAGAGGCTGTCTTAGTTTGAGCGGCTGTGTTAGTTTGAGAGGCTGCCTTAGCTTGAGCGGCTGCCTTAGCTTGAGCGGCTGCCTTAGTTTGAGCGGCTGACTTAGTTTGAGAGGCTGCCTTCCTTTGAGAGGCTGCCTTCCTTTGAGAGGCTGCCTTAGTTTGACAGGCTGCCTTAGTTTGGACGGCTGCCTCAGTTTGAGAGGCTGCCTGAGTTTGAGGGACTGCCTTAGTTAGAGAGGCTGCATTAGTTTTAGGGGCTGCCTTTGGTTGAGGCGCTCCCTTAGTTTGAGGGGCTGCCTTACTTTAAGGGGCTGCATTAGTTTGAGAGGCTGCCTTAGTTTTAGGGGCTGCCTTAGTTTGAGCGGCTGCCTTAGTTTGAGGGGCTGCATTAGTTTGAGCGGCTGCCTTAGTTTGAGCGGCTGCCTCAAATTGAGGGGCTGCATTAGTTTGAGCGGCTGCCTTAGTTTGAGCGGCTGCCTTAGTTTGAGGTGCTTCCTTAGTTTGAGCGGCTGCCTTAGTTTGAGCGGCTGCCTCATATTGAGGGGCTGCATTAGTTTGAGCGGCTGCCTTAGTTTGAGCGGCTGCCTTAGTTTGAGCGGCTGCCTTAGTTTGAGCGGCTGCCGTAGTTTGAGAGGCTGCCTTAGTTAGAGATGTTGCTGCCTTTGGTTGAGGTGCTCCCTTAGTTAGATGGGCTGCATTAGTTTGAGCGGCTGCCCAGAGTTTGAGAGGCAGCCTTAGATTGACCGGCTGACTTAGTTTGAGAGTCTGCCTTAGTTTGAGCGGCTGCCTTAGTTTGAGGGGCTGCCTTAGTTTGAGAGTCTGCCTTAGTTTGAGCGGCTGCCTTAGTTTGAGCGGCTGCCTTAGTTTGAGGGTCTGCCTTACTTTGAGTGGCTGCCTTAGTTTGACAGGCTGCCTTAGTTTGAGAGGCTGCCTTAGCTGGAGAGGCTGCCTGAGTTTGAGGGGCTGCCTTAGTTTGAGCGGCTTCATTAGTTTGAGGGGCTGCATTTGGTTGAGGCGCTCCCTTAGTTTGAGGGGTTGCCTTACTTTAAGGGGCTGCATTAGTTTGAGAGTCTGCCTTAGTTTGAGGGGCTGCCTTAGTTTGAGGGATTGGCTGAGTTTGAGGGGCTGCCTTTGATTGAGTGGCTGCATTAGTTTGAGAGTCTGCCTTTGATTGAGTGGCTGCATTAGTTTGAGGGACTGCATTAGATTGAGGGTCTGCATTAGTTTGAGGGGCTGCATTATTTTGAGGGGCTGCCATCGTTTGAGGGGCTGCCTTAGTTTGAGGGGTTGGCTTAGTTTGAGGGGCTGCCTCATATTGAGGGGCTGCATTAGTTTGAGCGGCTGCCTTAGTTTGAGCGGCTGCCTCATATTGAGGGGCTGCATTAGTTTGAGCGGCTGCCTTAGTTTGAGCGGCTGCCTTAGTTTGAGCGGCTGCCGTAGTTTGAGAGGCTGCCTTAGTTAGAGATGTTGCTGCCTTTGGTTGAGGCGCTCCCTTAGTTAGATGGGCTGCATTAGTTTGAGCGGCTGCCCAAAGTTTGAGAGGCTGCCTTAGATTGACCGGCTGACTTAGTTTGAGAGTCTGCCTTAGTTTGAGCGGCTGCCTTAGTTTGAGGGGCTGCCTTAGTTTGAGTGTCTGCCTTAGTTTGAGCGGCTGCCTTAGTTTGAGGGTCTGCCTTACTTTGAGTGGCTGCCTTAGTTTGACAGGCTGCCTTAGTTTGAGCGGCTGCCTTAGCTGGAGAGGCTGCCTGAGTTTGAGGGGCTGCCTTAGTTTGAGCGGCTTCATTAGTTTGAGGGGCTGCATTTGGTTGAGGCGCTCCCTTAGTTTGAGGGGTTGCCTTACTTTAAGGGGCTGCATTAGTTTGAGAGTCTGCCTTAGTTTGAGGGGCTGCCTTAGTTTGAGGGATTGGCTGAGTTTGAGGGGCTGCCTTTGATTGAGTGGCTGCATTAGTTTGAGAGTCTGCCTTTGATTGAGTGGCTGCATTAGTTTGAGGGACTGCATTAGATTGAGGGTCTGCATTAGTTTGAGGGGCTGCATTATTTTGAGGGGCTGCCATCGTTTGAGGGGCTGCCTTAGTTTGAGGGGTTGGCTTAGTTTGAGGGGCTGCCTTCGATTGAGTGGCTGCATTAGTTTGAGAGTCTGCCTTAGTTTGAGGGGATGCCTTCGTTTGAGGGGTTGTCTTAGTTAGAGGGGCTGCATTAGTTTGAGGGGTTGCATTAGAATGAGGGGCTGCCTTAGTTTGAGCGGCTGCCTTAATTTGTGAGGCTGTCTTAGTTGGAGCGGCTGCCTTAGTTTAAGAGTCTGCAATAGTTTGAGCGGCTGCCTTAGTTTGAGGGGCTGCCTTACTTTTAGAGGCTGCCTTAGTTTGAGGGGATGCCTTAATTTGACCGGCTGCATTAGTTTGAGGGGCTGCCTTTGGTTGAGGCGCTCCCTTAGTTTGAGGGTCTGCCTTACTTTGACAGGCTGCCTTAGTTTGAGCGGCTGCATTTGTTTGATGGGCTGCATTAGATTGAGGGCTGCATTAGTTTGAGGGGCTGCCTTAGTTTGAGGGTCTGCCTTAGTATGAGGGGCTGCATTAGTTTGATGGGATGCTTTATTTTGAGCGGCTGCCTTAGTTGAGGGGCTGCCTTAGATTGAGGGGCTGCATTAGTTTGAGCGGCTACCTTAGTTTGAGGGGCTGCCTTAGTTTGTGGGGCTGCCTTAGATTGAGAGTATGCCTTAGTTTGAGCGGCTGCCTTAGTTTGACAGGCTGCCTCAGTTTCAGCGGCTGCCTTAGTTTGAGAGGCTGCCTGAGATTGAGGGGCTGCCTTAGTTTGAGCGGCTGCATTAGTTTGAGGGGCTGCCTTTGGTTGAGGCGCTCCCTTAGTTTGTCGGGCTGCCTTACTTGAAGGGGCAGCGTCAGTTTGAGAGTCTGCCTTAGTTTGAAGGGCTGCCTTAGTTTGTGGGGTTGGCTTAGTTTGAGGGGCTGCCTTTGATTGAGTGGCTGCATTAGTTTGAGAGTCTGCCTTTGATTGAGTGGCTGCATTAGTTTGAGGGGCTGCCTTTGATTGAGGGGCTGCCTTTGATTGAGGGGCTGCATTAGTTTGAGGGGCTGCATTGGTTTGAGTGGGTACATTAGTTTGAGCGGCTGCCTTAGTTTGAGGGGCTGCCTTAGGTAGAGTTCTGCATTAGTTTGAGGGGCTGCATTAGTTTAAGGGGCAGCCTTAGTTTGTGAGGCTGCCTAAGTTTGAGGGGCTGCCTTCGTTTGAGAGTCTGCCATAGTTTGAGGGGCTGCCTTAATTTGAGCGGCTGCCTTAGTTTGAGGGGCTGCATTCGTTTGAGCGACTGTCTTAGTTTGAGGGGCTGCCTTAGTTTGAGCGGCTGCCTTAGTTTGAGCGGCTGCCTTAGATTGAGAGGCTGCCTGAGTTTGAGGGGCTGCTTTAGACTGAGGGGCTGTCTCAGTTTTAGAGGCTGCATTAGTTTGAGCGGCTGCCTTAGTTTGAGGGGCTGCCTTAGTTTGAGCGGAAGACTTAGTTTGAGCGGCTGCCATAGTTTGAGGGGCTTCCTTAGTTTGAGCGGCTGCCTTAGTTTGAGGGGCTGCCTTAGGTAGAGTTCTGCATTAGTTTGAGGGGCTGCATTAGTTTAAGTGGCAGCCTTAGTTTGTGAGGCTGCCTAAGTTTGAGGGGCTGCCTTCGTTTGAGAGTCTGCCATAGTTTGAGGGGCTGCCTTAATTTGAGCGGCTGCCTTAGTTTGAGGGGCTGCATTCGTTTGAGCGACTGTCTTAGTTTGAGGGGCTGCATTAGTTTGAGCGGCTGCCTTAGTTTG
This sequence comes from Heterodontus francisci, assembly GCF_036365525.1. NCBI lineage: Eukaryota > Metazoa > Chordata > Chondrichthyes > Heterodontiformes > Heterodontidae > Heterodontus > Heterodontus francisci. The sequence goes on along the minus strand of NW_027140986.1, from coordinate 2,844,317 downwards.
AGGGGGTGCTTTAGACTGAGGGGCTGTCTCAGTTTTAGAGGCTGCCTTAGTTTGAGCGGCTGCCTTAGTTTGAGGGGCTGCCTTAGTTTGAGCGGAAGACTTAGTTTGAGCGGCTGCCCTAGTTTGAGGGGCTTCCTTAGTTTGAGCGGCTGCCTTAGTTTGAGGGGCTGCCTTAGTTTGAGAGGCTGCCTTAGTTTGAGAGGCTGCCTTAGTTTGAGTTGCTGCCTCAGTTTGAGGGGCTGCCTTAGATTTAGGGGCTGCCTTAGTTTGAGAGTCTGCCTTAGTTTGAGTGGCTGACATAGTTTGAGAGGCTGCCTTAGTTTGAGCGGCTGCCTTACTTTGAGCGGCTGCCTTAGTTTGAGAGTCTGCCTTAGTTCGAGCGGCTGCCTTAGTTTGAGAGGCCGCCTTAGTTTGACAGGCTGCCTTAGTTTGAGCAGCTGCCTTAGTTTGAGAGGCTGCCTGAGTTTTACAGCCTGCCTTAGTTTGAGGGGCTGCCTTACTTTGAGAGGCTGCCTTAGTTTGAGCGGCTGCCTTAGTTTTTGAGGCTGCCTGAGTTTGAGGGGCTGCCTTAGTTTGAGCGGCTGCATTAGTTTTAGGGGCTGCATTTGGTTGAGGCGCTCCCTTAGTTTGAGGAGCTGCCTTACTTTAAGGGGCTGCATTAGTTTGAGAGGCTGCCTTAGTTTGAGGGGCTGCCTTAGTTTGAGCGGCTGCCTTAGTTTGAGGGGCTGCATTAGTTTGAGGGGCTGCATTAGTTTGAGCGGCTGCCTCAGTTTGAGTGGCTGCCTCAGATTGAGGGGCTGCATTAGTTTGAGTGGCTGCCTTTGTTTGAGCGGCTGCCTTAGTTTGAGGGGCTGCCTTAGTTTGAGGGGCTGCCTTAATTTGAGCGGCTGCCTTAGTTTGAGGGGCTGCATTCGTTTGAGCGACTGTCTTAGTTTGAGGGGCTGCCTTAGTTTGAGCGGCTGCCTTAGTTTGAGCGGCTGCCTTAGATTGAGAGGCTGCCTGAGTTTGAGGGGCTGCTTTAGACTGAGGGGCTGTCTCAGTTTTAGAGGCTGCATTAGTTTGAGCGGCTGCCTTAGTTTGAGGGGCTGCCTTAGTTTGAGCGGAAGACTTAGTTTGAGCGGCTGCCATAGTTTGAGGGGCTTCCTTAGTTTGAGCGGCTGCCTTAGTTTGAGGGGCTGCCTTAGGTAGAGTTCTGCATTAGTTTGAGGGGCTTCCTTAGTTTGAGCGGCTGCCTTAGTTTGAGGGGCTGCCTTAGTTTGAGAGGCTGCCTTAGTTTGAGAGGCTGCCTTAGTTTGAGTTGCTGCCTCAGTTTGAGGGGCTGCCTTAGATTTAGGGGCTGCCTTAGTTTGAGAGTCTGCCTTAGTTTGAGTGGCTGACATAGTTTGAGAGGCTGCCTTAGTTTGAGCGGCTGCCTTACTTTGAGCGGCTGCCTTAGTTTGAGAGTCTGCCTTAGTTCGAGCGGCTGCCTTAGTTTGAGAGGCCGCCTTAGTTTGACAGGCTGCCTTAGTTTGAGCAGCTGCCTTAGTTTGAGAGGCTGCCTGAGTTTTACAGCCTGCCTTAGTTTGAGGGGCTGCCTTACTTTGAGAGGCTGCCTTAGTTTGAGCGGCTGCCTTAGTTTTTGAGGCTGCCTGAGTTTGAGGGGCTGCCTTAGTTTGAGCGGCTGCATTAGTTTTAGGGGCTGCATTTGGTTGAGGCGCTCCCTTAGTTTGAGGAGCTGCCTTACTTTAAGGGGCTGCATTAGTTTGAGAGGCTGCCTTAGTTTGAGGGGCTGCCTTAGTTTGAGCGGCTGCCTTAGTTTGAGGGGCTGCATTAGTTTGAGGGGCTGCATTAGTTTGAGCGGCTGCCTCAGTTTGAGTGGCTGCCTCAGATTGAGGGGCTGCATTAGTTTGAGTGGCTGCCTTTGTTTGAGCGGCTGCCTTAGTTTGAGGGGCTGCCTTAGTTTGAGGGGCTGCCTTAATTTGAGCGGCTGCCTTAGTTTGAGGGGCTGCATTCGTTTGAGCGACTGTCTTAGTTTGAGGGGCTGCCTTAGTTTGAGCGGCTGCCTTAGTTTGAGCGGCTGCCTTAGATTGAGAGGCTGCCTGAGTTTGAGGGGCTGCTTTAGACTGAGGGGCTGTCTCAGTTTTAGAGGCTGCATTAGTTTGAGCGGCTGCCTTAGTTTGAGGGGCTGCCTTAGTTTGAGCGGAAGACTTAGTTTGAGCGGCTGCCATAGTTTGAGGGGCTTCCTTAGTTTGAGCGGCTGCCTTAGTTTGAGGGGCTGCCTTAGGTAGAGTTCTGCATTAGTTTGAGGGGCTGCATTAGTTTAAGTGGCAGCCTTAGTTTGTGAGGCTGCCTAAGTTTGAGGGGCTGCCTTCGTTTGAGAGTCTGCCATAGTTTGAGGGGCTGCCTTAATTTGAGCGGCTGCCTTAGTTTGAGGGGCTGCATTCGTTTGAGCGACTGTCTTAGTTTGAGGGGCTGCATTAGTTTGAGCGGCTGCCTTAGTTTGAGGGGGTGCTTTAGACTGAGGGGCTGTCTCAGTTTTAGAGGCTGCCTTAGTTTGAGCGGCTGCCTTAGTTTGAGGGGCTGCCTTAGTTTGAGCGGAAGACTTAGTTTGAGCGGCTGCCATAGTTTGAGGGGCTTCCTGAGTTTGAGCGGCTGCCTTAGTTTGAGGGGCTGCCTTAGTTTGAGAGGCTGCCTTAGTTTGAGAGGCTGCCTTAGTTTGAGTTGCTGCCTCAGTTTGAGGGGCTGCCTTAGATTTAGGGGCTGCCTTAGTTTGAGAGTCTGCCTTAGTTTGAGTGGCTGACATAGTTTGAGAGGCTGCCTTAGTTTGAGCGGCTGCCTTACTTTGAGCGGCTGCCTTAGTTTGAGAGTCTGCCTTAGTTCGAGCGGCTGCCTTAGTTTGAAAGGCCGCCTTAGTTTGACAGGCTGCCTTAGTTTGAGCAGCTGCCTTAGTTTGAGAGGCTGCCTGAGTTTTACAGCCTGCCTTAGTTTGAGGGGCTGCCTTACTTTGAGAGGCTGCCTTAGTTTGAGCGGCTGCCTTAGTTTGAGCGGCTGCATTAGTTTTAGGGGCTGCATTTGGTTGAGGCGCTCCCTTAGTTTGAGGGGCTGCCTTACTTTAAGGGGCTGCATTAGTTTGAGAGGCTGCCTTAGTTTGAGGGGATGCCTTAGTTTGAGCGGCTGCCTTAGTTTGAGGGGGTGCATTAGTTTTAGGGGCTGCATTTGGTTGAGGCGCTCCCTTAGTTTGAGGGGCTGCCTTACTTTAAGGGGCTGCATTAGTTTGAGAGGCTGCCTTAGTTTGAGGGGCTGCCTTAGTTTGAGGGGCTGCCTTAGTTTGAGGGGTTGGCTTAGTTTGAGGGGCTGCCTTTCATTGAGTGGCTGCATTAGTTTGAGAGTCTGCCTTTGATTGAGCGGATGCATTATTTTGAGGGGCTGCCTTAGATTGAGGGGCTGCATTAGTTTGAGAGGCTGCCTTAGTTTGAGCGGCTGCCTTAGTTTGAGAGGCTGCCTGAGTTTGAATGGTTGGCTTAGTTAGAGGGGCTGCCGTTGATTGAGTGGCTGCATTAGTTTGAGGGTCTGCCTTAGTTTGAGGGGCTGCATTAGTTTGAGGGGGTGCCTTAGTTTGAGAGGCTGCCATAGTTTGAGGGGATGCCTTAGTTTGAGCGGCTGCCTTAGTCTGAGGGGCTGCATTAGTTTGAGGGGCTGCATTAGTTTGAGGGGGTGCCTTAATTTGAGGGGCTGCCTTAGTTTGAGGGGATGCCTTAGTTTGAGCGGCTGCCTTAGTTTGAGGGGCTGACTTAGTATGAGCGGCTGCCTTAGTTTGAGAGGCTGCCTTCGTTTGAGAGGCTGCCTTCGTTTGAGATGCTGCCTTAGTTTGAGAGGCTGCCTTAGTTTGAGAGGCTGCCTTAGTTTGAGAGTCTGCCTTTGATTGAGTGGCTGCATTAGTTTGAGGAGCTGCCTTTGATTGAGGGGCTGCCTTTGATTGAGGGGCTGCATTAGTTTGAGGGGCTGCATTGGTTTGAGTGGGTACATTAGTTTGAGAGGCTGCCTTACTTTGAGAGGCTGCCTTACTTTGAGAGGCTGCCTTAGTTTGACAGGCTGCCTTAGTTTGGACGGCTGCCTCAGTTTGAGAGGCTGCCTGAGTTTGAGGGGCTGCCTTAGTTAGAGAGGCTGCATTAGTTTTAGGGGCTGCCTTTGGTTGAGCGGCTGCCTTAGTTTGAGGGGCTGCATTAGTTTGAGCGGCTGCCTTAGTTTGAGGGGCTGCATTAGTTTGAGCGGCTGCCTTAGTTTGAGCGGCTGCCTCATATTGAGGGGCTGCATTAGTTTGAGCGGCTGCCTTAGTTTGAGGGGCTGCCTTACTTTAAGGGGCTGCATTAGTTTGAGAGGCTGCCTTAGTTTTAGGGGCTGCCTTAGTTTGAGCGGCTGCCTTAGTTTGAGGGGCTGCATTAGTTTGAGCGGCTGCCTTAGTTTGAGCGGCTGCCTCATATTGAGGGGCTGCATTAGTTTGAGCGGCTGCCTTAGTTTGAGCGGCTGCCTTAGTTTGAGGTGCTTCCTTAGTTTGAGCGGCTGCCTTAGTTTGAGCGGCTGCCTCATATTGAGGGGCTGCATTAGTTTGAGCGGCTGCCTTAGTTTGAGCGGCTGCCTCATATTGGGGGGCTGCATTAGTTTGAGCGGCTGCCTTAGTTTGAGCGGCTGCCTTAGTTTGAGCGGCTGCCGTAGTTTGAGAGGCTGCCTTAGTTAGAGATGTTGCTGCCTTTGGTTGAGGCGCTCCCTTAGTTAGATGGGCTGCATTAGTTTGAGCGGCTGCCCAAAGTTTGAGAGGCTGCCTTAGATTGACCGGCTGACTTAGTTTGAGAGTCTGCCTTAGTTTGAGCGGCTGCCTTAGTTTGAGGGGCTGCCTTAGTTTGAGAGTCTGCCTTAGTTTGAGCGGCTGCCTTAGTTTGAGGGTCTGCCTTACTTTGAGTGGCTGCCTTAGTTTGACAGGCTGCCTTAGTTTGAGCGGCTGCCTTAGCTGGAGAGGCTGCCTGAGTTTGAGGGGCTGCCTTAGTTTGAGCGGCTTCATTAGTTTGAGGGGCTGCATTTGGTTGAGGCGCTCCCTTAGTTTGAGGGGTTGCCTTACATTAAGGGGCTGCATTAGTTTGAGAGTCTGCCTTAGTTTGAGGGGCTGCCTTAGTTTGAGGGATTGGCTGAGTTTGAGGGGCTGCCTTTGATTGAGTGGCTGCATTAGTTTGAGAGTCTGCCTTTGATTGAGTGGCTGCATTAGTTTGAGGGGCTGCATTAGATTGAGGGTCTGCATTAGTTTGAGGGGCTGCATTATTTTGAGGGGCTGCCATCGTTTGAGGGGCTGCCTTAGTTTGAGGGGTTGGCTTAGTTTGAGGGGCTGCCTTCGATTGAGTGGCTGCATTAGTTTGAGAGTCTGCCATAGTTTGAGGGGATGCCTTCGTTTGAGGGGTTGTCTTAGTTAGAGGGGCTGCATTAGTTTGAGGGGTTGCATTAGAATGAGGGGCTGCCTTAGATTGAGGGGCTGCATTAGTTTGAGGGAGTGCCTTAGTTTGAGAGGCTGCCTTAGTTTGAGGGGCTGCCTTAGTTTGAGCGGCTGCCTTAATTTGTGAGGCTGTCTTAGTTGGAGCGGCTGCCTTAGTTTGAGAGTCTGCAATAGTTTGAGCGGCTGCCTTAGTTTGAGGGGCTGCCTTACTTTTAGAGGCTGCCTTAGTTTGAGGGGATGCCTTAATTTGAGCGGCTGCATTAGTTTGAGGGGCTGCCTTTGGTTGAGGCGCTCCCTTAGTTTGAGGGTCTGCCTTACTTTGACAGGCTGCCTTAGTTTGAGCGGCTGCATTTGTTTGATGGGCTGCATTAGATTGAGGGCTGCATTAGTTTGAGGGGCTGCCTTAGTTTGAGGGTCTGCCTTAGTATGAGGGGCTGCATTAGTTTGATGGGATGCTTTATTTTGAGCGGCTGCCTTAGTTGAGGGGCTGCCTTAGATTGAGGGGCTGCATTAGTTTGAGCGGCTACCTTAGTTTGAGGGGCTGCCTTAGTTTGAGGGGCTGCCTTAGATTGAGAGTATGCCTTAGTTTGAGCGGCTGCCTTAGTTTGACAGGCTGCCTCAGTTTCAGCGGCTGCCTTAGTTTGAGAGGCTGCCTGAGATTGAGGGGCTGCCTTAGTTTGAGCGGCTGCATTAGTTTGAGGGGCTGCCTTTGGTTGAGGCGCTCCCTTAGTTTGTCGGGCTGCCTTACTTGAAGGGGCAGCGTCAGTTTGAGAGTCTGCCTTAGTTTGAAGGGCTGCCTTAGTTTGTGGGGTTGGCTTAGTTTGAGGGGCTGCCTTTGATTGAGTGGCTGCATTAGTTTGAGAGTCTGCCTTTGATTGAGTGGCTGCATTAGTTTGAGGGGCTGCCTTTGATTGAGGGGCTGCCTTTGATTGAGGGGCTGCATTAGTTTGAGGGGCTGCATTGGTTTGAGTGGGTACATTAGTTTGAGGGGCTGCCTTAGTTTGAGGGGCTGCCTTAGGTAGAGTTCTGCATTAGTTTGAGGGGCTGCATTAGTTTAAGGGGCAGCCTTAGTTTGTGAGGCTGCCTAAGTTTGAGGGGCTGCCTTCGTTTGAGAGTCTGCCATAGTTTGAGGGGCTGCCTTAATTTGAGCGGCTGCCTTAGTTTGAGGGGCTGCATTCGTTTGAGCGACTGTCTTAGTTTGAGGGGCTGCCTTAGTTTGAGCGGCTGCCTTAGTTTGAGCGGCTGCCTTAGATTGAGAGGCTGCCTGAGTTTGAGGGGCTGCTATAGACTGAGGGGCTGTCTCAGTTTTAGAGGCTGCATTAGTTTGAGCGGCTGCCTTAGTTTGAGGGGCTGCCTTAGTTTGAGCGGAAGACTTAGTTTGAGCGGCTGCCATAGTTTGAGGGGCTTCCTTAGTTTGAGCGGCTGCCTTAGTTTGAGGGGCTGCCTTAGGTAGAGTTCTGCATTAGTTTGAGGGGCTGCATTAGTTTAAGTGGCAGCCTTAGTTTGTGAGGCTGCCTAAGTTTGAGGGGCTGCCTTCGTTTGAGAGTCTGCCATAGTTTGAGGGGATGCCTTAATTTGAGCGGCTGCCTTAGTTTGAGGGGCTGCATTCGTTTGAGCGACTGTCTTAGTTTGAGGGGCTGCATTAGTTTGAGCGGCTGCCTTAGTTTGAGGGGGTGCTTTAGACTGAGGGGCTGTCTCAGTTTTAGAGGCTGCCTTAGTTTGAGCGGCTGCCTTAGTTTGAGGGGCTGCCTTAGTTTGAGCGGAAGACTTAGTTTGAGCGGCTGCCATAGTTTGAGGGGCTTCCTTAGTTTGAGCGGCTGCCTTAGTTTGAGGGGCTGCCTTAGTTTGAGAGGCTGCCTTAGTTTGAGAGGCTGCCTTAGTTTGAGTTGCTGCCTCAGTTTGAGGGGCTGCCTTAGATTTAGGGGCTGCCTTAGTTTGAGAGTCTGCCTTAGTTTGAGTGGCTGACATAGATTGAGAGGCTGCCTTAGTTTGAGCGGCTGCCTTACTTTGAGCGGCTGCCTTAGTTTGAGAGTCTGCCTTAGTTCGAGCGGCTGCCTTAGTTTGAGAGGCCGCCTTAGTTTGACAGGCTGCCTTAGTTTGAGCAGCTGCCTTAGTTTGAGAGGCTGCCTGAGTTTTACAGCCTGCCTTAGTTTGAGGGGCTGCCTTACTTTGAGAGGCTGCCTTAGTTTGAGCGGCTGCCTTAGTTTTTGAGGCTGCCTGAGTTTGAGGGGCTGCCTTAGTTTGAGCGGCTGCATTAGTTTTAGGGGCTGCATTTGGTTGAGGCGCTCCCTTAGTTTGAGGGGCTGCCTTACTTTAAGGGGCTGCATTAGTTTGAGAGGCTGCCTTAGTTTGAGGGGCTGCCTTAGTTTGAGCGGCTGCCTTAGTTTGAGGGGCTGCATTAGTTTGAGCGGCTGCCTCAGTTTGAGTGGCTGCCTCAGATTGAGGGGCTGCATTAGTTTGAGCGGCTGCCTTTGTTTGAGCGGCTGCCTTAGTTTGAGGGGCTGCCTTAGTTTGAGGGGCTGCCTGAGTTTGAGGGGCTTCCTTAGTTTGAGCGGCTGCCTTACTTTGAGAGGCTGCCTGAGTTTGAGAGGCTGCCTTAGTTTGAGCGGCTGCATTAGTTTGAGTGGCTGCCTTTGGTTGAGGCGCTCCCTTAGTTTGTGGGGCTGCTTTACTTTCAGGGGCTGCATTAGTTTGAGAGGCTGCCTTAGTTTGAGGCGTTGGCTTAGTTTGAGGGGCTGCCTTTCATTGAGTGGCTGCATTAGTTTGAGAGTCTGCCTTTGATTGAGCGGATGCATTATTTTGAGGGGCTGCCTTAGATTGAGGGGCTGCATTAGTTTGAGAGGCTGCATTAGTTTGAGGGGGTGCATTAATATGAGGGGCTGCCTTAGATTGAGGGGCTGCATTAGTTTGAGGGGCTGCATTAGATTGAGGGGCTGCATTAGTTTGAGGGGCTGCATTAGTTTGAGCGGCTGTCTTAGTTTGAGGGGCTGCCTTAGTTTGAGCGGCTGCCTTAGTTTGAGAGGCTGCCTGAGTTTGAATGGTTGGCTTAGTTAGAGGGGCTGCCGTTGATTGAGTGGCTGCATTAGTTTGAGGGGCTGCCTTAGTTTGAGGGGCTGCATTAGTTTGAGGGGGTGCCTTAGTTTGAGAGGCTGCCATAGTTTGAGGGGATGCCTTAGTTTGAGCGGCTGCCTTAGTCTGAGGGGCTGCATTAGTTTGAGGGGCTGCATTAGTTTGAGGGGGTGCCTTAATTGTAGGGGCTGCCTTAGTTTGAGGGGATGCCTTAGTTTGAGCGGCTGCCTTAGTTTGAGGGGCTGACTTAGTATGAGCGGCTGCCTTAGTTTGAGAGGCTGCCTTCGTTTGAGAGGCTGCCTTCGTTTCAGATGCTGCCTTAGTTTGAGGGGCTGCCTTAGTTTGAGAGGCTGCCTTAGTTTGAGAGGCTGCCTTAGTTTGAGTTGCTGCCTCAGTTTGAGGGGCTGCCTTAGATTTAGGGGCTGCCTTAGATTTAGGGGCTGCCTTAGTTTGAGAGTCTGCCTTAGTTTGAGTGGCTGACATAGTTTGAGAGGCTGCCTTAGTTTGAGCGGCTGCCTTACTTTGAGCGGCTGCCTTAGTTTGAGAGTCTGCCTTAGTTCGAGCGGCTGCCTTAGTTTGAGAGGCCGCCTTAGTTTGACAGGCTGCCTTAGTTTGAGCAGCTGCCTTAGTTTGAGAGGCTGCCTGAGTTTTACAGCCTGCCTTAGTTTGAGGGGCTGCCTTACTTTGAGAGGCTGCCTTAGTTTGAGCGGCTGCCTTAGTTTTTGAGGCTGCCTGAGTTAGAGGGGCTGCCTTAGTTTGAGCGGCTGCATTAGTTTTAGGGGCTGCATTTGGTTGAGGCGCTCCCTTAGTTTGAGGAGCTGCCTTACTTTAAGGGGCTGCATTAGTTTGAGAGGCTGCCTTAGTTTGAGGGGCTGCCTTAGTTTGAGCGGCTGCCTTAGTTTGAGGGGCTGCATTAGTTTGAGCGGCTGCCTCAGTTTGAGTGGCTGCCTCAGATTGAGGGGCTGCATTAGTTTGAGTGGCTGCCTTTGTTTGAGCGGCTGCCTTAGTTTGAGGGGCTGCCTTAGTTTGAGGGGCTGCCTTAATTTGAGCGGCTGCCTTAGTTTGAGGGGCTGCATTCGTTTGAGCGACTGTCTTAGTTTGAGGGGCTGCCTTAGTTTGAGCGGCTGCCTTAGTTTGAGCGGCTGCCTTAGATTGAGAGGCTGCCTGAGTTTGAGGGGCTGCTTTAGACTGAGGGGCTGTCTCAGTTTTAGAGGCTGCATTAGTTTGAGCGGCTGCCTTAGTTTGAGGGGCTGCCTTAGTTTGAGCGGAAGACTTAGTTTGAGCGGCTGCCATAGTTTGAGGGGCTTCCTTAGTTTGAGCGGCTGCCTTAGTTTGAGGGGCTGCCTTAGGTAGAGTTCTGCATTAGTTTGAGGGGCTGCATTAGTTTAAGTGGCAGCCTTAGTTTGTGAGGCTGCCTAAGTTTGAGGGGCTGCCTTCGTTTGAGAGTCTGCCATAGTTTGAGGGGCTGCCTTAATTTGAGCGGCTGCCTTAGTTTGAGGGGCTGCATTCGTTTGAGCGACTGTCTTAGTTTGAGGGGCTGCATTAGTTTGAGCGGCTGCCTTAGTTTGAGGGGGTGCTTTAGACTGAGGGGCTGTCTCAGTTTTAGAGGCTGCCTTAGTTTGAGCGGCTGCCTTAGTTTGAGGGGCTGCCTTAGTTTGAGCGGAAGACTTAGTTTGAGCGGCTGCCATAGTTTGAGGGGCTTCCTTAGTTTGAGCGGCTGCCTTAGTTTGAGGGGCTGCCTTAGTTTGAGAGGCTGCCTTAGTTTGAGAGGCTGCCTTAGTTTGAGTTGCTGCCTCAGTTTGAGGGGCTGCCTTAGATTTAGGGGCTGCCTTAGTTTGAGAGTCTGCCTTAGTTTGAGTGGCTGACATAGTTTGAGAGGCTGCCTTAGTTTGAGCGGCTGCCTTACTTTGAGCGGCTGCCTTAGTTTGAGAGTCTGCCTTAGTTCGAGCGGCTGCCTTAGTTTGAAAGGCCGCCTTAGTTTGACAGGCTGCCTTAGTTTGAGCAGCTGCCTTAGTTTGAGAGGCTGCCTGAGTTTTACAGCCTGCCTTAGTTTGAGGGGCTGCCTTACTTTGAGATGCTGCCTTAGTTTGAGCGGCTGCCTTAGTTTTTGAGGCTGCCTGAGTTTGAGGGGCTGCCTTAGTTTGAGCGGCTGCATTAGTTTTAGGGGCTGCATTTGGTTGAGGCGCTCCCTTAGTTTGAGGGGCTGCCTTACTTTAAGGGGCTGCATTAGTTTGAGAGGCTGCCTTAGTTTGAGGGGCTGCCTTAGTTTGAGCGGCTGCCTTAGTTTGAGGGGCTGCATTAGTTTGAGCGGCTGCCTCAGTTTGAGTGGCTGCCTCAGATTGAGGGGCTGCATTAGATTGAGCGGCTGCCTTTGTTTGAGCGGCTGCCTTAGTTTGAGGGGCTGCCTTAGTTTGAGGGGCTGCCTTAGTTTGAGGGGCTGCCTTAGTTTGAGGGGCTTCCTTAGTTTGAGCGGCTGCCTTACTTTGAGAGGCTGCCTGAGTTTGAGGGGCTGCCTTAGTTTGAGCGGTTGCATTAGTTTGAGTGGCTGCCTTTGGTTGAGGCGCTCCCTTAGTTTGTGGGGCTGCTTTACTTTCAGGGGCTGCATTAGTTTGAGAGTCTGCCTTAGTTTGAGGGGCTGCCTTAGTTTGAGGCGTTGGCTTAGTTTGAGGGGCTGCCTTTCATTGAGTGGCTGCATTAGTTTGAGAGTCTGCCTTTGATTGAGCGGATGCATTATTTTGAGGGGCTGCCTTAGATTGAGGGGCTGCATTAGTTTGAGAGGCTGCATTAGTTTGAGGGGGTGCATTAATTTGAGGGGCTGCCTTAGATTGAGGGGCTGCATTAGTTTGAGGGGCTGCATTAGATTGAGGGGCTGCATTAGTTTGAGGGGCTGCATTAGTTTGAGCGGCTGTCTTAGTTTGAGGGGCTGCCTTAGTTTGAGCGGCTGCCTTAGTTTGAGAGGCTGCCTGAGTTTGAATGGTTGGCTTAGTTAGAGGGGCTGCCGTTGATTGAGTGGCTGCATTAGTTTGAGGGTCTGCCTTAGTTTGAGGGGCTGCATTAGTTTGAGGGGGTGCCTTAGTTTGAGAGGCTGCCATAGTTTGAGGGGATGCCTTAGTTTGAGCGGCTGCCTTAGTCTGAGGGGCTGCATTAGTTTGAGGGGCTGCATTAGTTTGAGGGGGTGCCTTAATTTGAGGGGCTGCCTTAGTTTGAGGGGATGCCTTAGTTTGAGCGGCTGCCTTAGTTTGAGGGGCTGACTTAGTATGAGCGGCTGCCTTAGTTTGAGAGGCTGCCTTCGTTTGAGAGGCTGCCTTCGTTTGAGATGCTGCCTTAGTTTGAGGGGCTGCCTTAGTTTGAGAGGCTGCCTTAGTTTGAGAGGCTGCCTTAGTTTGAGTTGCTGCCTCAGTTTGAGGGGCTGCCTTAGATTTAGGGGCTGCCTTAGTTTGAGAGTCTGCCTTAGTTTGAGTGGCTGACATAGTTTGAGAGGCTGCCTTAGTTTGAGCGGCTGCCTTACTTTGAGCGGCTGCCTTAGTTTGAGAGTCTGCCTTAGTTCGAGCGGCTGCCTTAGTTTCAGAGGCCGCCTTAGTTTGACAGGCTGCCTTAGTTTGAGCAGCTGCCTTAGTTTGAGAGGCTGCCTGAGTTTTACAGCCTGCCTTAGTTTGAGGGGCTGCCTTACTTTGAGAGGCTGCCTTAGTTTGAGCGGCTGCCTTAGTTTTTGAGGCTGCCTGAGTTTGAGGGGCTGCCTTAGTTTGAGCGGCTGCATTAGTTTTAAGGGCTGCATTTGGTTGAGGCGCTCCCTTAGTTTGAGGAGCTGCCTTACTTTAAGGGGCTGCATTAGTTTGAGAGGCTGCCTTAGTTTGAGGGGCTGCCTTAGTTTGAGCGGCTGCCTTAGTTTGAGGGGCTGCATTAGTTTGAGCGGCTGCCTCAGTTTGAGTGGCTGCCTCAGATTGTGGGGCTGCATTAGTTTGAGTGGCTGCCTTTGTTTGAGCGGCTGCCTTAGTTTGAGGGGCTGCCTTAGTTTGAGGGGCTGCCTTAGTTTGAGGGGCTTCCTTAGTTTGAGCGGCTGCCTTACTTTGAGAGGCTGCCTGAGTTTGAGGGGCTTCCTTAGTTTGAGCGGCTGCATTAGTTTGAGGGGCTGCCTTTGGTTGAGGCGCTCCCTTAGTTTGTGGGGCTGCTTTACTTTCAGGGGCTGCATTAGTTTGAGAGTCTGCCTTAGTTTGAGGGGCTGCCTTAGTTTGAGGGGTTGGCTTAGTTAGAGGGGATGCCTTTCATTGAGTGGCTGCATTAGTTTGAGAGTCTGCCTTTGATTGAGCGGCTGCATTATTTTGAGGGGCTGCCTTAGATTGAGGGGCTGCATTAGTTTGAGAGGCTGCATTAGTTTGAGGGGGTGCATTAGTTTGAGGGGCTGCCTTAGATTGAGGGGCTGCATTAGTTTGAGGGGCTGCATTAGATTGAGGGGCTGCATTACTTTGAGGGGATGCCTTAGTTTGAGGGGCTGCCTTAGATAGAGTTCTGCATTAGTTTGAGGCGCTGCATTAGTTTGAGGGGCTGCCATAGTTTGAGGGGCTGCCTTAATTTGAGCGGCTGCCTTAGTTTGAGGGTCTGCATTAGTTTGAGGGGCTGCATTAGTTTGAGCGGCTGTCTTAGTTTGAGGGGCTGCCTTAGTTTGAGCGGCTGCCTTAGTTTGAGAGGCTGCCTGAGTTTGAGTGGTTGGCTTAGTTAGAGGGGCTGCCGTTGATTGAGTGGCTGCATTAGTTTGAGGGGCTGCCTTAGTTTGAGGGGCTGCATTAGTTTGAGGGGGTGCCTTAGTTTAAGAGGCTGCCTTAGTTTGAGGGGATGCCTTAGTTTGAGCGGCTGCCTTAGTCTGAGGGGCTGCATTAGTTTGAGGGGCTGCATTAGTTTGAGGGGGTGCCTTAATTTGAGGGGCTGCCTTAGTTTGAGGGGATGCCTTAGTTTGAGCGGCTGCCTTAGTTTGAGGGGCTGACTTAGTATGAGCGGCTGCCTTAGTTTGAGAGGCTGCCTTCGTTTGAGAGGCTGCCTTCGTTTGAGATGCTGCCTTAGTTTGAGAGGATGCCTTAGTTTGAGCAGCTGCCTTCGTTTGAGGGGATTCCTTAGTTTGAGGGTCTGCCTTAGTTTGAGAGGCTGCCTTAGTTTGAGCGGCTGACATAGTTTGAGAGGCTGCCTTAGTTTGAGATGCTGCCTTAGTTTGAGCGGCTGCCTTAGTTTGAGGGGCTGCCTTAGTTTGAGAGGCTGTCTTAGTTTGAGCGGCTGTGTTAGTTTGAGAGGCTGCCTTAGCTTGAGCGGCTGCCTTAGCTTGAGCGGCTGCCTTAGTTTGAGCGGCTGACTTAGTTTGAGAGGCTGCCTTACTTTGAGAGGCTGCCTTACTTTGAGAGGCTGCCTTAGTTTGACAGGCTGCCTTAGTTTGAGCGGCTGCCTCAGTTTGAGAGGCTGCCTGAGTTTGAGGGGCTGCCTTAGTTAGAGAGGCTGCATTAGTTTTAGGGGCTGCCTTTGGTTGAGGCGCTTCCTTAGTTTGAGGGGCTGCCTTACTTTAAGGGGCTGCATTAGTTTGAGAGGCTGCCTTAGATTTAGGGGCTGCCTTAGTTTGAGCGGCTGCCTTAGTTTGAGGGGCTGCATTAGTTTGAGCGGCTGCCTTAGTTTGAGCGGCTGCCTCATATTGAGGGTCTGCATTAGTTTGAGCGGCTGCCTTAGTTTGAGCGGCTGCCTTAGTTTGAGGGGCTTACTTAGTTTGAGCGGCTGCCTTAGTTTGAGCGGCTGCCTCATATTGAGGGGCTGCATTAGTTTGAGCGGCTGCCTTAGTTTGAGCGGCTGCCTTAGTTTGAGGGGCTTCCTTAGTTTGAGTGGCTGCCGTAGTTTGAGAGTCTGCCTTAGTTAGAGATGTTGCTGCCTTTGGTTGAGGCGCTCCCTTAGTTAGATGGGCTGCATTAGTTTGAGCGGCTGCCCAGAGTTTGAGAGGCTGCCTTAGATTGACCGGCTGACTTAGTTTGAGAGTCTGCCTTAGTTTGAGGGGCTGCCTTAGTTTGAGGGGCTGCCTTAGTTTGAGAGTCTGCCTTAGTTTGAGCGGCTGCCTTAGTTTGAGGGTCTGCCTTACTTTGAGTGGCTGCCTTAGTTTGACAGGCTGCCTTAGTTTGAGCGGCTGCCTTAGCTGGAGAGGCTGCCTGAGTTTGAGGGGCTGCCTTAGTTTGAGCGGCTTCATTAGTTTGAGGGGCTGCATTTGGTTGAGGCGCTCCCTTAGTTTGAGGGGTTGCCTTACTTTAAGGGGCTGCATTAGTTTGAGAGTCTGCCTTAGTTTGAGGGGCTGCCTTAGTTTGAGGGGTTGGCAGAGTTTGAGGGGCTGCCTTTGATTGAGTGGCTGCATTAGTTTGAGAGTCTGCCTTTGATTGAGTGGCTGCATTAGTTTGAGGGACTGCATTAGATTGAGGGTCTGCATTAGTTTGAGGGGCTGCATTATTTTGAGGGGCTGCCATAGTTTGAGGGTCTGCCTTAGTTTGAGGGGTTGGCTTAGTTTGAGGGGCTGCCTTCGATTGAGTGGCTGCATTAGTTTGAGAGTCTGCCTTAGTTTGAGGGGATGCCTTCGTTTGAGGGGTTGTCTTAGTTAGAGGGGCTGCATTAGTTTGAGGGGTTGCATTAGAATGAGGGGCTGCCTTAGATTGAGGGGCTGCATTAGTTTGAGGGAGTGCCTTAGTTTGAGAGGCTGCCTTAGTTTGAGGGGCTGCCTTAGTTTGAGCGGCTGCCTTAATTTGTGAGGCTGTCTTAGTTGGAGCGGCTGCCTTAGTTTGAGAGTCTGCCTTAGTTTGAGCGGCTGCCTTAGTTTGAGGGTCTGCCTTACTTTTAGAGGCTGCCTTAGTTTGAGGGGCTGCCTTAATTTGAGCGGCTGCATTAGTTTGAGGGGCTGCTTTTAGTTGAGGCGCTCCCTTAGTTTGAGGGTCTGCCTTAGTTTGAGAGTCTGCAATAGTTTGAGCGGCTGCCTTAGTTTGAGGGGCTGCCTTACTTTTAGAGGCTGCCTTAGTTTGAGGGGATGCCTTAATTTGAGCGGCTGCATTAGTTTGAGGGGCTGCCTTTGGTTGAGGCGCTCCCTTAGTTTGAGGGTCTGCCTTACTTTGACAGGCTGCCTTAGTTTGAGCGGCTGCATTTGTTTGAAGGGCTGCCTTAGATTGAGGGCTGCATTAGTTTGAGGGGCTGCCTTAGTTTGAGGGTCTGCCTTAGTATGAGGGGCTGCATTAGTTTGATGGGATGCTTTATTTTGAGCGGCTGCCTTAGTTGAGGGGCTGCCTTAGATTGAGGGGCTGCATTAGTTTGAGCGGCTGCCTTAGTTTGAGGGGCTGCCTTAGTTTGAGGGGCTGCCTTAGATTGAGAGTCTGCCTTAGTTTGAGCGGCTGCCTTAGTTTGACAGGCTGCCTCAGTTTCAGCGGCTGCCTTAGTTTGAGAGGCTGCCTGAGATTGAGGGGCTGCCTTAGTTTGAGCGGCTGCATTAGTTTGAGGGGCTGCCTTTGGTTGAGGCGCTCTCTTAGTTTGTCGGGCTGCCTTACTTGAAGGGGCAGCGTCAGTTTGAGAGTCTGCCTTAGTTTGAAGGGCTGCCTTAGTTTGTGGGGTTGGCTTAGTTTGAGGGGCTGCCTTTGATTGAGTGGCTGCATTAGTTTGAGCGTCTGCCTTTGATTGAGTGGCTGCATTAGGTTGAGGGGCTGCCTTTGATTGAGGGGCTGCCTTTGATTGAGGGGCTGCATTAGTTTGAGGGGCTGCATTGGTTTGAGTGGGTACATTAGTTTGAGGGGCTGCCTTAGATTGAGGGGCTGCATTAGTTTGAGGGGCTGCATTAGTTTGAGGGGCTGCCTTAGTTTGAGGGGCTGCCTTAGGTAGAGTTCTGCATTAGTTTGAGGGGCTGCATTAGTTTAAGGGGCAGCCTTAGTTTGTGAGGCTGCCTAAGTTTGAGGGGCTGCCTTCGTTTGAGAGTCTGCCATAGTTTGAGGGGCTGCCTTAATTGGAGCGGCTGCCTTAGTTTGAGGGGCTGCATTCGTTTGAGCGACTGTCTTAGTTTGAGGGGCTGCATTAGTTTGAGCGGCTGTCTCAGTTTGAGGGGCTGCCTTAGTTTGAGCGGCTGCCTGAGTTTGAGGGGCTGCCTTAGTTTGAGCGGCTGCCTTGGTTTGAGGGGCTGCATTAGTTTGAGGGGCTGCATTAGATTAAGGGGCTGCCTTAGATTGAGGGGCTGCATTAGTTTGAGAGTCTGCCTTAGTTTGAGGGGATGCCTTAGTTTGAGGGGTTGGCTTTGTTTGAGGGGCTGCCTGAGATTGAGTGGGTGCATTAGTTTGACAGTCTGCCTTAATATGAGGGGCTGCCTTAGTTTGAGGGGCTGCCTTTGGTTGAGGCGCTCCCTTAGTTTGAGGGGCTGCCTTACTTTAAGGGGCTGCATTAGTTTGAGAGTCTGCCTTTGATTGAGTGGCTGCATTAATTTGAGAGCTTGCCTTTGATTGAGTGGCTGCATTAGTTTGAGGGGCTGCATTAGATTGAGGGTCTGCATTTGTTTGAGGGGCTGCATTATTTTGAGGGGCTGCCTTAGTTTGAGGGGCTGTCTTAGTTTGAGGGGTTGGCTTAGTTTGAGGGGCTGCCTTAGATTGAGTGGCTGCATTAGTTTGAGAGTCTGCCTTAGTTTGAGGGGATTCCTTAGTTTGAGGGGTTGGCTTAGTTAGAGGGGCTGCCTTAGTTTGAGGGGCTGCATTAGTTTGAGGGGTTGCATTAGAATGAGGGGCAGCCTTAGATTGAAGGGCTGCATTAGTTTGAGAGTCTGCCTTAGTTTGAAGGGCTGCCTTAGTTTGAGGGGTTGGCTGAGTTTGAGGGGCTGCCTTTGATTGAGTGACTGCATTAGTTTGAGAGTCTGCCTTTGATTGAGTGGCTGCATTAGTTTGAGGGGCTGCATTAGATTGAGGGTCTGCATTAGTTTGAGGGGCTGCATTAGTTTGAGGGGCTGCCTTAGTTTGAGGGGTTGGCTTAGTTTGAGGGGCTGCCTTAGATTGAGTGGCTGCATTAGTTTGAGAGTCTGCCTTAGTTTGAGGGGATTCCTTAGTTTGAGGGGATAGCTTAGTTAGAGGGGCTGCCTTAGTTTGAGGGGCTGCATTAGTTTGAGGGGTTGCATTAGAATGAGGGGCTGCCTTAGATTGAGGGGCTGCATTAGTTTGAGAGTCTGCCTTAGTTTGAGGGGCTGCCTTAGTTTGAGGGGTTGGCTGAGTTTGAGGGGCTGCCTTTGATTGAGTGGCTGCATTAGTTTGAGAGTCTGCCTTTGATTGAGTGGCTGCATTAGTTTGAGGGGCTGCATTAGATTGAGGGTCTGCATTAGTTTGTGGGGCTGCATTATTTTGAGGGGCTGCCTTAGTTTGAGGGGTTGGCTTAGTTTGAGGGGCTGCGTTAGATTGAGTGGCTGCATTAGTTTGAGGGTCTGCCTTAGTTTGAGGGGATGCCTTCGTTTGAGGGGTTGGCTTAGTTAGAGGGGCTGCCTTACTGTGAGGGGCTGCATTAGTTTGAGGAGTTGCATTAGAATGAGGGGCTGCCTTTTATTGAGGGGCAGCATTACTTTGAGGGAGTGCCTTAGTTTGAGAGGCTGCCTTACTTTGAGGGGCTGCCTTAGTTTGAGCGGCTGCCTTAGTTTGAGGGGCTGCCTTAGCTTGAGCGGCTGCCTTAGTTTGAGCGGCTGACTTAGTTTGAGAGGCTGCCTTACTTTGAGAGGCTGCCTTACTTTGAGAGGCTGCCTTAGTTTGACAGGCTGCCTTAGTTTGAGCGGCTGCCTCAGTTTGAGAGGCTGCCTGAGTTTGAGGGGCTGCCTTAGTTAGAGAGGCTGCATTAGTTTTAGGGGCTGCCTTTGGTTGAGGCGCTCCCTTAGTTTGAGGGGCTGCCTTACTTTAAGGGGCTGCATTAGTTTGAGAGGCTGCCTTAGTTTTAGGGGCTGCCTTAGTTTGAGCGGCTGCCTTAGTTTGAGGGGCTGCATTAGTTTGAGCGGCTGCCTTAGTTTGAGCGGCTGCCTCATATTGAGGGGCTGCATTAGTTTGAGCGGCTGCCTTTGTTTGAGCGGCTGCCTTAGTTTGAGGGGCTTCCTTAGTTTGAGCGGCTGCCTTAGTTTGAGCGGCTGCCTCATATTGAGGGGCTGCATTAGTTTGAGCGGCTGCCTTAGTTTGAGCGGCTGCCTTAGTTTGAGGGGCTTCCTTAGTTTGAGCGGCTGCCGTAGTTTGAGAGGCTGCCTTAGTTGGAGATGTTGCTGCCTTTGGTTGAGGCGCTCCCTTAGTTAGATGGGCTGCATTAGTTTGAGCGGCTGCCCAGAGTTTGAGAGGCTGCCTTAGATTGACCGGCTGACTTAGTTTGAGAGTCTGCCTTAGTTTGAGCGTCTGCCTTAGTTTGAGGGGCTGCCTTAGTTTGAGGGTCTGCCTTACTTTGAGTGGCTCCCTTAGTTTGACAGGCTGCCTTAGTTTGAGCGGCTGCCTTAGCTGGAGAGGCTGCCTGAGTTTGAGGGGCTGCCTTAGTTTGAGCGGCTTCATTAGTTTGAGGGGCTGCATTTGGTTGAGGTGCTCCCTTAGTTTGAGGGGTTGCCTTACTTTAAGGGGCTGCATTAGTTTGAGAGTCTGCCTTAGTTTGAGGGGCTGCCTTAGTTTGAGGGGTTGGCTGAGTTTGAGGGGCTGCCTTTGATTGAGTGGCTGCATTAGTTTGAGAGTCTGCCTTTGATTGAGTGGCTGCATTAGTTTGAGGGACTGCATTAGATTGAGGGTCTGCATTAGTTTGAGGGGCTGCATTATTTTGAGGGGCTGCCATAGTTTGAGGGGCAGCCTTAATTTGAGGGGATGGCTTAGTTTGAGGGGCTGCCTTCGATTGAGTGGCTGCATTAGTTTGAGAGTCTGCCTTAGTTTGAGGGGATGCCTTCGTTTGAGGGGTTGTCTTAGTTAGAGGGGCTGCATTAGTTTGAGGGGTTGCATTAGAATGAGGGGCTGCCTTAGATTGAGGGGCTGCATTAGTTTGAGGGAGTGCCTTAGTTTGAGAGGCTGCCTTAGTTTGAGGGGCTGCCTTAGTTTGAGCGGCTGCCTTAATTTGTGAGGCTGTCTTAGTTGGAGTGGCTGCCTTAGTTTGAGAGTCTGCCTTAGTTTGAGCGGCTGCCTTAGTTTGAGGGTCTGCCTTACTTTTAGAGGCTGCCTTAGTTTGAGGGGCTGCCTTAATTTGAGCGGCTGCATTAGTTTGAGGGGCTGCTTTTAGTTGAGGCGCTCCCTTAGTTTGAGGGTCTGCCTTAGTTTGAGAGTCTGCAATAATTTGAGCGGCTGCCTTAGTTTGAGGGGCTGCCTTACTTTTAGAGGCTGCCTTAGTTTGAGGGGATGCCTTAATTTGAGCGGCTGCATTAGTTTGAGGGGCTGCCTTTGGTTGAGGCGCTCCCTTAGTTTGAGGGTCTGCCTTACTTTGACAGGCTGCCTTAGTTTGAGCGGCTGCATTTGTTTGATGGGCTGCCTTAGATTGAGGGCTGCATTAGTTTGAGGGGCTGCCTTAGATTGAGGGTCTGCCTTAGTATGAGGGGCTGCATTAGTTTGATGGGATGCTTTATTTTGAGCGGCTGCCTTAGTTGAGGGGCTGCCTTAGATTGAGGGGCTGCGTTAGTTTGAGCGGCTGCCTTAGTTTGAGGGGCTGCCTTAGTTTGAGGGGCTGCCTTAGATTGAGAGTCTGCCTTAGTTTGAGCGGCTGCCTTAGTTTGACAGGCTGCCTCAGTTTCAGCGGCTGCCTTAGTTTGAGAGGCTGCCTGAGATTGAGGGGCTGCCTTAGTTTGAGCGGCTGCATTAGTTTGAGGGGCTGCCTTTGGTTGAGGCGCCCCCTTAGTTTGTCGGGCTGCCTTACTTGAAGGGGCAGCGTCAGTTTGAGAGTCTGCCTTAGTTTGATGGGCTGCCTTAGTTTGTGGGGTTGGCTTAGTTTGAGGGGCTGCCTTTGATTGAGTGGCTGCATTAGTTTGAGAGTCTGCCTTTGATTGAGTGGCTGCATTAGTTTGAGGGGCTGCCTTTGATTGAGGGGCTGCCTTTGATTGAGGGGCTGCATTAGTTTGAGGGGCTGCATTGGTTTGAGTGGGTACATTAGTTTGAGGGGCTGCCTTAGATTGAGGGGCTGCATTAGTTTGAGGGGCTGCATTAGTTTGAGGGGCTGCCTTAGTTTGAGGGGCTGCCTTAGGTAGAGTTCTGCATTAGTTTGAGGGGCTGCATTAGTTTAAGGGGCAGCCTTAGTTTGTGAGGCTGCCTAAGTTTGAGGGGCTGCCTTCGTTTGAGAGTCTGCCATAGTTTGAGGGGCTGCCTTAATTTGAGCGGCTGCCTTAGTTTGAGGGGCTGCATTCGTTTGAGCGACTGTCTTAGTTTGAGGGGCTGCCTTAGTTTGAGCGGCTGCCTTAGTTTGAGCGGCTGCCTTAGATTGAGAGGCTGCCTGAGTTTGAGGGGCTGCTTTAGACTGAGGGGCTGCATTAGTTTGAGCGGCTGTCTCAGTTTGAGGGGCTGCCTTAGTTTGAGCGGCTGCCTGAGTTTGAGGGGCTGCCTTAGTTTGAGCGGCTGCCTTGGTTTGAGGGGCTGCATTAGTTTGAGGGGCTGCAGTAGATTAAGGGGCTGCCTTAGATTGAGGGGCTGCATTAGTTTGAGAGTCTGCCTTAGTTTGAGGGGATGCCTTAGTTTGAGGGGTTGGCTTTGTTTGAGGGGCTGCCTGAGATTGAGTGGGTGCATTAGTTTGACAGTCTGCCTTAATATGAGGGGTGCCTTAGTTTGATGGGTTGGCTTAGTTAGAGGGGCTGCCTTAGTTTGAGGGGCTGCCTTTGGTTGAGGCGCTCCCTTAGTTTGAGGGGCTGCCTTACTTTAAGGGGCTGCATTAGTTTGAGAGTCTGCCTTTGATTGAGTGGCTGCATTAGTTTGAGAGCTTGCCTTTGATTGAGTGGCTGCATTAGTTTGAGGGGCTGCATTAGATTGAGGGTCTGCATTTGTTTGAGGGGCTGCATTATTTTGAGGGGCTGCCTTAGTTTGAGGGGCTGTCTTAGTTTGAGGGGTTGGCTTAGTTTGAGGGGCTGCCTTAGATTGAGTGGCTGCATTAGTTTGAGAGTCTGCCTTAGTTTGAGGGGATTCCTTAGTTTGAGGGGTTGGCTTAGTTAGAGGGGCTGCCTTAGTTTGAGGGGCTGCATTAGTTTGAGGGGTTGCATTAGAATGAGGGGCTGCCTTAGATTGAGGGGCTGCATTAGTTTGAGAGTCTGCCTTAGTTTGAGGGGCAGCCTTAGTTTGAGGGGTTGGCTGAGTTTGAGGGGCTGCCTTTGATTGAGTGGCTGCATTAGTTTGAGAGTCTGCCTTTGATTGAGTGGCTGCATTAGTTTGAGGGGCTGCATTAGATTGAGGGTCTGCATTAGTTTGAGGGGCTGCATTATTTTGAGGGGCTGCCTTAGTATGAGGGGTTGGCTTAGTTTGAGGGGCTGCCTTAGACTGAGTGGCTGCATTAGTTTGAGAGTCTGCCTTAGTTTGAGGGGATTCCTTAGTCTGAGGGGATAGCTTAGTTAGAGGGGCTGCCTTAGTTTGAGGGGCTGCATTAGTTTGAGGGGCTGCCTTAGTTTGAGGGGCTGCCTTAGGTAGAGTTCTGCATTAGTTTGAGGGGCTGCATTAGTTTAAGGGGCAGCCTTAGTTTGTGAGGCTGCCTAAGTTTGAGGGGCTGCCTTCGTTTGAGAGTCTGCCATAGTTTGAGGGGCTGCCTTAATTTGAGCGGCTGCCTTAGTTTGAGGGGCTGCATTCGTTTGAGCGACTGTCTTAGTTTGAGGGGCTGCCTTAGTTTGAGCGGCTGCCTTAGTTTGAGCGGCTGCCTTAGATTGAGAGGCTGCCTGAGTTTGAGGGGCTGCTTTAGACTGAGGGGCTGCATTAGTTTGAGCGGCTGTCTCAGTTTGAGGGGCTGCCTTAGTTTGAGCGGCTGCCTGAGTTTGAGGTGCTGCCTTAGTTTGAGGGGCTGTCTTAGTTTGAGGGGTTGGCTTAGTTTGAGGGGCTGCCTTAGATTGAGTGGCTGCATTAGTTTGAGAGTCTGCCTTAGTTTGAGGGGATTCCTTAGTTTGAGGGGTTGGCTTAGTTAGAGGGGCTGCCTTAGTTTGAGGGGCTGCATTAGTTTGAGGGGTTGCATTAGAATGAGGGGCAGCCTTAGATTGAAGGGCTGCATTAGTTTGAGAGTCTGCCTTAGTTTGAGGGGCTGCCTTAGTTTGAGGGGTTGGCTGAGTTTGAGGGGCTGCCTTTGATTGAGTGGCTGCATTAGTTTGAGAGTCTGCCTTTGATTGAGTGGCTGCATTAGTTTGAGGGGCTGCATTAGATTGAGGGTCTGCATTAGTTTGAGGGGCTGCATTAGTTTGAGGGGCTGCCTTAGTTTGAGGGGTTGGCTTAGTTTGAGGGGCTGCCTTAGATTGAGTGGCTGCATTAGTTTGAGAGTCTGCCTTAGTTTGAGGGGATTCCTTAGTTTGAGGGGATAGCTTAGTTAGAGGGGCTGCCTTAGTTTGAGGGGCTGCATTAGTTTGAGGGGTTGCATTAGAATGAGGGGCTGCCTTAGATTGAGGGGCTGCATTAGTTTGAGAGTCTGCCTTAGTTTGAGGGGCTGCCTTAGTTTGAGGGGTTGGCTGAGTTTGAGGGGCTGCCTTTGATTGAGTGGCTGCATTAGTTTGAGAGTCTGCCTTTGATTGAGTGGCTGCATTAGTTTGAGGGGCTGCATTAGATTGAGGGTCTGCATTAGTTTGTGGGGCTGCATTATTTTGAGGGGCTGCCTTAGTTTGAGGGGTTGGCTTAGTTTGAGGGGCTGCGTTAGATTGAGTGGCTGCATTAGTTTGAGGGTCTGCCTTAGTTTGAGGGGATGCCTTCGTTTGAGGGGTTGGCTTAGTTAGAGGGGCTGCCTTACTGTGAGGGGCTGCATTAGTTTGAGGAGTTGCATTAGAATGAGGGGCTGCCTTTTATTGAGGGGCAGCATTACTTTGAGGGAGTGCCTTAGTTTGAGAGGCTGCCTTACTTTGAGGGGCTGCCTTAGTTTGAGCGGCTGCCTTAGTTTGAGGGGCTGCCTTAGCTTGAGCGGCTGCCTTAGTTTGAGCGGCTGACTTAGTTTGAGAGGCTGCCTTACTTTGAGAGGCTGCCTTACTTTGAGAGGCTGCCTTAGTTTGACAGGCTGCCTTAGTTTGAGCGGCTGCCTCAGTTTGAGAGGCTGCCTGAGTTTGAGGGGCTGCCTTAGTTAGAGAGGCTGCATTAGTTTTAGGGGCTGCCTTTGGTTGAGGCGCTCCCTTAGTTTGAGGGGCTGCCTTACTTTAAGGGGCTGCATTAGTTTGAGAGGCTGCCTTAGTTTTAGGGGCTGCCTTAGTTTGAGCGGCTGCCTTAGTTTGAGGGGCTGCATTAGTTTGAGCGGCTGCCTTAGTTTGAGCGGCTGCCTCATATTGAGGGGCTGCATTAGTTTGAGCGGCTGCCTTAGTTTGAGCGGCTGCCTTAGTTTGAGGGGCTTCCTTAGTTTGAGCGGCTGCCTTAGTTTGAGCGGCTGCCTCATATTGAGGGGCTGCATTAGTTTGAGCGGCTGCCTTAGTTTGAGCGGCTGCCTTAGTTTGAGGGGCTTCCTTAGTTTGAGCGGCTGCCGTAGTTTGAGAGGCTGCCTTAGTTAGAGATGTTGCTGCCTTTGGTTGAGGCGCTCCCTTAGTTAGATGGGCTGCATTAGTTTGAGCGGCTGCCCAGAGTTTGAGAGGCTGCCTTAGATTGACCGGCTGACTTAGTTTGAGAGTCTGCCTTAGTTTGAGCGTCAGCCTTAGTTTGAGGGGCTGCCTTAGTTTGAGGGTCTGCCTTACTTTGAGTGGCTCCCTTAGTTTGACAGGCTGCCTTAGCTGGAGAGGCTGCCTTAGCTGGAGATGCTGCCTGAGTTTGAGGGGCTGCCTTAGTTTGAGCGACTTCATTAGTTTGAGGGGCTGCATTTGGTTGAGGTGCTCCCTTAGTTTGAGGGGTTGCCTTACTTTAAGGGGCTGCATTAGTTTGAGAGTCTGCCTTAGTTTGAGGGGCTGCCTTAGTTTGAGGGGTTGGCTGAGTTTGAGGGGCTGCCTTTGATTGAGTGGCTGCATTAGTTTGAGAGTCTGCCTTTGATTGAGTGGCTGCATTAGTTTGAGGGACTGCATTAGATTGAGGGTCTGCATTAGTTTGAGGGGCTGCATTATTTTGAGGGGCTGCCATAGTTTGAGGGGCAGCCTTAATTTGAGGGGATGGCTTAGTTTGAGGGGCTGCCTTCGATTGAGTGGCTGCATTAGTTTGAGAGTCTGCCTTAGTTTGAGGGGATGCCTTCGTTTGAGGGGTTGTCTTAGTTAGAGGGGCTGCATTAGTTTGAGGGGTTGCATTAGAATGAGGGGCTGCCTTAGATTGAGGGGCTGCATTAGTTTGAGGGAGTGCCTTAGTTTGAGAGGCTGCCTTAGTTTGAGGGGCTGCCTTAGTTTGAGCGGCTGCCTTAATTTGTGAGGCTGTCTTAGTTGGAGCGGCTGCCTTAGTTTGAGAGTCTGCCTTAGTTTGAGCGGCTGCCTTAGTTTGAGGGTCTGCCTTACTTTTAGAGGCTGCCTTAGTTTGAGGGGCTGCCTTAATTTGAGCGGCTGCATTAGTTTGAGGGGCTGCTTTTAGTTGAGGCGCTCCCTTAGTTTGAGGGTCTGCCTTAGTTTGAGAGTCTGCAATAATTTGAGCGGCTGCCTTAGTTTGAGGGGCTGCCTTACTTTTAGAGGCTGCCTTAGTTTGAGGGGATGCCTTAATTTGAGCGGCTGCATTAGTTTGAGGGGCTGCCTTTGGTTGAGGCGCTCCCTTAGTTTGAGGGTCTGCCTTACTTTGACAGGCTGCCTTAGTTTGAGCGGCTGCATTTGTTTGATGGGCTGCCTTAGATTGAGGGCTGCATTAGTTTGAGGGGCTGCCTTAGATTGAGGGTCTGCCTTAGTATGAGGGGCTGCATTAGTTTGATGGGATGCTTTATTTTGAGCGGCTGCCTTAGTTGAGGGGCTGCCTTAGATTGAGGGGCTGCGTTAGTTTGAGCGGCTGCCTTAGTTTGAGGGGCTGCCTTAGTTTGAGGGGCTGCCTTAGATTGAGAGTCTGCCTTAGTTTGAGCGGCTGCCTTAGTTTGACAGGCTGCCTCAGTTTCAGCGGCTGCCTTAGTTTGAGAGGCTGCCTGAGATTGAGGGGCTGCCTTAGTTTGAGCGGCTGCATTAGTTTGAGGGGCTGCCTTTGGTTGAGGCGCCCCCTTAGTTTGTCGGGCTGCCTTACTTGAAGGGGCAGCGTCAGTTTGAGAGTCTGCCTTAGTTTGATGGGCTGCCTTAGTTTGTGGGGTTGGCTTAGTTTGAGGGGCTGCCTTTGATTGAGTGGCTGCATTAGTTTGAGAGTCTGCCTTTGATTGAGTGGCTGCATTAGTTTGAGGGGCTGCCTTTGATTGAGGGGCTGCCTTTGATTGAGGGGCTGCATTAGTTTGAGGGGCTGCATTGGTTTGAGTGGGTACATTAGTTTGAGGGGCTGCCTTAGATTGAGGGGCTGCATTAGTTTGAGGGGCTGCATTAGTTTGAGGGGCTGCCCTAGTTTGAGGGGCTGCCTTAGGTAGAGTTCTGCATTAGTTTGAGGGGCTGCATTAGTTTAAGGGGCAGCCTTAGTTTGTGAGGCTGCCTAAGTTTGAGGGGCTGCCTTCGTTTGAGAGTCTGCCATAGTTTGAGGGGCTGCCTTAATTTGAGCGGCTGCCTTAGTTTGAGGGGCTGCATTCGTTTGAGCGACTGTCTTAGTTTGAGGGGCTGCCTTAGTTTGAGCGGCTGCCTTAGTTTGAGCGGCTGCCTTAGATTGAGAGGCTGCCTGAGTTTGAGGGGCTGCTTTAGACTGAGGGGCTGCATTAGTTTGAGCGGCTGTCTCAGTTTGAGGGGCTGCCTTAGTTTGAGCGGCTGCCTGAGTTTGAGGGGCTGCCTTAGTTTGAGCGGCTGCCTTGGTTTGAGGGGCTGCCTTAGTTTGAGCGGCTGCCTCATATTGAGGGGCTGCATTAGTTTGAGCGGCTGCCTTAGTTTGAGCGGCTGCCTTAGTTTGAGGGGCTTCCTTAGTTTGAGCGGCTGCCTTAGTTTGAGCGGCTGCCTCATATTGAGGGGCTGCATTAGTTTGAGCGGCTGCCTTAGTTTGAGCGGCTGCCTTAGTTTGAGGGGCTTCCTTAGTTTGAGCGGCTGCCGTAGTTTGAGAGGCTGCCTTAGTTAGAGATGTTGCTGCCTTTGGTTGAGGCGCTCCCTTAGTTAGATGGGCTGCATTAGTTTGAGCGGCTGCCCAGAGTTTGAGAGGCTGCCTTAGATTGACCGGCTGACTTAGTTTGAGAGTCTGCCTTAGTTTGAGCGTCTGCCTTAGTTTGAGGGGCTGCCTTAGTTTGAGGGTCTGCCTTACTTTGAGTGGCTCCCTTAGTTTGACAGGCTGCCTTAGCTGGAGAGGCTGCCTTAGCTGGAGAGGCTGCCTGAGTTTGAGGGGCTGCCTTAGTTTGAGCGGCTTCATTAGTCTGAGGGGCTGCATTTGGTTGAGGTGCTCCCTTAGTTTGAGGGGTTGCCTTACTTTAAGGGGCTGCATTAGTTTGAGAGTCTGCCTTAGTTTGAGGGGCTGCCTTAGTTTGAGGGGTTGGCTGAGTTTGAGGGGCTGCCTTTGATTGAGTGGCTGCATTAGTTTGAGAGTCTGCCTTTGATTGAGTGGCTGCATTAGTTTGAGGGACTGCATTAGATTGAGGGTCTGCATTAGTTTGAGGGGCTGCATTATTTTGAGGGGCTGCCATAGTTTGAGGGGCAGCCTTAATTTGAGGGGATGGCTTAGTTTGAGGGGCTGCCTTCGATTGAGTGGCTGCATTAGTTTGAGAGTCTGCCTTAGTTTGAGGGGATGCCTTCGTTTGAGGGGTTGTCTTAGTTAGAGGGGCTGCATTAGTTTGAGGGGTTGCATTAGAATGAGGGGCTGCCTTAGATTGAGGGGCTGCATTAGTTTGAGGGAGTGCCTTAGTTTGAGAGGCTGCCTTAGTTTGAGGGGCTGCCTTAGTTTGAGCGGCTGCCTTAATTTGTGAGGCTGTCTTAGTTGGAGCGGCTGCCTTAGTTTGAGAGTCTGCCTTAGTTTGAGCGGCTGCCTTAGTTTGAGGGTCTGCCTTACTTTTAGAGGCTGCCTTAGTTTGAGGGGCTGCCTTAATTTGAGCGGCTGCATTAGTTTGAGGGGCTGCTTTTAGTTGAGGCGCTCCCTTAGTTTGAGGGTCTGCCTTAGTTTGAGAGTCTGCAATAATTTGAGCGGCTGCCTTAGTTTGAGGGGCTGCCTTACTTTTAGAGGCTGCCTTAGTTTGAGGGGATGCCTTAATTTGAGCGGCTGCATTAGTTTGAGGGGCTGCCTTTGGTTGAGGCGCTCCCTTAGTTTGAGGGTCTGCCTTACTTTGACAGGCTGCCTTAGTTTGAGCGGCTGCATTTGTTTGATGGGCTGCCTTAGATTGAGGGCTGCATTAGTTTGAGGGGCTGCCTTAGATTGAGGGTCTGCCTTAGTATGAGGGGCTGCATTAGTTTGATGGGATGCTTTATTTTGAGCGGCTGCCTTAGTTGAGGGGCTGCCTTAGATTGAGGGGCTGCGTTAGTTTGAGCGGCTGCCTTAGTTTGAGGGGCTGCCTTAGTTTGAGGGGCTGCCTTAGATTGAGAGTCTGCCTTAGTTTGAGCGGCTGCCTTAGTTTGACAGGCTGCCTCAGTTTCAGCGGCTGCCTTAGTTTGAGAGGCTGCCTGAGATTGAGGGGCTGCCTTAGTTTGAGCGGCTGCATTAGTTTGAGGGGCTGCCTTTGGTTGAGGCGCCCCCTTAGTTTGTCGGGCTGCCTTACTTGAAGGGGCAGCGTCAGTTTGAGAGTCTGCCTTAGTTTGATGCGCTGCCTTAGTTTGTGGGGTTGGCTTAGTTTGAGGGGATGCCTTTGATTGAGTGGCTGCATTAGTTTGAGAGTCTGCCTTTGATTGAGTGGCTGCATTAGTTTGAGGGGCTGCCTTTGATTGAGGGGCTGCCTTTGATTGAGGGGCTGCATTAGTTTGAGGGGCTGCATTGGTTTGAGTGGGTACATTAGTTTGAGGGGCTGCCTTAGATTGAGGGGCTGCATTAGTTTGAGGGGCTGCATTAGTTTGAGGGGCTGCCTTAGTTTGAGGGGCTGCCTTAGGTAGAGTTCTGCATTAGTTTGAGGGGCTGCATTAGTTTAAGGGGCAGCCTTAGTTTGTGAGGCTGCCTAAGTTTGAGGGGCTGCCTTCGTTTGAGAGTCTGCCATAGTTTGAGGGGCTGCCTTAATTTGAGCGGCTGCCTTAGTTTGAGGGGCTGCATTCGTTTGAGCGACTGTCTTAGTTTGAGGGGCTGCCTTAGTTTGAGCGGCTGCCTTAGTTTGAGCGGCTGCCTTAGATTGAGAGGCTGCCTGAGTTTGAGGGGCTGCTTTAGACTGAGGGGCTGCATTAGTTTGAGCGGCTGTCTCAGTTTGAGGGGCTGCCTTAGTTTGAGCGGCTGCCTGAGTTTGAGGGGCTGCCTTAGTTTGAGCGGCTGCCTTGGTTTGAGGGGCTGCATTAGTTTGAGGGGCTGCAGTAGATTAAGGGGCTGCCTTAGATTGAGGGGCTGCATTAGTTTGAGAGTCTGCCTTAGTTTGAGGGGATGCCTTAGTTTGAGGTGTTGGCTTTGTTTGAGGGGCTGCCTGAGATTGAGTGGGTGCATTAGTTTGACAGTCTGCCTTAATATGAGGGGTGCCTTAGTTTGATGGGTTGGCTTAGTTAGAGGGGCTGCCTTAGTTTGAGGGGCTGCCTTTGGTTGAGGCGCTCCCTTAGTTTGAGGGGCTGCCTTACTTTAAGGGGCTGCATTAGTTTGAGAGTCTGCCTTTGATTGAGTGGCTGCATTAGTTTGAGAGCTTGCCTTTGATTGAGTGGCTGCATTAGTTTGAGGGGCTGCATTAGATTGAGGGTCTGCATTTGTTTGAGGGGCTGCATTATTTTGAGGGGCTGCCTTAGTTTGAGGGGCTGTCTTAGTTTGAGGGGTTGGCTTAGTTTGAGGGGCTGCCTTAGATTGAGTGGCTGCATTAGTTTGAGAGTCTGCCTTAGTTTGAGGGGATTCCTTAGTTTGAGGGGTTGGCTTAGTTAGAGGGGCTGCCTTAGTTTGAGGGGCTGCATTAGTTTGAGGGGTTGCATTAGAATGAGGGGCTGCCTTAGATTGAGGGGCTGCATTAGTTTGAGAGTCTGCCTTAGTTTGAGGGGCAGCCTTAGTTTGAGGGGTTGGCTGAGTTTGAGGGGCTGCCTTTGATTGAGTGGCTGCATTAGTTTGAGAGTCTGCCTTTGATTGAGTGGCTGCATTAGTTTGAGGGGCTGCATTAGATTGAGGGTCTGCATTAGTTTGAGGGGCTGCATTATTTTGAGGGGCTGCCTTAGTATGAGGGGTTGGCTTAGTTTGAGGGGCTGCCTTAGACTGAGTGGCTGCATTAGTTTGAGAGTCTGCCTTAGTTTGAGGGGATTCCTTAGTTTGAGGGGATAGCTTAGTTAGAGGGGCTGCCTTAGTTTGAGGGGCTGCATTAGTTTGAGGGGCTGCCTTAGTTTGAGGGGCTGCCTTAGGTAGAGTTCTGCATTAGTTTGAGGGGCTGCATTAGTTTAAGGGGCAGCCTTAGTTTGTGAGGCTGCCTAAGTTTGAGGGGCTGCCTTCGTTTGAGAGTCTGCCATAGTTTGAGGGGCTGCCTTAATTTGAGCGGCTGCCTTAGTTTGAGGGGCTGCATTCGTTTGAGCGACTGTCTTAGTTTGAGGGGCTGCCTTAGTTTGAGCGGCTGCCTTAGTTTGAGCGGCTGCCTTAGATTGAGAGGCTGCCTGAGTTTGAGGGGCTGCTTTAGACTGAGGGGCTGCATTAGTTTGAGCGGCTGTCTCAGTTTGAGGGGCTGCCTTAGTTTGAGCGGCTGCCTGAGTTTGAGGTGCTGCCTTAGTTTGAGCGGCTGCCTTGGTTTGAGGGGCTGCATTAGTTTGAGGGGCTGCATTAGATTAAGGGGCTGCCTTAGATTGAGGGGCTGCATTCGTTTGAGCGACTGTCTTAGTTTGAGGGGCTGCCTTAGTTTGAGCGGCTGCCTTAGTTTGAGCGGCTGCCTTAGATTGAGAGGCTGCCTGAGTTTGAGGGGCTGCTTTAGACTGAGGGGCTGCATTAGTTTGAGCGGCTGTCTCAGTTTGAGAGTCTGCCTTAGTTTGAGGGGATTCCTTAGTTTGAGGGGATAGCTTAGTTAGAGGGGCTGCCTTAGTTTGAGGGGCTGCATTAGTTTGAGGGGTTGCATTAGAATGAGGGGCTGCATTAGATTGAGGGTCTGCATTAGTTTGTGGGTCTGCATTATTTTGAGGGGCTGCCTTAGTTTGAGGGGTTGGCTTAGTTTGAGGGGCTGCGTTAGAATGAGTGGCTGCATTAGTTTGAGGGGCTGCCTTAGTTTGAGGGGATGCCTTCGTTTGAGGGGTTGGCTTAGTTAGAGGGGCTGCCTTACTGTGAGGGGCTGCATTAGTTTGAGGAGTTGCATTAGAATGAGGGGCTGCCTTTTATTGAGGGGCTGCATTACTTTGAGGGAGTGCCTTAGTTTGAGAGGCTGCCTTACTTTGAGGGGCTGCCTTAGTTTGAGCGGCTGCCTTAGTTTGAGAGGCTGCCTGAGTTTGAGGGGCTGCTTTAGACTGAGGGGCTGCATTAGTTTGAGCGGCTGTCTCAGTTTGAGGGGCTGCCTTAGTTTGAGCGGCTGCCTGAGTTTGAGGTGCTGCCTTAGTTTGAGCGGCTGCCTTGGTTTGAGGGGCTGCATTAGTTTGAGGGGCTGCATTAGATTAAGGGGCTGCCTTAGATTGAGGGGCTGCATTAGTTTGAGAGTCTGCCTTAGTTTGAGGGGATGCCTTAGTTTGAGGGGTTGGCTTTGTTTGAGGGGCTGCCTGAGATTGAGTGGGTGCATTAGTTTGACAGTCTGCCTTAATATGAGGGGTGCCTTAGTTTGATGGGTTGGCTTAGTTAGAGGGGCTGCCTTAGTTTGAGGGGCTGCCTTTGGTTGAGGCGCTCCCTTAGTTTGAGGGGCTGCCTTACTTTAAGGGGCTGCATTAGTTTGAGAGTCTGCCTTTGATTGAGTGGCTGCATTATTTTGAGAGCTTGCCTTTGATTGAGTGGCTGCATTAGTTTGAGGGGCTGCATTAGATTGAGGGTCTGCATTTGTTTGAGGGTCTGCATTTGTTTGAGGGGCTGCATTATTTTGAGGGGCTGCCTTAGTTTGAGGGGCTGTCTTAGTTTGAGGGGTTGGCTTAGTTTGAGGGGCTGCCTTAGATTGAGTGGCTGCATTAGTTTGAGAGTCTGCCTTAGTTTGAGGGGATTCCTTAGTTTGAGGGGTTGGCTTAGTTAGAGGGGCTGCCTTAGTTTGAGGGGCTGCATTAGTTTGAGGGGTTATATTAGAATGAGGGGCTGCCTTAGATTGAGGGGCTGCATTAGTTTGAGAGTCTGCCTTAGTTTGAGGGGCAGCCTTAGTTTGAGGGGTTGGCTGAGTTTGAGGGGCTGCCTTTGATTGAGTGGCTGCATTAGTTTGAGAGTCTGCCTTAGTTTGAGGGGCTGCATTAGTTTGAGGGGCTGCCTTAGTTTGAGGGGCTGCCTTAGGTAGAGTTCTGCATTAGTTTGAGGGGCTGCATTAGTTTAAGGGGCAGCCTTAGTTTGTGAGGCTGCCTAAGTTTGAGGGGCTGCCTTCGTTTGAGAGTCTGCCATAGTTTGAGGGGCTGCCTTAATTTGAGCGGCTGCCTTAGTTTGAGGGGCTGCATTCGTTTGAGCGACTGTCTTAGTTTGAGGGGCTGCCTTAGTTTGAGCGGCTGCCTTAGTTTGAGCGGCTGCCTTAGATTGAGAGGCTGCCTGAGTTTGAGGGGCTGCTTTAGACTGAGGGGCTGCATTAGTTTGAGCGGCTGTCTCAGTTTGAGGGGCTGCCTTAGTTTGAGCGGCTGCCTGAGTTTGAGGTGCTGCCTTAGTTTGAGCGGCTGCCTTGGTTTGAGGGGCTGCATTAGTTTGAGGGGCTGCATTAGATTAAGGGGCTGCCTTAGATTGAGGGGCTGCATTCGTTTGAGCGACTGTCTTAGTTTGAGGGGCTGCCTTAGTTTGAGCGGCTGCCTTAGTTTGAGCGGCTGCCTTAGATTGAGAGGCTGCCTGAGTTTGAGGGGCTGCTTTAGACTGAGGGGCTGCATTAGTTTGAGCGGCTGTCTCAGTTTGAGAGTCTGCCTTAGTTTGAGGGGATTCCTTAGTTTGAGGGGATAGCTTAGTTAGAGGGGCTGCCTTAGTTTGAGGGGCTGCATTAGTTTGAGGGGTTGCATTAGAATGAGGGGCTGCCTTAGATAGAGGGGCTGCATTAGTTTGAGAGTCTGCCTTAGTTTGAGTGGCTGCTTAGTTTGAGGGGTTGGCTGAGTTTGAGGGGCTGCCTTTGATTGAGTAGCTGCATTAGTTTGAGAGTCTGCCTTTGATTGAGTGGCTGCATTAGTTTGAGAGGCTGCATTAGATTGAGGGTCTGCATTAGTTTGTGGGTCTGCATTATTTTGAGGGGCTGCCTTAGTTTGAGGGGTTGGCTTAGTTTGAGGGGCTGCGTTAGAATGAGTGGCTGCATTAGTTTGAGGGGCTGCCTTAGTTTGAGGGGATGCCTTCGTTTGAGGGGTTGGCTTAGTTAGAGGGGCTGCCTTACTGTGAGGGGCTGCATTAGTTTGAGGAGTTGCATTAGAATGAGGGGCTGCCTTTTATTGAGGGGCTGCATTACTTTGAGGGAGTGCCTTAGTTTGAGAGGCTGCCTTACTTTGAGGGGCTGCCTTAGTTTGAGCGGCTGCCTTAGTTTGAGAGGCTGCCTGAGTTTGAGGGGCTGCTTTAGACTGAGGGGCTGCATTAGTTTGAGCGGCTGTCTCAGTTTGAGGGGCTGCCTTAGTTTGAGCGGCTGCCTGAGTTTGAGGTGCTGCCTTAGTTTGAGCGGCTGCCTTGGTTTGAGGGGCTGCATTAGTTTGAGGGGCTGCATTAGATTAAGGGGCTGCCTTAGATTGAGGGGCTGCATTAGTTTGAGAGTCTGCCTTAGTTTGAGGGGATGCCTTAGTTTGAGGGGTTGGCTTTGTTTGAGGGGCTGCCTGAGATTGAGTGGGTGCATTAGTTTGACAGTCTGCCTTAATATGAGGGGTGCCTTAGTTTGATGGGTTGGCTTAGTTAGAGGGGCTGCCTTAGTTTGAGGGGCTGCCTTTGGTTGAGGCGCTCCCTTAGTTTGAGGGGCTGCCTTACTTTAAGGGGCTGCATTAGTTTGAGAGTCTGCCTTTGATTGAGTGGCTGCATTAGTTTGAGAGCTTGCCTTTGATTGAGTGGCTGCATTAGTTTGAGGGGCTGCATTAGATTGAGGGTCTGCATTTGTTTGAGGGTCTGCATTTGTTTGAGGGGCTGCATTATTTTGAGGGGCTGCCTTAGTTTGAGGGGCTGTCTTAGTTTGAGGGGTTGGCTTAGTTTGAGGGGCTGCCTTAGATTGAGTGGCTGCATTAGTTTGAGAGTCTGCCTTAGTTTGAGGGGATTCCTTAGTTTGAGGGGTTGGCTTAGTTAGAGGGGCTGCCTTAGTTTGAGGGGCTGCATTAGTTTGAGGGGTTATATTAGAATGAGGGGCTGCCTTAGATTGAGGGGCTGCATTAGTTTGAGAGTCTGCCTTAGTTTGAGGGGCAGCCTTAGTTTGAGGGGTTGGCTGAGTTTGAGGGGCTGCCTTTGATTGAGTGGCTGCATTAGTTTGAGAGTCTGCCTTTGATTGAGTGGCTGCATTAGTTTGAGGGGCTGCATTAGATTGAGGGTCTGCATTAGTTTGAGGGGCTGCATTATTTTGAGGGGCTGCCTTAGTATGAGGGGTTGGCTTAGTTTGAGGGGCTGCCTTAGATTGAGTGGCTGCATTAGTTTGAGAGTCTGCCTTAGTTTGAGGGGATTCCTTAGTTTGAGGGGATAGCTTAGTTAGAGGGGCTGCCTTAGTTTGAGGGGCTGCATTAGTTTGAGGGGTTGCATTAGAATGAGGGGCAGCCTTAGATTGAGGGGCTGCATTAGTTTGAGAGTCTGCCTTAGTTTGAGGGGCTGCCTTAGTTTGAGGGGTTGGCTGAGTTTGAGGGGCTGCCTTTGATTGAGTGGCTGCATTAGTTTGAGAGTCTGCCTTTGATTGAGTGGCTGCATTAGTTTGAGAGGCTGCATTAGATTGAGGGTCTGCATTAGTTTGTGGGTCTGCATTATTTTGAGGGGCTGCCTTAGTTTGAGGGGTTGGCTTAGTTTGAGGGGCTGCGTTAGAATGAGTGGCTGCATTAGTTTGAGGGGATGCCTTCGTTTGAGGGGTTGGCTTAGTTAGAGGGGCTGCCTTACTGTGAGGGGCTGCATTAGTTTGAGGAGTTGCATTAGAATGGGGGGCTGCCTTTTATTGAGGGGCTGCATTACTTTGAGGTAGTGCCTTAGTTTGAGAGGCTGCCTTACTTTGAGGGGCTGCCTTAGTTTGAGCGGCTGCCTTAGTTTGAGGGGCTGCCTTAGCTTGAGCGGCTGCCTTAGTTTGAGAGTCTGCATTAGTTTGAGCGGCTGCCTTAGTTTGAGAGTTTGCCTTAGTTTGAGAGTCTGCCTTAGTTTGAGCGGCTGCCTTAGTTTGAGCGGCTGCCTTAGTTTGAGAGTCTGCATTAGATTGAGGGGCTGCCTTAGATTAAGGGGCTGCCTTAGTTTGAGAGTCTGCCTTAGTTTGAGCGGCTGCCTTAGTTTGAGGGTCTGCCTTACTTTTAGAGGCTGCATTAGTTTGAGGGGCTGCCTTAATTTGAGCGGCTGCATTAGTTTGAGCGGCTGCCTTAGTTTGAGGGTCTGCCTTAGTTTGAGAGTCTGCCTTAGTTTGAGCGGCTGCCTTAGATTGAGAGGCTGCCTGAGTTTGAGGGGCTGCCTTAATTTGAGCGGCTGCCTTAGTTTGAGGGGCTGCATTCGTTTGAGCGACTGTCTTAGTTTGAGGGGCTGCCTTAGTTTGAGCGGCTGCCTTAGTTTGAGCGGCTGCCTTAGATTGAGAGGCTGCCTGAGTTTGAGGGGCTGCTTTAGACTGAGGGGCTGCATTAGTTTGAGCGGCTGTCTCAGTTTGAGGGGCTGCCTTAGTTTGAGCGGCTGCCAGAGTTTGAGGGGCTGCCTTAGTTTGAGCGGCTGCCTTGGTTTGAGGGGCTGCATTAGTTTGAGGGGCTGCATTAGATTAAGGGGCTGCCTTAGATTGAGGGGCTGCATTAGTTTGAGAGTCTGCCTTAGTTTGAGGGGATGCCTTAGTTTGAGGGGTTGGCTTTGTTTGAGGGGCTGCCTGAGATTGAGTGGGTGCATTAGTTTGACAGTCTGCTTTAATATGAGGGGTGCCTTAGTTTGATGGGTTGGCTTAGTTAGAGGGGCTGCCTTAGTTTGAGGGGCTGCCTTTGGTTGAGGCGCTCCCTTAGTTTGAGGGGCTGCCTTACTTTAAGGGGCTGCATTAGTTTGAGAGTCTGCCTTTGATTGAGTGGCTGCATTCATTTGAGAGCTTGCCTTTGATTGAGTGGCTGCATTAGTTTGAGGGGCTGCATTAGATTGAGGGTCTGCATTTGTTTGAGGGGCTGCATTATTTTGAGGGGCTGCCTTAGTTTGAGGGGCTGTCTTAGTTTGAGGGGTTGGCTTAGTTTGAGGGGCTGCCTTAGATTGAGTGGCTGCATTAGTTTGAGAGTCTGCCTTAGTTTGAGGGGATTCCTTAGTTTGAGGGGTTGGCTTAGTTAGAGGGGCTGCCTTAGTTTGAGGGGCTGCATTAGTTTGAGGGGTTGCATTAGAATGAGGGGCTGCCTTAGATTGAGGGGCTGCATTAGTTTGAGAGACTGCCTTAGTTTGAGGGGCAGCCTTAGTTTGAGGGGTTGGCTGAGTTTGAGGGGCTGCCTTTGATTGAGTGGCTGCATTAGTTTGAGAGTCTGCCTTTGATTGAGTGGCTGCATTAGTTTGAGGGGCTGCATTAGATTGAGGGTCTGCATTAGTTTGAGGGGCTGCATTATTTTGAGGGGCTGCCTTAGTATGAGGGGTTGGCTTAGTTTGAGGGGCTGCCTTAGATTGAGTGGCTGCATTAGTTTGAGAGTCTGCCTTAGTTTGAGGGGATTCCTTAGTTTGAGGGGATAGCTTAGTTAGAGGGGCTGCCTTAGTTTGAGGGGCTGCATTAGTTTGAGGGGTTGCATTAGAATGAGGGGCTGCCTTAGATTGAGGGGCTGCATTAGTTTGAGAGTCTGCCTTAGTTTGAGGGGCTGCTTAGTTTGAGGGGTTGGCTGAGTTTGAGGGGCTGCCTTTGATTGAGTGGCTGCATTAGTTTGAGAGTCTGCCTTTGATTGAGTGGCTGCATTAGTTTGAGAGGCTGCATTAGTTTGAGGGTCTGCATTAGTTTGTGGGTCTGCATTATTTTGAGGGGCTGCCTTAGTTTGAGGGGTTGGCTTAGTTTGAGGGGCTGCGTTAGAATGAGTGGCTGCATTAGTTTGAGAGTCTGCCTTAGTTTGAGGGGATGTCTTCGTTTGAGGGGTTGGCTTAGTTTGAGGGGCTGCCTTACTGTGAGGGGCTGCATTAGTTTGAGGAGTTGCATTAGAATGAGGGGCTGCCTTTTATTGAGGGGCTGCATTACTTTGAGGGAGTGCCTTAGTTTGAGAGGCTGCCTTACTTTGAGGGGCTGCCTTAGTTTGAGCGGCTGCCTTAGTTTGAGAGGCTGCCTGAGTTTGAGGGGCTGCTTTAGACTGAGGGGCTGCATTAGTTTGAGCGGCTGTCTCAGTTTGAGAGGCTGCCTTAGTTTGAGCGGCTGCCTGAGTTTGAGGGGCTGCCTTAGTTTGAGCGGCTGCCTTGGTTTGAGGGGCTGCATTAGTTTGAGGGGCTGCATTAGATTAAGGGGCTGCCTTAGATTGAGGGGCTGCATTAGTTTGAGAGTCTGCCTTAGTTTGAGGGGATGCCTTAGTTTGAGGGGTTGGCTTTGTTTGAGGGGCTGCCTGAGATTGAGTGGGTGCATTAGTTTGACAGTCTGCCTTAATATGAGGGGTGCCTTAGTTTGATGGGTTGGCTTAGTTAGAGGGACTGCCTTAGTTTGAGGGGCTGCCTTTGGTTGAGGCGCTCCCTTAGTTTGAGGGGCTGCCTTACTTTAAGGGGCTGCATTAGTTTGAGAGTCTGCCTTTGATTGAGTGGCTGCATTAGTTTGAGAGCTTGCCTTTGATTGAGTGGCTGCATTAGTTTGAGGGGCTGCATTAGATTGAGGGTCTGCATTTGTTTGAGGGTCTGCATTTGTTTGAGGGGCTGCATTATTTTGAGGGGCTGCCTTAGTTTGAGGGGCTGTCTTAGTTTGAGGGGTTGGCTTAGTTTGAGGGGCTGCCTTAGATTGAGTGGCTGCATTAGTTTGAGAGTCTGCCTTAGTTTGAGGGGATTCCTTAGTTTGAGGGGTTGGCTTAGTTAGAGGGGCTGCCTTAGTTTGAGGGGCTGCATTAGTTTGATGGGTTATATTAGAATGAGGGGCTGCCTTAGATTGAGGGGCTGCATTAGTTTGAGAGTCTGCCTTAGTTTGAGGGGCAGCCTCAGTTTGAGGGGTTGGCTGAGTTTGAGGGGCTGCCTTTGATTGAGTGGCTGCATTAGTTTGAGAGTCTGCCTTTGATTGAGTGGCTGCATTAGTTTGAGGGGCTGCATTAGATTGAGGGTCTGCATTAGTTTGAGGGGCTGCATTATTTTGAGGGGCTGCCTTAGTATGAGGGGTTGGCTTTGTTTGAGGGGCTGCCTTAGATTGAGTGGCTACATTAGTTTGAGAGTCTGCCTTAGTTTGAGGGGATTCCTTAGTTTGAGGGGATAGCTTAGTTAGAGGGGCTGCCTTAGTTTGAGGGGCTGCATTAGTTTGAGGGGTTGCATTAGAATGAGGGGCTGCCTTAGATTGAGGGGCTGCATTAGTTTGAGAGTCTGCCTTAGTTTGAGGGGCTGCCTTAGTTTGAGGGGTTGGCTGAGTTTGAGGGGCTGCCTTTGATTGAGTGGCTGCATTAGTTTGAGAGTCTGCCTTTGATTGAGTGGCTGCATTAGTTTGAGAGGCTGCATTAGATTGAGGGTCTGCATTAGTTTGTGGGTCTGCATTATTTTGAGGGGCTGCCTTAGTTTGAGGGGTTGGCTTAGTTTGAGGGGCTGCGTTAGAATGAGTGGCTGCATTAGTTTGAGGGGATGCCTTCGTTTGAGGGGTTGGCTTAGTTAGAGGGGCTGCCTTACTGTGAGGGGCTGCATTAGTTTGAGGAGTTGCATTAGAATGAGGGGCTGCCTTTTATTGAGGGGCTGCATTACTTTGAGGTAGTGCCTTAGTTTGAGAGGCTGCCTTACTTTGAGGGGCTGCCTTAGTTTGAGCGGCTGCCTTAGTTTGAGGGGCTGCCTTAGCTTGAGCGGCTGCCTTAGTTTGAGAGTCTGCATTAGTTTGAGCGGCTGCCTTAGTTTGAGAGTTTGCCTTAGTTTGAGAGTCTGCCTTAGTTTGAGCGGCTGCTTTAGTTTGAGCGGCTGCCTTAGTTTGAGAGTCTGCATTAGATTGAGGGGCTGCCTTAGATTAAGGGGCTGCCTTAGTTGGAGAGTCTGCCTTAGTTTGAGCGGCTGCCTTAGTTTGAGGGTCTGCCTTACTTTTAGAGGCTGCATTAGTTTGAGGGGCTGCCTTAATTTGAGCGGCTGCATTAGTTTGAGCGGCTGCCTTAGTTTGAGGGTCTGCCTTAGTTTGAGAGTCTGCCTTAGTTTGAGCGGCTGCCTTAGTTTGAGGGTCTGCCTTACTTTTAGAGGTTGCCTTAGATTGAGGGGCTGCCTTAATTTGAGCGGCTGCATTGGTTTGAGGGGCTGCCTTTGGTTGAGGCGCTCCCTTAGTTTGAGGGTCTGCCTTACTTTGACAGGCTGCATTATTTTGAGCGGCTGCGTTAGTTTGAGAGGCTGCCTGGGTTTGAGGGGCTGCCTTAGTTTGAGCGGCTGCATTAGTTTGAGAGTCTGCCTTTGATTGAGTGGCTGCATTAGTTTGAGGGGCTGACTTAGTTTGAGGGGCTGACGTAGTTTCAGGGGCTGCATTAGTTTGATGGGCTGCCTTAGATTGAGGGCTGCCTTAGATTGAGGGCTGCCTTAGATTGAGGGCTGCCTTAGTTTGAGGGGCTGCCTTAGTTTGAGGGGCTGCATTAGTTTGATGGGATGCATTATTTTGAGCGGCTGCCTTAGTTGAGGGGCTGCCTCAGATTGAGGGGCTGCCTTAGTTTGAGGGTCTGCCTTAGTTTGAGGGTCTGCCTTAGTTTAAGGGGCTGCCTTAGATTGAGCGGCTGACTTAGTTTGAGAGGCTGCCTTAGTTTTAGAGGCTGCCTTAGTTTGAGAGCCTGCCTTAGTTTGAGCGGCTGCCTTGGTTTGACAGGCTGCCTTAGTTTCAGCGGCTGCCTTAGTTTGAGAGGCTGCCTGGGTTTGAGGGGCTGCCTTAGTTTGAGCGGCTGCATTAGTTTGAGGAGCTGCCTTTTGTTGAGGCGCTCCCTTAGTTTGTAGGGCTGCCTTACTTTAAGGGGCAGCGTCAGTTTGAGAGTCTGCCTTAGTTTGAGGGGCTGCCTTAGTTTGAGGGGCTGCCTTTGATTGAGTGGCTGCATTAGTTTGAGAGTCTGTCTTTGATTGAGTGGCTGCATTAGTTTGAGGGGCTGCCTTAGTTTGAGAGTCTGCCTTAGTTTGAGCGGCTGCCTTAGTTTGAGGGTCTGCCTTACTTTTAGAGGTTGCCTTAGTTTGAGGGGCTGCCTTAATTTGAGCGGCTGCATTGGTTTGAGGGGCTGCCTTTGGTTGAGGCGCTCCCTTAGTTTGAGGGTCTGCCTTACTTTGACAGGCTGCATTATTTTGAGCGGCTGCGTTAGTTTGAGAGGCTGCCTGGGTTTGAGGGGCTGCCTTAGTTTGAGCGGCTGCATTAGTTTGAGAGTCTGCCTTTGATTGAGTGGCTGCATTAGTTTGAGGGGCTGACTTAGTTTGAGGGGCTGACGTAGTTTCAGGGGCTGCATTAGTTTGATGGGCTGCATTAGTTTGAGGGCTGCCTTAGATTGAGGGCTGCATTAGTTTGAGGAGCTGCCTTTTGTTGAGGCGCTCCCTTAGTTTGTAGGGCTGCCTTACTTTAAGGGGCAGCGTCAGTTTGAGAGTCTGCCTTAGTTTGAGGGGCTGCCTTAGTTTGAGGGGCTGCCTTAGATTGAGAGTCTGCCTTAGTTTGAGCGGCTGCCTTAGTTTGACAGGCTGCCTCAGTTTCAGCGGCTGCCTTAGTTTGAGAGGCTGCCTGAGATTGAGGGGCTGCCTTAGTTTGAGCGGCTGCATTAGTTTGAGGGGCTGCCTTTGGTTGAGGCGCTCCCTTAGTTTGTCGGGCTGCCTTACTTGAAGGGGCAGCGTCAGTTTGAGAGTCTGCCTTAGTTTGAAGGGCTGCCTTAGTTTGTGGGGTTGGCTTAGTTTGAGGGGCTGCATTAGTTTGAGGGGCTGCATTGGTTTGAGTGGGTACATTAGTTTGAGGGGCTGCCTTAGATTGAGGGGCTGCATTAGTTTGAGGGGCTGCATTAGTTTGAGGGGCTGCCTTAGTTTGAGGGGCTGCCTTAGGTAGAGTTCTGCATTAGTTTGAGGGGCTGCATTAGTTTAAGGGGCAGCCTTAGTTTGTGAGGCTGCCTAAGTTTGAGGGGCTGCCTTCGTTTGAGAGTCTGCCATAGTTTGAGGGGATGCCTTAATTTGAGCGGCTGCCTTAGTTTGAGGGGCTGCATTCGTTTGAGCGACTGTCTTAGTTTGAGGGGCTGCCTTAGTTTGAGCGGCTGCCTTAGTTTGAGCGGCTGCCTTAGATTGAGAGGCTGCCTGAGTTTGAGGGGCTGCTTTAGACTGAGGGGCTGCATTAGTTTGAGCGGCTGTCTCAGTTTGAGCGGCTGCCTTAGTTTGAGCGGCTGCCTGAGTTTGAGGGGCTGCCTTAGTTTGAGCGGCTGCCTTGGTTTGAGGGGCTGCATTAGTTTGAGGGGCTGCATTAGATTAAGGGGCTGCCTTAGATTGAGGGGCTGCATTAGTTTGAGAGTCTGCCTTAGTTTGAGGGGATGCCTTAGTTTGAGGGGTTGGCTTTGTTTGAGGGGCTGCCTGAGATTGAGTGGGTGCATTAGTTTGACAGTCTGCCTTAATATGAGGGGTGCCTTAGTTTGATGGGTTGGCTTAGTTAGAGGGGCTGCCTTAGTTTGAGGGGCTGCCTTTGGTTGAGGCGCTCCCTTAGTTTGAGGGGCTGCCTTACTTTAAGGGGCTGCATTAGTTTGAGAGTCTGCCTTTGATTGAGTGGCTGCATTAGTTTGAGAGCTTGCCTTTGATTGAGTGGCTGCATTAGTTTGAGGGGCTGCATTAGATTGAGGCTCTGCATTTGTTTGAGGGGCTGCATTACTTAGAGGGGCTGCCTTAGTTTGAGGGGCTGCATTAGTTTGAGGGGTTGCATTAGAATGAGGGGCTGCCTTAGATTGAGGGGCTGCATTAGTTTGAGAGTCTGCCTTAGTTTGGGGGGCAGCCTTAGTTTGAGGGGTTGGCTGAGTTTGAGGGGCTGCCTTTGATTGAGTGGCTGCATTAGTTTGAGAGTCTGCCTTTGATTGAGTGGCTTCATTAGTTTGAGTTGCTGCATTAGATTGAGGGTCTGCATTAGTTTGAGGGCCTGCATTATTTTGAGGGGCTGCCTTAGTATGAGGGGTTGGCTTAGTTTGAGGGGCTGCCTTAGATTGAGTGGCTGCATTAGTTTGAGAGTCTGCCTTAGTTTGAGGGGATTCCTTAGTTTGAGGGGATAGCTTAGTTAGAGGGGCTGCCTTAGTTTGAGGGGCTGCATTAGTTTGAGGGGTTGCATTAGAATGAGGGGCTGCCTTAGATTGAGGGGCTGCATTAGTTTGAGAGTCTGCCTTAGTTTGAGGGGCTGCTTAGTTTGAGGGGTTGGCTGAGTTTGAGGGGCTGCCTTTGATTGAGTGGCTGCATTAGTTTGAGAGTCTGCCTTTGATTGAGTGGCTGCATTAGTTTGAGAGGCTGCATTAGATTGAGGGTCTGCATTCGTTTGTGGGTCTGCATTATATTGAGGGGCTGCCTTAGTTTGAGGGGTTGGCTTAGTTTGAGGGGCTGCGTTAGAATGAGTGGCTGCATTAGTTTGAGAGTCTGCCTTAGTTTGAGGGGATGCCTTCGTTTGAGGGGTTGGCTTAGTTAGAGGGGCTGCCTTACTGTGAGGGGCTGCATTAGTTTGAGGAGTTGCATTAGAATGAGGGGCTGCCTTTTATTGAGGGGCTGCATTACTTTGAGGGAGTGCCTTAGTTTGAGAGGCTGCCTTACTTTGAGGGGCTGCCTTAGTTTGAGCGGCTGCCTTAGTTTGAGAGGCTGCCTGAGTTTGAGGGGCTGCTTTAGACTGAGGGGCTGCATTAGTTTGAGCGGCTGTCTCAGTTTGAGGGGCTGCCTTAGTTTGAGCGGCTGCCTGAGTTTGAGGGGCTGCCTTAGTTTGAGCGGCTGCCTTGGTTTGAGGGGCTGCATTAGTTTGAGGGGCTGCATTAGATTAAGGGGCTGCCTTAGATTGAGGGGCTGCATTAGTTTGAGAGTCTGCCTTAGTTTGAGGGGATGCCTTAGTTTGAGGGGTTGGCTTTGTTTGAGGGGCTGCCTGAGATTGAGTGGGTGCATAAGTATGACAGTCTGCCTTAATATGAGGGGTGCCTTAGTTTGATGGGTTGGCTTAGTTAGAGGGGCTGCCTTAGTTTGAGGGGCTGCCTTTGGTTGAGACGCTCCCTTAGTTTGAGGGGCTGCCTTACTTTAAGGGGCTGCATTAGTTTGAGAGTCTGCCTTTGATTGAGTGGCTGCATTAGTTTGAGAGCTTGCCTTTGATTGAGTGGCTGCATTAGTTTGAGGGGCTGCATTAGATTGAGGGTCTGCATTTGTTTGAGGGTCTGCATTTGTTTGAGGGGCTGCATTATTTTGAGGGGCTGCCTTAGTTTGAGGGGCTGTCTTAGTTTGAAGGGTTGGCTTAGTTTGAGGGGCTGCCTTAGATTGAGTGGCTGCATTAGTTTGAGAGTCTGCCTTAGTTTGAGGGGATTCCTTAGTTTGAGGGGTTGGCTTAGTTAGAGGGGCTGCCTTAGTTTGAGGGGCTGCATTAGTTTGAGGGGTTGCATTAGAATGAGGGGCTGCCTTAGATTGAGGGGCTGCATTAGTTTGAGAGTCTGCCTTAGTTTGAGGGGCAGCCTTAGTTTGAGGGGTTGGCTGAGTTTGAGGGGCTGCCTTTGATTGAGTGGCTGCATTAGTTTGAGAGTCTGCCTTTGATTGAGTGGCTGCA
This sequence comes from Heterodontus francisci, assembly GCF_036365525.1. Classification (NCBI taxonomy): domain Eukaryota; kingdom Metazoa; phylum Chordata; class Chondrichthyes; order Heterodontiformes; family Heterodontidae; genus Heterodontus; species Heterodontus francisci. The sequence continues at coordinate 2,800,516 of NW_027140986.1, read as the reverse complement.
TTAGTTTGAGGGTCTGCATTAGATTGAGGGTCTGCATTAGTTTGAGGGGCTGCATTATTTTGAGGGGCTGCCTTAGTATGAGGGGTTGGCTTAGTTTGAGGGGCTGCCTTAGATTGAGTGGCTGCATTAGTTTGAGAGTCTGCCTTAGTTTGAGGGGATTCCTTAGTTTGAGGGGATAGCTTAGTTAGAGGGGCTGCCTTAGTTTGAGGGGCTGCATTAGTTTGAGGGGTTGCATTAGAATGAGGGGCTGCCTTAGATTGAGGGGCTGCATTAGTTTGAGAGTCTGCCTTAGTTTGAGGGGCTGCTTAGTTTGAGGGGTTGGCTGAGTTTGAGGGGCTGCCTTTGATTGAGTGGCTGCATTAGTTTGAGAGTCTGCCTTTGATTGAGTGGCTGCATTAGTTTGAGAGGCTGCATTAGATTGAGGGTCTGCATTAGTTTGTGGGTCTGCATTATTTTGAGGGGCTGCCTTAGTTTGAGGGGTTGGCTTAGTTTGAGGGGCTGCGTTAGAATGAGTGGCTGCATTAGTTTGAGAGTCTGCCTTAGTTTGAGGGGATGCCTTCGTTTGAGGGGTTGGCTTAGTTAGAGGGGCTGCCTTACTGTGAGGGGCTGCATTAGTTTGAGGAGTTGCATTAGAATGAGGGGCTGCCTTTTATTGAGGGGCTGCATTACTTTGAGGGAGTGCCTTAGTTTGAGAGGCTGCCTTACTTTGAGGGGCTGCCTTAGTTTGAGCGGCTGCCTTAGTTTGAGGGGCTGCCTTAGCTTGAGCGGCTGCCTTAGTTTGAGAGTCTGCATTAGTTTGAGCGGCTGCCTTAGTTTGAGAGTCTGCCTTAGTTTGAGAGTCTGCCTTAGTTTGAGCGGCTGCCTTAGTTTGAGCGGCTGCCTTAGTTTGAGAGTCTGCATTAGATTGAGGGGCTGCCTTAGATTAAGGGGCTGCCTTAGTTTGAGAGTCTGCCTTAGTTTGAGCGGCTGCCTTAGTTTGAGGGTCTGCCTTACTTTTAGAGGCTGCATTAGTTTGAGGGGCTGCCTTAATTTGAGCGGCTGCATTAGTTTGAGCGGCTGCCTTAGTTTGAGGGTCTGCCTTAGTTTGAGAGTCTGCCTTAGTTTGAGCGGCTGCCTTAGTTTGAGGGTCTGCCTTACTTTTAGAGGTTGCCTTAGATTGAGGGGCTGCCTTAATTTGAGCGGCTGCATTGGTTTGAGGGGCTGCCTTTGGTTGAGGCGCTCCCTTAGTTTGAGGGTCTGCCTTACTTTGACAGGCTGCATTATTTTGAGCGGCTGCGTTAGTTTGAGAGGCTGCCTGGGTTTGAGGGGCTGCCTTAGTTTGAGCGGCTGCATTAGTTTGAGAGTCTGCCTTTGATTGAGTGGCTGCATTAGTTTGAGGGGCTGACTTAGTTTGAGGGGCTGACGTAGTTTCAGGGTCTGCATTAGTTTGATGGGCTGCCTTAGATTGAGGGCTGCCTTAGATTGAGGGCTGCCTTAGTTTGAGGGGCTGCCTTAGTTTGAGGGGCTGCATTAGTTTGATGGGATGCTTTATTTTGAGCGGCTGCCTTAGTTGAGGGGCTGCCACAGATTGAGGGGCTGCCTTAGTTTGAGGGTCTGCCTTAGTTTGAGGGTCTGCCTTAGTTTAAGGGGCTGCCTTAGATTGAGCGGCTGACTTAGTTTGAGAGGCTGCCTTAGTTTGAGAGGCTGCCTTAGTTTGAGAGCCTGCCTTAGTTTGAGCGGCTGCCTTGGTTTGACAGGCTGCCTTAGTTTCAGCGGCTGCCTTAGTTTGAGAGGCTGCCTGGGTTTGAGGGGCTGCCTTAGTTTGAGCGGCTGCATTAGTTTGAGGAGCTGCCTTTTGTTGAGGCGCTCCCTTAGTTTGTAGGGCTGCCTTACTTTAAGGGGCAGCGTCAGTTTGAGAGTCTGCCTTAGTTTGAGGGGCTGCCTTAGTTTGAGGGGCTGCCTTTGATTGAGTGGCTGCATTAGTTTGAGGGGCTGCCTTAGTTTGAGAGTCTGCCTTAGTTTGAGCGGCTGCCTTAGTTTGAGGGTCTGCCTTACTTTTAGAGGTTGCCTTAGTTTGAGGGGCTGCCTTAATTTGAGCGGCTGCATTGGTTTGAGGGGCTGCCTTTGGTTGAGGCGCTCCCTTAGTTTGAGGGTCTGCCTTACTTTGACAGGCTGCATTATTTTGAGCGGCTGCGTTAGTTTGAGAGGCTGCCTGGGTTTGAGGGGCTGCCTTAGTTTGAGCGGCTGCATTAGTTTGAGAGTCTGCCTTTGATTGAGTGGCTGCATTAGTTTGAGGGGCTGACTTAGTTTGAGGGGCTGACGTAGTTTCAGGGGCTGCATTAGTTTGATGGGCTGCCTTAGATTGAGGGCTGCCTTAGATTGAGGGCTGCCTTAGTTTGAGGGGCTGCCTTAGTTTGAGGGGCTGCATTAGTTTGATGGGATGCTTTATTTTGAGCGGCTGCCTTAGTTGAGGGGCTGCCTCAGATTGAGGGGCTGCCTTAGTTTGAGGGTCTGCCTTAGATTGAGGGTCTGCCTTAGTTTAAGGGGCTGCCTTAGATTGAGCGGCTGACTTAGTTTGAGAGGCTGCCTTAGTTTGAGAGGCTGCCGTAGTTTGAGAGCCTGCCTTAGTTTGAGCGGCTGCCTTGGTTTGACAGGCTGCCTTAGTTTCAGCGGCTGCCTTAGTTTGAGAGGCTGCCTGGGTTTGAGGGGCTGCCTTAGTTTGAGCGGCTGCATTAGTTTGAGGAGCTGCCTTTTGTTGAGGCGCTCCCTTAGTTTGTAGGGCTGCCTTACTTTAAGGGGCAGCGTCAGTTTGAGAGTCTGCCTTAGTTTGAGGGGCTGCCTTAGTTTGAGAGGCTGCCTTTGATTGAGTGGCTGCATTAGTTTGAGAGTCTGCCTTTGATTGAGTGGCTGCATTAGTTTGAGGGGCTGCCTTAGATTGAGGGGCTGCCTTAGATTGAGGGGCTGCATTAGTTTGAGGGGCTGCATTGGTTTGAGTGGGTACATTAGTTTGAGGGGCTGCCTTTGATTGAGGGGCTGCATTGGTTTGAGTGGGTGCATTAGTTTGAGGGGCTGCCTTAGATTGAGGGGCTGCATTAGTTTGAGGGGCTGCATTAGTTTGAGGGGCTGCCTTAGTTTGAGGGGCTGCCTTAGATTGAGAGTCTGCCTTAGTTTGAGCGGCTGCCTTAGTTTGACAGGCTGCCTCAGTTTCAGCGGCTGCCTCAGTTTGAGAGGCTGCCTGAGATTGAGGGGCTGCCTTAGTTTGAGCGGCTGCATTAGTTTGAGGGGCTGCCTTTGGTTGAGGCGCTCCCTTAGTTTGTCGGGCTGCCTTACTTGAAGGGGCAGCGTCAGTTTGAGAGTCTGCCTTAGTTTGAAGGACTGCCTTAGTTTGTGGGGTTGGCTTAGTTTGAGGGGCTGCCTTTGATTGAGTGGCTGCATTAGTTTGAGAGTCTGCCTTTGATTGAGTGGCTGCATTAGTTTGAGGGGCTGCCTTTGATTGAGGGGCTGCCTTTGATTGAGGGGCTGCTTTAGTTTGAGGGGCTGCATTGGTTTGAGTGGGTACATTAGTTTGAGGGGCTGCCTTAGATTGAGGGGCTGCATTAGTTTGAGAGCCTGCCTTAGTTTGAGCGGCTGCCTTAGTTTGAGGGGTTGCCTTAGTTTGAGAGTCCTCCTTAGTTTGAGCGGCTGCCTTGGTTTGACAGGCTGCCTTAGTTTCAGCGGCTGCCTTAGTTTGAGAGGCTGCCTGAGTTTGAGGGGCTGCCTTAGTTTGAGCGCCTGCATTAGTTTGAGGAGCTGCCTTTGGTTGAGGCGCTCCCTTAGTTTGTCGGGCTGCCTAACTTGAAGGGGCAGCGTCAGTTTGAGAGTCTGCCTTAGTTTGAAGGGCTGCCTTAGTTTGTGGGGTTGACTTAGTTTGAGGGGCTGCCTTTGATTGAGTGGCTGCATTAGTTTGAGAGTCTGCCTTTGATTGAGTGGCTGCATTAGTTTGAGGGGCTGCCTTAGATTGAGGGGCTGCCTTAGATTGAGGGGCTGCATTAGTTTGAGGGGCTGCATTGGTTTGAGTGGGTACATTAGTTTGAGGGGCTGCCTTTGATTGAGGGGCTGCATTAGTTTGAGGGGCTGCATTGGTTTGAGTGGGTACATTAGTTTGAGGGGCTGCCTTAGATTGAGAGTCTGCCTTAGTTTGAGCGGCTGCCTTAGTTTGACAGGCTGCCTCAGTTTCAGCGGCTGCCTTAGTCTGAGAGGCTGCCTGAGATTGAGGGGCTGCCTTAGTTTGAGCGGCTGCATTAGTTTGAGGAGCTGCCTTTTGTTGAGGCGCTCCCTTAGTTTGTAGGGCTGCCTTACTTTAAGGGGCAGCGTCAGTTTGAGAGTCTGCCTTAGTTTGAGGGGCTGCCTTAGTTTGAGGGGCTGCCTTTGATTGAGTGGCTGCATTAGTTTGAGAGTCTGTCTTTGATTGAGTGGCTGCATTAGTTTGAGGGGCTGCCTTAGATTGAGGCGCTGCCTTAGATTGAGGGGCTGCATTAGTTTGAGGGGCTGCATTGGTTTGAGTGGGTACATTAGTTTGAGGGGTTGCCTTTGATTGAGGGGCTGCATTAGTTTGAGGGGCTGCATTGGTTTGAGTGGGTACATTAGTTTGAGGGGCTGCCTTAGATTGAGGGGCTACATTAGTTTGAGGGGCTGCATTAGTTTGAGGGGCTGCCTTAGTTTGAGGGGCTGCCTTAGATTGAGAGTCTGCCTTAGTTTGAGCGGCTGCCTTAGTTTGACAGGCTGCCTCAGTTTCAGCGGCTGCCTTAGTTTGAGAGGCTGCCTGAGATTGAGGGGCTGCCTTAGTTTGAGCGGCTGCATTAGTTTGAGGAGCTGCCTTTTGTTGAGGCGCTCCCTTAGTTTGTAGGGCTGCCTTACTTTAAGGGGCAGCGTCAGTTTGAGAGTCTGCCTTAGTTTGAGGGGCTGCCTTAGTTTGAGGGGCTGCCTTTGATTGAGTGGCTGCATTAGTTTGAGAGTCTGTCTTTGATTGAGTGGCTGCATTAGTTTGAGGGGCTGCCTTAGATTGAGGGGCTGCCTTAGATTGAGGGGCTGCATTAGTTTGAGGGGCTGCATTGGTTTGAGTGGGTACATTAGATTGAGGGGCTGCCTTTGATTGAGGGGCTGCATTGGTTTGAGTGGGTGCATTAGTTTGAGGGGCTGCCTTAGATTGAGGGGCTGCATTAGTTTGAGGGGCTGCATTAGTTTGATGGGCTGCCTTAGTTTGAGGGGCTGCCTTAGATTGAGAGTCTGCCTTAGTTTGAGCGGCTGCCTTAGTTTGACAGGCTGCCTCAGTTTCAGCGGCTGCCTCAGTTTGAGAGGCTGCCTGAGATTGAGGGGCTGCCTTAGTTTGAGCGGCTGCATTAGTTTGAGGGGCTGCCTTTGGTTGAGGCGCTCCCTTAGTTTGTCGGGCTGCCTTACTTGAAGGGGCAGCGTCAGTTTGAGAGTCTGCCTTAGTTTGAAGGGCTGCCTTAGTTTGTGGGGTTGGCTTAGTTTGAGGGGCTGCCTTTGATTGAGTGGCTGCATTAGTTTGAGAGTCTGCCTTTGATTGAGTGGCTGCATTAGTTTGAGGGGCTGCCTTTGATTGAGGGGCTGCCTTTGATTGAGGGGCTGCATTAGTTTGAGGGGCTACATTGGTTTGAGTGGGTACATTAGTTTGAGGGGCTGCCTTAGATTGAGGGGCTGCATTAGTTTGAGAGCCTGCCTTAGTTTGAGCGGCTGCCTTAGTTTGAGGGGTTGCCTTAGTTTGAGAGTCTTCCTTAGTTTGAGCGGCTGCCTTGGTTTGACAGGCTGCCTTAGTTTCAGCGGCTGCCTTAGTTTGAGAGGCTGCCTGAGTTTGAGGGGCTGCCTTAGTTTGAGCGCCTGCATTAGTTTGAGGAGCTGCCTTTGGTTGAGGCGCTCCCTTAGTTTGTCGGGCTGCCTTACTTGAAGGGGCAGCGTCAGTTTGAGAGTCTGCCTTAGTTTGAAGGGCTGCCTTAGTTTGTGGGGTTGGCTTAGTTTGAGGGGCTGCCTTTGATTGAGTGGCTGCATTAGTTTGAGAGTCTGCCTTTGATTGAGTGGCTGCATTAGTTTGAGGGGCTGCCTTAGATTGAGGGGCTGCCTTAGATTGAGGGGCTGCATTAGTTTGAGGGGCTGCATTGGTTTGAGTGGGTACATTAGTTTGAGGGGCTGCCTTTGATTGAGGGGCTGCATTAGTTTGAGGGGCTGCATTGGTTTGAGTGGGTACATTAGTTTGAGGGGCTGCCTTAGATTGAGGGGCTACATTAGTTGGAGGGGCTGCATTAGTTTGAGGGGCTGCCTTAGTTTGAGGGGCTGCCTTAGATTGAGAGTATGCCTTAGTTTGAGCGGCTGCCTTAGTTTGACAGGCTGCCTCAGTTTCAGCGGCTGCCTTTGTCTGAGAGGCTGCCTGAGATTGAGGGGCTGCCTTAGTTTGAGCGGCTGCATTAGTTTGAGGAGCTGCCTTTGGTTGAGGCGCTCCCTTAGTTTGTAGGGCTGCCTTACTTTAAGGGGCATCGTCAGTTTGAGAGTCTGCCTTAGTTTGAGGGGCTGCCTTAGTTTGAGGGGCTGCCTTTGATTGAGTGGCTGCATTAGTTTGAGAGTCTGTCTTTGATTGAGTGGCTGCATTAGTTTGAGGGGCTGCCTTAGATTGAGGGGCTGCCTTAGATTGAGGGGCTGCATTAGTTTGAGGGGCTGCATTGGTTTGAGTGGGTACATTAGTTTGAGGGGCTGCCTTTGATTGAGGGGCTGGATTAGTTTGAGGGGCTGCATTGGTTTGAGTGGGTACATTAGTTTGAGGGGCTGCCTTAGATTGAGGGGCTACATTAGTTTGAGGGGCTGCATTAGTTTGAGGGGCTGCCTTAGTTTGAGGGGCTGCCTTAGATTGATAGTCTGCCTTAGTTTGAGCGGCTGCCTTAGTTTGACAGGCTGCCTCAGTTTCAGCGGCTGCCTTAGTTTGAGAGGCTGCCTGAGATTGAGGGGCTGCCTTAGTTTGAGCGGCTACATTAGTTTGAGGGGCTGCCTTTGGTTGAGGCGCTCCCTTAGTTTGTCGGGCTGCCTTACTTGAAGGGGCAGCGTCAGTTTGAGAGTCTGCCTTAGTTTGAAGGGCTGCCTTAGTTTGTGGGGTTGGCTTAGTTTGAGGGGCTGCCTTTGATTGAGTGGCTGCATTAGTTTGAGAGTCTGCCTTTGATTGAGTGGCTGCATTAGTTTGAGGGGCTGCCTTTGATTGAGGGGCTGCCTTTGATTGAGGGGCTGCATTAGTTTGAGGGGCTGCATTGGTTTGAGTGGGTACATTAGTTTGAGGGGCTGCCTTAGATTGAGGGGCTGCATTAGTTTGAGGGGCTGCATTAGTTTGAGGGGCTGCCTTAGTTTGAGGGGATTCCTTAGTTTGAGGGGATAGCTTAGTTACAGGGGCTGCCTTAGTTTGAGGGGCTGCATTAGTTTGAGGGGTTGCATTAGAATGAGGGGCTGCCTTAGATTGAGGGGCTGCATTAGTTTGAGAGTCTGCCTTAGTTTGAGGGGCTGCTTAGTTTGAGGGGTTGGCTGAGTTTGAGGGGCTGCCTTTGATTGAGTGGCTGCATTAGTTTGAGAGTCTGCCTTTGATTGAGTGGCTGCATTAGTTTGAGGGGCTGCATTAGATTGAGGGTCTGCATTAGTTTGTGGGGCTGCATTATTTTGAGGGGCTGCCTTAGTTTGAGGGGTTGGCTTAGTTTGAGGGGCTGCGTTAGATTGAGTGGCTGCATTAGTTTGAGAGTCTGCCTTAGTTTGAGGGGATGCCTTCGTTTGAGGGGTTGGCTTAGTTAGAGGGGCTGCCTTACTGTGAGGGGCTGCATTAGTTTGAGGAGTTGCATTAGAATGAGGGGCTGCCTTTTATTGAGGGGCTGCATTACTTTGAGGGAGTGCCTTAGTTTGAGAGGCTGCCTTACTTTGAGGGGCTGCCTTAGTTTGAGCGGCTGCCTTAGTTTGAGGGGCTGCCTTAGCTTGAGTGGCTGCCTTAGTTTGAGAGTCTGCCTTAGTTTGAGCGGCTGCCTTAGTTTGAGCGGCTGCCTTAGTTTGAGAGTCTGCATTAGATTGAGGGGCTGCCTTAGATTAAGGGGCTGCCTTAGTTTGAGAGTCTGCCTTAGTTTGAGAGTCTGCCTTAGTTTGAGCGGCTGCCTTAGTTTGAGGGTCTGCCTTACTTTTAGAGGCTGCATTAGTTTGAGGGGCTGCCTTAATTTGAGCGGCTGCATTAGTTTGAGGGGCTGCTTTTAGTTGAGGCGCTCCCTTAGTTTGAGGGTCTGCCTTAGTTTGAGAGTCTGCCTTAGTTTGAGCGGCTGCCTTAGTTTGAGGGTCTGCCTTACTTTTAGAGGTTGCCTTAGTTTGAGGGGCTGCCTTAATTTGAGCGGCTGCATTGGTTTGAGGGGCTGCCTTTGGTTGAGGCGCTCCCTTAGTTTGAGGGTCTGCCTTACTTTGACAGGCTGCATTATTTTGAGCAGCTGCGTTAGTTTGAGAGGCTGCCTGGCTTTGAGGGGCTGCCTTAGTTTGAGCGGCTGCATTAGTTTGAGAGTCTGCCTTTGATTGAGTGGCTGCATTAGTTTGAGGGGCTGACTTAGTTTGAGGGGCTGACGTAGTTTCAGGGGCTGCATTTGTTTGATGGGCTGCCTCAGATTGAGGGCTGCCTTAGATTGAGGGCTGCCTTAGTTTGAGGGGCTGCCTTAGTTTGAGGGGCTGCATTAGTTTGATGGGATGCTTTATTTTGAGCGGCTGCCTTAGTTGAGGGGCTGCCTCAGATTGAGGGGCTGCCTTAGTTTGAGGGTCTGCCTTAGTTTGAGGGTCTGCCTTAGTTTAAGGGGCTGCCTTAGATTGAGCGGCTGACTTAGTTTGAGAGGCTGCCTTAGTTTGAGAGCCTGCCTTAGTTTGAGCGGCTGCCTTAGTTTGAGGGGTTGCCTTAGTTTGAGAGTCTTCCTTAGTTTGAGCGGCTGCCTTGGTTTGACAGGCTGCCTTAGTTTCAGCGGCTGCCTTATTTTGAGAGGCTGCCTGAGTTTGAGGGGTTGCCTTAGTTTGAGCGGCTGCATTAGTTTGAGGAGCTGCCTTTTGTTGAGGCGCTCCCTTAGTTTGTAGGGCTGCCTTACTTTAAGGGGCAGCGTCAGTTTGAGAGTCTGCCTTAGTTTGAGGGGCTGCCTTAGTTTGAGGGGCTGCCTTTGATTGAGTGGCTGCATTAGTTTGAGAGTCTGTCTTTGATTGAGTGGCTGCATTAGTTTGAGGGGCTGCCTTAGATTGAGGGGCTGCATTAGTTTGAGGGGCTGCATTGGTTTGAGTGGGTGCATTAGTTTGAGGGGCTGCCTTAGATTGAGGGGCTACATTAGTTTGAGGGGCTGCATTAGTTTGAGGGGCTGCCTTAGTTTGAGGGGCTGCCTTAGATTGAGAGTCTGCCTTAGTTTGAGCGGCTGCCTTAGTTTGACAGGCTGCCTCAGTTTCAGCGGTTGCCTCAGTTTGAGAGGCTGCCTGAGATTGAGGGGCTGCCTTAGTTTGAGCGGCTGCATTAGTTTGAGGGGCTGCCTTTGGTTGAGGCGCTCCCTTAGTTTGTCGGGCTGCCTTACTTGATGTGGCAGCGTCAGTTTGAGAGTCTGCCTTAGTTTGAAGGGCTGCCTTAGTTTGTGGGGTTGGCTTAGTTTGAGGGGCTGCCTTTGATTGAGTGGCTGCATTAGTTTGAGAGTCTGCCTTTGATTGAGTGGCTGCATTAGTTTGAGGGGCTGCCTTAGATTGAGGGCTGCCTTAGATTGAGGGCTGCCTTAGTTTGAGGGGCTGCCTTAGTTTGAGGGGCTGCATTAGTTTGATGGGATGCTTTATTTTGAGCGGCTGCCTTAGTTGAGGGGCTGCCTCAGATTGAGGGGCTGCCTCAGATTGAGGGGCTGCCTTAGTTTGAGGGTCTGCCTTAGTTTGAGGGGCTGCCTTAGTTTAAGGGGCTGCCTTAGATTGAGCGGCTGACTTAGTTTGAGGGTCTGCCTTAGTTTGAGGGGCTGCCTTAGTTTAAGGGGCTGCCTTAGATTGAGCGGCTGACTTAGTTTGAGAGGCTGCCTTAGTTTGAGAGCCTGCCTTAGTTTGAGCGGCTGCCTTAGTTTGAGGGGCTGCCTTTGATTGAGTGGCTGCATTAGTTTGAGAGTCTGTCTTTGATTGAGTGGCTGCATTAGTTTGAGGGGCTGCCTTAGATTGAGGGGCTGCATTAGTTTGAGGGGCTGCATTGGTTTGAGTGGGTACATTAGTTTGAGGGGCTGCCTTTGATTGAGGGGCTGCATTAGTTTGAGGGGCTGCATTGGTTTGAGTGGGTGCATTAGTTTGAGGGGCTGCCTTAGATTGAGGGTCTACATTAGTTTGTGGGGCTGCATTAGTTTGAGGGGCTGCCTTAGTTTGATGGGCTGCCTTAGATTGAGAGTCTGCCTTAGTTTGAGCGGCTGCCTTAGTTTGACAGGCTGCCTCAGTTTCAGCGGCTGCCTCAGTTTGAGAGGCTGCCTGAGATTGAGGGGCTGCCTTAGTTTGAGCGGCTGCATTAGTTTGAGGGGCTGCCTTTGGTTGAGGCGCTCCCTTAGTTTGTCGGGCTGCCTTACTTGAAGGGGCAGCGTCAGTTTGAGAGTCTGCCTTAGTTTGAAGGGCTGCCTTAGTTTGTGGGGTTGGCTTAGTTTGAGGGGCTGCCTTTGATTGAGTGGCTGCATTAGTTTGAGAGTCTGCCGTTGATTGAGTGGCTGCATTAGTTTGAGGGGCTGCCTTTGATTGAGGGGCTGCCTTTGATTGAGGGGCTGCATTAGTTTGAGGGGCTGCATTGGTTTGAGTGGGTACATTAGTTTGAGGGGCTGCCTTAGATTGAGGGGCTGCATTAGTTTGAGGGGCTGCATTAGTTTGAGGGGCTGCCTTAGTTTGAGGGGCTGCCTTTGGTAGAGTTCTGCATTAGTTTGAGGGGCTGCATTAGTTTAAGGGGCAGCCTTAGTTTGTGAGGCTGCCTAAGTTTGAGGGGCTGCCTTCGTTTGAGAGTCTGCCATAGTTTGAGGGGCTGCCTTAATTTGAGCGGCTGCCTTAGTTTGAGGGGCCGCATTAGTTTGAGCGACTGTCTTAGTTTGAGGGGCTGCCTTAGTTTGAGCGGCTGCCTTAGTTTGAGCGGTTGCCTTAGATTGAGAGGCTGCCTGAGTTTGAGGGGCTGCTTTAGACTGAGGGGCTGCATTAGTTTGAGCGGCTGTCTCAGTTTGAGGGGCTGCCTTAGTTTGAGCGGCTGCCTGAGTTTGAGGGGCTGCCTTAGTTTGAGCGGCTGCCTTGGTTTGAGGGGCTGCATTAGTTTGAGGGGCTGCATTAAATTAAGGGGCTGCCTTAGATTGAGGGGCTGCATTAGTTTGAGATACTGCCTTAGTTTGAGGGGATGCCTTAGTTTGAGGGGTTGGCTTTGTTTGAGGGGCTGCCTGAGATTGAGTGGGTGCATTAGTTTGACAGTCTGCCTTAATATGAGGGGTGCCTTAGTTTGATGGGTTGGCTTAGTTAGAGGGGCTGCCTTAGTTTGAGGGGCTGCCTTTGGTTGAGGCGCTCCCTTAGTTTGAGGGGCTGCCTTACTTTAAGGGGCTGCATTAGTTTGAGAGTCTGCCTTTGATTGAGTGGCTGCATTAGTTTGAGAGATGCCTTTTATTGAGTGGCTGCATTAGTTTGAGGGGCTGCATTAGATTGAGGGTCTGCATTTGTTTGAGGGGCTGCATTATTTTGAGGGGCTGCATTATTTTGAGGGGCTGCCTTAGTTTGAGGGGCTGCCTTAGTTTGAGGGGCTGTCTTAGTTTGAGGGGTTGGCTTAGTTTGAGGGGCTGCCTTAGATTGATTGGCTGCATTAGTTTGAGAGTCTGCCTTAGTTTGAGGGGATTCCTTAGTTTGAGAGGTTGGCTTAGTTAGAGGGGCTGCCTTAGTTTGAGGGGCTGCATTAGTTTGAGGGGTTGCATTAGAATGAGGGGCTGCCTTAGATTGAGGGGCTGCATTAGTTTGAGAGTCTGCCTTAGTTTGAATGGCTGCCTTAGTTTGAGGGGTTGGCTGAGTTTGAGGGGCTGCCTTTGATTGAGTGGCTGCATTAGTTTGAGAGTCTGCCTTTGATTGAGTGGCTGCATTAGTTTGAGGGGCTGCATTAGATTGAGGGTCTGCATTAGTTTGAGGGGCTGCATTATTTTGAGGGGCTGCCTTAGTTTGAGGGGTTGGCTTAGTTTGAGGGGCTGCCTTAGATTGAGTGGCTGCATTAGTTTGAGTGTCTGCCTTAGTTTGAGTGTCTGCCTTAGTTTGAGGGGATTCCTTAGTTTGAGGGGATAACTTAGTTAGAGGGGCTGCCTTAGTTTGAGGGGCTGCATCAGTTTGAGGGGTTGCATTAGAATGAGGGGCTGCCTTAGATTGAGGGGCTGCATTAGTTTGAGAGTCTGCCTTAGTTTGAGGGGCTGCCTTAGTTTTGAGGGGTTGGCTGAGTTTGAGGGGCTGCCTTTGATTGAGTGGCTGCATTAGTTTGAGAGTCTGCCTTTGATTGATTGGCTGCATTAGTTTGAGGGGCTGCATTAGATTGAGGGTCTGCATTAGTTTGTGGGGCTGCATTATTTTGAGGGGCTGCCTTAGTTTGAGGGGTTGGCTTAGTTTGAGGGGCTGCGTTAGATTGAGTGGCTGCATTAGTTTGAGAGTCTGCCTTAGTTTGAGGGGATGCCTTCGTTTGAGGGGTTGGCTTAGTTAGAGGGGCTGCCTTACTGTGAGGGGCTGCATTAGTTTGAGGAGTTGCATTAGAATGAGGGGCTGCCTTTTATTGAGGGGCTGCATTACTTTGAGGGAGTGCCTTAGTTTGAGAGGCTGCCTTACTTTGAGGGGCTGCCTTAGTTTGAGCGGCTGCCTTAGTTTGAGGGGCTGCCTTAGCTTGAGCGGCTGCCTTAGTTTGAGAGTCTGCATTAGTTTGAGCGGCTGCCTTAGTTTGAGAGTGCCTTAGTTTGAGCGGCTGCCTTAGTTTGAGCGGCTGCCTTAGTTTGAGAGTCTGCATTAGATTGAGGGGCTGCCTTAGATTAAGGGGCTGCCTTAGTTTGAGAGTCTGCCTTGGTTTGAGCGGCTGCCTTAGTTTGAGGGTCTGCCTTACTTTTAGAGGCTGCATTAGTTTGAGGGGCTGCCTTAATTTGAGCGGCTGCATTAGTTTGAGGGGCTGCTTTTAGTTGAGGCGCTCCCTTAGTTTGAGGGTCTGCCTTAGTTTGAGAGTCTGCCTTAGTTTGAGCGGCTGCCTTAGTTTGAGGGTCTGCCTTACATTTAGAGGTTGCCTTAGTTTGAGGGGCTGCCTTAATTTGAGCGGCTGCATTGGTTTGAGGGGCTGCCTTTGGTTGAGGCGCTCCCTTAGTTTGAGGGTCTGCCTTACTTTGACAGGCTGCATTATTTTGAGCGGCTGATTTAGTTTGAGAGGCAGCCGGGGTTTGAGGGGCTGCCTTAGTTTGAGCGGCTGCATTAGTTTGAGAGTCTGCCTTTGATTGAGTGGCTGCATTAGTTTGTGGGGCTGCATTATTTTGAGGGGCTGCCTTAGTTTGAGGGGTTGGCTTAGTTTGAGGGGCTGCGTTAGATTGAGTGGCTGCATTAGTTTGAGAGTCTGCCTTAGTTTGAGGGGATGCCTTCGTTTGAGGGGTTGGCTTAGTTAGAGGGGCTGCCTTACTGTGAGGGGCTGCATTAGTTTGAGGAGTTGCATTAGAATGAGGGGCTGCCTTTTATTGAGGGGCTGCATTACTTTGAGGGAGTGCCTTAGTTTGAGAGGCTGCCTTACTTTGAGGGGCTGCCTTAGTTTGAGCGGCTGCCTTAGTTTGAGGGGCTGCCTTAGCTTGAGTGGCTGCCTTAGTTTGAGAGTCTGCATTAGTTTGAGCGGCTGCCTTAGTTTGAGAGTGCCTTAGTTTGAGCGGCTGCCTTAGTTTGAGCGGCTGCCTTAGTTTGAGAGTCTGCATTAGATTGAGGGGCTGCCTTAGATTAAGGGGCTGCCTTAGTTTGAGAGTCTGCCTTGGTTTGAGCGGCTGCCTTAGTTTGAGGGTCTGCCTTACTTTTAGAGGCTGCATTAGTTTGAGGGGCTGCCTTAATTTGAGCGGCTGCATTAGTTTGAGGGGCTGCTTTTAGTTGAGGCGCTCCCTTAGTTTGAGGGTCTGCCTTAGTTTGAGAGTCTGCCTTAGTTTGAGCGGCTGCCTTAGTTTGAGGGTCTGCCTTACATTTAGAGGTTGCCTTAGTTTGAGGGGCTGCCTTAATTTGAGCGGCTGCATTGGTTTGAGGGGCTGCCTTTGGTTGAGGCGCTCCCTTAGTTTGAGGGTCTGCCTTACTTTGACAGGCTGCATTATTTTGAGCGGCTGATTTAGTTTGAGAGGCAGCCGGGGTTTGAGGGGCTGCCTTAGTTTGAGCGGCTGCATTAGTTTGAGAGTCTGCCTTTGATTGAGTGGCTGCATTAGTTTGAGGGGCTGACTTAGTTTGAGGGGCTGACGTAGTTTCAGGGGCTGCATTTGTTTGATGGGCTGCCTTAGATTGAGGGCTGCCTTAGATTGAGGGCTGCCTTAGTTTGAGGGGCTGCCTTAGTTTGAGTGGCTGCATTAGTTTGATGGGATGCTTTATTTTGAGCGGCTGCCTTAGTTGAGGGGCTGCCTCAGATTAAGGGGCTGCCTTAGATTGAGGGTCTGCCTTAGTTTGAGGGTCTGCCTTAGTTTAAGGGGCTGCCTTAGATTGAGCGGCTGACTTAGTTTGAGAGGCTGCCTTAGTTTGAGAGCCTGCCTTAGTTTGAGCGGCTGCCTTAGTTTGAGGGGTTGCCTTAGTTTGAGAGTCTTCCTAAGTTTGAGCGGCTGCCTTGGTTTGACAGGCTGCCTTAGTTTCAGCGGCTGCCTTAGTTTGAAAGGCTGCCTGAGTTTGAGGGGCTGCCTTAGTTTGAGCGGCTGCATTAGTTTGAGGAGCTGCCTTTTGTTGAGGCGCTCCCATAGTTTGTAGGGCTGCCTTACTTTAAGGGGCAGCGTCAGTTTGAGAGTCTGCCTTAGTTTGAGGGGCTGCCTTAGTCTGAGGGGCTGCCTTTGATTGAGTGGCTGCATTAGTTTGAGAGTCTGTCTTTGATTGAGTGGCTGCATTAGTTTGAGGGGCTGCCTTAGATTGAGGGGCTGCCTTAGATTGAGGGGCTGCATTAGTTTGAGGGGCTGCATTGGTTTGAGTGGGTACATTAGTTTGAGGGGCTGCCTTTGATTGAGGGGCTGCATTAGTTTGAGGGGCTGCATTGGTTTGAGTGGGTACATTAGTTTGAGGGGCTGCCTTAGATTGAGGGGCTACATTAGTTTGACGGGCTGCATTAGTTTGAGGGGCTGCCTTAGTTTGAGGGGCTGCCTTAGGTAGAGTTCTGCATTAGTTTGAGGGGCTGCATCAGTTTAAGGGGCAGTCTCAGTTTGAGAGGCTGCCTAAGTTTGAGGGGCTGCTTTCGTTTGAGAGTCTGCCATAGTTTGAGGGGCTGCCTTAATTTGAGCGGCTGCCTTAGTTTGAGGGGCTGCATTAGTTTGAGCGACTGTCTTAGTTTGAGGGGCTGCCTTAGTTTGAGCGGCTGCCTTAGATTGAGAGCTGCCTGAGTTTGAGGGGTTGCATTAGAATGAGGGGTTGCATTAGAATGAGGGGCTGCCTTAGTTTGAGGGAGTGCCTTAGTTTGAGAGGCTGCCTTAGTTTGAGGGTCTGCCTTAGTTTGAGCGGCTGCCTTAATTTGTGAGGCTGTCTTAGTTTGAGCGGCTGCCTTAGTTTGAGCGGCTGCCTTAGTTTGAGAGTCTGCATTAGTTTGAGCGGCTGCCTTAGTTTGAGGGGCTGCCTTAGTTTGAGAGTCTGCCTCAGTTTGAGCGGCTGCCTTAGTTTGAGAGTCTGCCTTACTTTTAGAGGCTGCCTTAGTTTGAGGGGCTGCCTTAATGTGAGCGGCTGCATTAGTTTGTGGGGCTGCTTTTAGTTGAGGCGCTCCCTTAGTTTGAGGGTCTGCCTTAGTTTGAGAGTCTGCCTTAGTTCGAGCGGCTGCCTTAGTTTGAGGGTCTGCCTTACTTTTAGAGGCTGCCTTAGTTTGAGGGGCTGCCTTAATTTGAGCGGCTGCATTAGTTTGAGGGGCTGCCTTTGGTTGAAGCGCTCCCTTAGTTTGAGGTTCTGCCTTACTTTGAGAGGCTGCCTTAGTTTGAGCGGCTGCGTTAGTTTAAGAGGCTGCCTGGGTTTGAGGGGCTGCCTTCGTTTGAGCGGCTGCATTAGTTTGAGAGTCTGCCTTTGATTGAGTGGCTGCATTAGTTTGAGGGGCTGACTTAGTTTGAGCGGCGGCCTTAGTTGAGGGGCTGCATTTGTTTGATGGGCTGCCTTAGATTGAGGGCTGCATTAGTTTGAGGGGCTGCTTTAGTTTGAGGGTCTGCCTTAGTTTGAGGGGCTGCATTAGTTTGATGGGATGCTTTATTTTGAGCGGCTGCCTTAGTTTGTGGGGCTGCCTTAGTTTGAGGGGCTGCCTTAGATTGAGCGGCTGACTTAGTTTGAGAGGCTGCCTTAGTTTGAGAGTCTGCCTTAGTTTGAGCGGCTGCCTTAGTTTGAGGGGCTGCCTTAGTTTGAGGGGTTGGCTTAGTTTGAGGGGCTGCCTTAGATTGAGTGGCTGCATTAGTTTGAGAGTCTGCCTTAGTTTGAGGGGATGCCTTCGTTTGAGGGGTTGGCTTAGTTAGAGGGGCTGCCTTACTGTGAGGGGCTGCATTAGTTTGAGGGGTTGCATTAGAATGAGGGGCTGCCTTTTATTGAGGGGCTACATTACTTTGAGGGAGTGCCTTAGTTTGAGAGGCTGCCTTACTTTGAGGGGCTGCCTTAGTTTGAGCGGCTGCCTTAGTTTGAGCGGCTGCCTTAGTTTGAGAGTCTGCATCAGTTTGTGCGGCTGCCTTAGTTTGAGGGGCTGCCTTAGCTTGAACGGCTCCCTTAGTTTGAGAGTCTGCATTAGTTTGAGCGGCTGCCTTAGATTGAGGGGCTGCCTTAGTTTGAGAGTCTGCCTTAGTTTGAGCGGCTGCCTTAGTTTGAGGGTCTGCCTTACTTTTAGAGGCTGCATTAGTTTGAGGGGCTGCCTTAATTTGAGCGGCTGCATTAGTTTGAGTGGCTGCTTTTAGTTGAGGCGCTCCCTTAGTTTGAGGGTCTGCCTTAGTTTGAGAGTCTGCCTTAGTTTGAGCGGCTGCCTTAGTTTGAGGGTCTGCCTTACTTTTAGAGGTTGCCTTAGTTTGAGTGGCTGCCTTAATTTGAGCGGCTGCATTGGTTTGAGGGGCTGCCTTTGGTTGAGGCGCTCCCTTAGTTTGAGGGTCTGCCTTACTTTGACAGGCTGCATTATTTTGACCGGCTGCGTTAGTTTGAGAGGCTGCCTGGGTTTGAGGGGCTGCCTTAGTTTGAGCGGCTGCATTAGTTTGAGAGTCTGCCTTTGATTGAGGGGCTGCATTAGTTTGAGAGGCTGCATTAGTTTGAGGGGCTGACTTAGTTTGAGGGGCTGACGTAGTTTCAGGGGCTGCATTTGTTTGATGAGCTGCCTTAGATTGAGGGCTGCCTTAGTTTGAGGGGCTGCCTTAGTTTGAGGGGCTGCATTAGTTTGATGGGATGCTTTATTTTGAGCGGCTGCCTGAGTTGAGGGGCTGCCTTAGTTTGAGGGTCTGCCTTAGTTTAAGGGGCTGCCTTAGATTGAGCGGCTGACTTAGTTTGAGAGGCTGCCTTAGTTTGAGAGCCTGCCTGAGTTTGAGCGGCTGCCTTAGTTTGAGGGGTTGCCTTAGTTTGAGAGTCTTCCTTAGTTTGAGCGGCTGCCTTGTTTTGACAGGCTGCCTTAGTTTCAGCGGCTGCCTTGGTTTGAGAGGCTGCCTGAGTTTGAGGGGCTGCCTTAGTTTGAGCGGCTGCATTAGTTTCAGGGGCTGCCTTTTGTTGAGGCGCTCCCTTAGTTTGTAGGGCTGCCTTACTTTAAGGGGCAGCGTCAGTTTGATTGTCTGCCTTAGTTTGAGGGGCTGCCTTAGTTTGAGGGGCTGCCTTTGATTGAGTGGCTGCATTAGTTTGAGAGTCTGCCTTTGATTGAGTGGCTGCATTAGTTTTAGGGGCTGCCTTAGATTGAGGGTCTGCATTAGTTTGAGGGGCTGCATTGGTTTGAGGGGCTGCATTAGTTTGAGGGGCTGCCTTAGTTTGAGGGGCTGCCTCAGGTAGAGTTCTGCATTAGTTTGAGGGGCTGCATTAGTTTAAGGGGCAGCCTTAGTTTGAGAGGCTGCCTAAGTTTGAGTGGCTGCCTTCGTTTGAGAGTCTGCCATAGTTTGAGGGGCTGCCTTAATTTGAGCGGCTGCCTTAGTTTGAGGGGCTGCATTAGTTTGAGCGACTGTCTTAGTTTGAGGGGCTGCCTTAGTTTGAGCGGCTGCCTTAGATTGAGAGGCTGCCTGAGTTTGAGGGGCTGCTTTAGACTGAGGGGCTGCATTAGTTTGAGCGGCTGTCTCAGTTTGAGGGTGTGCCTTAGTTTGAGCGGCTGCCTGAGTTTGAGGAGCTGCCTTAGTTTGAGCGGCTGCCTTAGTTTGAGGGGCTGCCTTAATTTGAGCGGCTGCCTTGGTTTGAGGGTCTGCATTAGTTTGAGGGGCTGTCTTAGATTGAGGGGCTGCATTAGTTTGAGAGTCTACCTTAGTTTGAGGGGATGCCTTAGTTTGAGGGGTTGGCTTTGTTTGAGGGGCTGCCTGAGATTGAGTGGCTGCATTAGTTTGAGAGTCTGCCTTAATATGAGGGGATGCTTTAGTTTGATGGGTTGGCTTAGTTAGAGGGGCTGCCTTAGTTTGAGGGGCTGCCTTTGGTTGAGGCGCTCCCTTAGTTTGAGAGGCTGCCTTACTTTAAGGGGCTGCATTAGTTTGAGAGTCTGCCATAGTTTGAGGGGCTGCCTTAGTTTGAGTGGTTGGCTGAGTTTGAGGGGCTGCCTTTGATTGAGTGGCTGCATTAGTTTGAGAGCTTGCCTTTGATTGTGTGGCTGCATTAGTTTGAGGGGCTGCATTAGATTGAGGATCTGCATTTGTTTGAGGGGCTGCATTATTTTGAGTGGCTGCCTTAGTTTGAGGGGCTGTCTTAGTTTGAGGGGTTGGCTTCGTTTGAGGGGCTGCCTTAGATTGAGTGGCTGCATTAGTTTGAGAGTCTGCCTTAGTTTGAGGGGATTCCTTAGTTTGAGGGGTTGGCTTAGTTTGAGGGGCTGCCTTAGTTTGAGGGGCTGCATTAGTTTGAGGGGTTGCATTAGAATGAGGGGCTGCCTTCGATTGAGGGGCTGCATTAGTTTGAGAGTCTGCCTTAGTTTGAGGGGCTGCCTTAGTTTGAGGGGTTGGCTGAGTTTGAGGGGCTGCCTTTGATTGAGGGGCTGCATTAGTTTGAGAGTCTGCCTTTGATTGAGTGGCTGCATTAGTTTGAGGGGCTGCATTAGATTGAGGGTCTGCATTAGTTTGAGGGGCTGCATTATTTTGAGGGGCTGCCTTAGATTGAGTGGCTGCATTAGTTTGAGACTCTGCTTTAGTTTGAGGGGATGCCTTCGTTTGAGGGGTTGGCTTAGTTAGTGGGGCTGCCTTAGTTTGAGGGGCTGCATTAGTTTGAGGGGCTGCATTAGTTTGAGGGGTTGCATTAGAATGAGGGGCTGCCTTAGATTGAGGGGCTGCATTACTTTGAGGGAATGCCTTAGTTTGAGAGGCTGCCTTACTTTGAGTGGCTGCATTAGTTTGAGAGTCTGCCTTAATATGAGGGGATGCCTTAGTTTGATGGGTTGGCTTTGTTAGAGGGGCTGATTAGATTAGATTAGAGATACAGCACTGAAACAGGCCCTTCGGCCCACCGAGTCTGTGCCGAACATCAACCACCCATTTATACTAATCCTACACTAATCCCATATTCCCAAACATCCCCACCTATCCCTATATTTCCCTACCACCTACCTATACTGGTGACAATTTATAACGGCCAATTTACCTATCAACCTGCAAGTCTTTTGGCTTGTGGGAGGAAACCGGAGCACCCGGAGAAAACCCACGCAGACACAGGGAGAACTTGCAAACTCCACACAGGCAGTACCCGGAATCGAACCCGGGTCCCTGGAGCTGTGAGGCTGCGGTGCTAACCACTGCGCCACTGGCTGCCTTAGTTTGAGGGGCTGCCTTTGGATGAGGCGCTCCCTTAGTTTGAGGGGCTGCCTTACTTTAAGGGGCTGCATTAGTTTGAGAGTCTGCCTTAGTTTGAGGGGCTGCCTCAGATTGAGGGGCTGCCTTAGTTTGAGGGTCTGCCTTAGTTTGAGGGTCTGCCTTAGTTTAAGGGGCTGCCTTAGATTGAGCGGCTGACTTAGTTTGAGAGGCTGCCTTAGTTTGAGAGCCTGCCTGAGTTTGAGCGGCTGCCTTAGTTTGAGGGGTTGCCTTAGTTTGAGAGTCTTCCTTAGTTTGAGCGGCTGCCTTGGTTTGACAGGCTGCCTTAGTTTCAGCGGCTGCCTTGGTTTGAGAGGCTGCCTGAGTTTGAGGGGCTGCCTTAGTTTGAGCGGCTGCATTAGTTTGAGGGGCTGCCTTTTGTTGAGGCGCTCCCTTAGTTTGTAGGGCTGCCTTACTTTAAGGGGCAGCGTCAGTTTGAGAGTCTGCCTTAGTTTGAGGGGCTGCCTTAGTTTGAGGGGCTGCCTTTGATTGAGTGGCTGCATTAGTTTGAGAGTCTGCCTTTGATTGAGTGGCTGCATTAGTTTGAGGGGCTGCCTTAGATTGAGGGGCTGCATTAGTTTGAGGGGCTGCATTGGTTTGAGTGGGTACATTAGTTTGAGGGGCTGCCTTAGATTGAGGGGCTGCATTAGTTTGAGGGGCTCAATTAGTTTGAGGGGCTGCATTAGTTTGAGGGGCTGCATTAGTTTGAGGGGCTGCCTTAGTTTGAGGGGCTGCCTCAGGTAGAGTTCTGCATTAGTTTGAGGGGCTGCATTAGTTTAAGGGGCAGCCTTAGTTTGAGAGGCTGCCTAAGTTTGAGTGGCTGCCTTCGTTTGAGAGTCTGCCATAGTTTGAGGGGCTGCCTTAATTTGAGCGGCTGCCTTAGTTTGAGGGGCTGCATTAGTTTGAGCGACTGTCTTAGTTTGAGGGGCTGCCTTAGTTTGAGCGGCTGCCTTAGATTGAGAGGCTGCCTGAGTTTGAGGGGCTGCTTTAGACTGAGGGGCTGCATTAGTTTGAGCGGCTGTCTCAGTTTGAGGGGATGCCTTAGTTTGAGCGGCTGCCTGAGTTTGAGGAGCTGCCTTAGTTTGAGCGGCTGCCTTAGTTTGAGGGGCTGCCTTAATTTGAGCGGCTGCCTTGGTTTGAGGGTCTGCATTAGTTTGAGGGGCTGTCTTAGATTGAGGGGCTGCATTAGTTTGAGAGTCTACCTTAGTTTGAGGGGATGCCTTAGTTTGAGGGTTTGGCTTTGTTTGAGGGGCTGCCTGAGATTGAGTGGCTGCATTAGTTTGAGAGTCTGCCTTAATATGAGGGGGAGCCTTAGTTTGATGGTTTGGCTTAGTTAGAGGGGCTGCCTTAGTTTGAGGGGCTGCCTTTGGTTGAGGCGCTCCCTTAGTTTGAGAGGCTGCCTTACTTTAAGGGGCTGCATTAGTTTGAGAGTCTGCCATAGTTTGAGGGGCTGCCTTAGTTTGAGTGGTTGGCTGAGTTTGAGGGGCTGCCTTCGATTGAGTGGCTGCATTAGTTTGAGAGCTTGCCTTTGATTGTGTGGCTGCATTAGTTTGAGGGGCTGCATTAGATTGAGGATCTGCATTTGTTTGAGGGGCTGCATTATTTTGAGGGGCTGCCTTAGTTTGAGGGTCTGTCTTAGTTTGAGGGGTTGGCTTCGTTTGAGGGGCTGCCTTAGATTGAGTGGCTGCATTAGTTTGAGAGTCTGCCTTAGTTTGAGGGGATTCCTTAGTTTGAGGGGTTGGCTTAGTTTGAGGGGCTGCCTTAGTTTGAGGGGCTGCATTAGTTTGAGGGGTTGCATTAGAATGAGGGGCTGCCTTCGATTGAGGGGCTGCATTAGTTTGAGAGTCTGCCTTAGTTTGAGGGGCTGCCTTAGTTTGAGGGGTTGGCTGAGTTTGATGGGCTGCCTTTGATTGAGGGGCTGCATTAGTTTGAGAGTCTGCCTTTGATTGAGTGGCTGCATTAGTTTGAGGGGCTGCATTAGATTGAGGGTCTGCATTAGTTTGAGGGGCTGCATTCTTTTGAGGGGCTGCCTTAGTTTGAGGGGTTGGCTTAGTTTGTGGGGCTGCCTTAGATTGAGTGGCTGCATTAGTTTGAGACTCTGCTTTAGTTTGAGGGGATGCCTTCGTTTGAGGGGTTGGCTTAGTTAGTGGGGCTGCCTTAGTTTGAGGGGCTGCATTAGTTTGAGGGGCTGCATTAGTTTGAGGGGTTGCATTAGAATGAGGGGCTGCCTTAGATTGAGGGGCTGCATTACTTTGAGGGAGTGCCTTAGTTTGAGAGGCTGCCTTACTTTGAGTGGCTGCATTAGTTTGAGAGTCTGCCTTAATATGAGGGGATGCCTTAGTTTGTTGGGTTGGCTTTGTTAGAGGGGCTGCCTTAGTTTGAGGGGCTGCCTTTGGTTGAGGCGCTCCCTTAGTTTGAGGGGCTGCCTTAATTTAAGGGGCTGCATTAGTTTGAGAGTCTGCCTTAGTTTGAGGGGCTGCCTCAGTTTGAGTGGTTGGCTGAGTTTGTGGAGCTGCCTTTGTTTGAGTGTCTGCATTAGTTTGAGAGCTTGCCTTTGATTGAGGTTCTGCATTTGTTTGAGCGGCTGCATTATTTTGAGGGGCTGCCTTAGTTTGAGGGGCTGTCTTAGTTTGAGGGGTTGGCTTAGTTTGAGGGGCTGCCTTAGATTGAGTGGCTGCATTAGCTTGTGAGTCTGCCTTAGTTTGAGGGGATTCCTTAGTTTGAGGGGTTGGCTTAGTTAGAGGGGCTGCCTGAGTTTGAGGGGCTGCATTAGTTTGAGTGGTTGCATTAGAATGAGGGGCTGCCATCGATTGAGGGGCTGCATTAGTTTGAGAGTCTGCCTTAGTTTGAGGGGCTGCCTTACTTTGAGGGGTTGGCTGAGTTTGAGGGGCTGCCTTTGATTGAGGGGCTGCATTAGTTTGAGAGTCTGCCTTTGATTGAGTGGCAGCATTAGTTTCAGGGGCTGCATTAGATTGAGGGTCTGCATTAGTTTGAGGGGCTGCATTATTTTGAGGGGCTGCCTTAGTTTGAGGGGTTGGCTTAGTTTGTGGGGCTGCCTTAGATTGAGTGGCTGCATTAGTTTGAGAGTCTGCTTTAGTTTGAGGGGATGCCTTCGTTTGAGGGTTTGGCTTAGTTAGAGGGGCTGCCTTAGTTTGAGGTGCTGCATTAGTTTGAGGGGTTGCATTAGAATGAGGGGCTGCCTTAGATTGAGGGGCTGCATTACTTTGAGGAAGTGCCTTAGTTTGAGAGGCTGCCTTCCTTTGAGGGGCTGCCTCAGTTTGAGCGTCTCCCTTAATTTGAGAGGCTGCCTTAGTTTGAGCGGCTGCCTTAGTTTGACGGCTGCCTTAGTTTGAGAGTCTGCATTAGTTTGAGCGGCTGCCTTAGTTTGAGGGGCTGCCTTAGTATGAGAGTCTGCCTTAGTTTGAGCGGCTGCCTTAATTTGAGGATCTGCCTTACTTTTAGATGCTGCATTAGTTTGAGGGGCTGCCTGAAATTGAGCGGCTGCATTAGTTTGATTGGCTGCTTTTAGTTGAGGCGCTCCCTTAGTTTGAGGGTCTGCCTTAGTTTGAGAGTCTGCCTTAGTTTGAGCGGCTGCCTTAGTTTGAGGGTCTGCCTTACTTTTAGAGGCTGCCTTAGTTTGAGCGGCTGCGTTAGTTTGAGAGGCTGCCTGGGGAAGAGGGGCTGCCTTCGTTTGTGCGGCTGCATTAGTTTGAGAGTCTGCCTTTGATTGAGTGGCTGCATTAGTTTGAGGGGCTGACTTAGTTTGAGGGGCTGACGTAGTTTGAGGGGCTGCATTTGTTTGATGGGCTGCCTTAGATTGAGGGCTGCATTAGTTTGAGGGGCTGCCTTAGTTTGAGGGGCTGCATTAGATTGAGGGTCTGCATTTGTTTGAGCGGCTGCATTATTTTGAGGGGCTGCCTTAGTTTGAGGGGCTGTCTTAGTTTGAGGGGTTGGCTTAGTTTGAGGGGCTGCCTTAGATTGAGTGGCTGCAATAGTTTGAGAGTCTGCCTTAGTTTGAGGGGATTTCTTAGTTTGAGGGGTTGGCTTAATTTGAGGGGCTGCCTTAGTTTGAGGGGCTGCATTAGTTTGAGGGGTTGCATTAGAATGAGGGGCTGCCTTCGATTGAGGGGCTGCATTAGTTTGAGAGTCTTCCTTAGTTTTAGGGGCTGCCTTACTTTGAGGGGTTGGCTGAGTTTGAGGGGCTGCCTTTGATTGAGGGGCTGCATTAGTTTGAGAGTCTGCCTTTGATTGAGTGGCTGCATTAGTTTGAGGGGCTGCATTAGATTGAGGGTCTGCATTAGTTTGAGCGGCTGCATTATTTTGAGGGGCTGCCTTAGTTTGAGGGGTTGGCTTAGTTTGTGGGGCTGCCTGAGATTGAGTGGCTGCTTTAGTTTGAGAGTCTGCTTTAGTTTGAGGGGCTACATTAGTTTGAGGGGTTGCATTAGAATGAGGGGCTGCCTTAGATTGAGGGGCTGCATTACTTTGAGGGGCTGCCTTAGTTTGAGCGGCTCCCTTAATTTGAGAGACTGCCTTAGTTTGAGCGGCTGCCTTAGTTTGACAGCTGCCTTAGTTTGAGAGTCTGCATTAGTTTGAGCGGCTGCCTTAGTTTGAGGGGCTGCCTTAGTTTGAGAGTCTGCCTTAGTTTGAGCGGCTGCCTTAATTTGAGGGTCTGCCTTACTTTTAGAGGCTGCATTAGTTTGAGGGGCTGCCTTAATTTGAGCGGCTGCATTAGTTTGAGGGGCTGCTTTTAGTTGAGGCGCTCCCTTAGTTTGAGGGTCTGCCTTAGTTTGAGAGTCTGCCTTAGATTGAGCGGCTGCCTTAGTTTGAGGGTCTGCCTTACTTTTAGAGGCTGCCTTAGTTTGAGCGGCTGCGTTAGTTTGAGAGGCTGCCTGGGTTTGAGGGGCTGCCTTCGTTTGTGCGGCTGCATTAGTTAGAGAGTCTGCCTTTGATTGAGTGGCTGCATTAGTTTGAGGGGCTGACTTAGTTTGAGGGGCTGACGTAGTTTGAGGGGCTGCATTTGTGATGATGGGCTGCCTTAGATTGAAGGCTGCATTAGTTTGAGGGGCTGCATTAGTTTGAGGGGCTGCCTTAGTTTGAGGGGCTGCCTTAGTTTGAGGGGCTGCATTAGTTTGATGGGATGCTTTATTTTGAGCGGCTGCCTTAGTTGAGGGTCTGCCTTACTTTTAGAGGCTGCCTTAGTTTGAGCGGCTGCGTTAGTTTGAGAGGCTGCCTGGGTTTGAGGGGCTGCCTTCGTTTGTGCGGCTGCATTAGTTAGAGAGTCTGCCTTTGATTGAGTGGCTGCATTAGTTTGAGGGGCTGACTTAGTTTGAGGGGCTGACGTAGTTTGAGGGGCTGCATTTGTGATGATGGGCTGCCTTAGTTTGAGAGGCTGCCTTAGTTTGAGAGTCTGCCTTAGTTTGAGCGGCTGCGTTTGATTGAGTGGCTGCATTAGTTTGAGAGAATGCCTTTGATTGAGTGGCTGCATTAGTTTGAGGGGCTGCCTTTGATTGAGGGGCTACATTAGTTTGAGGGGCTGCATTAGTTTGAGGGGCTGCATTAGTTTGAGGGGCTGCCTTAGGTTGAGGGGCTGCCTTAGGTAGAGTTCTGCATTAGTTTGAGGGGCTGCATTATTTTGAGGGGCAGCCTAGTTTGAGAGGCTGCCGAAGTTTGAGGGGCTGCCTTCGTTTGAGAGACTGCCATAGTTTGAGGGGCTGCCTCAATTTGAGCGGCTGCCTTAGTTTGAGGTGCTGCATTAGTTTGAGCGACTGTCTTAGTTTGAGGGGCTGCCTTAGTATGAGCGGCTGCCTTAGATTGAGAGGCTGCCTGAGTTTGAGTGGCTGCTTTAGACTGAGGGGCTGCATTAGTTTGAGCGGCTGTCTCAGTTTGAGGGGCTGCCTTTGTTTGAGCGGCTGCCTTAGTTTGAGGGGCTGAATTGGTTTGAGGGGCTGAATTGGTTTGAGGGGCTGCATTAGTTTGAGGGGCTGTCTTAGATTAAGGGGCAGACTTAGATTGAGGGGCTGCATTAGTTTGAGAGTCTGCCTTAGTTTGAGGGGATGCCTTAGTTTGAGGGGTTGGCTTTGTTTGAGGGGCTGCCTTAGTTTGAGGGGCTGCCTTTGGTTGAGGCGCTCCCTTAGTGTGAGGGGCTGCCTTCGATTGAGGGGCTCCATTAGTTTGAGAGTCTGCCTTAGTTTGAGGGGCTGCCTTAGTTTGAGGGGTTGGCTGAGTTTGAGGGGCTGCCTTTGATTGAGTGGCTGCATTAGTTTGAGGGTCTGCCTTAGTTTGAGGGGATTCCTTAGTTTGAGGGGTTGGCTTAGTTAGAGGGGCTGCCTTAGTATGAGGGGTTGCATTAGAATGAGGGGCTGCCTTCGATTGAGGGGCTGCATTAGTTTGAGAGTCTGCCTTAGTTTGAGGGGCTGCCTTAGTTTGAGGGGTTGGCTGAGTTTGAGGGGCTGCCTTTGATTGAGTGGCTGCATTAGTTTGAGAGTCTGCCTTTGATTGAGTGGCTGCATTAGTTTGAGGGGCTGCATTAGATTGAGGGTCTGCATTAGTTTGAGGGGCTGCATTATTTTGAGGGGCTGCCTTAGTTTGAGGGTTTGGCTTAATTTGAGGGGCTGCCTTAGATTGAGTGGCTACATTAGTTTGAGAGTCTGCCTTAGTTTGAGGGGATGCCTTCGTTTGAGGGGTTGGCTTAGTTAGAGGGGCTGCCTTAGTTTGAGGGGCTGCCTCAGTTTGAGGGGCTGCATTAGTTTGAGGGGTTGCATTAGAATGAGGGGCTGCCTTAGTTTGAGGGGCTGCATTACTTTGAGGGAGTGCCTTATTTTGAGAGGCTGCCTTACTTTGAGGGGCTGCCTTTGTTTGAGCGGCTGCCTTAATTTGAGAGGCTGCCTTAGTTTGAGCGGCTGACTTAGTTTGAGCGGCTGCCTTAGTTTGAGGGTCTGCCTTACTTTTAGAGGCTGCATTAGTTTGAGGGGCTGCCTTAATTTGAGCGGCTGCATTAGTTTGAGGGGCTGCTTTTAGTTGAGGCGCTCCCTTAGTTTGAGGGTCTGCCTTAGTTTGAGAGTCTGCCTTAGATTGAGCGGCTGCCTTAGTTTGAGGGTCTGCCTTACTTTTAGAGGCTGCCTTAGTTTGAGCGGCTGCGTTAGTTTGAGAGGCTGCCTGGGTTTGAGGGGCTGCCTTCGTTTGTGCGGCTGCATTAGTTAGAGAGTCTGCCTTTGATTGAGTGGCTGCATTAGTTTGAGGGGCTGACTTAGTTTGAGGGGCTGACGTAGTTTGAGGGGCTGCATTTGTGATGATGGGCTGCCTTAGATTGAAGGCTGCATTAGTTTGAGGGGCTGCATTAGTTTGAGGGGCTGCCTTAGTTTGAGGGGCTGCCTTAGTTTGAGGGGCTGCATTAGTTTGATGGGATGCTTTATTTTGAGCGGCTGCCTTAGTTGAGGGGCTGCCTTAGATTGAGGGGCTGCATTAGTTTGAGCGACTGACTTAGTTTGAGAGGCTGCCTTAGTTTGAGAGTCTGCCTTAGTTTGAGCGGCTGCGTTTGATTGAGTGGCTGCATTAGTTTGAGAGAATGCCTTTGATTGAGTGGCTGCATTAGTTTGAGGGGCTGCCTTTGATTGAGGGGCTGCATTAGTTTGAGGGGCTGCATTAGTTTGAGGGGCTGCATTAGTTTGAGGGGCTGCCTTAGTTTGAGGGGCTGCCTTAGGTAGAGTTCTGCATTAGTTTGAGGGGCTGCATTATTTTGAGGGGCAGCCTAGTTTGAGAGGCTGCCGAAGTTTGAGGGGCTGCCTTCGTTTGAGAGACTGCCATAGTTTGAGGGGCTGCCTCAATTTGAGCGGCTGCCTTAGTTTGAGGTGCTGCATTAGTTTGAGCGACTGTCTTAGTTTGAGGGGCTGCCTTAGTATGAGCGGCTGCCTTAGATTGAGAGGCTGCCTGAGTATGAGTGGCTGCTTTAGACTGAGGGGCTGCATTAGTTTGAGCGGCTGTCTCAGTTTGAGGGGCTGCCTTAGTTTGAGGGGCTGCCTTAGTTTGAGGGGCTGCCTTTGTTTGAGCGGCTGCCTTAGTTTGAGGGGCTGAATTGGTTTGAGGGGCTGAATTGGTTTGAGGGGCTGCATTAGTTTGAGGGGCTGTCTTAGATTAAGGGGCAGACTTAGATTGAGGGGCTGCATTAGTTTGAGAGTCTGCCTTAGTTTGAGGGGATGCCTTAGTTTGAGGGGTTGGCTTTGTTTGAGGGGCTGCCTTAGTTTGAGGGGCTGCCTTTGGTTGAGGCGCTCCCTTAGTTTGAGGGGCTGCCTTCGATTGAGGGGCTCCATTAGTTTGAGAGTCTGCCTTAGTTTGAGGGGCTGCCTTAGTTTGAGGGGTTGGCTGAGTTTGAGGGGCTGCCTTTGATTGAGTGGCTGCATTAGTTTGAGGGTCTGCCTTAGTTTGAGGGGATTCCTTAGTTTGAGGGGTTGGCTTAGTTAGAGGGGCTGCCTTAGTATGAGGGGTTGCATTAGAATGAGGGGCTGCCTTCGATTGAGGGGCTGCATTAGTTTGAGAGTCTGCCTTAGTTTGAGGGGCTGCCTTAGTTTGAGGGGTTGGCTGAGTTTGAGGGGCTGCCTTTGATTGAGTGGCTGCATTAGTTTGAGAGTCTGCCTTTGATTGAGTGGCTGCATTAGTTTGAGGGGCTGCATTAGATTGAGGGTCTGCATTAGTTTGAGGGGCTGCATTATTTTGAGGGGCTGCCTTAGTTTGAGGGTTTGGCTTAATTTGAGGGGCTGCCTTAGATTGAGTGGCTACATTAGTTTGAGAGTCTGCCTTAGTTTGAGGGGATGCCTTCGTTTGAGGGGTTGGCTT
Source organism: Heterodontus francisci (assembly GCF_036365525.1). Classification (NCBI taxonomy): domain Eukaryota; kingdom Metazoa; phylum Chordata; class Chondrichthyes; order Heterodontiformes; family Heterodontidae; genus Heterodontus; species Heterodontus francisci. The sequence goes on along the minus strand of NW_027140986.1, from coordinate 2,771,549 downwards.
AGTTAGAGGGGCTGCCTTAGTTTGAGGGGCTGCCTCAGTTTGAGGGGCTGCATTAGTTTGAGGGGTTGCATTAGAATGAGGGGCTGCCTTAGTTTGAGGGGCTGCATTACTTTGAGGGAGTGCCTTATTTTGAGAGTTTGCCTTACTTTGAGGGGCTGCCTTTGTTTGAGCGGCTGCCTTAATTTGAGAGGCTGCCTTAGTTTGAGCGGCTGACTTAGTTTGAGCGGCTGCCTTAGTTTGAGAGTCTGCATTAGTTTGAGCGGCTGCCTTAGTTTGAGGGGCTGCCTTAGTTTGAGGGGCTGCCTTTGGTTGAGGCGCTCCCTTAGTTTGAGGGGCTGCCTTCGATTGAGGGGCTCCATTAGTTTGAGAGTCTGCCTTAGTTTGAGGGGCTGCCTTAGTTTGAGGGGTTGGCTGAGTTTGAGGGGCTGCCTTTGATTGAGTGGCTGCATTAGTTTGAGGGTCTGCCTTAGTTTGAGGGGATTCCTTAGTTTGAGGGGTTGGCTTAGTTAGAGGGGCTGCCTTAGTATGAGGGGTTGCATTAGAATGAGGGGCTGCCTTCGATTGAGGGGCTGCATTAGTTTGAGAGTCTGCCTTAGTTTGAGGGGCTGCCTTAGTTTGAGGGGTTGGCTGAGTTTGAGGGGCTGCCTTTGATTGAGTGGCTGCATTAGTTTGAGAGTCTGCCTTTGATTGAGTGGCTGCATTAGTTTGAGGGGCTGCATTAGATTGAGGGTCTGCATTAGTTTGAGGGGCTGCATTATTTTGAGGGGCTGCCTTAGTTTGAGGGTTTGGCTTAATTTGAGGGGCTGCCTTAGATTGAGTGGCTACATTAGTTTGAGAGTCTGCCTTAGTTTGAGGGGATGCCTTCGTTTGAGGGGTTGGCTTAGTTAGAGGGGCTGCCTTAGTTTGAGGGGCTGCCTCAGTTTGAGGGGCTGCATTAGTTTGAGGGGTTGCATTAGAATGAGGGGCTGCCTTAGATTGAGGGGCTGCATTACTTTGAAAGAGTGCCTTATTTTGAGAGGCTGCCTTACTTTGAGGGGCTGCCTTAGTTTGAGCGGCTGCCTGAATTTGAGAGTCTGCCTTAGTTTGAGCGGCTGACTTAGTTTGAGCGGCTGCCTTAGTTTGAGAGTCTGCATTAGTTTGAGCGGCTGCCTTAGTTTGAGGGGCTGCCTTAGTTTGAGAGTCTGCCTTAGTTTGAGCGGCTGCCTTAGTTTGAGGGTCTGCCTTACTTTTAGAGGCTGCATTAGTTTGAGGGGCTGCCTTAATTTGAGCGGCTGCATTAGTTTGAGGGGCTGCTTTTAGTTGAGGCGCTCCCTTAGTTTCAGGGTCTGCCTTAGTTTGAGAGTCTGCCTTAGTTTGAGCGGTTGCCTTAGTTTGAGGGTCTGCCTTACTTTTAGAGGCTGCCTTAGTATGAGGGGCTGCCTTAATTTGAGCGGCTGCATTAGTTTGAGGGGCTGCCTTTGGTTGAGGCGCTCCCTTGGTTTGAGGGTCTGCCTTACTTTGACAGGCTGCCTTATTTTGAGCGGCTGCGTTAGTTTGAGAGGCTGCCTGGGTTTGAGGGGCTGCCTTACTTTGAGCGGCTGCATTAGTTTGAGAGTCTGCCTTTGATTGAGTGGCTGCATTAGTTTGAGGGGCTGACTTAGTTTGAGGGGCTGACGTAGTTTGAGGGGCTGCATTTGTTTGATGGGCTGCCTTAGATTGAGGGGTGCATTAGTTTGATGGGATGCTTTATTTTGAGCGGCTGCCTTAGTTGAGGGGCTGCCTCAGATTGAGGGGCTGCATTAGTTTGAGCGGCTGCCTTAGTTTGAGGGGCTGCCTTAGTTTGAGGGGCTGCCTTGGATTGAGCGGCTGACTTAGTTTGAGAGGCTGCCTTAGTTTGAGAGGCTGCCTTAGTTTAAGCGGCTGCCTTAGTTTGAGGGGTAGCCTTAGTTTGAGAGTCTGCCTTAGTTTGAGCGGCTGCCTTAGTTTGACAGGCTGCCTTAGTTTCAGCGGCTGCCTTAGTTTGAGAGGCTGCCTGAGATTGAGGGGCTGCCTTAGTTTGAGCGGCTGCATTAGTTTGAGGGGCAGCCTTTGGTTGAGGCGCTCCCTTAGTTTGTAGGGCTGCCTTACTTTAAGGGGCAGCGTCAGTTTGAGAGTCTGCCTTAGTTTGAGGGGCTGCCTTAGTTTGAGGGGCTGCCTTTGATTGAGTGACTGCATTAGTTTGAGAGTCTGCCTTTGATTGAGTGGCTGCATTAGTTTGAGGGGCTGCCTTAGATTCAGGGGCTGCATTAGTTTGAGGGGCTGCATGAGTTTGAGGGGGTGCATTAGTTTGAAGGGCTGCCTTTAATTGAGGGGCTGCATTAGTTTGAGGGGCTGCATTAGTTTGAGTGGCTACATTAGTTTGAGGGGCTGCCTTAGATTGTGGTGCTGCCTTAGATTGTGGTGCTGCATTAGTTTGAGGGGCTGCATTAGTTTGAGGGGCTGCATTAGTTTGAGGGGCTGCCTCAGATAGAGTTCTGCATTAGTTTGAGGGGCTGCATTAGTTTAAGGGGCAGCCTTAGTTTGATAGGCTGCCTAAGTTTGAGGGGCTGCCTTCGTTTGAGAGTCTGCCATAGTTTGAGCGGCTGCCTTAGTTTGAGGGTCTGCCTTACTTTTAGAGGCTGCATTAGTTTGAGGGGCTGCCTTAAATTGAGCGGCTGCATTAGTTTGAGGGGCTGCTTTTAGTTGAGGCGCTCCCTTAGTTTGAGTGTCTGCCTTAGTTTGAGAGTCTGCCTTAGTTTGAGCGGTTGCCTTAGTTTGAGGGTCTGCCTTACTTTTAGAGGCTGCCTTAGTTTGAGGGGCTGCCTTAATTTGAGCGGCTGCATTAGTTTGAGGGGCTGCCTTTGGTTGAGGCGCTCCCTTAGTTTGAGTGTCTGCCTTAGTTTGAGCGGCTGCCTTAGTTTGACAGGCTGCCTTAGTTTCAGCGGCTGCCTTAGTTTGAGAGGCTGCCTGAGTTTGAGTGTCTGCCTTAGTTTGAGCGGCTGCATTAGTTTGAGGGGCTGCCTTTGGTTGAGGGGCTCCCTTAGTTTGTAGGGCTGCCTTACTTTAAGGGGCAGCGTCAGTTTGAGATTCTGCCTTAGTTTGAGAGGCTGCCTTAGTTTGAGGGGCTGCCTTTGATTGAGTGACTGCATTAGTTTGAGAGTCTGCCTTTGATTTAGTGGCTGCATTAGTTTGAGGGGCTGCCTCAGATTCAGGGGCTGCATTAGTTTGAGGGGCTGCATGAGTTTGAGGGGGTGCATTAGTTTGAAGGGCTGCCTTTGATTGAGGGGCTGCATTAGTTTGAGGGGCTGCATTAGTTTGAGTGGCTACATTAGTTTGAGGGGCTGCCTTAGATTGTGGTGCTGCATTAGTTTGAGGGGCTGCATTAGTTTGAGGGGCTGCATTATTTTGAGGGGCAGCCTAGTTTGAGAGGCTGCCGAAGTTTGAGGGGCTGCCTTCGTTTGAGAGACTGCCATAGTTTGAGGGGCTGCCTCAATTTGAGCGGCTGCCTTAGTTTGAGGTGCTGCATTAGTTTGAGCGACTGTCTTAGTTTGAGGGGCTGCCTTAGTATGAGCGGCTGCCTTAGATTGAGAGGCTGCCTGAGTATGAGTGGCTGCTTTAGACTGAGGGGCTGCATTAGTTTGAGCGGCTGTCTCAGTTTGAGGGGCTGCCTTAGTTTGAGGGGCTGCCTTAGTTTGAGGGGCTGCCTTTGTTTGAGCGGCTGCCTTAGTTTGAGGGGCTGAATTGGTTTGAGGGGCTGAATTGGTTTGAGGGGCTGCATTAGTTTGAGGGGCTGTCTTAGATTAAGGGGCAGACTTAGATTGAGGGGCTGCATTAGTTTGAGAGTCTGCCTTAGTATGAGGGGATGCCTTAGTTTGAGGGGTTGGCTTTGTTTGAGGGGCTGCCTTAGTTTGAGGGGCTGCCTTTGGTTGAGGCGCTCCCTTAGTTTGAGGGGCTGCCTTCGATTGAGGGGCTCCATTAGTTTGAGAGTCTGCCTTAGTTTGAGGGGCTGCCTTAGTTTGAGGGGTTGGCTGAGTTTGAGGGGCTGCCTTTGATTGAGTGGCTGCATTAGTTTGAGGGTCTGCCTTAGTTTGAGGGGATTCCTTAGTTTGAGGGGTTGGCTTAGTTAGAGGGGCTGCCTTAGTATGAGGGGTTGCATTAGAATGAGGGGCTGCCTTCGATTGAGGGGCTGCATTAGTTTGAGAGTCTGCCTTAGTTTGAGGGGCTGCCTTAGTTTGAGGGGTTGGCTGAGTTTGAGGGGCTGCCTTTGAATGAGTGGCTGCATTAGATTGAGTGGCTACATTAGTTTGAGGGGCTGCCTTAGATTGTGGTGCTGCCTTAGATTGTGGTGCTGCATTAGTTTGAGGGGCTGCATTAGTTTGAGGGGCTGCATTAGTTTGAGGGGCTGCCTCAGATAGAGTTCTGCATTAGTTTGAGGGGCTGCATTAGTTTAAGGGGCAGCCTTAGTTTGATAGGCTGCCTAAGTTTGAGGGGCTGCCTTCGTTTGAGAGTCTGCCATAGTTTGAGCGGCTGCCTTAGTTTGAGGGTCTGCCTTACTTTTAGAGGCTGCATTAGTTTGAGGGGCTGCCTTAAATTGAGCGGCTGCATTAGTTTGAGGGGCTGCTTTTAGTTGAGGCGCTCCCTTAGTTTGAGTGTCTGCCTTAGTTTGAGAGTCTGCCTTAGTTTGAGCGGTTGCCTTAGTTTGAGGGTCTGCCTTACTTTTAGAGGCTGCCTTAGTTTGAGGGGCTGCCTTAATTTGAGCGGCTGCATTAGTTTGAGGGGCTGCCTTTGGTTGAGGCGCTCCCTTAGTTTGAGTGTCTGCCTTAGTTTGAGCGGCTGCCTTAGTTTGACAGGCTGCCTTAGTTTCAGCGGCTGCCTTAGTTTGAGAGGCTGCCTGAGTTTGAGTGTCTGCCTTAGTTTGAGCGGCTGCATTAGTTTGAGGGGCTGCCTTTGGTTGAGGGGCTCCCTTAGTTTGTAGGGCTGCCTTACTTTAAGGGGCAGCGTCAGTTTGAGATTCTGCCTTAGTTTGAGAGGCTGCCTTAGTTTGAGGGGCTGCCTTTGATTGAGTGACTGCATTAGTTTGAGAGTCTGCCTTTGATTTAGTGGCTGCATTAGTTTGAGGGGCTGCCTCAGATTCAGGGGCTGCATTAGTTTGAGGGGCTGCATGAGTTTGAGGGGGTGCATTAGTTTGAAGGGCTGCCTTTGATTGAGGGGCTGCATTAGTTTGAGGGGCTGCATTAGTTTGAGTGGCTACATTAGTTTGAGGGGCTGCCTTAGATTGTGGTGCTGCATTAGTTTGAGGGGCTGCATTAGTTTGAGCGGCTGCATTATTTTGAGGGGCAGCCTAGTTTGAGAGGCTGCCGAAGTTTGAGGGGCTGCCTTCGTTTGAGAGACTGCCATAGTTTGAGGGGCTGCCTCAATTTGAGCGGCTGCCTTAGTTTGAGGTGCTGCATTAGTTTGAGCGACTGTCTTAGTTTGAGGGGCTGCCTTAGTATGAGCGGCTGCCTTAGATTGAGAGGCTGCCTGAGTATGAGTGGCTGCTTTAGACTGAGGGGCTGCATTAGTTTGAGCGGCTGTCTCAGTTTGAGGGGCTGCCTTAGTTTGAGGGGCTGCCTTAGTTTGAGGGGCTGCCTTTGTTTGAGCGGCTGCCTTAGTTTGAGGGGCTGAATTGGTTTGAGGGGCTGAATTGGTTTGAGGGGCTGCATTAGTTTGAGGGGCTGTCTTAGATTAAGGGGCAGACTTAGATTGAGGGGCTGCATTAGTTTGAGAGTCTGCCTTAGTTTGAGGGGATGCCTTAGTTTGAGGGGTTGGCTTTGTTTGAGGGGCTGCCTTAGTTTGAGGGGCTGCCTTTGGTTGAGGCGCTCCCTTAGTTTGAGGGGCTGCCTTCGATTGAGGGGCTCCATTAGTTTGAGAGTCTGCCTTAGTTTGAGGGGCTGCCTTAGTTTGAGGGGTTGGCTGAGTTTGAGGGGCTGCCTTTGATTGAGTGGCTGCATTAGTTTGAGGGTCTGCCTTAGTTTGAGGGGATTCCTTAGTTTGAGGGGTTGGCTTAGTTAGAGGGGCTGCCTTAGTATGAGGGGTTGCATTAGAATGAGGGGCTGCCTTCGATTGAGGGGCTGCATTAGTTTGAGAGTCTGCCTTAGTTTGAGGGGCTGCCTTAGTTTGAGGGGTTGGCTGAGTTTGAGGGGCTGCCTTTGATTGAGTGGCTGCATTAGTTTGAGAGTCTGCCTTTGATTGAGTGGCTGCATTAGTTTGAGGGGCTGCATTAGATTGAGGGTCTGCATTAGTTTGAGGGGCTGCATTATTTTGAGGGGCTGCCTTAGTTTGAGGGTTTGGCTTAATTTGAGGGGCTGCCTTAGATTGAGTGGCTACATTAGTTTGAGAGTCTGCCTTAGTTTGAGGGGATGCCTTCGTTTGAGGGGTTGGCTTAGTTAGAGGGGCTGCCTTAGTTTGAGGGGCTGCCTCAGTTTGAGGGGCTGCATTAGTTTGAGGGGTTGCATTAGAATGAGGGGCTGCCTTAGTTTGAGGGGCTGCATTACTTTGAGGGAGTGCCTTATTTTGAGAGGCTGCCTTACTTTGAGGGGCTGCCTTTGTTTGAGCGGCTGCCTTAATTTGAGAGGCTGCCTTAGTTTGAGCGGCTGACTTAGTTTGAGCGGCTGCCTTAGTTTGAGAGTCTGCATTAGTTTGAGCGGCTGCCTTAGTTTGAGGGGCTGCCTTAGTTTGAGGGGCTGCCTTTGGTTGAGGCGCTCCCTTAGTTTGAGGGGCTGCCTTCGATTGAGGGGCTCCATTAGTTTGAGAGTCTGCCTTAGTTTGAGGGGCTGCCTTAGTTTGAGGGGTTGGCTGAGTTTGAGGGGCTGCCTTTGATTGAGTGGCTGCATTAGTTTGAGGGTCTGCCTTAGTTTGAGGGGATTCCTTAGTTTGAGGGGTTGGCTTAGTTAGAGGGGCTGCCTTAGTATGAGGGGTTGCATTAGAATGAGGGGCTGCCTTCGATTGAGGGGCTGCATTAGTTTGAGAGTCTGCCTTAGTTTGAGGGGCTGCCTTAGTTTGAGGGGTTGGCTGAGTTTGAGGGGCTGCCTTTGATTGAGTGGCTGCATTAGTTTGAGAGTCTGCCTTTGATTGAGTGGCTGCATTAGTTTGAGGGGCTGCATTAGATTGAGGGTCTGCATTAGTTTGAGGGGCTGCATTATTTTGAGGGGCTGCCTTAGTTTGAGGGTTTGGCTTAATTTGAGGGGCTGCCTTAGATTGAGTGGCTACATTAGTTTGAGAGTCTGCCTTAGTTTGAGGGGATGCCTTCGTTTGAGGGGTTGGCTTAGTTAGAGGGGCTGCCTTAGTTTGAGGGGCTGCCTCAGTTTGAGGGGCTGCATTAGTTTGAGGGGTTGCATTAGAATGAGGGGCTGCCTTAGATTGAGGGGCTGCATTACTTTGAAAGAGTGCCTTATTTTGAGAGGCTGCCTTACTTTGAGGGGCTGCCTTAGTTTGAGCGGCTGCCTGAATTTGAGAGTCTGCCTTAGTTTGAGCGGCTGACTTAGTTTGAGCGGCTGCCTTAGTTTGAGAGTCTGCATTAGTTTGAGCGGCTGCCTTAGTTTGAGGGGCTGCCTTAGTTTGAGAGTCTGCCTTAGTTTGAGCGGCTGCCTTAGTTTGAGGGTCTGCCTTACTTTTAGAGGCTGCATTAGTTTGAGGGGCTGCCTTAATTTGAGCGGCTGCATTAGTTTGAGGGGCTGCTTTTAGTTGAGGCGCTCCCTTAGTTTCAGGGTCTGCCTTAGTTTGAGAGTCTGCCTTAGTTTGAGCGGTTGCCTTAGTTTGAGGGTCTGCCTTACTTTTAGAGGCTGCCTTAGTATGAGGGGCTGCCTTAATTTGAGCGGCTGCATTAGTTTGAGGGGCTGCCTTTGGTTGAGGCGCTCCCTTGGTTTGAGGGTCTGCCTTACTTTGACAGGCTGCCTTATTTTGAGCGGCTGCGTTAGTTTGAGAGGCTGCCTGGGTTTGAGGGGCTGCCTTACTTTGAGCGGCTGCATTAGTTTGAGAGTCTGCCTTTGATTGAGTGGCTGCATTAGTTTGAGGGGCTGACTTAGTTTGAGGGGCTGACGTAGTTTGAGGGGCTGCATTTGTTTGATGGGCTGCCTTAGATTGAGGGGTGCATTAGTTTGATGGGATGCTTTATTTTGAGCGGCTGCCTTAGTTGAGGGGCTGCCTCAGATTGAGGGGCTGCATTAGTTTGAGCGGCTGCCTTAGTTTGAGGGGCTGCCTTAGTTTGAGGGGCTGCCTTGGATTGAGCGGCTGACTTAGTTTGAGAGGCTGCCTTAGTTTGAGAGGCTGCCTTAGTTTAAGCGGCTGCCTTAGTTTGAGGGGTAGCCTTAGTTTGAGAGTCTGCCTTAGTTTGAGCGGCTGCCTTAGTTTGACAGGCTGCCTTAGTTTCAGCGGCTGCCTTAGTTTGAGAGGCTGCCTGAGTTTGAGGGGCTGCCTTAGTTTGAGCGGCTGCATTAGTTTGAGGGGCAGCCTTTGGTTGAGGCGCTCCCTTAGTTTGTAGGGCTGCCTTACTTTAAGGGGCAGCGTCAGTTTGAGAGTCTGCCTTAGTTTGAGGGGCTGCCTTAGTTTGAGGGGCTGCCTTTGATTGAGTGACTGCATTAGTTTGAGAGTCTGCCTTTGATTGAGTGGCTGCATTAGTTTGAGGGGCTGCCTTAGATTCAGGGGCTGCATTAGTTTGAGGGGCTGCATGAGTTTGAGGGGGTGCATTAGTTTGAAGGGCTGCCTTTGATTGAGGGGCTGCATTAGTTTGAGGGGCTGCATTAGTTTGAGTGGCTACATTAGTTTGAGGGGCTGCCTTAGATTGTGGTGCTGCCTTAGATTGTGGTGCTGCATTAGTTTGAGGGGCTGCATTAGTTTGAGGGGCTGCATTAGTTTGAGGGGCTGCCTCAGATAGAGTTCTGCATTAGTTTGAGGGGCTGCATTAGTTTAAGGGGCAGCCTTAGTTTGATAGGCTACCTAAGTTTGTGGGGCTGCCTTCGTTTGAGAGTCTGCCATAGTTTGAGCGGCTGCCTTAGTTTGAGGGTCTGCCTTACTTTTAGAGGCTGCATTAGTTTGAGGGGCTGCCTTAAATTGAGCGGCTGCATTAGTTTGAGGGGCTGCTTTTAGTTGAGGCGCTCCCTTAGTTTGAGTGTCTGCCTTAGTTTGAGAGTCTGCCTTAGTTTGAGCGGTTGCCTTAGTTTGAGGGTCTGCCTTACTTTTAGAGGCTGCCTTAGTTTGAGGGGCTGCCTTAATTTGAGCGGCTGCATTAGTTTGAGGGGCTGCCTTTGGTTGAGGCGCTCCCTTAGTTTGAGTGTCTGCCTTAGTTTGAGCGGCTGCCTTAGTTTGACAGGCTGCCTTAGTTTCAGCGGCTGCCTTAGTTTGAGAGGCTGCCTGAGTTTGAGTGTCTGCCTTAGTTTGAGCGGCTGCATTAGTTTGAGGGGCTGCCTTTGGTTGAGGGGCTCCCTTAGTTTGTAGGGCTGCCTTACTTTAAGGGGCAGCGTCAGTTTGAGATTCTGCCTTAGTTTGAGAGGCTGCCTTAGTTTGAGGGGCTGCCTTTGATTGAGTGACTGCATTAGTTTGAGAGTCTGCCTTTGATTTAGTGGCTGCATTAGTTTGAGGGGCTGCCTCAGATTCAGGGGCTGCATTAGTTTGAGGGGCTGCATGAGTTTGAGGGGGTGCATTAGTTTGAAGGGCTGCCTTTGATTGAGGGGCTGCATTAGTTTGAGGGGCTGCATTAGTTTGAGTGGCTACATTAGTTTGAGGGGCTGCCTTAGATTGTGGTGCTGCATTAGTTTGAGGGGCTGCATTAGTTTGAGGGGCTGCATTAGTTTGAGGGGCTGCCTCAGATAGAGTTCTGCATTAGTTTGAGGGGCTGCATTAGTTTAAGGGGCAGCATTAGTTTGATAGGCTGCCTAAGTTTGAGGGGCTGCCTTCGTTTGAGAGCCTGCCATAGTTTGAGGGGCTGCATTACTTTGAGCGGCTGCCTTAGTTTGAGGGGCTGCATTAGTTTGAGCGACTGTCTTAGTTTGAGGGGCTGCCTTAGTTTGAGCGGCTGCCTTAGATTGAGAGGCTGCCTGAGTTTGAGGGGCTGCTTTAGACTGAGGGGCTGCATTAGTTTGAGCGGCTGTCGCAGTTTGAGGGGCTGCCTTAGTTTGAGCGGCTGCCTGAGTTTGAGGGGCTGCCTTAGTTTGAGCGGCTGCCTTAGTTTGAGGGGCTGCCTGAGTTTGAGCGGCTGCCTTGGTTTGAGGGGCTGCATTAGTTTGAGGGGCTGTCTTAGATTAAGGGGCTGCCTTAGATTGAGGGGCTGCATTAGTTTGAGAGTCTGCCTTAGTTTGAGGGGATGCCTTAGTTTGAGGGGTTGGCTTTGTTTGAGGGGCTGCCTTAGATTGAGTGGCTGCATTAGTTTGAGAGTCTGCCTTAGTATGAGGGGATGCCTTAGTTTGATGGGTTGGCTTAGTTAGAGTGGCTGCCTTAGTTTGAGGGGCTGCCTTTGGTTGAGGCGCTCCCTTAGTTTGAGGGGCTGCCTTACTTTAAGGGGCTGCATTAGTTTGAGAGTCTGCCTTAGTTTGAGGGGCTGCCTTAGTTTGAGTGGTTGGCTGAGTTTGAGGGGCTGCCTTTGATTGAGTGGCTGCATTAGTTTGAGAGCTTGCCTTTGATTGAGTGGCTGCGTTAGTTTGAGAGGCTGCCTGGGTTTGAGGGGCTGCCTTCGTTTGTGCGGCTGCATTAGTTAGAGAGTCTGCCTTTGATTGAGTGGCTGCATTAGTTTGAGGGGCTGACTTAGTTTGAGGGGCTGACGTAGTTTGAGGGGCTGCATTTGTTTGATGGGCTGCCTTAGATTGAGGGCTGCATTAGTTTGAGGGGCTGCATTAGTTTGAGGGGCTGCCTTAGTTTGAGGGGCTGCATTAGATTGAGGGTCTGCATTTGTTTGAGCGGCTGCATTATTTTGAGGGGCTGCCTTAGTTTGAGGGGCTGTCTTAGTTTGAGGGGTTGGCTTAGTTTGAGGGGCTGCCTTAGATTGAGTGGCTGCAATAGTTTGAGAGTCTGCCTTAGTTTAAGGGGATTCCTTAGTTTGAGGGGTTGGCTTAGTTAGAGGGGCTGCCTTAGTTTGAGGGGCTGCATTAGTTTGAGGGGTTGCATTAGAATGAGGGGCTGCCTTCGATTGAGGGGCTGCATTAGTTTGAGAGTCTGCCTTAGTTTGAGGGGCTGCCTTGTTTTGAGGGGTTGGCTGAGTTTGAGGGGCTGCCTTTGATTGAGGGGCTGCATTAGTTTGAGAGTCTGCCTTTGATTGAGTGGCTGCATTAGTTTGAGGGGCTGCATAAGATTGAGGGTCTGCATTAGTTTGAGGGGCTGCATTATTTTGAGGGGCTGCCTCAGTTTGAGGGGTTGGCTTAGTTTGTGGGGCTGCCTTAGATTGAGTGGCTAATTTAGTTTGAGAGACTGCTTTAGTTTGAGGGGATGTCTTCGTTTGAGGGGTTCGCTTAGTTAGAGGGGCTGCCTTAGTTTGAGGGGCTGCATTAGTTTGAGGGGTTGCATTAGAATGAGGGGCTGCCTTAGATTGAGGGGCTGCATTACTTTGAGGGGCTGCCTTAGTTTGAGCGGCTCCCTTAATTTGAGAGGCTGCCTTAGTTTGAGCGGCTGCCTTAGTTTGACGGCTGCCTTAGTTTGAGAGTCTGCATTAGTTTGAGCGGCTGCCTTAGTTTGAGGGGCTGCCTTAGTTTGAGAGTCTGCCTTATTTTGAGCGGCTGCCTTAATTTGAGGGCCTGCCTTACTTTTAGAGGCTGCATTAGTTTGAGGGGCTGCCTTAATTTGAGCGGCTGCATTAGTTTGAGGGGCTGCTTTTAGTTGAGGCGCTCACTTAGTTTGAGGGTCTGCCTTAGTTTGAGAGGCTGCCTTAGATTGAGCGGCTGCCTTAGTTTGAGGGTCTGCCTTACTTTTAGAGGCTGCCTTAGTTTGAGCGGCTGCGTTAGTTTGAGAGGCTGCCTGGGTTTGAGGGGCTGCCTTCGCTTGTGCGACTGCATTAGTTAGAGAGTCTGCCTTTGATTGAGTGGCTGCATTAGTTTGAGGGGCTGACTTAGTTTGAGGGGCTGACGTAGTTTGAGGGGCTGCATTTGTTTGATGGGCTGCCTTAGATTGAGGGCTGCATTAGTTTGAGGGGCTGCATTAGTTTGAGGGGCTGCCTTAGTTTGAGGGGCTGCCTTAATTTGAGCGGCTGCATTAGTTTGAGGGGCTGCTTTTAGTTGAGGCGCTCCCTTAGTTTGAGGGTCTGCCTTAGTTTGAGAGTCTGCCTTAGATTGAGCGGCTGCCTTAGTTTGAGGGTCTGCCTTACTTTTAGAGGCTGCCTTAGTTTGAGCGGCTGCGTTAGTTTGAGAGGCTGCCTGGGTTTGAGGGGCTGCCTTCGTTTGTGCGGCTGCATTAGTTAGAGAGTCTGCCTTTGATTGAGTGGCTGCATTAGTTTGAGGGGCTGACTTAGTTTGAGGGGCTGACGTAGTTTGAGGGGCTGCATTTGTGATGATGGGCTGCCTTAGATTGAAGGCTGCATTAGTTTGAGGGGCTGCATTAGTTTGAGGGGCTGCCTTAGTTTGAGGGGCTGCCTTAGTTTGAGGGGCTGCATTAGTTTGATGGGATGCTTTATTTTGAGCGGCTGCCTTAGTTGAGGGGCTGCCTTAGATTGAGGGGCTGCATTAGTTTGAGCGACTGACTTAGTTTGAGAGGCTGCCTTAGTTTGAGAGTCTGCCTTAGTTTGAGCGGCTGCGTTTGATTGAGTGGCTGCATTAGTTTGAGAGAATGCCTTTGATTGAGTGGCTGCATTAGTTTGAGGGGCTGCCTTTGATTGAGGGGCTGCATTAGTTTGAGGGGCTGCATTAGTTTGAGGGGCTGCATTAGTTTGAGGGGCTGCCTTAGTTTGAGGGGCTGCCTTAGGTAGAGTTCTGCATTAGTTTGAGGGGCTGCATTATTTTGAGGGGCAGCCTAGTTTGAGAGGCTGCCGAAGTTTGAGGGGCTGCCTTCGTTTGAGAGACTGCCATAGTTTGAGGGGCTGCCTCAATTTGAGCGGCTGCCTTAGTTTGAGGTGCTGCATTAGTTTGAGCGACTGTCTTAGTTTGAGGGGCTGCCTTAGTATGAGCGGCTGCCTTAGATTGAGAGGCTGCCTGAGTATGAGTGGCTGCTTTAGACTGAGGGGCTGCATTAGTTTGAGCGGCTGTCTCAGTTTGAGGGGCTGCCTTAGTTTGAGGGGCTGCCTTAGTTTGAGGGGCTGCCTTTGTTTGAGCGGCTGCCTTAGTTTGAGGGGCTGAATTGGTTTGAGGGGCTGAATTGGTTTGAGGGGCTGCATTAGTTTGAGGGGCTGTCTTAGATTAAGGGGCAGACTTAGATTGAGGGGCTGCATTAGTTTGAGAGTCTGCCTTAGTTTGAGGGGATGCCTTAGTTTGAGGGGTTGGCTTTGTTTGAGGGGCTGCCTTAGTTTGAGGGGCTGCCTTTGGTTGAGGCGCTCCCTTAGTTTGAGGGGCTGCCTTCGATTGAGGGTCTCCATTAGTTTGAGAGTCTGCCTTAGTTTGAGGGGCTGCCTTAGTTTGAGGGGTTGGCTGAGTTTGAGGGGCTGCCTTTGATTGAGTGGCTGCATTAGTTTGAGGGTCTGCCTTAGTTTGAGGGGATTCCTTAGTTTGAGGGGTTGGCTTAGTTAGAGGGGCTGCCTTAGTATGAGGGGTTGCATTAGAATGAGGGGCTGCCTTCGATTGAGGGGCTGCATTAGTTTGAGAGTCTGCCTTAGTTTGAGGGGCTGCCTTAGTTTGAGGGGTTGGCTGAGTTTGAGGGGCTGCCTTTGATTGAGTGGCTGCATTAGTTTGAGAGTCTGCCTTTGATTGAGTGGCTGCATTAGTTTGAGGGGCTGCATTAGATTGAGGGTCTGCATTAGTTTGAGGGGCTGCATTATTTTGAGGGGCTGCCTTAGTTTGAGGGTTTGGCTTAATTTGAGGGGCTGCCTTAGATTGAGTGGCTACATTAGTTTGAGAGTCTGCCTTAGTTTGAGGGGATGCCTTCGTTTGAGGGGTTGGCTTAGTTAGAGGGGCTGCCTTAGTTTGAGGGGCTGCCTCAGTTTGAGGGGCTGCATTAGTTTGAGGGGTTGCATTAGAATGAGGGGCTGCCTTAGTTTGAGGGGCTGCATTACTTTGAGGGAGTGCCTTATTTTGAGAGGCTGCCTTACTTTGAGGGGCTGCCTTTGTTTGAGCGGCTGCCTTAATTTGAGAGGCTGCCTTAGTTTGAGCGGCTGACTTAGTTTGAGCGGCTGCCTTAGTTTGAGAGTCTGCATTAGTTTGAGCGGCTGCCTTAGTTTGAGGGGCTGCCTTAGTTTGAGGGGCTGCCTTTGGTTGAGGCGCTCCCTTAGTTTGAGGGGCTGCCTTCGATTGAGGGGCTCCATTAGTTTGAGAGTCTGCCTTAGTTTGAGGGGCTGCCTTAGTTTGAGGGGTTGGCTGAGTTTGAGGGGCTGCCTTTGATTGAGTGGCTGCATTAGTTTGAGGGTCTGCCTTAGTTTGAGGGGATTCCTTAGTTTGAGGGGTTGCCTTAGTTAGAGGGGCTGCCTTAGTATGAGGGGTTGCATTAGAATGAGGGGCTGCCTTCGATTGAGGGGCTGCATTAGTTTGAGAGTCTGCCTTAGTTTGAGGGGCTGCCTTAGTTTGAGGGGTTGGCTGAGTTTGAGGGGCTGCCTTTGATTGAGTGGCTGCATTAGTTTGAGAGTCTGCCTTTGATTGAGTGGCTGCATTAGTTTGAGGGGCTGCATTAGATTGAGGGTCTGCATTAGTTTGAGGGGCTGCATTATTTTGAGGGGCTGCCTTAGTTTGAGGGTTTGGCTTAATTTGAGGGGCTGCCTTAGATTGAGTGGCTACATTAGTTTGAGAGTCTGCCTTAGTTTGAGGGGATGCCTTCGTTTGAGGGGTTGGCTTAGTTAGAGGGGCTGCCTTAGTTTGAGGGGCTGCCTCAGTTTGAGGGGCTGCATTAGTTTGAGGGGTTGCATTAGAATGAGGGGCTGCCTTAGATTGAGGGGCTGCATTACTTTGAGGGAGTGCCTTATTTTGAGAGGCTGCCTTACTTTGAGGGGCTGCCTTAGTTTGAGCGGCTGCCTGAATTTGAGAGTCTGCCTTAGTTTGAGCGGCTGACTTAGTTTGAGCGGCTGCCTTAGTTTGAGAGTCTGCATTAGTTTGAGCGGCTGCCTTAGTTTGAGGGGCTGCCTTAGTTTGAGAGTCTGCCTTAGTTTGAGCGGCTGCCTTAGTTTGAGGGTCTGCCTTACTTTTAGAGGCTGCATTAGTTTGAGGGGCTGCCTTAATTTGAGCGGCTGCATTAGTTTGAGGGGCTGCTTTTAGTTGAGGCGCTCCCTTAGTTTCAGGGTCTGCCTTAGTTTGAGAGTCTGCCTTAGTTTGAGCGGTTGCCTTAGTTTGAGGGTCTGCCTTACTTTTAGAGGCTGCCTTAGTATGAGGGGCTGCCTTAATTTGAGCGGCTGCATTAGTTTGAAGGGCTGCCTTTGGTTGAGGCGCTCCCTTGGTTTGAGGGTCTGCCTTACTTTGACAGGCTGCCTTATTTTGAGCGGCTGCGTTAGTTTGAGAGGCTGCCTGGGTTTGAGGGGCTGCCTTACTTTGAGCGGCTGCATTAGTTTGAGAGTCTGCCTTTGATTGAGTGGCTGCATTAGTTTGAGGGGCTGACTTAGTTTGAGGGGCTGACGTAGTTTGAGGGGCTGCATTTGTTTGATGGGCTGCCTTAGATTGAGGGGTGCATTAGTTTGATGGGATGCTTTATTTTGAGCGGCTGCCTTAGTTGAGGGGCTGCCTCAGATTGAGGGGCTGCATTAGTTTGAGCGGCTGCCTTAGTTTGAGGGGCTGCCTTAGTTTGAGGGGCTGCCTTGGATTGAGCGGCTGACTTAGTTTGAGAGGCTGCCTTAGTTTGAGAGGCTGCCTTAGTTTAAGCGGCTGCCTTAGTTTGAGGGGTAGCCTTAGTTTGAGAGTCTGCCTTAGTTTGAGCGGCTGCCTTAGTTTGACAGGCTGCCTTAGTTTCAGCGGCTGCCTTAGTTTGAGAGGCTGCCTGAGTTTGAGGGGCTGCCTTAGTTTGAGCGGCTGCATTAGTTTGAGGGGCAGCCTTTGGTTGAGGCGCTCCCTTAGTTTGTAGGGCTGCCTTACTTTAAGGGGCAGCGTCAGTTTGAGAGTCTGCCTTAGTTTGAGGGGCTGCCTTAGTTTGAGGGGCTGCCTTTGATTGAGTGACTGCATTAGTTTGAGAGTCTGCCTTTGATTGAGTGGCTGCATTAGTTTGAGGGGCTGCCTTAGATTCAGGGGCTGCATTAGTTTGAGGGGCTGCATGAGTTTGAGGGGGTGCATTAGTTTGAAGGGCTGCCTTTGATTGAGGGGCTGCATTAGTTTGAGGGGCTGCATTAGTTTGAGTGGCTACATTAGTTTGAGGGGCTGCCTTAGATTGTGGTGCTGCCTTAGATTGTGGTGCTGCATTAGTTTGAGGGGCTGCATTAGTTTGAGGGGCTGCATTAGTTTGAGGGGCTGCCTCAGATAGAGTTCTGCATTAGTTTGAGGGGCTGCATTAGTTTAAGGGGCAGCCTTAGTTTGATAGGCTGCCTAAGTTTGAGGGGCTGCCTTCGTTTGAGAGTCTGCCATAGTTTGAGCGGCTGCCTTAGTTTGAGGGTCTGCCTTACTTTTAGAGGCTGCATTAGTTTGAGGGGCTGCCTTAAATTGAGCGGCTGCATTAGTTTGAGGGGCTGCTTTTAGTTGAGGCGCTCCCTTAGTTTGAGTGTCTGCCTTAGTTTGAGAGTCTGCCTTAGTTTGAGCGGTTGCCTTAGTTTGAGGGTCTGCCTTACTTTTAGAGGCTGCCTTAGTTTGAGGGGCTGCCTTAATTTGAGCGGCTGCATTAGTTTGAGGGGCTGCCTTTGGTTGAGGCGCTCCCTTAGTTTGAGTGTCTGCCTTAGTTTGAGCGGCTGCCTTAGTTTGACAGGCTGCCTTAGTTTCAGCGGCTGCCTTAGTTTGAGAGGCTGCCTGAGTTTGAGTGTCTGCCTTAGTTTGAGCGGCTGCATTAGTTTGAGGGGCTGCCTTTGGTTGAGGGGCTCCCTTAGTTTGTAGGGCTGCCTTACTTTAAGGGGCAGCGTCAGTTTGAGATTCTGCCTTAGTTTGAGAGGCTGCCTTAGTTTGAGGGGCTGCCTTTGATTGAGTGACTGCATTAGTTTGAGAGTCTGCCTTTGATTTAGTGGCTGCATTAGTTTGAGGGGCTGCCTCAGATTCAGGGGCTGCATTAGTTTGAGGGGCTGCATGAGTTTGAGGGGGTGCATTAGTTTGAAGGGCTGCCTTTGATTGAGGGGCTGCATTAGTTTGAGGGGCTGCATTAGTTTGAGTGGCTACATTAGTTTGAGGGGCTGCCTTAGATTGTGGTGCTGCATTAGTTTGAGGGGCTGCATTAGTTTGAGGGGCTGCATTAGTTTGAGGGGCTGCCTCAGATAGAGTTCTGCATTAGTTTGAGGGGCTGCATTAGTTTAAGGGGCAGCATTAGTTTGATAGGCTGCCTAAGTTTGAGGGGCTGCCTTCGTTTGAGAGCCTGCCATAGTTTGAGGGGCTGCATTACTTTGAGCGGCTGCCTTAGTTTGAGGGGCTGCATTAGTTTGAGCGACTGTCTTAGTTTGAGGGGCTGCCTTAGTTTGAGCGGCTGCCTTAGATTGAGAGGCTGCCTGAGTTTGAGGGGCTGCTTTAGACTGAGGGGCTGCATTAGTTTGAGCGGCTGTCGCAGTTTGAGGGGCTGCCTTAGTTTGAGCGGCTGCCTGAGTTTGAGGGGCTGCCTTAGTTTGAGCGGCTGCCTTAGTTTGAGGGGCTGCCTTAGTTTGAGCGGCTGCCTTGGTTTGAGGGGCTGCATTAGTTTGAGGGGCTGTCTTAGATTAAGGGGCTGCCTTAGATTGAGGGGCTGCATTAGTTTGAGAGTCTGCCTTAGTTTGAGGGGATGCCTTAGTTTGAGGGGTTGGCTTTGTTTGAGGGGCTGCCTTAGATTGAGTGGCTGCATTAGTTTGAGAGTCTGCCTTAGTATGAGGGGATGCCTTAGTTTGATGGGTTGGCTTAGTTAGAGTGGCTGCCTTAGTTTGAGGGGCTGCCTTTGGTTGAGGCGCTCCCTTAGTTTGAGGGGCTGCCTTACTTTAAGGGGCTGCATTAGTTTGAGAGTCTGCCTTAGTTTGAGGGGCTGCCTTAGTTTGAGTGGTTGGCTGAGTTTGAGGGGCTGCCTTTGATTGAGTGGCTGCATTAGTTTGAGAGCTTGCCTTTGATTGAGTGGCTGCGTTAGTTTGAGAGGCTGCCTGGGTTTGAGGGGCTGCCTTCGTTTGTGCGGCTGCATTAGTTAGAGAGTCTGCCTTTGATTGAGTGGCTGCATTAGTTTGAGGGGCTGACTTAGTTTGAGGGGCTGACGTAGTTTGAGGGGCTGCATTTGTTTGATGGGCTGCCTTAGATTGAGGGCTGCATTAGTTTGAGGGGCTGCATTAGTTTGAGGGGCTGCCTTAGTTTGAGGGGCTGCATTAGATTGAGGGTCTGCATTTGTTTGAGCGGCTGCATTATTTTGAGGGGCTGCCTTAGTTTGAGGGGCTGTCTTAGTTTGAGGGGTTGGCTTAGTTTGAGGGGCTGCCTTAGATTGAGTGGCTGCAATAGTTTGAGAGTCTGCCTTAGTTTAAGGGGATTCCTTAGTTTGAGGGGTTGGCTTAGTTAGAGGGGCTGCCTTAGTTTGAGGGGCTGCATTAGTTTGAGGGGTTGCATTAGAATGAGGGGCTGCCTTCGATTGAGGGGCTGCATTAGTTTGAGAGTCTGCCTTTGATTGAGTGGCTGCATTAGTTTGAGGGGCTGCATAAGATTGAGGGTCTGCATTAGTTTGAGGGGCTGCATTATTTTGAGGGGTTGGCTGAGTTTGAGGGGCTGCCTTTGATTGAGGGGCTGCATTAGTTTGAGAGTCTGCCTTTGATTGAGTGGCTGCATTAGTTTGAGGGGCTGCATAAGATTGAGGGTCTGCATTAGTTTGAGGGGCTGCATTATTTTGAGGGGCTGCCTCAGTTTGAGGGGTTGGCTTAGTTTGTGGGGCTGCCTTAGATTGAGTGGCTGATTTAGTTTGAGAGACTGCTTTAGTTTGAGGGGATGTCTTCGTTTGAGGGGTTCGCTTAGTTAGAGGGGCTGCCTTAGTTTGAGGGGCTGCATTAGTTTGAGGGGTTGCATTAGAATGAGGGGCTGCCTTAGATTGAGGGGCTGCATTACTTTGAGGGGCTGCCTTAGTTTGAGCGGCTCCCTTAATTTGAGAGGCTGCCTTAGTTTGAGCGGCTGCCTTAGTTTGACGGCTGCCTTAGTTTGAGAGTCTGCATTAGTTTGAGCGGCTGCCTTAGTTTGAGGGGCTGCCTTAGTTTGAGAGTCTGCCTTATTTTGAGCGGCTGCCTTAATTTGAGGGCCTGCCTTACTTTTAGAGGCTGCATTAGTTTGAGGGGCTGCCTTAATTTGAGCGGCTGCATTAGTTTGAGGGGCTGCTTTTAGTTGAGGCGCTCCCTTAGTTTGAGGGTCTGCCTTAGTTTGAGAGTCTGCCTTAGATTGAGCGGCTGCCTTAGTTTGAGGGTCTGCCTTACTTTTAGAGGCTGCCTTAGTTTGAGCGGCTGCGTTAGTTTTAGAGGCTGCCTGGGTTTGAGGGGCTGCCTTCGCTTGTGCGACTGCATTAGTTAGAGAGTCTGCCTTTGATTGAGTGGCTGCATTAGTTTGAGGGGCTGACTTAGTTTGAGGGGCTGACGTAGTTTGAGGGGCTGCATTTGTTTGATGGGCTTCCTTAGATTGAGGGCTGCATTAGTTTGAGGGGCTGCATTAGTTTGAGGGGCTGCCTTAGTTTGAGGGGCTGCCTTAGTTTGAGGGGCTGCATTAGTTTGATGGGATGCTTTATTTTGAGCGGCTGCCTTAGTTGAGGGGCTGCCTTAGATTGAGGGGCTGCATTAGTTTGAGCGACTGACTTAGTTTGAGAGGCTGCCTTAGTTTGAGAGTCTGCCTTAGTGTGTGAGCGGCTGCCTTAGTTTGAGGGGTTGCCTCAGTTTGAGAGTCTGCCTTAGTTTGAGCGGCTGCCTTATTTTGACAGGCTGCCTTAGTTTCAGCGGCTGCCTTAGTTTCAGCGGCTGCCTTAGTTTGAGAGGCTTCCTGAGTTTGAGGGGCTGCCTTAGTTTGAGCGGCTGCATTAGTTTGAGGGGCTGCCTTTGGTTGAGGCGCTCCCTTAGTTTGCAGGGCTGCCTTACTTTCAGGGGCAGCGTCAGTTTGAGAGTCTGCATTAGATTGAGGGGCTGCCTTAGTTTGTGGGGTTGGCTTAGTTTGAGGGGCTGCGTTTGATTGAGTGGCTGCATTAGTTTGAGAGACTGCCTTTGAGTGAGTGGCTGCATTAGTTTGAGGGGCTGCCTTTGATTGAGGGGCTGCCTTTGATTGAGGGGCTGCATTAGTTTGAGGGGCTGCATTAGTTTGAGGGGCTGCATTAGTTTGGGGGGCTGCCTTAGTTTGAGGGGCTGCCTTAGGTAGAGTTCTGCATTAGTTTGAGGGGCTGCATTATTTTGAGGGGCAGCCTTAGTTTGAGAGGCTGCCTAAGTTTGAGGGGCTGCCTTCGTTTGAGGGACTGCCATAGTTTGAGGGGCTGCCTCAGTTTGAGCGGCTGCCTCAGTTTGAGGGGCTGCATTAGTTTGAGCGACTGTCTTAGTTTGAGGGGCTGCCTTAGTATGAGCGGCTGCCTTAGATTGAGAGGCTGCCTGAGTTTGAGTGGCTGCTTTAGACTGAGGGGCTGCATTAGTTTGAGCGGCTGTCTCAGTTTGAGGGGCTGCCTTAGTTTGAGCGGCTGCCTGAGTTTGAGGGGCCGCCTTAGTTTGAGCGGCTGCCTTAGTTTGAGGGGCTGCCTTGGTTTGAGGGGCTGCATTAGTTTGAGGGGCTGTCTTAGATTAAGGGGCAGACTTAGATTGAGGGGCTGCATTAGTTTGAGAATCTGCCTTAATATGAGGGGATGCCTTAGTTTGACTGGGGTGGCTTAGTTAGAGGGGCTGCCTTAGTTTGAGGGGCTGCCTTTGGTTGAGGCGCTCCCTTAGTTTGAGGGGCTGCCTTCGATTGAGGGGCTCCATTAGTTTGAGAGTCTGCCTTAGTTTGAGAGTCTGCCTTAGTTTGAGGGTCTGCCTTAGTTTGAGGGGATTCCTTAGTTTGAGGGGTTGGCTTAGTTAGAGGGGCTGCCTTAGTATGAGGGGTTGCATTAGAATGAGGGGCTGCCTTCGATTGAGGGGCTGCATTAGTTTGAGAGTCTGCCTTAGTTTGAGGGGCTGCCTTAGTTTGAGGGGTTGGCTGAGTTTGAGGGGCTGCCTTTGATTGAGTGGCTGCATTAGTTTGAGAGTCTGCCTTTGATTGAGTGGCTGCATTAGTTTGAGGAGCTGCATTAGATTGGGGGTCTGCATTAGTTTGAGGGGCTGCATTATTTTGAGGGGCTGCCTTAGTTTGAGGGTATGGCTTAATTTGAGGGGCTGCCTTAGATTGAGTGGCTACATTAGTTTGAGAGTCTGCCTTAGTTTGAGGGGATGCCTTCGTTTGAGGGGTTGGCTTAGTTAGAGGGGCTGCCTTAGTTTGAGGGGCTGCCTCAGTATGAGGGGCTGCATTAGTTTGAGGGTTTGCATTAGAATGAGGGGCTGCCTTAGATTGAGGGGCTGCATTACTTTGAGGGAGTGCCTTATTTTGAGAGGCTGCCTTACTTTGAGGGGCTGCCTTAGTTTGAGAGGCTGCCTTAATTTGAGAGGCTGCCTTAGTTTGAGAGTCTGCATTAGTTTGAGCGGCTGCCTTAGTTTGAGGGGCTGCCTTAGTTTGAGAGTCTGCCTTAGTTTGAGCGGCTGCCTTAGTTTGAGGGTCTGCCTTACTTTTAGAGGCTGCATTAGTTTGAGGGGCTGCCTTAATTTGAACGGCTGCATTAGTTTGAGGGGCTGCTTTTAGTTGAGGCGCTCCCTTAGTTTGAGGGTCTGCCTTAGTTTGAGAGTCTGCCTTAGTTTGAGCGGTTGCCTTAGTTTGAGGGTCTGCCTTACTTTTAGAGGCTGCCTTAGTTTGAGGGGCTGCCTTAATTTGAGCGGCAGCATTAGTTTGAGGGGCTGCCTTTGGTTGAGGCGCTCCCTTGGTTTGAGGGTCTGCCTTACTTTGACAGGCTGCCTTATTTTGAGCGGCTGCGTTAGTTTGAGAGGCTGCCTGGGTTTGAGGGGCTGCCTTACTTTGAGCGGCTGCATTAGTTTGAGAGTCTGCCTTTGATTGAGTGGCTGCATTAGTTTGAGGGGCTGACTTAGTTTGAGGGGCTGACGTAGTTTGAGGGGCTGCATTTGTTTGATGGGCTGCCTTAGATTGAGGGGTGCATTAGTTTGATGGGATGCTTTATTTTGAGCGGCTGCCTTAGTTGAGGGGCTGCCTCAGATTGAGGGGCTGCATTAGTTTGAGCGGCTGCCTTAGTTTGAGCGGCTGCCTTAGTTTGAGGGGCTGCCTTAGTTTGAGCGGCTGCCTTAGTTTGACAGGGTGCCTTAGTTTCAGCGGCTGCCTTAGTTTGAGAGGCTGTCTGAGTTTGAGGGGCTGCCTGAGTTTGAGCGGCTGCATTAGTTTGAGGGGCTGCCTTTGGTTGAGGCGCTCCCATAGTTTGTAGGGCTGCCTTACTTTAAGGGGCAGCGTCAGTTTGAGAGTCTGCCTTAGTTTGAGGGGCTGCCTTAGTTTGAGGGGCTGCCTTTGATTGAGTGACTGCATCAGTTTGAGAGTCTGCCTTTGATTGAGTGGCTGCATTAGTTTGAGGGGCTGCCTTAGATTCAGGGGCTGCATTAGTTTGAGGGGCTGCATGAGTTTGACGGGGTGCATTAGTTTGAAGGGCTGCCTTTGATTGAGGGGCTGCATTAGTTTGAGGGGCTGCATGAGTTTGAGTGGCTACATTAGTTTGAGGGGCTGCCTTAGATTGTGGTGCTGCATTAGTTTGAGGGGCTGCATTAGTTTGAGGGGCTGCATTAGTTTGAGGGGCTGCCTCAGATAGAGTTCTGCATTAGTTTGAGGGGCTGCATTAGTTTAAGGGGCAGCCTTAGTTTGATAGGCTGCCTAAGTTTGAGGGGCTGCCTTCGTTTGAGAGTCTGCCATAGTTTGAGGGGCTGCATTAATTTGAGCGGCTGCATTAGTTTGAGGGGCTGCATTAGTTTGAGGGGCTGCCTCAGATAGAGTTCTGCATTAGTTTGAGGGGCTGCATTAGTTTAAGGGGCAGCCTTAGTTTGATAGGCTGCCTAAGTTTGAGGGGCTGCCTTCGTTTGAGAGTCTGCCATAGTTTGAGGGGCTGCATTAATTTGAGCGGCTGCCTTAGTTTGAGGGGCTGCATTAGTTTGAGCGACTGTCTTAGTTTGAGGGGCTGCCTTAGTTTGAGCGGCTGCCTTAGATTGAGAGGCTGCCTGAGTTTGAGGGGCTGCTTTAGACTGAGGGGCTGCATTAGTTTGAGCGGCTGTCTCAGTTTGAGGGGCTGCCTTAGTTTGAGCGGCTGCCTGAGTTTGAGGGGCTGCCTTAGTTTGAGCGGCTGCCTTAGTTTGAGGGGCTGCATTAGTTTGAGGGGCTGTCTTAGATTAAGGGGCTGCCTTAGATTGAGGGTTTGCATTAGTTTGAGAGTCTGCCTTAGTTTGAGTGGATGCCTTAGTTTGAGGGGTTGGCTTTGTTTGAGGGGCTGCCTTAGATTGATTGGCTGCATTAGTTAGTGAGTCTGCTTTAGTATGAGGGGATGCCTTAGTTTGATGGGTTGGCTTAGTTAGAGGGGCTGCCTTAGTTTGAGGGGCTGCCTTTGGTTGAGGCGCTCCCTTAGTTTGAGGGGCTGCCTAACTTTAAGGGGCTGCATTAGTTTGAGAGTCTGCCTTAGTTTGAGGGGCTGCCTTAGTTTGAGTGGTTGGCTGAGTTTGAGGGGCTGCCTTTGATTGAGTGGCTGCATTAGTTTGAGAGCTTGCCTTTGATTGAGTGGCTGCATTAGTTTGAGGGGCTGCATTAGATTGAGGGGCTGCATTTGTTTGAGGGGCTGCATTACTTTTAGGGGCTTCCTTAGTTTGAGGGGTTGGCTTAGATTGAGTGGCTGCATTAGTTTGAGAGTCTGCCTTAGTTTGAGGGGATTCCTTAGTTTGAGGGGTTGGCTTCGTTAGAGGGGCTGCCTTAGTTTGAGGGGCTGCATTAGTTTGAGGGGTTGCATTAGAATGAGGAGCTGCCTTAGATTGAGGGGCTGCATTAGTTTGAGAGTCTGCCTTTGAGTGAGTGGCTGCATTAGTTTGAGGTGCTGCATTAGATTGAGGGTCTGCATTAGTTTGAGGGGCCGCATTATTTTGTGGGGCTGCCTTAGTTTGAGCGGGCTGCCTTAGTTTGAGGGGTTGGCTTAGTTTGAGGGGCTGCCTTAGATTGAGTGGCTGCATTAGTTTGAGAGTCTGCCTTTGAGTGAGTGGCTGCATTAGTTTGAGGGGCTTCATTAGATTGAGGGTCTGCATTAGTATGAGGGGCCGCATTATTTTGAGGGGCTGCCTTAGTTTGAGGGGCTGCCTTAGTTTGAGGGGTTGGCTTAGTTTGAGGGGCTGCCTTAGTTTGAGTGGCTGCATTAGTTTGAGAGTCTGCCTTAGTTTGAGGGGATGCCTTAGTTTGAAAAGTTGGCTAAGTTAGAGGGGCTGCCTTAGTTTGAGGGGCTGCCTTCGTTTGAGGGGCTGCATTAGTTTGAGGGGTTGCATTAGAATGAGGGGCTGCTTTAGATTGAGGGGCTGCATTAGTTTGAGGGAGTGCCTTAGTTTGAGAGGCTGCCTTACTTTGAGGGGCTGCCTTAGTTTGAGCGGCTGCCTTAATTTCAGAGGCTGCCTTAATTTCAGAGGCTGCCTTCGTTTGAGCGGCTGCCTTAGTTTGAGCGGCTGCCTTAGTTTGAGAGTCTGCATTAGTTTGAGCGGCTGCCCTAGTTAGAGGGGCTGCCTTACTTTTAAAGGATGCCTTAGTTTGAGGGGCTGCCTTAATTTGAGCGGCTGCATTAGTTTGAGGGGCTGCTTTTAGTTGAGGCGCTCCCTTAGTTAGAGGGTCTGCCTTAGTTCGAGAGTCTGCCTTAGTTTGAGCGGCTGCCTTAGTTTGAGGGTCTGCCTTACTTTTAGAGGCTGCCTTAGTTTGAGGGGCTGCCTTAATTTGAGCGGCTGCATTAGTTTGAGGGGCTGCCTTTGGTTGAGGCGCTCCCTTAGCTTGAGGGTCTGCCTTACTTTGACAAGCTGCCTTAGTTTGAGCGGCTGCGTTAGTTTGAGAGGCTGCCTGGGTTTGAGGGGCTGCCTTAGTTTGAGCGGCTGCATTAGTTTGAGAGTCTGGCTTTGATTGAGTGGCTGCATTAGTTTGAGTGGCTGCATTAGTTTGAGGGGATGCCTTCGTTTGAGGGGTTGGCTTAGTTAGAGGGGCTGCCTTAGTTTGAGGGGCTGCCTCAGTTTGAGGGGCTGCATTAGTTTGAGGGGTTGCATTAGAATGAGGGGCTGCCTTAGATTGAGGGGCTGCATTACTTTGAGGGAGTGCCTTATTTTGAGAGGCTGCCTTACTTTGAGGGGCTGCCTTAGTTTGAGAGGCTGCCTTAATTTGAGAGGCTGCCTTAGTTTGAGCGGCTGACTTAGTTTGAGCGGCTGCCTTAGTTTGAGAGTCTGCATTAGTTTGAGCGGCTGCCTTAGTTTGAGGGGCTGCCTTAGTTTGAGAGTCTGCCTTAGTTTGAGCGGCTGCCTTAGTTTGAGGGTCTGCCTTACTTTTAGAGGCTGCATTAGTTTGAGGGGCTGCCTTAATTTGAGCGGCTGCATTAGTTTGAGGGGCTGCTTTTAGTTGAGGCGCTCCCTTAGTTTGAGGGTCTGCCTTAGTTTGAGAGTCTGCCTTAGTTTGAGCGGTTGCCTTAGTTTGAGGGTCTGCCTTACTTTTAGAGGCTGCCTTAGTTTGAGGGGCTGCCTTAATTTGAGCGGCTGCATTAGTTTGAGGGGCTGCCTTTGGTTGAGGCGCTCCCTTGGTTTGAGGGTCTGCCTTACTTTGACAGGCTGCCTTATTTTGAGCGGCTGCGTTAGTTTGAGAGGCTGCCTGGGTTTGAGGGGCTGCCTTACTTTGAGCGGCTGCATTAGTTTGAGAGTCTGCCTTTGATTGAGTGGCTGCATTAGTTTGAGGGGCTGACTTAGTTTGAGGGGCTGACGTAGTTTGAGGGGCTGCATTTGTTTGATGGGCTGCCTTAGATTGAGGGGTGCATTAGTTTGTAGGGATGCTTTATTTTGAGCGGCTGCCTTAGTTGAGGGGCTGCCTCAGATTGAGGGGCTGCATTAGTTTGAGCGGCTGCCTTAGTTTGAGCGGCTGCCTTAGTTTGAGGGGCTGCCTTAGTTTGAGCGGCTGCCTTAGTTTGACAGGCTGCCTTAGTTTCAGCGGCTGCCTTAGTTTGAGAGGCTGCCTGAGTTTGAGGGGCTGCCTGAGTTTGAGCGGCTGCATTAGTTTGAGGGGCTGCCTTTGGTTGAGGCGCTCCCTTCGGTTGTAGGGCTGCCTTACTTTAAGGGGCAGCGTCAGTTTGAGAGTCTGCCTTAGTTTGAGGGGCTGCCTTAGTTTGAGGGGCTGCCTTTGATTGAGTGACTGCATTAGTTTGAGAGTCTGCCTTTGATTGAGTGGCTGCATTAGTTTGAGGGGCTGCCTTAGATTCAGGGGCTGTATTAGTTTGAGGGGCTGCATGAGTTTGAGGGGGTGCATTAGTTTGAAGGGCTGCCTTTGATTGAGGGGCTGCATTAGTTTGAGGGGCTGCATTAGTTTGAGTGGCTACATTAGTTTGAGGGGCTGCCTTAGATTGTGGTGCTGCATTAGTTTGAGGGGCTGCATTAGTTTGAGGGGCTGCATTAGTTTGAGGGGCTGCCTCAGATAGAGTTCTGCATTAGTTTGAGGGGCTGCATTAGTTTAAGGGGCAGCCTTAGTTTGATAGGCTGCCTAAGTTTGAGGGGCTGCCTTCGTTTGAGAGTCTGCCATTGTTTGAGGGGCTGCATTAATTTGAGCGGCTGCCTTAGTTTGAGGGGCTGCATTAGTTTGAGCGACTGTCTTAGTTTGAGGGGCTGCCTTAGTTTGAGCGGCTGCCTTAGATTGAGAGGCTGCCTGAGTTTGAGGGGCTGCTTTAGACTGAGGGGCTGCATTAGTTTGAGCGGCTGTCTCAGTTTGAGGGGCTGCCTTAGTTTGAGCGGCTGCCTGAGTTTGAGGGGCTGCCTTAGTTTGAGCGGCTGCCTTAGTTTGAGGGGCTGCCTTTGTTTGAGCGGCTGCCTTGGTTTGAGGGGCTGCATTAGTTTGAGGGGCTGTCTTAGATTAAGGGGCTGCCTTAGATTGAGGGGTTGCATTAGTTTGAGAGTCTGCCTTAGTTTGAGTGGATGCCTTAGTTTGAGGGGTTGGCTTTGTTTGAGGGGCTGCCTTAGATTGATTGGCTGCATTAGTTAGAGAGTCTGCTTTAGTATGAGGGGATGCCTTAGTTTGATGGGTTGGCTTAGTTAGAGGGGCTGCCTTAGTTTGAGGGGCTGCCTTTGGTTGAGGCGCTCCCTTAGTTTGAGGGGCTGCCTAACTTTAAGGGGCTGCATTAGTTTGAGAGTCTGCCTTAGTTTGAGGGGCTGCCTTAGTTTGAGTGGTTGGCTGAGTTTGAGGGGCTGCCTTTGATTGAGTGGCTGCATTAGTTTGAGAGCTTGCCTTTGATTGAGTGGCTGCATTAGTTTGAGGGGCTGCATTAGATTGAGGGGCTGCATTTATTTGAGGGGCTGCATTACTTTTAGGGGCTTCCTTAGTTTGAGGGGTTGGCTTAGATTGAGTGGCTGCATTAGTTTGAGAGTCTGCCTTAGTTTGAGGGGATTCCTTAGTTTGAGGGGTTGGCTTCGTTAGAGGGGCTGCCTTAGTTTGAGGGGCTGCATTAGTTTGAGGGGTTGCATTAGAATGAGGAGCTGCCTTAGATTGAGGGGCTGCATTAGTTTGAGAGTCTGCCTTTGAGTGAGTGGCTGCATTAGTTTGAGGTGCTGCATTAGATTGAGGGTCTGCATTAGTTTGAGGGGCCTCATTATTTTGAGGGGCTGCCTTAGTTTGAGGGGCTGCCTTAGTTTGAGGGGTTGGCTTAGTTTGAGGGGCTGCCTTAGATTGAGTGGCTGCATTAGTTTGAGAGTCTGCCTTTGAGTGAGTGGCTGCATTAGTTTGAGGAGCTTCATTAGATTGAGGGTCTGCATTAGTTTGAGGGGCCGCATTATTTTGAGGGGCTGCCTTAGTTTGAGGGGCTGCCTTAGTTTGAGGGGTTGGCTTAGTTTGAGGGGCTGCCTTAGATTGAGTGGCTGCATTAGTTTGAGAGTCTGCCTTAGTTTGAGGGGATGCCTTAGTTTGAGGGGTTGGCTAAGTTAGAGGGGCTGCCTTAGTTTGAGGGGCTGCCTTAGTTTGAGGGGCTGCATTAGTTTGAGGGGTTGCATTAGAATGAGGGGCTGCTTTAGATTGAGGGGCTGCATTAGTTTGAGGGAGTGCCTTAGTTTGAGAGGCTGCCTTACTTTGAGGGGCTGCCTTAGTTTGAGCGGCTGCCTTAATTTCAGAGGCTGCCTTAATTTCAGAGGCTGCCTTCGTTTGAGCGGCTGCCTTAGTTTGAGCGGCTGCCTTAGTTTGAGAGTCTGCATTAGTTTGAGCGGCTGCCTTAGTTAGAGGGGCTGCCTTACTTTTAGAGGATGCCTTAGTTTGAGGGGCTGCCTTAATTTGAGCGGCTGCATTAGTTTGAGGGGCTGCTTTTAGTTGAGGCGCTCCCTTAGTTTGAGGGTCTGCCTTAGTTCGAGAGTCTGCCTTAGTTTGAGCGGCTGCCTTAGTTTGAGGGTCTGCCTTACTTTTAGAGGCTGCCTTAGTTTGAGGGGCTGCCTTAATTTGAGCGGCTGCATTAGTTTGAGGGGCTGCCTTTGGTTGAGGCGCTCCCTTAGTTTGAGGGTCTGCCTTACTTTGACAAGCTGCCTTAGTTTGAGCGGCTGCGTTAGTTTGAGAGGCTGCCAGGGTTTGAGGGGCTGCCTTAGTTTGAGCGGCTGCATTAGTTTGAGAGTCTGGCTTTGATTGAGTGGCTGCATTAGTTTGAGGGGCTGACTTAGTTTGAGGGGCTGACGTAGTTTGAGGGGCTGCATTAGTTTGATGGGATGCTTTATTTTGAGCGGCTGCCTTAGTTGAGGGGCTGCCTTAGATTGAGGGGCTGCATTAGTTTGAGCGGCTGCCTTAGTTTGAGGCGCTGCCTTAGTTTGAGGGGCTGCATTAGTTTGATGGGCTGCTTTATTTTGAGCGGCTGCCTTAGTTTGAGGGGCTGCATTAGTTTGAGCGGCTGCCTTAGTTTGAGGGGCCGCCTTAGTTTGAGGGGCTGCCTGAGATTGAGCGGCTGACTGAGTTTGAGAGGCTGCCTTAGTTTGAGAGTCTGCCTTAGTTTGAGCGACTTCCTTAGTTTGAGGGGTTGCCTTAGTTTGAGAGTCTGCCTTAGTTTGAGGGGCTGCCTTCGTTTGACAGGCTGCCTTAGTTTCAGCGGCTGCCTTAGTTTGAGAGGCTGCCTGAGTTTGAGGGGCTGCCTTAGTTTGAGCGGCTGCATTAGTTTGAGAGTCTGCCTTTGATTGAGTGGCTGCATTAGTTTGAGGGGCTGCCTTAGATTCAGGGGCTGCATTAGTTTGAGGGGCTGCATGAGTTTGAGGGGTGCATTAGTTTGAAGATCTGCCTTTGATTGAGGGGCTGCCTTTGATTGAGGGGCTGCATTAGTTTGAGGGGCTGCATTAGTTTGAGGGGCTGCATTAGTTTGAGTGGCTACATTAGTTTGAGGAGCTGCATTAGTTTGAGGGGCTGCATTAGTTTGAGGGGCTGCATTAGTTTCAGGGGCTGCCTTAGATAGAGTTCT
This sequence comes from Heterodontus francisci, assembly GCF_036365525.1. Taxonomy (NCBI): domain Eukaryota; kingdom Metazoa; phylum Chordata; class Chondrichthyes; order Heterodontiformes; family Heterodontidae; genus Heterodontus; species Heterodontus francisci. The sequence continues at coordinate 2,741,669 of NW_027140986.1, read as the reverse complement.
GCATTAGTTTGAGGGGCTGCATTAGTTTAAGGGGCAGCCTTAGTTTGAGAGAATGCCTAAGTTTGAGTGGCTGCCTTCGTTTGAGAGTGTGCCATAGTTTGAGGGGCTGCCATAATTTGAGCGGCAGACTTAGTTTGAGGGGCTGCGTTAGTTTGAGCGACTGTCTTAGTTTGAGGGGCTGCCTTAGTTCGAGCGGCTGCCTTAGATTGAGAGGCTGCCTGAGTTTGAGGGGCTGCTTTAGACTGAGGGGCTGCATTAGTTTGAGCGGCTGTCTCAGTTTGAGGGGCTGCCTTAGTTTGAGCGGCTGCCTGAGTTTGAGGGGCTGCCTTAGTTTGAGCGGCTGCCTTAGTTTGAGGGGCTGCCTTAGTTTGAGCGGCTGCCTTGGTTTGACGGGCTGCATTAGTTTGAGGGGATGTCTTAGATTAAGAGGCTGCCTTAGATTGAGGGGCTGCATTAGTTTGAGAGTCTGCCTTAGTTTGAGGGGATGCCTTAGTTTGATGGGTTGGCTTCATTAGAGGGGCTGCCTTAGGTTGAGGGGCTGCCTTTGGTTGAGGCGCTCCCTTAGTTTGAGGGGCTGCCTTACTTTAAGGGGCTGTATTAGTTAGAGAGTCTGCCTTAGTTTGAGTGGTTGGCTGAGTTTGAGGGTCTGGCTTTGATTGAGTGGCTGCATTAGTTTGAGAGTTTGCCTTTGATTGAGTGGCTGCATTAGTTTGAGGGGCTTCATTAGATTGAGGGACTGCATTTGTTTGAGGGGCTGCATTATTATGAGGGGCTGCCTTAGATTGAGGGGCTGCATTAGTTTGAGAGTCTGCCTTAGTTTGAGGGGATTCCTTAGTTCGAGGGGTTGGCTTAGTTAGAAGTGCTGCCTTAGTTTGAGGGGCTGCATTAGTTTGAGGGGTTGCATTAGCATGAGGGGCTGCCTTAGATTGAGGGGCTGCATTAGTTTGAGGGAGTGCCTCAGTTTGTGGGGCTGCCTTACTTTGAAGGGCTATCTTAGTTTGAGCGGCTGCCTTAATTTGAGAGGCTGCCTGAGTTTGAGCGGCTGCCTTAGTTTGAGCGGCTGCCTTAGTTTGAGAGTCTGCATTAGTTTGAGCGGCTGCCTTAGTTTGAGGGGCTGCCTTAGTTTGAGAGTCTGCCTTTGTTTGAGCGGCTGCCTTAGTTTGAGGGTCTGCCTTACTTTTAGAGGCTGCCTTAGTTTGAGGGGCTGCCTTAATTTGAGCGGCTGCGTTAGTTTGAGGGGCTGCCTTTGGTTGAGGCGCTGCATTAGTTTGAGAGTCTGCCTTTGATTGAGTGGCTGCATTAGTTTGAGGGGCTGCATTAGATTGAGGGTATGCATTAGTTTGAGGGGCTGCATTATTTTGAGGGGCTGCCTCAGTTTGAGGGGCTGCCTTAGTTTGAGGGGTTAGCTTAGTCTGAGGGGCTGCCTTAGATTGAGTGGCTGCATTAGTTTGAGAGTCTGCCTTAGTTTGTGGGGATGCCTTAGTTTGAGGGGTTGGCTAAGTTAGATGAGCTGCCTTAGTTTGAGGGGCTGCATTAGTTTGAGGGGTTGCATTAGAATGAGGGGCAGCCTTAGATTGAGGGGCTGCATTAGTTTGAGGGAGTGCCTTAGTTTGAGAGGCTGCCTTACTTTGAAGGGCTGCCTTAGTTTGAGCGGCTGCCTTAATTTGAGAGGCTGCCTTCGTTTGAGCGGCTGCCTTAGTTTGAGGGGCTGCCTTAGTTTGAGAGTCTTCCATAGTTTGAGCGGCTGCCTTAGTTTGAGGGTCTGCCTTACTTTTAGAGGCTTCCTTAGTTTGAGGGGCTGCCTTAGTTTGAGAGTCTTCCATAGTTTGAGCGGCTGCATTAGTTTGAGGGGCTGCTTTTGGTTGAGGCGCTCCCTTAGTTTGAGAGTCTGCCTTCGTTTGAGCGGCTGCCTTAGTTTGAGGGACTGCCTTAATTTGAGCGGCTGCATTAGTTTGAGGGGCTGCCTTTGGTTGAGGCGCTCCCTTAGTTTGAGGGTCTGCCTTACTTTGACAGGCTGCCTTAGTTTGAGCGGCTGCGTTAGTTTGAGAGGCTGCCTGAGTTTGAGGGGCTGCCTTAGTTTGAGCGGCTGCATTAGTTTGAGAGTCTGCCTTTGATTGAGTGGCTGCATTAGTTTGAGGGGCTGACTTAGTTTGAGGGGCTGACGTAGTTTGAGGGGCTGCATTTGTTTGATGGGCTGCCTTAGATTGAGGGGCTGCATTAGTTTGAGGGGCTGCCTTAGTTTGAGGGGCTGCCTTAGTTTGAGGGGCTGCCTCAGATTGAGGGGCTGCATTAGTTTGAGCGGCTGCCTTAGTTTGAGCGGCTGCCTTAATTTGAGAGGCTGCCTGAGTTTGAGCGGCTGCCTAAATTTGAGCGGCTGCCTTAGTTTGAGAGTCTGCATTAGTTTGAGCGGCTGCCTTAGTTTGAGGGGTTGCCTTAGTTTGAGAGTCTGCCTTAGTTTGAGCGGCTGCCTTAGTTTGAGGGTCTGCCTTACTTTTAGAGGCTGCCTTATTTTGAGGGGCTGCCTTAATTTGAGCGGCTGCATTAGTTTGAGGGGCTGCCTTTGGTTGAGGCGCTGCATTAGTTTGAGAGTCTGCCTTTGATTGAGTGGCTGCATTAGTTTGAGGTGCTGTATTAGATTGAGGGTCTGCATTAGTTTGAGGGTCTGCATTATTTTGAGGGGCTGCCTCAGTTTGAGGGGCTGCCTTAGTTTGAGGGGTTAGCTTAGTTTGAGGGGCTGCCTTAGATTGAGTGGCTGCATTAGTTTGAGAGACTGCCTTAGTTTGAGGGGATGCCTTAGTTTGAGGGGTTGGCTTAGTTAGAGGGGCTGCCTTAGTTTGAGGGGATGCATTAGTTTGAGGGGTTGCATTAGAATGAGGGGCTGCCTTAGATTGAGGGGCTGCATTAGTTTGAGGGAGTGCCTTAGTTTGAGAGGCTGCCTTACTTTGAGGGGCTGCCTTGATTTGAGCGGCTGCCTTAATTTGAGAGGCTGCCTTAGTTTGAGCGTCTGGCTTAGTTTGAGCGGCTGCCTCCGTTTGAGAGTGTGCATTAGTTTGAGCGGCTGCCTTAGTTTGAGGGGCTGCCTTAGTTTGAGAGTCTTCCTTAGTTTGAGCGGCTGCCTTAGTTTGAGGGTCTGCCTTACTTATAGAGACTTCCTTACTTTGAGGGGCTGCCTTAATTTGAGCGGCTGCATTAGTTTGAGGGGCTGCCTTTGGTTGAGGCGCTCCCTTAGTTTGAGAGTCTGCCTTAGTTTGAGAGTCTGCCTTAGTTTGAGCGGCTGCCTTAGTTTGAGGCTGCCTTAGCTTGAGGGGCTGCCTTAATTTGAGCGGCTGCATTAGTTTGAGGGGCTGCCTTTGGTTGAGGCGCTCCCTTAGTTTGAGGGTCTGCCTTACTTTGACAGGCTGCCTTAGTTTCAGCGGCTGCGTTAGTTTGAGAGGCTGCCTGAGTTTGAGGGGCTGCCTTAGTTTGAGCGGCTGCATTAGTTTGATGGGCTGCCTTAGATTGAGGGGATGCATTAGTTTGAGGGGCTGCCTTAGTTTGAGGGGCTGCCTTAGTTTGAGGGGCTGCCTTAGATTGAGGGGCTGCATTAGTTTGAGCGGCTGCCTTAGTTTTAGGGGTTGTCTTAGTTTGAGGGGCTGACTCAGATTGAGCGGCTGACTTAGTTTGAGAGGCTGCCTTAGTTTGAGAGTCTGCCTTAGTTTGAGTGGCTGCCTTAGTTTGAGGGGTTGGCTTAGTTTGAGAGTCTGCCTTAGTTTGAGCGGCTGCCTTAGTTTGAGCGGCTGCCTTAGTTTGACAGGCTGCCTTAGTTTCAGCGGCTGCCTTAGTTTGAGAGGCTGCCTGAGTTTGAGGGGCTGCCTTAGTTTGAGTGGCTGCATTAGTTTGAGGGGCTGCCTTTGGTTGAGGCGCTCCCTTAGTTTGTAGGGCTGCCTTACTTTAAGGGGCAGCGTCAGTTTGAGAGTCTGCCTTAGTTTGAGGGGCTGCCTTAGTTTGAGGGGTTGGCTTAGTTTGAGGGTCTGCTTTTGATTGAGTGGCTGCATTAGTTTGAGAGTCTGCCTTTGATTGAGTGGCTGCATTAGTTTGAGGGGCTGCCTTAGATTGAGGGGCTGCATTAGTTTGAGGGGCTGCATTAGTTTGAGTGGGTGCATTAGTGTGAGGGGCTGCCTTAGATTGAGTGGCAGCATGAGGTTGAGGGGCTGCATTAGGTTGAGGGGCTGCCTTAGTTTGAGCGGCTGCCTTAGTTTGAGAGTCTGCATTAGTTTGAGCGGCTGCCTTAGTTTGAGGGGCTGCCTTAGTTTGAGAGTCTGCCTTAGTTTGAGCGGCTGCCTTAGTTTGAGGGTCTGCCTTACTTTTAGAGGCTGTCTTAGTTTGACGGGCTGCCTTAACTTGAGCGGCTGCATTAGTTTGAGGGGCTGCCTTTGGTTGACGCGCTGCATTACTTTGAGAGTCTGCCTTTGATTGAGAGGCTGCATTAGTTTGAGGGGCTGCATTCGATTGAGGGTCTGCATTAGTTTGAGGGGCTGCATTATTTTGAGGGGCTGCCTCAGTTTGAGGGGCTGCCTTAGTTTGAGGGGTTAGCTTAGTTTGAGGGGCTGCCTTAGATTGAGTGGCTGCATTAGTTTGAGAGTCTGCTTCAGTTTGAGGTGATGGCTTAGTTTGAGGGGTTGGCTAAGTTAGAGGGGCCGCCTTAGTTTGAGGGGCTGCCTTAGTTTGAGGGGCTGCATTAGCTTGAGGGGTTGCATTAGAATGAGGGGCTGCCTTAGATTGAGGGGCTGCATTAGTTTGAGGGAGTGCCTTAGTTTGAGAGGCTGCCTTACTTTGAGGGGCTGCCTTAGTTTTAGCGGCTGGCTTAGTTTGAGCGGCTGCCTTAGTTTGAGGGGCTGCCTTTGGTTGAGGCGCTCCCTGAGTTTGAGAGTCTGCCTTAGTTTGAGAGTCTGCCTTAGTTTGAGCGGCTGCCTTAGTTTGAGGGTCTGCCTTACTTTTTGAGGCTGCCTTAGTTTGAGGGACTGCCTTAATTTGAGCGGCTGCATTAGTTTGAGGGGCTGCCTTTGGTTGAGGCGCTGCATTAGTTTGAGAGTCTGCCTTTGATTGAGTCGCTGCATTAGTTTGAGAGTCTGCCTTTGATTGAGAGGCTGCCTGAGTTTGAGGGGCTGCCTTATTTTGAGCGGCTGCATTAGTTTGAGAGTCTGCCTTTGATTGAGTGGCTGCATTAGTTTGAGGGGCTGACTTAGTTTGAGGGGCTGACGTAGTTTGAGGGGCTGCATTTGTTTGATGGGCTGCCTTAGATTGAGGTGCTGCATTAGTTTGAGGGGCTGCCTTAGTTTGAGGGGCTGCCTTAGTTTTAGGGGCTGCCTCAGATTGAGGGGCTGCATTAGTTTGAGCGGCTGCCTTAGTTTGAGCGGCTGTCTTAGTTTGAGAGTCTGCCTTTGTTTGAGCGGCTGCCTTAGTTTGAGGGTCTGCCTTACTTTTAGAGGCTGCCTTAGTTTGAGGGGCTGCCTTAATTTGAGCGGCTGCATTAGTTTGAGGGGCTGCCTTTGGTTGAGGCGCTGCATTAGTTTGAGAGTCTGCCTTTGATTGAGTGGCTGCATTAGTTTGAGGGGCTGCATTAGATTGAGGGTATGCATTAGTTTGAGGGGCTGCATTATTTTGAGGGGCTGCCTCAGTTTGAGGGGCTGCCTTTGTTTGAGGGGTTAGCTTAGTCTGAGGGGCTGCCTTAGATTGAGTGGCTGCATTAGTTTGAGAGTCTGCCTTAGTTTGTGGGGATGCCTTAGTTTGAGGGGTTGGCTAAGTTAGAGGAGCTGCCTTAGTTTGAGGGGCTGCATTAGTTTGAGGGGTTGCATTAGAATGAGGGGCAGCCTTAGATTGAGGGGCTGCATTAGTTTGAGGGAGTGCCTTAGTTTGAGAGGCTGCATTACTTTGAAGGGCTGCCTTAGTTTGAGCGGCTGCCTTAATTTGAGAGGCTGCCTTAGTTTGAGCGGCTGCCTTAGTTTGAGGGGCTGCCTTAGTTTGAGGGGCTGCCTTAGTTTGAGAGTCTTCCTTAGTTTGAGCGGCTGCCTTAGTTTGAGGGTCTGCCTTACTTTTAGAGGCTTCCTTAGTTTGAGGGGCTGCCTTAATTTGAGCGGCTGCATTAGTTTGAGGGGCTGCTTTTGGTTGAGGCGCTCCCTTAGTTTGAGAGTCTGCCTTCGTTTGAGAGTCTGCCTTAGTTTGAGCGGCTGCCTTAGTTTGAGGGTCTGCCTTACTTTTTGAGGCTGCCTTAGTTTGAGGGACTGCCTTAATTTGAGCGGCTGCATTAGTTTGAGGGGCTGCCTTTGGTTGAGGCGCTCCCTTAGTTTGAGGGTCTGCCTTACTTTGACAGGCTGCCTTAGTTTGAGCGGCTGCGTTAGTTTGAGAGGCTGCCTGAGTTTGAGGGGCTGCCTTAGTTTGAGCGGCTGCATTAGTTTGAGAGTCTGCCTTTGATTGAGTGGCTGCATTAGTTTGAGGGGCTGACTTAGTTTGAGGGGCTGACGTAGTTTGAGGGGCTGCATTTGTTTGATGGGCTGCCTTAGATTGAGGGGCTGCATTAGTTTGAGGGGCTGCCTTAGTTTGAGGGGCTGCCTCAGATTGAGGGGCTGCATTAGTTTGAGCGGCTGCCTTAGTTTGAGCGGCTGCCTTAATTTGAGAGGCTGCCTGAGTTTGAGCGGCTGCCTAAATTTGAGCGGCTGCCTTAGTTTGAGAGTCTGCATTAGTTTGAGCGGCTGCCTTAGTTTGAGGGGTTGCCTTAGTTTGAGAGTCTGCCTTAGTTTGAGCGGCTGCCTTAGTTTGAGGGTCTGCCTTACTTTTAGAGGCTGCCTTATTTTGAGGGGCTGCCTTAATTTGAGCGGCTGCATTAGTTTGAGGGGCTGCCTTTGGTTGAGGCGCTGCATTAGTTTGAGAGTCTGCCTTTGATTGAGTGGCTGCATTAGTTTTAGGTGCTGTATTAGATTGAGGGTCTGCATTAGTTTGAGGGTCTGCATTATTTTGAGGGGCTGCCTCAGTTTGAGGGGCTGCCTTAGTTTGAGGGGTTAGCTTAGTTTGAGGGGCTGCCTTAGATTGAGTGGCTGCATTAGTTTGAGAGTCTGCCTTAGTTTGAGGGGATGCCTTAGTTTGAGGGGCTGCCTTAGTTTGAGGGGCTGCCTTAGTTTGAGGGGCTGCATTAGTTTGAGGGGTTGCATTAGAATGAGGGGCTGCCTTAGATTGAGGGGCTGCATTAGTTTGAGGGAGTGCCTTAGTTTGAGAGGCTGCCTTACTTTGAGGGGCTGCCTTGATTTGAGCGGCTGCCTTAATTTGAGAGGCTGCCTTAGTTTGAGCGTCTGGCTTAGTTTGAGCGGCTGCCTCCGTTTGAGAGTGTGCATTAGTATGAGCGGCTGCCTTAGTTTGAGGGGCTGCCTTAGTTTGAGAGTCTTCCTTAGTTTGAGCGGCTGCCTTAGTTTGAGGGTCTGCCTTACTTATAGAGACTTCCTTACTTTGAGGGGCTGCCTTAATTTGAGCGGCTGCATTAGTTTGAGGGGCTGCCTTTGGTTGAGGCGCTCCCTTAGTTTGAGAGTCTGCCTCAGTTTGAGAGTCTGCCTTAGTTTGAGCGGCTGCCTTAGTTTGAGGCTGCCTTAGCTTGAGGGGCTGCCTTAATTTGAGCGGCTGCATTAGTTTGAGGGGCTTCCTTTGGTTGAGGCGCTCCCTTAGTTTGAGGGTCTGCCTCACTTTGACAGGCTGCCTTAGTTTCAGCGGCTGCGTTAGTTTGAGAGGCTGCCTGAGTTTGAGGGGCTGCCTTAGTTTGAGCGGCTGCATTAGTTTGATGGGCTGCCTTAGATTGAGGGGATGCATTAGTTTGAGGGGCTGCCTTAGTTTGAGGGGCTGCCTTAGTTTGAGGGGCTGCCTTAGATTGAGGGGCTGCATTAGTTTGAGCGGCTGCCTTAGTTTTAGGGGCTGTCTTAGTTTGAGGGGCTGACTCAGATTGAGCGGCTGACTTAGTTTGAGAGGCTGCCTTAGTTTGATAGTCTGCCTTAGTTTGAGTGGCTGCCTTAGTTTGAGGGGTTGCCTTAGTTTGAGAGTCTGCCTTAGTTTGAGCGGCTGCCTTAGTTTGAGCGGCTGCCTTAGTTTGACAGGCTGCCTTAGTTTCAGCGGCTGCCTTAGTTTGAGAGGCTGCCTGAGTTTGAAGGGCTGCCTTAGTTTGAGTGGCTGCATTAGTTTGAGGGGCTGCCTTTGGTTGAGGCGCTCCCTTAGTTTGTAGGGCTGCCTTACTTTAAGGGGCAGCGTCAGTTTGAGAGTCTGCCTTAGTTTGAGGGGCTGCCTTAGTTTGAGGGGTTGGCTTAGTTTGAGGGGCTGCTTTTGATTGAGTGGCTGCATTAGTTTGAGAGTCTGCCTTTGATTGAGTGGCTGCATTAGTTTGAGGGGCTGCCTTAGATTGAGGGGCTGCATTAGTTTGAGGGGCTGCATTAGTTTGAGTGGGTGCATTAGTGTGAGGGGCTGCCTTAGATTGAGTGGCTGCATGAGGTTGAGGGGCTGCATTAGGTTGAGGGGCTGCCTTAGTTTGAGCGGCTGCCTGAGTTTGAGAGTCTGCATTAGTTTGAGCGGCTGCCTTAGTTTGAGGGGCTGCCTTAGTTTGAGAGTCTGCCTTAGTTTGAGCGGCTGCCTTAGTTTGAGGGTCTGCCTTACTTTTAGAGGCTGTCTTAGTTTGAGGGGCTGCCTTAACTTGAGCGGCTGCATTAGTTTGAGGGGCTGCCTTTGGTTGACGCGCTGCATTACTTTGAGAGTCTGCCTTTGATTGAGAGGCTGCATTAGTTTGAGGGGCTGCATTCGATTGAGGGTCTGCATTAGTTTGAGGGGCTGCATTATTTAGAGGGGCTGCCTCAGTTTGAGGGGCTGCCTTAGTTTGAGGGGTTAGCTTAGTTTGAGGGGCTGCCTTAGATTGAGTGGCTGCATTAGTTTGAGAGTCTGCTTCAGTTTGAGGGGATGGCTTAGTTTGAGGGGTTGGCTAAGTTAGAGGGGCTGCCTTAGTTTGAGGGGCTGCCTTAGTTTGAGGGGCTGCATTAGTTTGAGGGGTTGCATTAGAATGAGGGGCTGCCTTAGATTGAGGGGCTGCATTAGTTTGAGGGAGTGCCTTAGTTTGAGAGGCTGCCTTACTTTGAGGGGCTGCCTTAGTTTTAGCGGCTGGCTTAGTTTGAGCGGCTGCCTCAGTTTGAGAGTGTACATTAGTTTGAGCGGCTGCCTTAGTTTGAGGGGCCGCCTTAGTTTGAGAGTCTTCCTTAGTTTGAGCGGCTGCCTTAGTTTGAGGGTCTGCCTTACTTTTAGAGGCTTCCGCAGTTTGAGGGGCTGCCTTAACTTGAGCGGCTGCATTAGTTTGAGGGGCTGCCTTTGGTTGAGGCGCTCCCTGAGTTTGAGAGTCTGCCTTAGTTTGAGAGTCTGCCTTAGTTTGAGGGACTGCCTTAATTTGATCGGCTGCATTAGTTTGAGGGGCTGCCTTTGGTTGAGGCGCTGCATTAGTTTGAGAGTCTGCCTTTGATTGAGTCGCTGCATTAGTTTGAGAGTCTGCCTTTGATTGAGAGGCTGCCTGAGTTTGAGGGGCTGCCTTATTTTGAGCGGCTGCATTAGTATGAGAGTCTGCCTTTGATTGAGTGGCTGCATTAGTTTGAGGGGCTGACTTAGTTTGAGGGGCTGACGTAGTTTGAGGGGCTGCATTTGTTTGATGGGCTGCCTTAGATTGAGGTGCTGCATTAGTTTGAGGGGCTGCCTTAGTTTGAGGGGCTGCCTTAGTTTGAGGGGCTGCCTCAGATTGAGGGGCTGCATTAGTTTGAGCGGCTGCCTTAGTTTGAGCGGCTGCCTTAATTTGAGAGGCTGCCTGAGTTTGTGCGGCTGCCTTAGTTTGAGCGGCTGCCTTAATTTGAGAGTCTGCATTAGTTTGAGGGGCTGCCTTAGTTTGAGGGGCTGCCTTAGTTTGAGAGTCTGCCTTAGTTTGAGCAGCTGCCTTAGTTTGAGGGTCTGCCTTACTTTTAGAGGCTGCCTTAGTTTGAGGGGCTGCCTTAATTTGAGCGGCTGCATTAGTTTGAGGGGCTGCCTTTGGTTGAGGCGCTGCATTAGTTTGAGAGTCTGCCTTTGATTGAGTGGCTGCATTAGTTTGAGAGTCTGCCTTTGATTGAGAGGCTGCCTGAGTTTGAGGGGCTGCCTTAGTTTGAGCGGCTGCATTAGTTTGAGAGTCTGCCTTTGATTGAGTGGCTGCATTAGTTTGAGGGGCTGACTTAGTTTGAGGGGCTGACGTAGTTTGAGTGGCTGCATTTGTTTGATGGGCTGCCTTAGATTGAGGGGCTGCATTAGTTTGAGGGGCTGCCTTAGTTTCAGGGGCTGCCTTAGTTTGAGGGGCTGCCTCAGATTGAGGGGCTGCATTAGTTTGAGCGGCTGCCTTAGTTTGAGAGTCTGCATTAGTTTGAGCAGCTGCCTTAGTTTGAGGGGCTGCCTTAGTTTGAGAGTCTGCCTTAGTTTGAGCGGCTGCCTTAGTTTGAGGGTCTGCCTTACTTTTAGAGGCTGCCTTAGTTTGAGGGGCTGCCTTAATTTGAGCGGCTGCATTAGTTTGAGGGGCTGCCTTTGGTTGAGGCGCTGCATTAGTTTGAGAGTCTGCCTTTGATTGAGTGGCTGCATTAGTTTGAGGTGCTGCATTAGATTGAGGGTCTGCATTAGTTTGAGGGTCTGCATTATTTTGAGGGGCTGCCTCGGTTTGAGGGGCTGCCTTAGTTTGAGGGTTTAGCTTAGTTTGAGGGGCTGCCTTAGATTGAGTGGCTGCATTAGTTTGAGAGTCTGCCTTAGTTTGAGGGGATGCCTTAGTTTGAGGGGATGCCTTAGTTTGAGGGGTTGGCTTAGTTATAGGGGCTGCCTTAGTTTGAGGGGCTGCATTAGTTTGAGGGGTTGCATTAGAATGAGGGGCTGCCTTAGATTGAGGGGCTGCATTAGTTTGAGGGAGTGCCTTAGTTTGAGAGGCTGCCTTACTTTGAGGGGCTGCCTTAGTTTGAGCGGCTGCCTTAATTTGAGAGGCTGCCTTAGTTTGAGTGTCTGGCTTAGTTTGAGCGGCTGCCTCAGTTTGAGAGTGTGCATTAGTTTGAGCGGCTGCCTTAGTTTGAGGGGCTGCCTTCGTTTGAGAGTCTTCCTTAGTTTGAGCGGCTGCCTTAGTTTGAGGGTCTGCCTTACTTATAGAGGCTTCCTTAGTTTGAGGGGGTGCCTTAATTTGAGCGGCTGCATTAGTTTGAGGGGCTGCCTTTGGTTGAGGCGCTCCCTTAGTTTGAGAGTCTGCCTCAGTTTGAGAGTCTGCCTTAGTTTGAGCGGCTGCCTTAGTTTGAGGGTCTGCCTTACTTTTTGAGGCTGCCTTAGCTTGAGGGGCTGCCTTAATTTGAGCGGCTGCATTAGTTTGAGGGTCTGCCTTTGGTTGAGGCGCTCCCTTAGTTTGAGGGTCTGCGTTACTTTGACAGGCTGCATTAGTTTCAGCGGCTGCGTCAGTTTGAGAGGCTGCCTGAGTTTGAGGGGCTGCCTTAGTTTGAGCGGCTGGCTTAGTTTGAGCGGCTGCCTCAGTTTGAGAGTGTACATTAGTTTGAGCGGTTGCCTTAGTTTGAGCGGCTGCCTTAGTTTGAGGGGCTGCCTTAGTTTGAGGATCTTCCTTAGTTTGAGCGGCTGCCTTAGTTTGAGGGTCTGCCTTACTTTTAGAGGCTTCCGCAGTTTGAGGGGCTGCCTTAACTTGAGCGGCTGCATTACTTTGAGGGGCTGCCTTTGGTTGAGGCGCTCCTTGAGTTTGAGACTCTGCCTTAGTTTGAGAGTCTGCCTTAGTTTGAGCGGCTGCCTTAGTTTGAGGGTCTGCCTTACTTTTTGAGGCTGCCTTAGTTTGAGGGACTGCCTTAATTTGAGCGGCTGCATTAGTTTGAGGGGCTGCCTTTGGTTGAGGCGCTCCCTTAGTTTGAGCGTCTGCCTTACTTTGACAGGCTGCCTTAGTTTGGGCGGCTGCGTTAGTTTGAGAGGCTGCCTGAGTTTGAGGGGCTGCCTTAGTTTGAGCGGCTGCATTAGTTTGAGAGTCTGCCTTTGATTGAGTGGCTGCATTAGTTTGAGGGGCTGACGTAGTTTGAGGGGCTGACGTAGTTTGAGGGGCTGCATTTGTTTGATGGGCTGCCTTAGATTGAGGGGCTGCATTAGTTTTAGGGGCTGCATTAGTTTGAGGGGCTGCCTTAGTTTGAGGGGCTGCCTTAGTTTGAGGGGCTGCCTCAGATTGAGGGGCTGCATTAGTTTGAGCGGCTGCCTTAGTTTGAGCGGCTGCCTTAATTTGAGAGGCTGCCTGAGTTTGAGCGGCTGCCTTAGTTTGAGCGGCTGCCTTAGTTTGAGAGTCTGCATTAGTTTGAGGGGCTGCCTTAGTTTAAGGGGCTGCCTTAGTTTGAGAGTCTGCCTTAGTTTGAGCAGCTGCCTTAGTTTGAGGGTCTGCCTTACTTTAAGAGGCTGCCTTAGTTTGAGGGGCTGCCTTAATTTGAGCGACTGCATTAGTTTGAGGGGCTGCCTTTGGTTGAGGCGCTGCATTAGTTTGAGAGTCTGCCTTTGATTGAGTGGCTGCATTAGTTTGAGAGTCTGCCTTTGATTGAGAGGCTGCCTGAGTTTGAGGGGCTGCCATAGTTTGAGCGGCTGCATTAGTTTGAGAGTCTGCCTTTGATTGAGTGGCTGAATTAGTTTGAGGGGCTGACTTAGTTTGAGGGGCTGACGTAGTTTGAGGGGCTGCATTTGTTTGATGGGCTGCCTTAGATTGAGGGGCTGCATTAGTTTGAGAGTCTGCATTAGTTTGAGGGGCTGCCTTAGTTTAAGGGGCTGCCTTAGTTTGAGAGTCTGCCTTAGTTTGAGCAGCTGCCTTAGTTTGAGGGTCTGCCTTACTTTAAGAGGCTGCCTTAGTTTGAGGGGCTGCCTTAATTTGAGCGACTGCATTAGTTTGAGGGGCTGCCTTTGGTTGAGGCGCTGCATTAGTTTGAGAGTCTGCCTTTGATTGAGTGGCTGCATTAGTTTGAGAGTCTGCCTTTGATTGAGAGGCTGCCTGAGTTTGAGGGGCTGCCATAGTTTGAGCGGCTGCATTAGTTTGAGAGTCTGCCTTTGATTGAGTGGCTGAATTAGTTTGAGGGGCTGACTTAGTTTGAGGGGCTGACGTAGTTTGAGGGGCTGCATTTGTTTGATGGGCTGCCTTAGATTGAGGGGCTGCATTAGTTTGAGGGGCTGCCTTAGTTTGAGGGGCTGCCTTAGTTTGAGGGGCTGCCTCAGATTGAGGGGCTGCATTAGTTTGAGCGGCTGCCTTAGTTTGAGCGGCTGCCTTAATTTGAGAGGCTGCCTGAGTTAGAGCGGCTGCCTTAGTTTGAGCGGCTGCCTTCGTTTGAGAGTCTGCATTAGTTTGAGGGGCTGCCTTAGTTTAAGGGGCTGCCTTAGTTTGAGAGTCTGCCTTAGTTTGAGCAGCTGCCTTAGTTTGAGGGTCTGCCTTACTTTTAGAGGCTGCCTTAATTTGAGGGGCTGCCTTAATTTGAGCGGCTGCATTAGTGTGAGGGGCTGCCTTTGGTTGAGGCGCTGCATTAGTTTGAGAGTCTGCCTTTGATTGAGTGGCAGCATTAGTTTGAGAGTCTGCCTTTGATTGAGAGGCTGCCTGAGTTTGAGAGGCTGCCTTAGTTTGAGCGGCTGCATTAGTTTGAGAGTCTGCCTTTGATTGAGTGGCTGCATTAGTTTGAGGGGCTGACTTAGTTTGAGGGGCTGACGTAGTTTGAGCGGCTGCATTTGTTTGATGGGCTGCCTTAGATTGAGGGGCTGCATTAGTTTGAGGGGCTGCCTTAGTTTCAGGGGCTGCCTTAGTTTGAGGGGCTGCCTCAGATTGAGGGGCTGCATTAGTTTGAGCGGCTGCCTTAGTTTGAGAGTCTGCATTAGTTTGAGCGGCTGCCTTAGTTTGAGGGGCTGCCTTAGTTTGAGAGTCTGCCTTAGTTTGAGCGGCTGCCTTAGTTTGAGGGTCTGCCTTACTTTTAGAGGCTGCCTTAGTTTGAGCGGCTGCCTTAATTTGAGCGGCTGCATTAGTTTGAGGGGCTGCCTTTGGTTGAGGCGCTGCATTAGTTTGAGAGTCTGCCTTTGATTGAGTGGCTGCATTAGCTTGAGGGTCTGCATTATTTTGAGGGGCTGCCTCAGTTTGAGGGGCTGCCTTAGTTTGAGGGGTTAGCTTAGTTTGAGGGGCTGCCTTAGATTGAGTGGCTGCATTAGTTTGAGAGTCTGCCTTAGTTTGAGGGGATGCCTTAGTTTGAGGGGATGCCTTAGTTTGAGGGGTTGGCTTAGTTAGAGGGGCTGCCTTAGTTTGAGGGGCTGCATTAGTTTGAGGGGTTGCATTAGAATGAGGGGCTGCCTTAGATTGAGGGGCTGCATTAGTTTGAGGGAGTGCCTTAGTTTGAGAGGCTGCCTTACTTTGAGCGGCTGCCTTAATTTGAGAGGCTGCCTTAGTTTGAGCGTCTGGCTTAGTTTGAGCGGCTGCCTCAGTTTGAGAGTGTGCATTAGTTTGAGCGGCTGCCTTAGATTGAGGGGCTGCCTTCGTTTGAGAGTCTTCCTTAGTTTGAGCGGCTGCCTTAGTTTGAGGGTCTGCCTTACTTATAGAGGCTTCCTTAGTTTGAGGGGCTGCCTTAATTTGAGCGGCTGCATTAGTTTGAGGGGCTGCCTTTGGTTGAGGCGCTCCCTTAGTTTGAAAGTCTGCCTCAGTTTGAGAGTCTGCCTTAGTTTGAGCGGCTGCCTTAGTTTGAGGGTCTGCCTTAATTTTTGAGGCTGCCTTAGCTTGAGGGGCTGCCTTAATTTGAGCGGCTGCATTAGTTTGAGGGGCTGCCTTTGGTTGAGGCGCTCCCTTAGTTTGAGGGTCTGCGTTACTTTGACAGGCTGCCTTAGTTTCAGCGGCTGCGTCAGTTTGAGAGGCTGCCTGAGTTTGAGGGGCTGCCTTAGTTTGAGCGGCTGCATTAGTTTGATGGGCTGCCTTAGATTGAGGGGCTGCATTAGTTTGAGGGGCTGCCTTAGTTTGAGGGGCTGCCTTAGTTTGACGGGCTGCCTGAGATTGAGGGGCTGCATTAGTTTGAGCGGCTGCCTTAGTTTGCGGGGCTGCCTTAGTTTGAGCGGCTGCCATAGTTTGAGGGGCTGCCTTATTTTGAGGGGCTGCCTTAGATAGAGTTCTGCATTAGTTTGAGGGGCTGCATTAGTTTAAGGGGCAGCCATAGTTTGAGAGGCTGCCTAAGTTTGAGGGGCTGCCTTCGTTTGACAGTCTGCCATAGTTTGAGGGGCTGCCTTAATTTGAGCGGCTGCCTTAGTTTGAGGGGCTGCATTAGTTTGAGCGACTGTCTTAGTTTGAGGGGCTGCCTTAGTTTGAGCGGCTGCCTTAGATTGAGAGGCAGCCTGAGTTTGAGGGGCTGCTTTAGACTGAGGGGCTGCATTAGTTTGAGCGGCTGTCACAGTTTGAGGGGCTGCCTTAGTTTGAGCGGCTGCCTGAGTTTGAGGGGCTGCCTTAGTTTGAGCGGCTGCCTTAGTTTCAGGGGCTGCCTTAGTTTGAGCGGCTGCCTTGGTTTGAGGGGCTGCATTAGTTTGAGGGGCTGTCTCAGTTTAAGGGGCTGCCTTAGATTGAGGGGCTGCATTAGTTTGAGAGTCTGCCTTAGTTTGAGGGGATGCCTTAGTTTGAGGGGTTGGCTTTGTTTGAGGGGCTGCCTTAGATTGAGTGGCTGCATTAGTTTGAGAGTCTGCCTTAGTTTGATGGGATCCCTTAGTTTGATGGGTTGGCTTAGTTTGAGGGGCTGCCTTAGTTTGAGGGGCTGCCTTAGTTTGAGGGGCTGCATTAGTTTGAGGGGCTGCCTTAGATTGAGGGGCACAATTAGTTTGAGGGGCTGCCTTAGATTGAGTGGCTGCATTAGTTTGAGCGGCTGCCTTAGTTTGAGGGGCTGCCTTAGATTGAGCGGCTGACTTAGTTTGAGAGGCTGCCTTAATTTGAGAGGCTGCCTTAGTTTGAGCGGCTGCCTTAGTTTGAGCGGCTGCCTTAGTTTGAGAGTCTGCCTTAGTTTGAGCGGCTGCCTTAGTTTGAGGGGATGCCTTAGTTTGACAGTCTGCCTTATTTTGAGCGGCTGCCTACGTTTGAGGGTCTGCCTTACTTTTTGAGGCTGCCTTAGTTTGACAGGCTGCCTTAGTTTGACAGGCTGCCTTAGCTTGACAGGCTGCCTTAGTTTGAGGGGCTGCCTTAATTTGAGCGGCTGCATTAGTTTGAGGGGCTGACTTTGGTTGATGCGCTCCCTTAGTTTGAGCGGCTGCATTAGTTTGAGGGGTAGGCTTAGTTTGAGGGTCTGCCTTTGATTGAGTGGCTGCATTAGTTTGAGAGTCTGCCTTTGATTGAGTGGTTGCATTAGTTTGAGGGGCGGACTTAGTTTGAGGGGCTGACTTAGTTTGAGGGGCTGCATTTGTTTGAGGGGCTGCCGTAGATTGAGGGGCTGCATTAGTTTGAGGGGCTGCCTTAGTTTGAGAGGCTTCCTTAGATTGAGGGGCTGCTTTAGTTTGAGATGCTGCCTTAGTTTGAGAGTCTGCCTTAGTTTGAGCGGCTGCCTTAGTTTCAGGTTCTGCCTTTGTTTGAGAGTCTGCCTTAGTTTGAGCGGCTGCCTTCGTTTGAGGGTCTACCTTACTTTGAGAGGTTTCCTTAGTTTGACAGGCTGCTTTAGTTTGAGCGGATGCCTTAGATTGAGAGGCTGCCTGTGTTTGAGGGGCTGCCTTAGTTGGAGCAGCTGCATTAGTTTGATTGGCTGCCTTAGGTTGAGGCGCTCCCTTAGTTTGAGGGTCTGCTTTACTTTGAGAGGCTGCCGTGGTTTGACAGTCTGCCTTAGTTTTAGGGGCTGCCTTAGTTTGAGAGTATGACTGAGTTTGAGGGGCTGCCTTAGTTTGAGCGGCTGCATTAGTTTGAGGGGTAGGCTTAGTTTGAGGGGCTGCCTTTGATTGAGTGGCTGCATTAGTTTGAGAGTATGCCTTTGATTTAGTGGTTGCATCAGTTTGAGGGGCTGACTTAGTTTGAGGGGCTGCATTAGTTTGATGGGCTTCTTTAGTTTGAGCGGCTGCCTTAGTTGAGGGACTGCCTCAGATTGAGGGGCTGCATTAGTTTGAGCAGATGCCTCAGTTTGAGGGGCTACCTTAGTTTGAGGGGCAGCCTTAGATTGAGCGGCTGACTTAGTTTGAGAGGTTGGCTTAGTTTGAGAGTCTGCCTTAGTTTGAGGGGCTGCCTTAATTTGAGCGGCTGCCTTAGTTTGAGAGTCTGCCTTAGTTTGAGCGGCTGCCTTAGTTTGAGGGTCTGCCTTACTTTGAGAGGCTGCCTTACTTTTAGAGGCTGCCTTAGTTTGAGGGGCTGCCTTTGGTTGAGGCGCTCCCTTAGTTTGTGGGTCTGCCTTACTTTGACAAGCTGCCTTAGTTTGAGCGGCTGCGTTAGTTTGAGAGGCTGCCTGGGTTTGAGGGGCTGCCTTAGTTTGAGCGGCTGCATTAGTTTGAGAGTCTGGCTTTGATTGAGTGGCTGCATTCGTTTGAGGGGCTGACTTAGTTTGAGGGGCTGACGTAGTTTGAGGGGCGGCATTTGTTTGATGGGATGCTTTATTTTGAGCGGCTGCCTTAGTTGAGGGGCTGCCTTAGATTGAGGGGCTGCCTTAGTTTGAGGGGCTGCCTTAGTTTGAGGGGCTGCCTTAGTTTGAAGGGCTGCCTTAGTTTGAGGGGCTGCATTAGTTTGATGGGCTGCTTTATTTTGAGCGTCTGCCTTAGTTGAGGGGCTGCCTTAGATTGACAGGCTGCCTTAGTTTCAGCGGCTGCCTTAGTTTGAGAGGCTGCCTGAGTTTGAGGGGCTGCCTTAGTTTGAGCGGCTGCTTTAGTTTGAGGGGCTGCCTTTGGTTGAGGCGCTCCCTTAGTTTGTAGGGATGCCTTACTTTAAGGGGCAGCGTCAGTTTGAGAGTCTGCCTTAGTTTGAGGGGCTGCCTTAGTTTGAGGGGCTGCCTTTGATTGAGTGGCTGCATTGGTTTGAGAGTCTGCCTTTCATTGGGTGGCTGCATTATTTTGAGGGGCTGCCTTAGATTGAGGGGCTGCATTAGTTTGAGGGGCTGCATTAGATTGAGGGGCTGCATTAGATTGAGGGGCTGCATTAGTTTGAGGTGCTGCATTAGTTTGAGGGGCTGCATTAGTTTGAGGGGTTGCCTTAGATAGAGTTCTGCATTAGTTTGAGGGGCTGCATTAGTTTAAGGGGAAGCCTTAGTTTGAGAGGCTGCCTAAGTTTGAGTGGCTGCCTTCGTTTGAGAGTCTGCCATAGTTTGAGGGGCTGCCTTAATTTGAACGGTAGCCTTAGTTTGAGGGGCTGCATTAGTTTGAGCGACTGTCTTAGTTTGAGGGGCTGCCTTAGTTTGAGCGGTTGCCTTAGATTGAGAGGCTGCCTGAGTTTGAGGGGCTGCTTTAGACTGAGGGGCTGCATTAGTTTGAGCGGCTGTCTCAGTTTGAGCGGCTGTCTCAGTTTGAGGGGCTGCCTCAGTTTGAGCGGCTGCCTGAGTTTGAGGGGCTGCCTTAGTTTGAGCGGCTGCCTTAGTTTGAGCGGCTGCCTTGGTTTGACGGGCTGCATTAGTTTGAGGGGCTGTCTTAGATTGTGGGGCTGCCTTAGATTGAGGGGCTGCATTAGTTTGAGAGGCTGCCTTGGTTTGAGGGGATGCCTTAGTTTGATGGGTTGGCTTCGTTAGAGGGGCTGCCTTAGTTTGAGGGGCTGCCTTTGGTTGAGGCGCTCCCTTAGTTTGAGGGGCTGTATTAGTTTGAGAGTCTGCCTTAGTTTGAGGGGCTCCCTTAGTTTGAGTGGTTGGCTGAGTTTGAGGGTCTGGCTTTGATTGAGTGGCTGCATTAGTTTGAGAGCTTGCCTTTGATTGAGTGGCTGCATTAGTTTGAGGGGCTGCATTAGATTGAGGGACTGCATTTGTTTGAGGGGCTGCATTATTATGAGGGGCTGCCTTAGATTGAGGGGCTGCATTAGTTTGAGAGTCTGCCTTAGTTTGAGGGGATTCCTTAGTTCGAGGGGTTGGCTTAGTTAGAAGTGCTGCCTTAGTTTGAGGGGCTGCATTAGTTTGAGGGGTTGCTTTAGAATGAGGGGCTGCCTTAGATTGAGTGGCTGCATTAGTTTGAGGGAGTGCCTTAGTTTGTGGGGCTGCCTTACTTTGAGGGGCTGTCTTAGTTTGAGCGGCTGCCTTAATTTGAGAGGCTGCCTGAGTTTGAGCGGCTGCCTTAGTTTGAGCGGCTGCCTTAGTTTGAGAGTCTGCATTAGTTTGAGCGGCTGCCATAGTTTGAGGGGCTGCCTTAGTTTGAGAGTCTGCCTTTGTTTGAGCGGCTGCATTTGTTTGAGGGGCTGCCTTTGGTTGAGGCGCTGCATTAGTTTGAGAGTCTGTCTTTGATTGAGTGGCTGCATTAGTTTGAGGGGCTGCATTAGATTGAGGGTCTGCATTAGTTTGAGGGGCTGCATTATTTTGAGGGGCTGCCTCAGTTTGAGGGGCTGCCTTAGTTTGAGGGGTTAGCTTAGTTTGAGGGGCTGCCTTAGATTGAGTGGCTGCATTAGTTTGAGAGTCTGCCTTAGTTTGAGGGGATGCCTTAGTTTGAGGGGCTGCCTTAGTTTGAGGGGCTGCCTTAGTTTGAGGGGTTGCATTAGTTTGAGGGGCTGCCTTAGTTTGTAGGGATGCCTTACTTTAAGGGGCAGCGTCAGTTTGAGAGTCTGCCTTAGTTTGAGGGGCTGTCTTAGTTTGAGGGGCTGCCTTTGATTGAGTGGCTGCATTGGTTTGAGAGTCTGCCTTTCATTGGGTGGCTGCATTATTTTGAGGGGCTGCCTTAGATTGAGGGGCTGCATTAGTTTGAGGGGCTGCATTAGATTGAGGGGCTGCATTAGTTTGAGGGGCTGCATTAGTTTGAGGGGCTGCATTAGTTTGAGGGGTTGCCTTAGATAGAGTTCTGCATTAGTTTGAGGGGCTGCATTAGTTTAAGGGGAAGCCTTAGTTTGAGAGGCTGCCTAAGTTTGAGTGGCTGCCTTCGTTTGACAGTCTGCCATAGTTTGAGGGGCTGCCTTAATTTGAACGGTAGCCTTAGTTTGAGGGGCTGCATTAGTTTGAGCGACTGTCTTAGTTTGAGGGGCTGCCTTAGTTTGAGCGGTTGCCTTAGATTGAGAGGCTGCCTGAGTTTGAGGGGCTGCTTTCGACTGAGGGGCTGCATTAGTTTGAGCGGCTGTCTCAGTTTGAGCGGCTGTCTCAGTTTGAGGGGCTGCCTCAGTTTGAGCGGCTGCCTGAGTTTGAGGGGCTGCCTTAGTTTGAGCGGCTGCCTTAGTTTGAGCGGCTGCCTTAATTTGAGCGGCTGCCTTGGTTTGACGGGCTGCATTAGTTTGAGGGGCTGTCTTAGATTGTGGGGCTGCCTTAGATTGAGGGGCTGCATTAGTTTGAGAGTCTGCCTTAGTTTGAGGGGATGCCTTAGTTTGATGGGTTGGCTTCGTTAGAGGGGCTGCCTTAGTTTGAGGGGCTGCCTTTGGTTGAGGCGCTCCCTTAGTTTGAGGGGCTGTATTAGTTTGAGAGTCTGCCTTAGTTTGAGGGGCTGCCTTAGTTTGAGTGGTTGGCTGAGTTTGAGGGTCTGGCTTTGATTGAGTGGCTGCATTAGTTTGAGAGCTTGCCTTTGATTGAGTGGCTGCATTAGTTTGAGGGGCTGCATTAGATTGAGGGACTGCATTTGTTTGAGGGGCTGCATTATTATGAGGGGCTGCCTTAGATTGAGGGGCTGCATTAGTTTGAGAGTCTGCCTTAGTTTGAGGGGATTCCTTAGTTCGAGGGGTTGGCTTAGTTAGAAGTGCTGCCTTAGTTTGAGGGGCTGCATTAGTTTGAGGGGTTGCTTTAGAATGAGGGGCTGCCTTAGATTGAGTGGCTGCATTAGTTTGAGGGAGTGCCTTAGTTTGTGGGGCTGCCTTACTTTGAGGGGCTGTCTTAGTTTGAGCGGCTGCCTTAATTTGAGAGGCTGCCTGAGTTTGAGCGGCTGCCTTAGTTTGAGCGGCTGCCTTAGTTTGAGAGTCTGCATTAGTTTGAGCGGCTGCCATAGTTTGAGGGGCTGCCTTAGTTTGAGAGTCTGCCTTTGTTTGAGCGGCTGCATTTGTTTGAGTGGCTGCCTTTGGTTGAGGCGCTGCATTAGTTTGAGAGTCTGTCTTTGATTGAGTGGCTGCATTAGTTTGAGGGGCTGCATTAGATTGAGGGTCTGCATTAGTTTGAGGGGCTGCATTATTTTGAGGGGCTGCCTCAGTTTGAGGGGCTGCCTTAGTTTGAGGGGTTAGCTTAGTTTGAGGGGCTGCCTTAGATTGAGTGGCTGCATTAGTTTGAGAGTCTGCCTTAGTTTGAGGGGATGCCTTAGTTTGAGGGGCTGCCTTAGTTTGAGGGGCTGCCTTAGTTTGAGGGGTTGCATTAGTTTGAGGGGTTGCATTAGAATGAGGGGCTGCCTTAGATTGAGGGGCTGCATTAGTTTGAGGGAGTGCCTTAGTTTGAGAGGCTGCCTTACTTTGAGGGGCTGCCTTTGTTTGAGCGGCTGCCTTAATTTGAGAGGCTGCCTTAGTTTGAGCGGCTGGCTGAGTTTGAGTGGCTGCCTCAGTTTGAGAGTGTGCATTAGTTTGAGCGGCTGCCTTAGTTTGAGGGGCTGCCTTAGTTTGAGAGTCTTCCTTAGTTTGAGCGGCTGCCTTAGTTTGAGGGTCTGCCTTACTTTTAGAGGCTTCCTTAGTTTGAGGGGCTGCGTTAATTTGAGCGCCTGCATTAGTTTGAGGGGCTGCCTTTGGTTGAGGCGCTCCGTTAGTTTGAGGGTCTGCCTTAGTTTGAGAGTCTGCCTTAGTTTCAGCGGCTGCCTTAGTTTGAGGGTCTGCCTTACTTTTTGAGGCTGCGTTAGTTTGAGGGGCTGCCTTAATTTGAGCGGCTGCATTAGTTTGAGAGGCTGCCTTTGGTTGAGGCGCTCCCTTAGTTTGAGGGTCTGCCTTACTTTGACAGGCTGCCTTAGTTTGAACGGCTGCGTTAGTTTGAGAGGATGCCTGAGTTTGAGGGGCTGCCTTAGTTTGAGGGGCTGCATTAGTTTGAGAGTCTGCCTTTGATTGAGTGGCTGCATTAGTTTGAGGGGCTGACTTAGTTTGAGGGGCTGCATTTGTTTGATGGGCTGCCTTAGATTGAGGGGCTGCATTAGTTTGAGGGTCTGCCTTACTTTTAGAGGCTGCCTTAGTTTGAGGGGCTGCCTTAATTTGAGCGGCTGCATTAGTTTGAGGGGCTGCCTTTGGTTGAGGCGCAGCATTAGTTTGAGAGTCTGCCTTTGATTGAGTGGCTGCATTAGATTAAGGGTCTGCATTAGTTTGAGGGTCTGCATTATTTTGAGGGGCTGCCTCAGTTTGAGGGGCTGCCTTAGTTTGAGGGGTTAGCTTAGTTTGAGGGGCTGCCTTAGATTGAGTGGCTGCATTAGTTTGAGAGTCTGCCTTAGTTTGTGGGGATGCCTTAGTTTGAGGGGTTGCCTTAGTTTGAGGGGCTGCCTTAGTTTGAGGGGCTGCATTAGTTGAGGGGTTGCATTAGAATGAGGGGCTGCCTTAGATTGTGGGGCTGCCTTAGATTGAGGGGCTGCATTAGTTTGAGGGAGTGCCTTAGTTTGAGAGCCTGCCTTACTTTGAGAGGCTGCCTTAGTTTGAGCGGCTGGCTGAGTTTGAGTGGCTGCCTCAGTTTGAGAGTGTGCATTAGTTTGAGCGGCTGCCTTAGTTTGAGGGGCTGCCTTAGTTTGAGAGTCTTCCTTAGTTTGAGCGGCTGCCTTAGTTTGAGGGTCTGCCTTACTTTTAGAGGCTTCCTTAGTTTGAGGGCTGCCTTAATTTGAGCGGCTGCATTAGTTTGAGGGGCTGCCTTTGGTTGAGGCGCTCCCTTAGTTTGAGAGTCTGCCTTAGTTTGAGAGTCTGCCTTAGTTTCAGCGGCTGCCTTAGTTTGAGGGTCTGCCTTACTTTTTGAGGCTGCCTTAGTTTGAGGGGCTGCCTTAATTTGAGCGGCTGCATTAGTTTGAGGTGCTGCCTTTGGTTGAGGCGCTCCCTTAGTTTGAGGGTCTGCCTTACTTTGACAGGCTGCCTTAGTTTGAGCGGCTGCGTTAGTTTGAGAGGCTGCCTAAGTTTGAGGGGCTGCCTTAGTTTGAGCGGCTGCATTAGTTTGAGAGTCTGCATTAGTTTGAGCGGCTGCCTTAGTTTGAGGGGCTGCCTTAGTTTGAGAGTCTGCCTTAGTTTGAGCGGCAGCCTTAGTTTGAGGGTCTGCCTTACTTTTAGAGGCTGCCTTAGTTTGAGGGGCTGCCTTAATTTGAGGGGCTGCATTAGTTTGAGGGGCTGCCTTTGGTTGAGGCGCTGCATTAGTTTGAGAGTCTGCCTTTGATTGAGTGGCTGCATTAGTTTGAGGGGCTGCATTAGATTGAGGGTCTGCATTAGTTTGAGGGTCTGCATTATTTTGAGGGGCTGCCTCAGTTTGTGGGGCTGCCTTAGTTTGAGGGGTTAGCTTATTTTGAGGGGCTGCCTTAGATTGAGTGGCTGCATTAGTTTGAGAGTCTGCCTTAGTTTGAGGGGCTGCATTAGTTTGAGGGGTTGGCTTAGTTAGAGGGGCTGCCTTAGTTTGAGGGGCTGCATTAGTTTGAGGGTTTGCATTAGAATGAGGGGCTGCCTTAGATTGAGGGGCTGCATTAGTTTGAGGGAGTGCCTTAGTTTGAGGGGCTGCCTTAATTTGAGCGGCTGCATTAGTTTGAGGGGCTGCCTTTGGTTGAGGCGCTCCCTTAGTTTGAGAGTCTGCCTTAGTTTGAGAGTCTGCCTTAGTTTCAGCGGCTGCCTTAGTTTGAGGGGCTGCCTTACTTTTTGAGGCTGCCTTAGTTTGAGAGGCTGCCTTAATTTGAGCGGCTGCATTAGTTTGAGAGGCTGCCTTTGGTTGAGGCGCTCCCTTAGTTTGAGGGTCTGCCTTACTTTGACAGGCTGCCTTAGTTTGACCGGCTGCGTTAGTTTGAGAGGATGCCTGAGTTTGAGGGGCTGCCTTAGTTTGAGCGGCTGCATTAGTTTGAGAGTCTGCCTTTGATTGAGTGGCTGCATTAGTTTGAGGGGCTGACTTAGTTTGAGGGGCTGACGTAGTTTGAGGGGCTGCATTTGTTTGATGGGCTGCCTTAGATTGAGGGGCTGCATTAGTTTGAGGGGCTGCCTTAGTTTGAGGGGCTGCCTTAGTTTGAGGGGCTGCCTCAGATTGAGGGGCTGTATTAGTTTGAGCGGCTGCCTTAGTTTGAGCGGCTGCCTTAATTTGAGAGGCTGCCTGAGTTTGAGCGGCTGCCTTAGTTTGAGCGGCTGCCTTAGTTTGAGAGTCTGCATTAGTTTGAGCGGCTGCCTTAGTTTGAGGGGCTGCCTTAGTTTGAGAGTCTGCCTTAGTTTGAGCGGCTGCATTTGTTTGAGGGGCTGCCTTTGGTTCAGGCGCTGCATTAGTTTGAGAGTCTGTCTTTGATTGAGTGGCTGCATTAGTTTGAGGGGCTGCATTAGATTGAGGGTCTGCATTAGTTTGAGGGGCTGCATTATTTTGAGGGGCTGCCTCAGTTTGAGGGGCTGCCTTAGTTTGAGGGGTTAGCTTAGTTTGAGGGGCTGCCTTAGATTGAGTGGCTGCATTAGTTTGAGAGTCTGCCTTAGTTTGAGGGGATGCCTTAGTTTGAGGGGCTGCCTTAGTTTGAGGGGCTGCCTTAGTTTGAGGGGTTGCATTAGTTTGAGGGGCTGCCTTAGTTTGTAGGGATGCCTTACTTTAAGGGGCAGCGTCAGTTTGAGAGTCTGCCTTAGTTTGAGGGGCTGTCTTAGTTTGAGGGGCTGCCTTTGATTGAGTGGCTGCATTGGTTTGAGAGTCTGCCTTTCATTGGGTGGCTGCATTATTTTGAGGGGCTGCCTTAGATTGAGGGGCTGCATTAGTTTGAGGGGCTGCATTAGATTGAGGGGCTGCATTAGTTTGAGGGGCTGCATTAGTTTGAGGGGCTGCATTAGTTTGAGGGGTTGCCTTAGATAGAGTTCTGCATTAGTTTGAGGGGCTGCAGTAGTTTAAGGGGAAGCCTTAGTTTGAGAGGCTGCCTAAGTTTGAGTGGCTGCCTTCGTTTGAGAGTCTGCCATAGTTTGAGGGGCTGCCTTAATTTGAACGGTAGCCTTAGTTTGAGGGGCTGCATTAGTTTGAGCGACTGTCTTAGTTTGAGGGGCTGCCTTAGTTTGAGCGGTTGCCTTAGATTGAGAGGCTGCCTGAGTTTGAGGGGCTGCTTTAGACTGAGGGGCTGCATTAGTTTGAGCGGCTGTCTCAGTTTGAGCGGCTGTCTCAGTTTGAGGGGCTGCCTCAGTTTGAGCGGCTGCCTGAGTTTGAGGGGCTGCCTGAGTTTGAGCGGCTGCCTGAGTTTGAGCGGCTGCCTTACTTTGAGCGGCTGCCTTGGTTTGACGGGCTGCATTAGTTTGAGGGGCTGTCTTAGATTGTGGGGCTGCCTTAGATTGAGGGGCTGCATTAGTTTGAGAGTCTGCCTTAGTTTGAGGGGATGCCTTAGTTTGATGGGTTGGCTTCGTTAGAGGGGCTGCCTTAGTTTGAGGGGCTGCCTTTGGTTGAGGCGCTCCCTTAGTTTGAGGGGCTGTATTAGTTTGAGAGTCTGCCTTAGTTTGAGGGGCTGCCTTAGTTTGAGTGGTTGGCTGAGTTTGAGGGTCTGGCTTTGATTGAGTGGCTGCATTAGTTTGAGAGCTTGCCTTTGATTGAGTGGCTGCATTAGTTTGAGGGGCTGCATTAGATTGAGGGACTGCATTTGTTTGAGGGGCTGCATTATTATGAGGGGCTGCCTTAGATTGAGGGGCTGCATTAGTTTGAGAGTCTGCCTTAGTTTGAGGGGATTCCTTAGTTCGAGGGGTTGGCTTAGTTAGAAGTGCTGCCTTAGTTTGAGGGGCTGCATTAGTTTGAGGGGTTGCTTTAGAATGAGGGGCTGCCTTAGATTGAGTGGCTGCATTAGTTTGAGGGAGTGCCTTAGTTTGTGGGGCTGCCTTACTTTGAGGGGCTGTCTTAGTTTGAGCGGCTGCCTTAATTTGAGAGGCTGCCTGAGTTTGAGCGGCTGCCTTAGTTTGAGCGGCTGCCTTAGTTTGAGAGTCTGCATTAGTTTGAGCGGCTGCCATAGTTTGAGGGGCTGCCTTAGTTTGAGAGTCTGCCTTTGTTTGAGCGGCTGCATTTGTTTGAGTGGCTGCCTTTGGTTGAGGCGCTGCATTAGTTTGAGAGTCTGTCTTTGATTGAGTGGCTGCATTAGTTTGAGGGGCTGCATTAGATTGAGGGTCTGCATTAGTTTGAGGGGCTGCATTATTTTGAGGGGCTGCCTCAGTTTGAGGGGCTGCCTTAGTTTGAGGGGTTAGCTTAGTTTGAGGGGCTGCCTTAGATTGAGTGGCTGCATTAGTTTGAGAGTCTGCCTTAGTTTGAGGGGATGCCTTAGTTTGAGGGGCTGCCTTAGTTTGAGGGGCTGCCTTAGTTTGAGGGGTTGCATTAGTTTGAGGGGTTGCATTAGAATGAGGGGCTGCCTTAGATTGAGGGGCTGCATTAGTTTGAGGGAGTGCCTTAGTTTGAGAGGCTGCCTTACTTTGAGGGGCTGCCTTTGTTTGAGCGGCTGCCTTAATTTGAGAGGCTGCCTTAGTTTGAGCGGCTGGCTGAGTTTGAGTGGCTGCCTCAGTTTGAGAGTGTGCATTAGTTTGAGCGGCTGCCTTAGTTTGAGGGGCTGCCTTAGTTTGAGAGTCTTCCTTAGTTTGAGCGGCTGCCTTAGTTTGAGGGTCTGCCTTACTTTTAGAGGCTTCCTTAGTTTGAGGGGCTGCGTTAATTTGAGCGCCTGCATTAGTTTGAGGGGCTGCCTTTGGTTGAGGCGCTCCCTTAGTTTGAGAGTCTGCCTTAGTTTGAGAGTCTGCCTTAGTTTCAGCGATGCCTTAGTTTGAGGGTCTGCCTTACTTTTTGAGGCTGCGTTAGTTTGAGGGGCTGCCTTAATTTGAGCGGCTGCATTAGTTTGAGAGGCTGCCTTTGGTTGAGGCGCTCCCTTAGTTTGAGGGTCTGCCTTACTTTGACAGGCTGCCTTAGTTTGAACGGCTGCGTTAGTTTGAGAGGATGCCTGAGTTTGAGGGGCTGCCTTAGTTTGAGGGGCTGCATTAGTTTGAGAGTCTGCCTTTGATTGAGTGGCTGCATTAGTTTGAGGGGCTGACTTAGTTTGAGGGGCTGCATTTGTTTGATGGGCTGCCTTAGATTGAGGGGCTGCATTAGTTTGAGGGGCTGCCTTAGTTTGAGGGGCTGCCTCAGATTGAGGGGCTGTATTAGTTTGAGCGGCTGCCTTAGTTTGAGCGGCTGCCTTAATTTGAGAGGCTGCCTGAGTTTGAGCGGCCGCCTTAGTTTGAGCGGCTGCCTTAGTTTGAGAGTCTGCATTAGTTTGAGCGGCTGCCTTAGTTTGAGGGGCTGCCTTAGTTTGAGAGTCTGCCTTAGTTTGAGCGGCTGCCTTAGTTTGAGGGTCTGCCTTACTTTTAGAGGCTGCCTTAGTTTGAGGGGCTGCCTTAATTTGAGCGGCTGCATTAGTTTGAGGGGCTGCCTTTGGTTGAGGCGCAGCATTAGTTTGAGAGTCTGCCTTTGATTGAGTGGCTGCATTAGATTAAGGGTCTGCATTAGTTTGAGGGTCTGCATTATTTTGAGGGGCTGCCTCAGTTTGAGGGGCTGCCTTAGTTTGAGGGGTTAGCTTAGTTTGAGGGGCTGCCTTAGATTGAGTGGCTGCATTAGTTTGAGAGT
Organism: Heterodontus francisci; assembly: GCF_036365525.1. Classification (NCBI taxonomy): domain Eukaryota; kingdom Metazoa; phylum Chordata; class Chondrichthyes; order Heterodontiformes; family Heterodontidae; genus Heterodontus; species Heterodontus francisci. The sequence goes on along the minus strand of NW_027140986.1, from coordinate 2,713,839 downwards.
CTGCCTTAGTTTGTGGGGATGCCTTAGTTTGAGGGGTTGCCTTAGTTTGAGGGGCTGCCTTAGTTTGAGGGGCTGCATTAGTTTGAGGGGTTGCATTAGAATGAGGGGCTGCCTTAGATTGAGGGGCTGCCTTAGATTGAGGGGCTGCATTAGTTTGAGGGAGTGCCTTAGTTTGAGAGGCTGCCTTACTTTGAGGGGCTGCCTTTGTTTGAGCGGCTGCCTTAATTTGAGAGGCTGCCTTAGTTTGAGCGGCTGGCTGAGTTTGAGTGGCTGCCTCAGTTTGAGAGTGTGCATTAGTTTGAGCGGCTGCCTTAGTTTGAGGGGCTGCCTTAGTTTGAGAGTCTTCCTTAGTTTGAGCGGCTGCCTTAGTTTGAGGGTCTGCCTTACTTTTAGAGGCTTCCTTAGTTTGAGGGGCTGCGTTAATTTGAGCGCCTGCATTAGTTTGAGGGGCTGCCTTTGGTTGAGGCGCTCCCTTAGTTTGAGAGTCTGCCTTAGTTTGAGAGTCTGCCTTAGTTTCAGCGATGCCTTAGTTTGAGGGTCTGCCTTACTTTTTGAGGCTGCGTTAGTTTGAGGGGCTGCCTTAATTTGAGCGGCTGCATTAGTTTGAGAGGCTGCCTTTGGTTGAGGCGCTCCCTTAGTTTGAGGGTCTGCCTTACTTTGACAGGCTGCCTTAGTTTGAACGGCTGCGTTAGTTTGAGAGGATGCCTGAGTTTGAGGGGCTGCCTTAGTTTGAGGGGCTGCATTAGTTTGAGAGTCTGCCTTTGATTGAGTGGCTGCATTAGTTTGAGGGGCTGACTTAGTTTGAGGGGCTGCATTTGTTTGATGGGCTGCCTTAGATTGAGGGGCTGCATTAGTTTGAGGGGCTGCCTTAGTTTGAGGGGCTGCCTCAGATTGAGGGGCTGTATTAGTTTGAGCGGCTGCCTTAGTTTGAGCGGCTGCCTTAATTTGAGAGGCTGCCTGAGTTTGAGCGGCCGCCTTAGTTTGAGCGGCTGCCTTAGTTTGAGAGTCTGCATTAGTTTGAGCGGCTGCCTTAGTTTGAGGGGCTGCCTTAGTTTGAGAGTCTGCCTTAGTTTGAGCGGCTGCCTTAGTTTGAGGGTCTGCCTTACTTTTAGAGGCTGCCTTAGTTTGAGGGGCTGCCTTAATTTGAGCGGCTGCATTAGTTTGAGGGGCTGCCTTTGGTTGAGGCGCAGCATTAGTTTGAGAGTCTGCCTTTGATTGAGTGGCTGCATTAGATTAAGGGTCTGCATTAGTTTGAGGGTCTGCATTATTTTGAGGGGCTGCCTCAGTTTGAGGGGCTGCCTTAGTTTGAGGGGTTAGCTTAGTTTGAGGGGCTGCCTTAGATTGAGTGGCTGCATTAGTTTGAGAGTCTGCCTTAGTTTGTGGGGATGCCTTAGTTTGAGGGGTTGCCTTAGTTTGAGGGGCTGCCTTAGTTTGAGGGGCTGCATTAGTTTGAGGGGTTGCATTAGAATGAGGGGCTGCCTTAGATTGAGGGGCTGCCTTAGATTGAGGGGCTGCATTAGTTTGAGGGAGTGCCTTAGTTTGAGAGCCTGCCTTACTTTGAGAGGCTGCCTTAGTTTGAGCGGCTGGCTGAGTTTGAGTGGCTGCCTCAGTTTGAGAGTGTGCATTAGTTTGAGCGGCTGCCTTAGTTTGAGGGGCTGCCTTAGTTTGAGAGTCTTCCTTAGTTTGAGCGGCTGCCTTAGTTTGAGGGTCTGCCTTACTTTTAGAGGCTTCCTTAGTTTGAGGGCTGCCTTAATTTGAGCGGCTGCATTAGTTTGAGGGGCTGCCTTTGGTTGAAGCGCTCCCTTAGTTTGAGAGTCTGCCTTAGTTTGAGAGTCTGCCTTAGTTTCAGCGGCTGCCTTAGTTTGAGGGTCTGCCTTACTTTTTGAGGCTGCCTTAGTTTGAGGGGCTGCCTTAATTTGAGCGGCTGCATTAGTTTGAGAGGCTGCCTTTGGTTGAGGCGCTCCCTTAGTTTGAGGGTCTGCCTTACTTTGACAGGCTGCCTTAGTTTGAGCGGCTGCGTTAGTTTGAGAGGCTGCCTAAGTTTGAGGGGCTGCCTTAGTTTGACCGGCTGCATTAGTTTGAGAGTCTGCATTAGTTTGAGCGGCTGCCTTAGTTTGAGGGGCTGCCTTAGTTTGAGAGTCTGCCTTAGTTTGAGCGGCAGCCTTAGTTTGAGGGTCTGCCTTACTTTTAGAGGCTGCCTTAGTTTGAGGGGCTGCCTTAATTTGAGCGGCTGCATTAGTTTGAGGGGCTGCCTTTGGTTGAGGCGCTGCATTAGTTTGAGAGTCTGCCTTTGATTGAGTGGCTGCATTAGTTTGAGGGGCTGCATTAGATTGAGGGTCTGCATTAGTTTGAGGGTCTGCATTATTTTGAGGGGCTGCCTCAGTTTGTGGGGCTGCCTTAGTTTGAGGGGTTAGCTTATTTTGAGGGGCTGCCTTAGATTGAGTGGCTGCATTAGTTTGAGAGTCTGCCTTAGTTTGAGGGGATGCCTTAGTTTGAGGGGTTGGCTTAGTTAGAGGGGCTGCCTTAGTTTGAGGGGCTGCATTAGTTTGAGGGTTTGCATTAGAATGAGGGGCTGCCTTAGATTGAGGGGCTGCATTAGTTTGAGGGAGTGCCTTACTTTGAGGGGCTGCCTTACTTTGAGGGGCTGCCTTAGTTTGAGCGGCTGCCTTAATTTGAGAGGCTGCCTTAGTTTGAGGGGCTGCCTTAATTTGAGCGGCTGCATTAGTTTGAGGGGCTGCCTTTGGTTGAGGCGCTCCCTTAGTTTGAGAGTCTGCCTTAGTTTGAGAGTCTGCCTTAGTTTCAGCGGCTGCCTTAGTTTGAGGGGCTGCCTTACTTTTTGAGGCTGCCTTAGTTTGAGAGGCTGCCTTAATTTGAGCGGCTGCATTAGTTTGAGAGGCTGCCTTTGGTTGAGGCGCTCCCTTAGTTTGAGGGTCTGCCTTACTTTGACAGGCTGCCTTAGTTTGACCGGCTGCGTTAGTTTGAGAGGATGCCTGAGTTTGAGGGGCTGCCTTAGTTTGAGCGGCTGCATTAGTTTGAGAGTCTGCCTTTGATTGAGTGGCTGCATTAGTTTGAGGGGCTGACTTAGTTTGAGGGGCTGACGTAGTTTGAGGGGCTGCATTTGTTTGATGGGCTGCCTTAGATTGAGGGGCTGCATTAGTTTGAGGGGCTGCCTTAGTTTGAGGGGCTGCCTTAGTTTGAGGGGCTGCCTCAGATTGAGGGGCTGTATTAGTTTGAGCGGCTGCCTTAGTTTGAGCGGCTGCCTTAATTTGAGAGGCTGCCTGAGTTTGAGCGGCTGCCTTAGTTTGAGCGGCTGCCTTAGTTTGAGAGTCTGCATTAGTTTGAGCGGCTGCCTTAGTTTGAGGGGCTGCCTTAGTTTGAGAGTCTGCCTTAGTTTGAGCGGCTGCCTTAGTTTGAGGGTCTGCCTTACATTTAGAGGCTGCCTTAGTTTGAGGGGCTGCCTTAATTTGAGCGGCTGCATTAGTTTGAGGGGCTGCCTTTGGTTGAGGCGCTGCATTAGTTTGAGAGTCTGCCTTTGATTGAGTGGCTGCATTAGTTTGAGGGGCTGCATTAGATTGAGGGTCTGCATTAGTTTGAGGGTCTGCATTATTTTGAGGGGCTGCCTCAGTTTGAGGGGCTGCCTTAGTTTGAGGGGTTAGCTTGGTTTGAGGGGCTGCCTTAGATTGAGTGGCTGCATTAGTTTGAGAGTCTGCCTTAGTTTGAGGGGATGCCTTAGTTTGAGGGGTTGGCTTAGTTAGAGGGGCTGCCTTAGTTTGAGGGGCTGCATTAGTTTGAGGGGTTGCATTAGAATGAGGGGCTGCCTTAGATTGAGGGGCTGCATTAGTTTGAGGGAGTGCCTTAGTTTGAGAGCCTGCCTTACTTTGAGGGGCTGCCTTAGTTTGAGCGGCTGCCTTAATTTGAGAGGCTGCCTTAGTTTGAGCGGCTGGCTGAGTTTGAGTGGCTGCCTCAGTTTGAGAGTGTGCATTAGTTTGAGCGGCTGCCTTAGTTTGAGGGGCTGCCTTAGTTTGAGAGTCTTCCTTAGTTTGAGCGGCTGCCTTAGTTTGAGGGTCTGCCTTACTTTTAGAGGCTTCCTTAGTTTGAGGGCTGCCTTAATTTGAGCGGCTGCATTAGTTTGAGGGGCTGCCTTTGGTTGAGGCGCTCCCTTAGTTTGAGAGTCTGCCTTAGTTTGAGAGTCTGCCTTAGTTTCAGCGGCTGCCTTAGTTTGAGGGTCTGCCTTACTTTTTGAGGCTGCCTTAGTTTGAGGGGCTGCCTTAATTTGAGCGGCTGCATTAGTTTGAGGTGCTGCCTTTGGTTGAGGCGCTCCCTTAGTTTGAGGGTCTGCCTTACTTTGACAGGCTGCCTTAGTTTGAGCGGCTGCGTTAGTTTGAGAGGCTGCCTGAGTTTGAGGGTCTGCCTTACTTTTTGAGGCTGCCTTTGTTGGACAGGCTGCCTTAGTTTGACAGGCTGACTTAGCTTGACAGGCTGCCTTAGTTTGAGGGGCTGCCTTAATTTGAGCGGCTGCATTAGTTTGAGGGGCTGACTTTGGTTGAGGCGCTCCCTTAGTTTGAGCGGCTGCATTAGTTTGAGGGGTAGGCTTAGATTGAGGGGCTGCCTTAAATTGAGGGGCTGCATTAGTTTGAGGGGCTGCCTTAGTTTGAGGGGCTGCCTTAGTTTGAGGGGCTGCCTCAGATTGAGCGGCTGACTTAGTTTGAGAGGCTGCCTTAGTTTGAGAGTCTGCCTCAGTTTGAGTGGCTGCCTTAGTTTGAGGGGTTGCCTTAGTTTGAGTGTCTGCCTTAGTTTGAGCGGCTGCCTTAGTTTGACAGGCTGCCTTAGTTTGACAGGCTGCCTTAGTTTGAGAGGCTGCCTGAGTTTGAGGGGCTGCCTTAGTTTGAGCGGCTGCATTAGTTTGAGGGGCTGCCTTTGATTGAGTGGCTGCATCAGTTTGAGGGGCTGACATAGTTTGAGGGGCTGACGTAGTTTGAGGGGCTGCATTTGTTTGATGGGCTGCCTTAGATTGAGGCGCTCCCTTAGTTTGTAGGGCTGCCTTACTTTAAGGGGCAGCGTCAGTTTGAGAGTCTGCCATATTTTGAGGGGCTGCCTTAGTTTGAGGTGTTGGCTTAGTTTGAGGGGCTGCTTTTGATTGAGTGGCTGCATTAGTTTGAGAGTCTGCCTTTGATTGAGTGGCTGCATTAGTTTGAGGGGCTGCCTTAGATTGAGGGGCTGCATTAGTTTGAGGGGCTGCATTAGTTTGAGTGGGTGCATTAGTTTGAGGGGCTGCCTTAGATTGAGGGGCTGCATTAGGTTGAGGGGATGCATTAGGTTGAGGGGCTGCCTTAGTTTGAGCGGCTGCCTTAGTTTGAGTGTCTGCATTAGTTTGAGCGGCTGCCTTAGTTTGAGGGGCTGCCTTAGTTTGAGAGTCTGCCTTAGTTTGAGCGGCTGCCTTAGTTTGAGGGTCTGCCTTACTTTTAGAGGCTGACTTAGTTTGAGGGGCTGCCTTAATTTGAGCGGCTGCATTAGTTTGAGGGGCTGCCTTTGGTTGAGGCGCTGCATTAGTTTGAGAGTCTGCCTTTGATTGAGAGGCTGCATTAGTTTGAGGGTCTGCATTCGATTGAGGGTCTACATTAGTTTGAGGGGCTGCATTATTTTGAGGGGCTGCCTCGGTTTGAGGGGCTGCCTTAGTTTGAGAGGTTAGCTTAGTTTGAGGGGCTGCCTTAGTTTGAGAGTCTGCCTTAGTTTGAGCGGCTGCCTTAGTTTGAGGGTCTGCCTTACTTTTAGATGCTGCCTTAGTTTGAGGGGCTGCCTTAATTTGAGCGGCTGCATTAGTTTGAGGGGCTGCCTTTGGTTGAGGCGCTGCATTAGTTTGAGAGTCTGCTTTGATTGAGTGGCTGCATTAGTTTGTGGGGCTGCATTAGTTTGAGGGGCTGCATTATTTTGAGGGGCTGCCTCAGTTTGAGGGGCTGCCTTAGTTTGAGGGGTTAGCTTAGTTTGAGGGGCTGCCTTAGATTGAGTGGCTGCATTAGTTTGAGAGTCTGCCTTAGTTTGAGGGGATGCCTTAGTTTGAGGGGTTGGCTTAGTTAGAGGGGCTGCCTTAGTTTGAGGGGCTGCATTAGTTTGAGGGGTTGCATTAGAATGAGGGGCTGCCTTAGATTGAGGGGCTGCATTAGTTTGAGGGAGTGCCTTATTTTGAGAGGCTGCCTTACTTTGAGGGGCTGCCTTAGTTTGAGCGGCTGCCTTAATTTGAGAGGCTGCCTTAGTTTGAGCGTCTGGCTTAGTTTGAGCGGCTGCCTCAGTTTGAGAGTGTGCATTAGTTTGAGCGGCTGCCTTAGTTTGAGGGGCTGCCTTAGTTTGAGAGTCTTCCTTAGTTTGAGCGGCTGCCTTAGTTTGAGGGTCTGCCTTACTTTTAGAGGCTTCCTTAGTTTGAGGGGCTGCCTTAATTTGAGCGGCTGCATTAGTTTGAGGGGCTGCCTTTGGTTGAGGCGCTCCCTTAGTTTGAGAGTCTGCCTTAGTTTGAGAGTCTGCCTTAGTTTGAGCGGCTGCCTTAGTTTGAGGGTCTGCCTTACTTTGTGAGGCTGCCTTAGCTTGAGGGGCTGCCTTCATTTGATCGGCTGCATTAGTTTGAGGTGCTGCCTTTGGTTGAGGCGCTCCCTTAGTTTGAGGGTCTGGCTTACTTTGACAGGCTGCCTTAGTTTCAGCGGCTGCGTTAGTTTGAGAGGCTGCCTGAGTTTGAGGGGCTGCCTTACTTTGAGCGGCTGCATTAGTTTGAGAGTCTGCCTTTGATTGAGTGGCTGCATCAGTTTGAGGGGCTGACTTAGTTTGAGGGGCTGACGTAGTTTGAGGGGCTGCATTTGTTTGATGGGCTGCCTTAGATTGAGGGGCTGCATTAGTTTGAGGGGCTGCCTTAGTTTGAGGGGTTGCCTTAGTTTGAGGGGCTGCCTTAGATTGAGGGGCTGCATTAGTTTGAGCGGCTGCCTTAGTTTGAGGGGCTGCCTTAGTTTGAGGGGCTGCCTCAGATTGAGCGGCTGACTTAGTTTGAGAGGCTGCCTTAGTTTGAGAGTCTGCCTTAGTTTGAGTGGCTGCCTTAGTTTGAGGGTTTGCCTTAGTTTGAGAGTCTGTCTTAGTTTGAGCGGCTGCCTTAGTTTGACAGGCTGCCTTAGTTTGAGGGTCTGCCTTACTTTTAGAGGCTTCCTTAGTTTGAGGGGCTGCCTTAATTTGAGCGGTTGCATTAGTTTGAGGGGCTGCCTTTGGTTGAGGCGCTCCCTTAGTTTGAGAGTCTGCCTTAGTTTGAGAGTCTGCCTTAGTTTGAGCGGCTGCCTTAGTTTGAGGGTCTGCCTTACTTTTTGAGGCTGCCTTAGCTTGAGGGGCTGCCTTAATTCGATCGGCTGCATTAGTTTGAGGTGCTGCCTTTGGTTGAGGCGCTCCCTTAGTTTGAGGGTCTGGCTTACTTTGACAGGCTGCCTTAGTTTCAGCGGCTGCGTTAGTTTGAGAGGCTGCCTGAGTTTGAGGGGCTGCCTTAGTTTGAGCGGCTGCATCAGTTTGAGGGGCTGACTTAGTTTGAGGGGCTGACGTAGTTTGAGGGGCTGCATTTGTTTGATGAGCTGCCTTAGATTGAGGGGCTGCATTAGTTTGAGGGGCTGTCTTAGTTTGAGGGGTTGCCTTAGTTTGAGGGGCTGCCTTAGATTGAGGGGCTGCATTAGTTTGAGCGGCTGAATCAGATTGAGCGGCTGACTTAGTTTGAGAGGCTGCCTTAGTTTGAGAGTCTGCCTTAGTTTGAGTGGCTGCCTTAGTTTGAGGGTTTGCCTTAGTTTGAGAGTCTGTCTTAGTTTGAGCGGCTGCCTTAGTTTGACAGGCTGCCTTAGTTTCAGCGGATGCCTTAGTTTGGGAGGCTGCCTGAGGTTGAGGGGCTGCCTTAGTTTGAGCGGCTGCATTAGTTTGAGGGGCTGCCTTTGGTTGAGGCGCTCCCTTAGTTTGTAGGGCTGCCTTACTTTAAGGGGCAGCGTCAGTTTGAGAGTCTGCCTTAGTTTGAGGGGCTGCCTTAGTTTGAGGGGTTGGCTTAGTTTGAGGGGCTGCTTTTGATTGAGTGGCTGCATTAGTTTGAGAGTCTGCCTTTGATTGAGTGGCTGCATTAGTTTGAGGGGCTGCCTTAGATTGAGGGGCTGCATTATTTTGAGGGGCTGCATTAGTTTGAGTGGGTGCATTAGTTTGAGGGGCTGCCTTAGATTGAGGGGCTGCATTAGGTTGAGGGGCTGCATTAGTTTGAGGGGCTGCATTAGTTTGAGGGGCTGCCTTATTTTGAGGGGCTGCCTTAGATAAAGTTCTGCATTCGTTTGAGGGGCTGCATTAGTTTAAGGGGCAGCCTTAGTTTGAGAGGCTGCCTAAGTTTGAGGGGCTGCCTTCGTTTGACAGTCTGCCATCGTTTGAGGGGCTGCCTTAATTTGAGCGGCTGCCTTGGTTTGAGCGGCTGCCTTAGATTGAGAGGCAGCCTGAGTTTGAGGGGCTGCTTTAGTTTGAGGGGTTGGCTTAGTTTGAGGGGCTGCTTTTGATTGAGTGGCTGCATTAGTTTGAGAGTCTGCCTTTGATTGAGTGGCTGCATTAGTTTGAGGGGCTGCCTTAGATTGAGGGGCTGCCTTAGTTTGAGGGGCTGCCTTAGTTTGAGCGGCTGCCTTAATTTGAGAGGCTGCCTTAGTTTGAGCGTCTGGCTTAGTTTGAGCGGCTGCCTCAGTTTGAGAATGTGCATTAGTTTGAGCGGCTGCCTTAGTTTGAGGGGCTGCCTTAGTTTGAGAGTCTTCCTTAGTTTGAGCGGCTGCCTTAGTTTGAGGGTCTGCCTTACTTTTCGAGGCTTCCTTAGTTTGAGGGGCTGCCTTAATTTTGCGGCTGCATTAGTTTGAGGGGCTGCCTTTGGTTGAGGTGCTCCCTTAGTTTGAGAGTCTGCCTTAGTTTGAGAGTCTGCCTTAGTTTGAGCGGCTGCCTTAGTTTGAGGGTCTGCCTTACTTTTTGAGGCTGCCTTAGCTTGAGGGGCTGCCTTAATTTGAGCGGCTGCATTAGTTTGAGGGGCTGCCTTTGGTTGAGGCGCTCCCTTAGTTTGAGGGTCTGCCTTACTTTGACAGGCTGCCTTAGTTTCAGCGGCTGCGTTAGTTTGAGAGGCTGCCTGAGTTTGAGGGGCTGCCTTAGTTTGAGCGGCTGCATTAGTTTGAGAGTCTGCCTTTGATTGAGTGGCTGCATTAGTTTGAGGGGCTGACGTAGTTTGAGGGGCTGCATTTGTTTGAGGGGCTGCATTTGTTAGATGGGCTGCCTTAGATTGAGGGGCTGCATTAGTTTGAGGGGCTGCCTTAGTTTGAGGGGCTGCCTTAGTTTGAGGGGCTGCCTTAGATTGAGGGGCTGCATTAGTTTGAGCGGCTGCCTTAGTTTGAGGGGCTGCCTTAGTTTGAGGGGCTGCCTCATATTGAGCGGCTGACTTAGTTTGAGAGGCTGCCTTAGTTTGAGAGGCTGCCTTAATTTAAGAGTCTGCCTTAGTTTGAGTGGCTGCCTTAGTTTGAGGGGTTGCCTTAGTTTGAGAGTCTGCCTTAGTTTGAGCGGCTGCCTTAGTTTGACAGGCTGCCTTAGTTTCAGCGGCTGCCTTAGTTTGAGAGTCTGCCTTTGATTGAGTGGCTGCATTAGTTTGAGGGGCTGACTTAGTTTGAGGGGCTGACGTAGTTTGAGGGGCTGCATTTGTTTGATGGGCTGCCTTAGATTGAGGGGCTGCATTAGTTTGAGGGGCTGCCTTAGTTTGAGGGGCTGCCTTAGTTTGAGGGGCTGCCTCAGATTGAGGGGCTGTATTAGTTTGAGCGGCTGCCTTAGTTTGAGCGGCTGCCTTAATTTGAGAGGCTGCCTGAGTTTGAGCGGCTGCCTTAGTTTGAGCGGCTGCCTTAGTTTGAGAGTCTGCATTAGTTTGAGCGGCTGCCTTAGTTTGAGGGGCTGCCTTAGTTTGAGAGTCTGCCTTAGTTTGAGCGGCTGCCTTAGTTTGAGGGTCTGCCTTACATTTAGAGGCTGCCTTAGTTTGAGGGGCTGCCTTAATTTGAGCGGCTGCATTAGTTTGAGGGGCTGCCTTTGGTTGAGGCGCTGCATTAGTTTGAGAGTCTGCCTTTGATTGAGTGGCTGCATTAGTTTGAGGGGCTGCATTAGATTGAGGGTCTGCATTAGTTTGAGGGTCTGCATTATTTTGAGGGGCTGCCTCAGTTTGAGGGGCTGCCTTAGTTTGAGGGGTTAGCTTGGTTTGAGGGGCTGCCTTAGATTGAGTGGCTGCATTAGTTTGAGAGTCTGCCTTAGTTTGAGGGGATGCCTTAGTTTGAGGGGTTGGCTTAGTTAGAGGGGCTGCCTTAGTTTGAGGGGCTGCATTAGTTTGAGGGGTTGCATTAGAATGAGGGGCTGCCTTAGATTGAGGGGCTGCATTAGTTTGAGGGAGTGCCTTAGTTTGAGAGCCTGCCTTACTTTGAGGGGCTGCCTTAGTTTGAGCGGCTGCCTTAATTTGAGAGGCTGCCTTAGTTTGAGCGGCTGGCTGAGTTTGAGTGGCTGCCTCAGTTTGAGAGTGTGCATTAGTTTGAGCGGCTGCCTTAGTTTGAGGGGCTGCCTTAGTTTGAGAGTCTTCCTTAGTTTGAGCGGCTGCCTTAGTTTGAGGGTCTGCCTTACTTTTAGAGGCTTCCTTAGTTTGAGGGCTGCCTTAATTTGAGCGGCTGCATTAGTTTGAGGGGCTGCCTTTGGTTGAGGCGCTCCCTTAATTTGAGAGTCTGCCTTAGTTTGAGAGTCTGCCTTAGTTTCAGCGGCTGCCTTAGTTTGAGGGTCTGCCTTACTTTTTGAGGCTGCCTTAGTTTGAGGGGCTGCCTTAATTTGAGCGGCTGCATTAGTTTGAGGTGCTGCCTTTGGTTGAGGCGCTCCCTTAGTTTGAGGGTCTGCCTTACTTTGACAGGCTGCCTTAGTTTGAGCGGCTGCGTTAGTTTGAGAGGCTGCCTGAGTTTGAGGGTCTGCCTTACTTTTTGAGGCTGCCTTTGTTGGACAGGCTGCCTTAGTTTGACAGGCTGACTTAGCTTGACAGGCTGCCTTAGTTTGAGGGGCTGCCTTAATTTGAGCGGCTGCATTAGTTTGAGGGGCTGACTTTGGTTGAGGCGCTCCCTTAGTTTGAGCGGCTGCATTAGTTTGAGGGGTAGGCTTAGATTGAGGGGCTGCCTTAAATTGAGGGGCTGCATTAGTTTGAGGGGCTGCCTTAGTTTGAGGGGCTGCCTTAGTTTGAGGGGCTGCCTCAGATTGAGCGGCTGACTTAGTTTGAGAGGCTGCCTTAGTTTGAGAGTCTGCCTCAGTTTGAGTGGCTGCCTTAGTTTGAGGGGTTGCCTTAGTTTGAGTGTCTGCCTTAGTTTGAGCGGCTGCCTTAGTTTGACAGGCTGCCTTAGTTTGACAGGCTGCCTTAGTTTGAGAGGCTGCCTGAGTTTGAGGGGCTGCCTTAGTTTGAGCGGCTGCATTAGTTTGAGGGGCTGCCTTTGATTGAGTGGCTGCATCAGTTTGAGGGGCTGACATAGTTTGAGGGGCTGACGTAGTTTGAGGGGCTGCATTTGTTTGATGGGCTGCCTTAGATTGAGGCGCTCCCTTAGTTTGTAGGGCTGCCTTACTTTAAGGGGCAGCGTCAGTTTGAGAGTCTGCCATATTTTGAGGGGCTGCCTTAGTTTGAGGTGTTGGCTTAGTTTGAGGGGCTGCTTTTGATTGAGTGGCTGCATTAGTTTGAGAGTCTGCCTTTGATTGAGTGGCTGCATTAGTTTGAGGGGCTGCCTTAGATTGAGGGGCTGCATTAGTTTGAGGGGCTGCATTAGTTTGAGTGGGTGCATTAGTTTGAGGGGCTGCCTTAGATTGAGGGGCTGCATTAGGTTGAGGGGATGCATTAGGTTGAGGGGCTGCCTTAGTTTGAGCGGCTGCCTTAGTTTGAGTGTCTGCATTAGTTTGAGCGGCTGCCTTAGTTTGAGGGGCTGCCTTAGTTTGAGAGTCTGCCTTAGTTTGAGCGGCTGCCTTAGTTTGAGGGTCTGCCTTACTTTTAGAGGCTGACTTAGTTTGAGGGGCTGCCTTAATTTGAGCGGCTGCATTAGTTTGAGGGGCTGCCTTTGGTTGAGGCGCTGCATTAGTTTGAGAGTCTGCCTTTGATTGAGAGGCTGCATTAGTTTGAGGGTCTGCATTCGATTGAGGGTCTACATTAGTTTGAGGGGCTGCATTATTTTGAGGGGCTGCCTCGGTTTGAGGGGCTGCCTTAGTTTGAGAGGTTAGCTTAGTTTGAGGGGCTGCCTTAGTTTGAGAGTCTGCCTTAGTTTGAGCGGCTGCCTTAGTTTGAGGGTCTGCCTTACTTTTAGATGCTGCCTTAGTTTGAGGGGCTGCCTTAATTTGAGCGGCTGCATTAGTTTGAGGGGCTGCCTTTGGTTGAGGCGCTGCATTAGTTTGAGAGTCTGCTTTGATTGAGTGGCTGCATTAGTTTGTGGGGCTGCATTAGTTTGAGGGGCTGCATTATTTTGAGGGGCTGCCTCAGTTTGAGGGGCTGCCTTAGTTTGAGGGGTTAGCTTAGTTTGAGGGGCTGCCTTAGATTGAGTGGCTGCATTAGTTTGAGAGTCTGCCTTAGTTTGAGGGGATGCCTTAGTTTGAGGGGTTGGCTTAGTTAGAGGGGCTGCCTTAGTTTGAGGGGCTGCATTAGTTTGAGGGGTTGCATTAGAATGAGGGGCTGCCTTAGATTGAGGGGCTGCATTAGTTTGAGGGAGTGCCTTATTTTGAGAGGCTGCCTTACTTTGAGGGGCTGCCTTAGTTTGAGCGGCTGCCTTAATTTGAGAGGCTGCCTTAGTTTGAGCGTCTGGCTTAGTTTGAGCGGCTGCCTCAGTTTGAGAGTGTGCATTAGTTTGAGCGGCTGCCTTAGTTTGAGGGGCTGCCTTAGTTTGAGAGTCTTCCTTAGTTTGAGCGGCTGCCTTAGTTTGAGGGTCTGCCTTACTTTTAGAGGCTTCCTTAGTTTGAGGGGCTGCCTTAATTTGAGCGGCTGCATTAGTTTGAGGGGCTGCCTTTGGTTGAGGCGCTCCCTTAGTTTGAGAGTCTGCCTTAGTTTGAGAGTCTGCCTTAGTTGGAGCGGCTGCCTTAGTTTGAGGGTCTGCCTTACTTTGTGAGGCTGCCTTAGCTTGAGGGGCTGCCTTCATTTGATCGGCTGCATTAGTTTGAGGTGCTGCCTTTGGTTGAGGCGCTCCCTTAGTTTGAGGGTCTGGCTTACTTTGACAGGCTGCCTTAGTTTCAGCGGCTGCGTTAGTTTGAGAGGCTGCCTGAGTTTGAGGGGCTGCCTTACTTTGAGCGGCTGCATTAGTTTGAGAGTCTGCCTTTGATTGAGTGGCTGCATCAGTTTGAGGGGCTGACTTAGTTTGAGGGGCTGACGTAGTTTGAGGGGCTGCATTTGTTTGATGGGCTGCCTTAGATTGAGGGGCTGCATTAGTTTGAGGGGCTGCCTTAGTTTGAGGGGTTGCCTTAGTTTGAGGGGCTGCCTTAGATTGAGGGGCTGCATTAGTTTGAGCGGCTGCCTTAGTTTGAGGGGCTGCCTTAGTTTGAGGGGCTGCCTCAGATTGAGCGGCTGACTTAGTTTGAGAGGCTGCCTTAGTTTGAGAGTCTGCCTTAGTTTGAGTGGCTGCCTTAGTTTGAGGGTTTGCCTTAGTTTGAGAGTCTGTCTTAGTTTGAGCGGCTGCCTTAGTTTGACAGGCTGCCTTAGTTTGAGGGTCTGCCTTACTTTTAGAGGCTTCCTTAGTTTGAGGGGCTGCCTTTGGTTGAGGCGCTCCCTTAGTTTGAGAGTCTGCCTTAGTTTGAGAGTCTGCCTTAGTTTGAGCGGCTGCCTTAGTTTGAGGGTCTGCCTTACTTTTTGAGGCTGCCTTAGCTTGAGGGGCTGCCTTAATTCGATCGGCTGCATTAGTTTGAGGTGCTGCCTTTGGTTGAGGCGCTCCCTTAGTTTGAGGGTCTGGCTTACTTTGACTGGCTGCCTTAGTTTCAGCGGCTGCGTTAGTTTGAGAGGCTGCCTGAGTTTGAGGGGCTGCCTTAGTTTGAGCGGCTGCATCAGTTTGAGGGGCTGACTTAGTTTGAGGGGCTGACGTAGTTTGAGGGGCTGCATTTGTTTGATGAGCTGCCTTAGATTGAGGGGCTGCATTAGTTTGAGGGGCTGTCTTAGTTTGAGGGGTTGCCTTAGTTTGAGGGGCTGCCTTAGATTGAGGGGCTGCATTAGTTTGAGCGGCTGAATCAGATTGAGCGGCTGACTTAGTTTGAGAGGCTGCCTTAGTTTGAGAGTCTGCCTTAGTTTGAGTGGCTGCCTTAGTTTGAGGGTTTGCCTTAGTTTGAGAGTCTGTCTTAGTTTGAGCGGCTGCCTTAGTTTGACAGGCTGCCTTAGTTTCAGCGGATGCCTTAGTTTGGGAGGCTGCCTGAGGTTGAGGGGCTGCCTTAGTTTGAGCGGCTGCATTAGTTTGAGGGGCTGCCTTTGGTTGAGGCGCTCCCTTAGTTTGTAGGGCTGCCTTACTTTAAGGGGCAGCGTCAGTTTGAGAGTCTGCCTTAGTTTGAGGGGCTGCCTTAGTTTGAGGGGTTGGCTTAGTTTGAGGGGCTGCTTTTGATTGAGTGGCTGCATTAGTTTGAGAGTCTGCCTTTGATTGAGTGGCTGCATTAGTTTGAGGGGCTGCCTTAGATTGAGGGGCTGCATTATTTTGAGGGGCTGCATTAGTTTGAGTGGGTGCATTAGTTTGAGGGGCTGCCTTAGATTGAGGGGCTGCATTAGGTTGAGGGGCTGCATTAGTTTGAGGGGCTGCATTAGTTTGAGGGGCTGCCTTATTTTGAGGGGCTGCCTTAGATAAAGTTCTGCATTCGTTTGAGGGGCTGCATTAGTTTAAGGGGCAGCCTTAGTTTGAGAGGCTGCCTAAGTTTGAGGGGCTGCCTTCGTTTGACAGTCTGCCATCGTTTGAGGGGCTGCCTTAATTTGAGCGGCTGCCTTGGTTTGAGCGGCTGCCTTAGATTGAGAGGCAGCCTGAGTTTGAGGGGCTGCTTTAGTTTGAGGGGTTGGCTTAGTTTGAGGGGCTGCTTTTGATTGAGTGGCTGCATTAGTTTGAGAGTCTGCCTTTGATTGAGTGGCTGCATTAGTTTGAGGGGCTGCCTTAGATTGAGGGGCTGCCTTAGTTTGAGGGGCTGCCTTAGTTTGAGCGGCTGCCTTAATTTGAGAGGCTGCCTTAGTTTGAGCGTCTGGCTTAGTTTGAGCGGCTGCCTCAGTTTGAGAATGTGCATTAGTTTGAGCGGCTGCCTTAGTTTGAGGGGCTGCCTTAGTTTGAGAGTCTTCCTTAGTTTGAGCGGCTGCCTTAGTTTGAGGGTCTGCCTTACTTTTCGAGGCTTCCTTAGTTTGAGGGGCTGCCTTAATTTTGCGGCTGCATTAGTTTGAGGGGCTGCCTTTGGTTGAGGTGCTCCCTTAGTTTGAGAGTCTGCCTTAGTTTGAGAGTCTGCCTTAGTTTGAGCGGCTGCCTTAGTTTGAGGGTCTGCCTTACTTTTTGAGGCTGCCTTAGCTTGAGGGGCTGCCTTAATTTGAGCGGCTGCATTAGTTTGAGGGGCTGCCTTTGGTTGAGGCGCTCCCTTAGTTTGAGGGTCTGCCTTACTTTGACAGGCTGCCTTAGTTTCAGCGGCTGCGTTAGTTTGAGAGGCTGCCTGAGTTTGAGGGGCTGCCTTAGTTTGAGCGGCTGCATTAGTTTGAGAGTCTGCCTTTGATTGAGTGGCTGCATTAGTTTGAGGGGCTGACGTAGTTTGAGGGGCTGCATTTGTTTGAGGGGCTGCATTTGTTAGATGGGCTGCCTTAGATTGAGGGGCTGCATTAGTTTGAGGGGCTGCCTTAGTTTGAGGGGCTGCCTTAGTTTGAGGGGCTGCCTTAGATTGAGGGGCTGCCTTAGATTGAGGGGCTGCATTAGTTTGAGCGGCTGCCTTAGTTTGAGGGGCTGCCTTAGTTTGAGGGGCTGCCTCATATTGAGCGGCTGACTTAGTTTGAGAGGCTGCCTTAGTTTGAGAGGCTGCCTTAATTTAAGAGTCTGCCTTAGTTTGAGTGGCTGCCTTAGTTTGAGGGGTTGCCTTAGTTTGAGAGTCTGCCTTAGTTTGAGCGGCTGCCTTAGTTTGACAGGCTGCCTTAGTTTCAGCGGCTGCCTTAGTTTGAGAGGCTGCGTGAGTTTGAGGGGCTGCCTGAGTTTGAGCGGCTGCATTAGTTTGAGGGGCTGCCTTTGGTTGAGGCGCTCCCTTAGTTTGCAGGGCTGCCTTACTTTAAGGGGCAGCGTCAGTTTGAGAGTCTGCCTTAGTTTGAGGGGCTGCCTTAGTTTGAGGTGTTGGCTTAGTTTGAGGGGCTGCTTTTGATTGAGTGGCTGCATTAGTTTGAAAGTCTGCCTTTGATTGAGTGGCTGCATTAGTTTGAGGGGCTGCCTTAGATTGATGGGATGCATTAGTTTGAGGGGCTGCATTAGTTTGAGTGGGTGCATTAGTTTGAGGGACTGCCTTAGATTGAGGGGCTGCATTAGGTTGAGGGGCTGCATTAGTTTGAGGGGCTGCATTAGGTTGAGGGGCTGCATTAGTTTGAGGGGCTGCCTTAGATCGAGTTCTGCCTTATTTTGAGGGGTTGCATTAGTTTCAGGGGCAGCCTTAGTTTGAGAGGCTGCCTAAGTTTGAGGGGCTGCCTTCGTTTGACAGTCTGCCATAGTTTGAGGGGCTGCCTTAATTTGAGCGTCTGCCTTAGTTTGAGGGGCTGCATTAGTTTGAGCGACTGTCTTAGTTTGAGGGGCTGCCTTAGTTTGAGCGGCTGCCTTAGAGTGAGAGGCAGCCTGAGTTTGAGGGGCTGCATTAGTTTGAGCGGCTGCATTAGTTTGAGCGGCTGTCTCAGTTTGAGGGGCTGCCTTAGTTTGAGCGGCTGCCTGAGTTTGAGGGGCTGCCTTAGTTTGAGGGGCTGCCTTAGTTTGAGGGGCTGCCTTAGTTTGAGCGGCTGCCTTGGTTTGAGGGGCTGCATTAGTTTGAGGGGCTGTCTCAGTTTAAGGGGTTGCCTTAGATTGAGGGGCTGCATTAGTTTGAGAGTCTGCCTTAGTTTGAGGGGATGCCTTAGTTTGAGGGGTTGGCTTTGTTTGAGGGGCTGCCTTAGATTGAGTGGCTGCATTAGTTTGAGAGTCTGCCTTAGTTTGATGGGATGCCTTAGTTTGATGGGTTGGCTTAGTTTGAGGGGCTGCCTTAGTTTGAGGGGCTGCCTTAGTTTGAGGGGCTGCATTAGGTTGAGGGGCTGCCTTAGAGTCAGGGGCACAATTAGTTTGAGGGGGTGCCTTAGATTGAAGGGCTGCATTAGTTTGAGGGCGTGCCTTAGTTTGAGAGGCTGCCTTAGTTTGAGGGGCTGCCTTAGTTTGAGCGGCTGCCTTAATTTGAGAGGCTGTCTTAGTTTGAGCGGCTGCCTTAGTTTCAGCGGCTGCCTTAGTTTGAGCGGCTGCCTTAGTTTGAGAGTCATCCTTAGTTTGAGCGGCTGCCTTAGTTTGAGGGGATGCCTTAGTTTGAGGGTCTGCCTTACTTTTTGAGGCTGCCTTAGTTTGACAAGCTGCCTTAGTTTGACAGGCTGCCTTAGCTTGACAGGCTGCCTTAGTTTGAGGGGCTGCCTTAATTTGAGCGGCTGCATTAGTTTGAGGGGCTGACTTTGGTTGAGGCGCTCCCTTAGTTTGAGCGGCTGCATTAGTTTGAGGGGTAGGCTTAGTTTGAGGGGCTGCCTTTGATTGAGTGGCTGCATTAGTTTGAGAGTCTGCCTTTGATTGAGTGGCTGCATTTGTTTGAGGGGCGGACTTAGTTTGAGGGGCTGACTTAGTTTGAGGGGCTGCATTTGTTTGAGGGGCTGCCTTAGATTGAAGGGCTGCATTAGTTTGAGGGGCTGCCTTAGTTTGAGAGGCTTCCTTAGATTGAGGGGCTGCTTTAGTTTGAGATGCTGCCTTAGTTTGAGAGTCTGCCTTAGTTTGAGCGGCTGCCTTAGTTTGAGGTTCTGCCTTTGTTTGAGAGTCTGCCTTAGTTTGAGCGGCTGCCTTCGTTTGAGGGTCTGCCTTACTTTGAGAGGCTGCCTTAGTTTGACAGGCTGCTTTAGTTTGAGCGGATGCCTTAGATTGAGAGGCTGCCTGTGTTTGAGGGGCTGCCTTAGTTGGAGCAGCTGCATTAGTTTGAGTGGCTGCCTTTGGTTGAGGCGCTCCCTTAGTTTGAGGGTCTGCTTTACTTTGAGAGGCTGCCGTGGTTTGACAGTCTGCCTTAGTTTTAGGGGCTGCCTTAGTTTGAGAGTATGACTGAGTTTGAGGGGCTGCCTTAGTTTGAGCGGCTGCATTAGTTTGAGGGGTAGGCTTAGTTTGAGGGGCTGCCTTTGATTGAGTGGCTGCATTAGTTTGAGAGTCTGCCTTTGATTGAGTGGTTGCATCAGTTTGAGGGGCTGACATAGTTTGAGGGGCTGCATTAGTTTGATGGGCTTCTTTAGTTTGAGCGGCTGCCTTAGTTGAGGGACTGCCTTAGATTGAGGGGCTGCATTAGTTTGAGCAGATGCCTCAGTTTGAGGGGCTACCTTAGTTTGAGGGGCAGCCTTAGATTGAGCGGCTGACTTAGTTTGAGAGGTTGGCTTAGTTTGAGAGTCTGTCTTAGTTTGAGGGGCTGCCTTAATTTGAGCGGCTGCCTTAGTTTGAGAGTCTGCCTTAGTTTGAGCGGCTGCCTTAGTTTGAGGGTCTGCCTTACTTTGAGAGGCTGCCTGAGTTTGAGGGACTGCCTTAGTTTGAGCGGCTGCATTAATTTGAGGGGTTGCCTTTGGTTGAGGCGCTCCCTTAGTTTGTGGGGCTGCTTTACTTTAAAGAGCAGCATTATTTTGAGAGTCTGCCTTAGCTTGATGGGCTGCCTTAGTTTGAGGGGTTCGCTTAGTTTGAGGGGCTGCATTTGATTGAGTGGCGGCATTAGTTTGAGAGTCTGCCTTTGAGTGGCTGCATTAGTTTGAGAGTCTGCCTTAGTTTGAGGGGATGCCTTAGTTTGAGGGGTTGGCTTAGTTTGAGGGGCTACCTTAGTTTGAGGGGCTGCATTAGTTTGAGGGGTTGCATTAGAATGAGGGGCTGCTTTAGATTGAGGGGCTGCATTAGTTTGAGGGAGTGCCTTAGTTTGAGAGGCTGCCTTACTTTGAGGGGCTGCCTTAGTTTGAGCGGCTGCCTTAATTTCAGAGGCTGCCTTCGTTTGAGCGGCTGCCTTAGTTTGAGCGGCTGCCTTAGTTTGAGAGTCTGCATTAGTTTGAGCGGCTGCCTTAGTTTGAGGGGCTGCCTTACTTTTAGAGGCTGCCTTAGTTTGAGGGGCTGCCTTAATTTGTGCGGCTGCATTAGTTTGAGGGGCTGCTTTTAGTTGAGGCGCTCCCTTAGTTTGAGGGTCTGCCTTAGTTCGAGAGTCTGTCTTAGTTTGAGCGGCTGCCTTAGTTTGAGGGTCTGCCTTACTTTTAGAGGCTGCCTTAGTTTGAGGGGCTGCCTTTGGTTGAGGCGCTCCCTTAGTTTGTGGGTCTGCCTTACTTTGACAAGCTGCCTTAGTTTGAGCGGCTGCGTTAGTTTGAGAGGCTGCCTGGGTTTGAGGGGCTGCCTTAGTTTGAGCGGCTGCATTAGATTGAGAGTCTGGCTTTGATTGAGTGGCTGCATTCGTTTGAGGGGCTGACTTAGTTTGAGGGGCTGACGTAGTTTGAGGGGCTGCATTTGTTTGATGGGATGCTTTATTTTGAGCGGCTGCCTTAGTTGAGGGGCTGCCTTAGATTGAGGGGCTGCCTTAGTTTGAGTTGCTGCCTTAGTTTGAGGGGCTGCCTTAGTTTGAAGGGCTGCCTTAGTTTGAGGGGCTGCATTAGTTTGATGGGCTGCTTTATTTTGAGCGGCTGCCTTAGTTGAGGGGCTGCCTTAGATTGAGGGGCTGCATTAGTTTGAGCGGCTGCCTTAGTTTGAGGGGCTGCCTTAGTTTGAGGGGCTGCCTTAGATTGAGCGGCTGACTTAGTTTGAGAGGCTGCCTTAGTTTGAGAATCTGCCTTAGTTTGAGCGGCTGCCTTAGTTTGAGGGGTTGCCTTAGTTTGAGAGTCTGCCTTAGTTTGAGCGGCTGCCTTCGTTTGACAGGCTGCCTTAGTTTCAGCGGCTGCCTTAGTTTGAGAGGCTGCCTGAGTTTGAGGGGCTGCCTTAGTTTGAGCGGCTGCTTTAGTTTGAGGGGCTGCCTTTGGTTGAGGCGCTCCCTTAGTTTGTAGGGATGCCTTACTTTAAGGGGCTGCGTCAGTTTGAGAGTCTGCCTTAGTTTGAGGGGCTGCCTTAGTTTGAGGGGCTGTCTCAGTTTAAGGGGCTGCCTTAGATTGAGGGGCTGCATTAGTTTGAGAGTCTGCCTTAGTTTGAGGGGATGCCTTAGTTTGAGGGGTTGGCTTTGTTTGAGGGGCTGCCTTAGATTGAGTGGCTGCATTAGTTTGAGAGTCTGCCTTAGTTTGATGGGATGCCTTAGTTTGATGGGTTGGCTTAGTTTGAGGGGCTGCCTTAGTTTGAGGGGCTGCCTTAGTTTGAGGGGCTGCATTAGGTTGAGGGGCTGCCTTAGAGTCAGGGGCACAATTAGTTTGAGGGGGTGCCTTAGATTGAAGGGCTGCATTAGTTTGAGGGCGTGCCTTAGTTTGAGAGGCTGCCTTAGTTTGAGGGGCTGCCTTAGTTTGAGCGGCTGCCTTAATTTGAGAGGCTGTCTTAGTTTGAGCGGCTGCCTTAGTTTGAGCGGCTGCCTTAGTTTGAGCGGCTGCCTTAGTTTGAGAGTCTGCCTTAGTTTGAGCGGCTGCCTTAGTTTGAGGGGATGCCTTAGTTTGAGGGTCTGCCTTACTTTTTGAGGCTGCCTTAGTTTGACAGGCTGCCTTAGTTTGACAGGCTGCCTTAGCTTGACAGGCTGCCTTAGTTTGAGGGGCTGCCTTAATTTGAGCGGCTGCATTAGTTTGAGGGGCTGACTTTGGTTGAGGCGCTCCCTTAGTTTGAGCGGCTGCATTAGTTTGAGGGGTAGGCTTAGTTTGAGGGGCTGCCTTTGATTGAGTGGCTGCATTAGTTTGAGAGTCTGCCTTTGATTGAGTGGCTGCATTTGTTTGAGGGGCGGACTTAGTTTGAGGGGCTGACTTAGTTTGAGGGGCTGCATTTGTTTGAGGGGCTGCCTTAGATTGAAGGGCTGCATTAGTTTGAGGGGCTGCCTTAGTTTGAGAGGCTTCCTTAGATTGAGGGGCTGCTTTAGTTTGAGATGCTGCCTTAGTTTGAGAGTCTGCCTTAGTTTGAGCGGCAGCCTTAGTTTGAGGTTCTGCCTTTGTTTGAGAGTCTGCCTTAGTTTGAGCGGCTGCCTTCGTTTGAGGGTCTGCCTTACTTTGAGAGGCTGCCTTAGTTTGACAGGCTGCTTTAGTTTGAGCGGATGCCTTAGATTGAGAGGCTGCCTGTGTTTGAGGGGCTGCCTTAGTTGGAGCAGCTGCATTAGTTTGAGTGGCTGCCTTTGGTTGAGGCGCTCCCTTAGTTTGAGGGTCTGCTTTACTTTGAGAGGCTGCCGTGGTTTGACAGTCTGCCTTAGTTTTAGGGGCTGCCTTAGTTTGAGAGTATGACTGAGTTTGAGGGGCTGCCTTAGTTTGAGCGGCTGCATTAGTTTGAGGGGTAGGCTTAGTTTGAGGGGCTGCCTTTGATTGAGTGGCTGCATTAGTTTGAGAGTATGCCTTTGATTGAGTGGTTGCATCAGTTTGAGGGGCTGACATAGTTTGAGGGGCTGCATTAGTTTGATGGGCTTCTTTAGTTTGAGCGGCTGCCTTAGTTGAGGGACTGCCTTAGATTGAGGGGCTGCATTAGTTTGAGCAGATGCCTCAGTTTGAGGGGCTACCTTAGTTTGAGGGGCAGCCTTAGATTGAGCGGCTGACTTAGTTTGAGAGGTTGGCTTAGTTTGAGAGTCTGTCTTAGTTTGAGGGGCTGCCTTAATTTGAGCGGCTGCCTTAGTTTGAGAGTCTGCCTTAGTTTGAGCGGCTGCCTTAGTTTGAGGGTCTGCCTTACTTTGAGAGGCTGCCTGAGTTTGAGGGACTGCCTTAGTTTGAGCGGCTGCATTAATTTGAGGGGTTGCCTTTGGTTGAGGCGCTCCCTTAGTTTGTGGGGCTGCTTTACTTTAAAGAGCAGCATTATTTTGAGAGTCAGCCTTAGCTTGATGGGCTGCCTTAGTTTGAGGGGTTCGCTTAGTTTGAGGGGCTGCATTTGATTGAGTGGCGGCATTAGTTTGAGAGTCTGCCTTTGAGTGGCTGCATTAGTTTGAGATTCTGCCTTAGTTTGAGGGGATGCCTTAGTTTGAGGGGTTGGCTTAGTTTGAGGGGCTACCTTAGTTTGAGGGGCTGCATTAGTTTGAGGGGTTGCATTAGAATGAGGGGCTGCTTTAGATTGAGGGGCTGCATTAGTTTGAGGGAGTGCCTTAGTTTGAGAGGCTGCCTTACTTTGAGGGGCTGCCTTAGTTTGAGCGGCTGCCTTAATTTCAGAGGCTGCCTTCGTTTGAGCGGCTGCCTTAGTTTGAGCGGCTACCTTAGTTTGAGAGTCTGCATTAGTTTGAGCGGCTGCCTTAGTTTGAGGGGCTGCCTTACTTTTAGAGGCTGCCTTAGTTTGAGGGGCTGCCTTAATTTGTGCGGCTGCATTAGTTTGAGGGGCTGCTTTTAGTTGAGGCGCTCCCTTAGTTTGAGGGTCTGCCTTAGTTCGAGAGTCTGTCTTAGTTTGAGCGACTGCCTTAGTTTGAGGGTCTGCCTTACTTTTAGAGGCTGCCTTAGTTTGAGGGGCTGCCTTTGGTTGAGGCGCTCCCTTAGTTTGTGGGTCTGCCTTACTTTGACAAGCTGCCTTAGTTTGTGCGGCTGCGTTAGTTTGAGAGGCTGCCTGGGTTTGAGGGGCTGCCTTAGTTTGAGCGGCTGCATTAGATTGAGAGTCTGGCTTTGATTGAGTGGCTGCATTCGTTTGAGGGGCTGACTTAGTTTGAGGGGCTGACGTAGTTTGAGGGGCTGCATTTGTTTGATGGGATGCTTTATTTTGAGCGGCTGCCTTAGTTGAGGGGCTGCCTTAGATTGAGGGGCTGCCTTAGTTTGAGTAGCTGCCTTAGTTTGAGGGGCTGCCTTAGTTTGAAGGGCTGCCTTAGTTTGAGGGGCTGCATTAGTTTGATGGGCTGCTTTATTTTGAGCGGCTGCCTTAGTTGAGGGGCTGCCTTAGATTGAGGGGCTGCATTAGTTTGAGCGGCTGCCTTAGTTTGAGGGGCTGCCTTAGTTTGAGGGGCTGCCTTAGATTGAGCGGCTGACTTAGTTTGAGAGGCTGCCTTAGTTTGAGAATCTGCCTTAGTTTGAGCGGCTGCCTTAGTTTGAGGGGTTGCCTTAGTTTGAGAGTCTGCCTTAGTTTGAGCGGCTGCCTTCGTTTGACAGGCTGCCTTAGTTTCAGCGGCTGCCTTAGTTTGAGAGGCTGCCTGAGTTTGAGGGGCTGCCTTAGTTTGAGCGGCTGCTTTAGTTTGAGGGGCTGCCTTTGGTTGAGGCACTCCCTTAGTTTGTAGGGATGCCTTACTTTAAGGGGCTGCGTCAGTTTGAGAGTCTGCCTTAGTTTGAGGGGCTGCCTTAGTTTGAGGGGCTGCCTTTGATTGAGTGGCTGCATTGGTTTGAGAGTCGGCCTTTCATTGAGTGGCTGCATTATTTTGAGGGGCTGCCTTAGATTGAGGGGCTGCATTAGTTTGAGGGGCTGCATTAGATTGAGGGGCTGCATTAGTTTGAGGGGCTGCATTAGTTTGAGGGGCTGCATTAGTTTGAGGGGTTGCCTTAGATAGAGTTCTGCATTAGTTTGAGGGGCTGCATTAGTTTAAGGGGAAGCCTTAGTTTGAGAGGCTGCCTAAGTTTGAGTGGCTGCCTTCGTTTGAGAGTCTGCCATAGTTTGAGGGGCTGCCTTAATTTGAACGGCAGCCTTAGTTTGAGGGGCTGCATTAGTTTGAGCGACTGTCTTAGTTTGAGGGGCTGCCTTAGTTTGAGCGGCTGCCTTAGATTGAGAGGCTGCCTGAGTTTGCGGGGCTGCTTTAGACTGAGAGGCTGCATTAGTTTGAGCGGCTGTCTCAGTTTGAGGGGCTGCCTTAGTTTGAGCGGCTGCCTTAGTTTGAGGGGCTGCCTTAGTTTGAGCGGCTGCCTTGGTTTGACGGGCTGCATTAGTTTGAGGGGCTGTCTTAGATTATGGGGCTGCCTTAGATTGAGGAGCTGCATTAGTTTGAGAGTCTGCCTTAGTTTGAGGGGATGCCTTAGCTTGATGGTTTGGCTTCGTTAGAGGGGCTGCCTTAGTTTGAGGGGCTGCCTTTGGTTGAGGCGCTCCCTTAGTTTGAGGGGCTGTATTAGATTGAGAGTCTGCCTTAGTTTGAGGGCTGCCTTAGTTTGAGTGGTTGGCTGAGTTTGAGGGTTTGGCTTTGATTGAGTGGCTGCATTAGTTTGAGAGTCTGTCTTTGATTGAGTGGCTGCATTAGTTTGAGGGGCGGACTTAGTTTGAGGGGCTGACTTAGTTTGAGGTGCTGCATTTGTTTGAGGGGCTGCCTTAGATTGAGGGGCTGCATTAGTTTGAGGGGCTGCCTTAGTTAGAGAGGCTTCCTTAGATTGAGGGGCTGCATTAGTTTGAGGTTCTGCCTTTGTTTGAGAGTCTGCCTTAGTTTGAGCGGCTGCCATCGTTTGAGGGTCTGCCTTACTTTGAGAGGCTGCCTTAGTTTGACAGGCTGCTTTAGTTTGAGCGGCTGCCTTAGATTGAGAGGCTGCCTGTGTTTGAGGGGCTGCCTTAGTTGGAGCAGCTGCATTAGTTTGAGTGGCTGCCTTTGGTTGAGGCGCTCCCTTAGTTTGAGGGTCTGCTTTACTTTGAGAGGCTGCCGTGGTTTGACAGTCTGCCTTAGTTTTAGGGGCTGCCTTAGTTTGAGAGTATGCCTGAGTTTGAGGGGCTGCCTTAGTTTGAGCGGCTGCATTATTTCGAGGGGTAGGCTTAGTTTGAGGGGCTGCCTTTGATTGAGTAGCTGCATTAGTTTGAGAGTCTGCCTTTGATTGAGTGGTTGCATCAGTTTGAGGGGCTGACTTAGTTTGAGGGGCTGCATTAGTTTGATGGGCTTCTTTAGTTTGAGCGGCTGCCTTAGTTGAGGGACTGCCTTAGATTGAGGGGCTGCATTAGTTTGAGCGGATGCCTCAGTTTGAGGGGCTACCTTAGTTTGAGGGGCAGCCTTAGATTGAGCGGCTGACTTAGTTTGAGAGGTTGGCTTAGTTTGAGTCTGCCTTAGTTTGAGGGGCTGCCTTAATTTGAGCGGCTGCCTTAGTTTGAGAGTCTGCCTTAGTTTGAGCGGCTGCCTTAGTTTGAGGGTCTGCCTTACTTTGAGAGGCTGCCTGAGTTTGAGGGACTGCCTTAGTTTGAGCGGCTGCATTAATTTGAGGGGTTTCCTTTGGTTGAGGCGCTCCCTTAGTTTGTGGGGCTGCTTTACTTTAAAGGGCAGCATTATTTTGAGAGTCTGCCTTAGTTTGGTGGGCTGCCTTAGTTTGAGGGGTTCGCTTAGTTTGAGGGGCTGCATTTGATTGAGTGGCTGCATTAGTTTGAGAGTCTGCCTTGGATTGAGTGGCTGCATTATTTTGAGGGGCTGCCTTAGATTGAGGGGCTGCATTAGTTTGAGGGACTGCATTAGTTTGAGGGGCTGCATTAGTTTGAGGTGCTGCTTTAGTTTGAGCGGCTGCCTTAGTTGAGCGGCTGCCTTAGTTTGAGAGGCTGCATTAGTTTGAGCGGCTGTCTTAGTTTGAGGGGCTGCCTTTGTTTGAGCGGCTGCCTTAATTGGAGAGGCTGCCTGAGTTTGAGGGGCTGCCTTAGACTGAGGGGCTGCATTAGTTTGAGCGGCTGTCTCAGTTTGAGGGCCTGCCTGAGTTTGAGCGGCTGCCTCAGTTTGAGGGGCTGCCTTCGTTTGAGCGGATGCCTTAGTTTGAGAGGCTGCCTTGGTTTGAGGGGCTGCATTAGTTTGAGGGGCTGCCTTAGTTTAAGGGGCTGCCTTAGATTGAGGGGCTGCATTTGTTTGAGGGGCTGCAGTACTTTGAGGGGCTGCCTTAGTTTGAGGTGCTACCTTAGTTTGAGTGGTTGGCTTAGTTTGAGGGGCTGCCTTTGATTGAGTGGCTGCATTAGTTTGAGAGTCTGCCTTCTTTTGCGGGGATGCCTTAGTTTGAGGTGTTGGCTTAGTTAGAGGCTGCCTTCGTTTGAGGGGCTGCATTAGTTTGAGGGGCTGCCTTGGAATGAGTGGCTGCCATAGATTGAGGGGCTGCATTCGTTTGAGGGGGTGCCTTAGATTGAGGGTCTGCATTAGTTTGAGGGGATGCCTTAGTTTGAGAGTCTGCCTTAGTTTGAGGGGCTGCCTTAGTTTGAGCGGCTGCCTTAGTTTGAGTGTCTGCATTAGTTTGAGTGGCTGCATTAGTTTGAGCGGCTGCATTAGTTTGATGGGCTGCCTGAGTTTGAGGGACTGCCTTAGTTTGAGCGGCTGCATTAATTTGAGGGGTTTCCTTTGGTTGAGGCGCTCCCTTAGTTTGTGGGGCTGCTTTACTTTAAAGGGCAGCATTATTTTGAGAGTATGCCTTAGTTTGATGGGCTGCCTTAGTTTGAGGGGTTCGCTTAGTTTGAGGGGCTGCATTTGATTGAGTGGCTGCATTAGTTTGAGAGTCTGCCTTTGATTGAGTGGCTGCATTATTTTGAGGGGCTGCCTTAGATTGAGCGGCTGCATGAGTTTGAGGGACTGCATTAGTTTGAGGGGCTGCATTAGTTTGAGGTGCTGCCATAGTTTGAGGGGCTGCCTGAGATTGAGGGGCTGCATTAGTTTGATGGGCTGCTTTAGTTTGAGCGGCTGCCTTAGTTGAGCGGCTGCCTCAGTTTGAGAGGCAGCATTAGTTTGAGCGGCTGTCTTAGTTTGAGGGGCTGCCTTAGTTTGAGCGGCTGCCTTAATTTGAGAGGCTGCCTGAGTTTGAGGGGCTGCCTTAGACTGAGGGGCTGCATTAGTTTGAGCGGCTGTCTCAGTTTGAGGGCCTGCCTGAGTTTGAGCGGCTGCCTCAGTTTGAGGGGCTGCCTTCGTTTGAGCGGATGCCTTAGTTTGAGCGGCTGCCATAGTTTGAGCGGCTGCCATAGTTTGAGCGGCTGCCTTAGATTGAGCGGCTGCCTTTGATTGAGGGGCTGCATTAGTTTGAGGGACTGCCTTAGTTTAAGGGGCTGCCTTAGATTGAGGGGCTGCATTTGTTTGAGGGGCTGCAGTACTTTGAGGGGCTGCCTTAGTTTGAGGTGCTACCTTAGTTTGCGTGGTTGGCTTAGTTTGAGGGGCTGCCTTTGATTGAGTGGCTGCATTAGTTTGAGAGTCTGCCTTCTTTTGCGGGGATGCCTTAGTTTGAGGTGTTGGCTTAGTTAGAGGCTGCCTTCGTTTGAGGGGCTGCATTAGTTTGAGGGGCTGCCTTGGAATGAGGGGCTGCCATAGATTGAGGGGCTGCATTCGTTTGAGGGGGTGCCTTAGATAGAGGGTCTGCATTAGTTTGAGGGGGTGCCTTAGTTTGAGAGTCTGCCTTAGTTTGAGGGGCTGCCTTAGTTTGAGCGGCTGCCTTAGTTTGAGTGTCTGCATTAGTTTGAGTGGCTGCCTTAGTTTGAGCGGCTGCATTAGTTTGATGGGCTGCCTGAGTTTGAGGGACTGCCTTAGTTTGAGCGGCTGCATTAATTTGAGGGGTTTCCTTTGGTTGAGGCGCTCCCTTAGTTTGTGGGGCTGCTTTACTTTAAAGGGCAGCATTATTTTGAGAGTCTGCCTTAGTTTGATGGGCTGCCTTAGTTTGAGGGGTTCGCTTAGTTTGAGGGGCTGCATTTGATTGAGTGGCTGCATTAGTTTGAGAGTCTGCCTTTGATTGAGTGGCTGCATTATTTTGAGGGGCTGCCTTAGATTGAGGGGCTGCATTAGTTTGAGGGACTGCATTAGTTTGAGGGGCTGCATTAGTTTGAGGTGCTGCCATAGTTTGAGGGGCTGCCTTAGATTGAGGGGCTGCATTAGTTTGATGGGCTGCTTTAGTTTGAGCGGCTGCCTTAGTTGAGCGGCTGCCTCAGTTTGAGAGGCTGCATTAGTTTGAGCGGCTGTCTTAGTTTGAGGGGCTGCCTTAGTTTGAGGGGCTGCCTTTGATTGAGTGGCAGCATTAGTTTGAGAGTCTGCCTTCTTTTGCGGGGATGCCTTAATTTGAGGTGTTGACTTAGTTAGAGGGGCTGCCTTTGATTTAGTGGCTGCATTAATTTGAGGGGCTGGCTTAGTTTAAGGGGCTGCCTTCGTTTGAGGGGCTGCCTTAGTTTGAGCGGCTGCCTTAGTTTGAGTGTCTGCATTAGTTTGAGTGGCTGCCTTAGTTTGAGCGGCTGCATTAGTTTGATGGGCTGCCTGAGTTTGAGGGACTGCCTTAGTTTGAGCGGCTGCATTAATTTGAGGGGTTTCCTTTGGTTGAGGCGCTCCCTTAGTTTGTGGGGCTGCTTTACTTTAAAGGGCAGCATTATTTTGAGAGTCTGCCTTAGTTTGATGGGCTGCCTTAGTTTGAGGGGTTCGCTTAGTTTGAGGGGCTGCATTTGATTGAGTGGCTGCATTAGTTTGAGAGTCTGCCTTTGATTGAGTGGCTGCATTATTTTGAGGGGCTGCCTTAGATTGAGGGGCTGCATTAGTTTGAGGGACTGCATTAGTTTGAGGGGCTGCATTAGTTTGAGGTGCTGCCATAGTTTGAGGGGCTGCCTTAGATTGAGGGGCTGCATTAGTTTGATGGGCTGCTTTAGTTTGAGCGGCTGCCTTAGTTGAGCGGCTGCCTCAGTTTGAGAGGCTGCATTAGTTTGAGCGGCTGTCTTAGTTTGAGGGGCTGCCTTAGTTTGAGGGGCTGCCTTTGATTGAGTGGCAGCATTAGTTTGAGAGTCTGCCTTCTTTTGCGGGGATGCCTTAGTTTGAGGTGTTGACTTAGTTAGAGGGGCTGCCTTTGATTTAGTGGCTGCATTAATTTGAGGGGCTGGCTTAGTTTAAGGGGCTGCCTTCGTTTGAGGGGCTGCATTAGTTTGAGGGGCTTCCTTGGAATGAGGGGCTGCCATAGATTGAGGGGCTGCATTCGTTTGAGGGGGTGCCTTAGATTGAGGGTCTGCATTAGTTTGAGGGGGTGCCTTAGTTTGAGAGTCTGCCTTAGTTTGAGGGGCTGCCTTAGTTTGAGCGGCTGCCTTAGTTTGAGTGTCTGCATTAGTTTGAGTGGCTGCCTTAGTTTGAGCGGCTGCATTAGTTTGATGGGCTGCCTTTGGTTGAGAGGCTGCCTGAGTTTGAGGGGCTACTTTAATTTGAGCGGCTGCATTAATTTGAGGGGCTGCCTTTGGTGTCGGCGCTCCCTTAGTTTGAGGGTCTGCTTTACTTTGAGAGGCTGCCGTGGTTTGACAGTCTGCCTTAGTTTTAGGGGCTGCCTTAGTTTGAGAGTATGCCTGAGTTTGAGGGGCTGCCTTAGTTTGAGCGGCTGCATTAGTTTGAGGGGGTGCCTTAGTTTGAGAGTCTGCCTTAGTTTGAGGGGCTGCCTTAGTTTGAGCGGCTGCCTTAGTTTGAGTGTCTGCATTAGTTAGAGTGGCTGCCTTAGTTTGAGGGGCTGCCTTAGTTTGAGCGGCTGCATTAGTTTGATGGGCTGCCTTTGGTTGAGAGGCTGCCTGAGTTTGAGGGGCTGCTTTAATTTGAGCGGCTGCATTAGTTTGAGGGGCTGCCTTTGGTTGAGGCCCTCCCTTAGTTTGAGTGTCTGCCTTACTATGAGAGGCTGCCTTAGTTTGACAGGCTGACTTAGTTTGAAGGGCTGCCTTAGTTTGAGAGGCTGCCTGAGTTTGAGGGCTGCCTTCGTTTCAGCGGCTGCATTAGTTTGAGGGGTAGGCTTAGTTTTAGGGGCTGCCTTACTTTAAGGGGCTGCATGAGTTTGAGAGTCTGCCTTAGTTTGAGGGGCTGCCATAGTTTGAGGGGTTGGCTTAGTTTGAGGCGCTGCCTTTGATTGAGTGGCTGCATTAGTTTGAGAGTCTGCCTTTGATTGAGTGGCTGCATTAGTTTGAGGGGCTGCATTAGATTGAGGGGCTGCATTAGTTTGAGGTGCTGCATTATTTTGAGGGGCTGCATTAGTTTGAGGGGCTGCCCTAGTTTGAGGGTCTGCCTTGGATTGAGTTCTGCATTAGTTTGAGAGTCTGCCTCAGTTTGAGGGGCTGCCTTAGTTTGAGGGGCTGCCTTTGTTTGAGAGGTTGCCTTAGTTTGAGGGGCTGCCTTAGACTGGGCTGCATTAGTTTGATCGGCTCTCTCAGTTTGAGGGGCAGTTTAGTTTGAGCGGCTGCATTAGTTTGAGGGGCTGCCTTTGGTTGAGGCGCTCACTTACTTTGTAGGGCTGCCTTACTTTAAGGGGCAGCATCAGTTTGAGAGTCTGCCTTAGTTTTAGGGGCTGCCTTAGTTTGAGAGTATGCCTGAGTTTGAGGGGCTGCCTTAGTTTGAGCGGCTGCATTAGTTTGAGGGGGTGCCTTAGTTTGAGAGTCTGCCTTAGTTTGAGGGGCTGCCTTAGTTTGAGCGGCTGCCTTAGTTTGAGTGTCTGCATTAGTTAGAGTGGCTGCCTTAGTTTGAGGGGCTGCCTTAGTTTGAGCGGCTGCCTTAGTTTGAGGGGCTGCCTTAGTTTGAGGGGCTGCCTTAGTTTGAGAGACTGCCTTTGTTTGAGAGGCTGCCTTAGTTTGAGGGTCTGCCTTCCTTTGAGAGGCTGCCTTAGTTTGACAGGCTGCCTTAGTTTGAGAGGCTGCCTGAGTTTGAGCGGCTGCATTAGTTTGAGGGGCTGCCTTTGGTTGAGGCCCTTCCTTAGTTTGAGGGGCTGCCTTACTTTAAGGGGCAGCATTAGTTTGAGAGGCTGCCTTAGTTTGAGGGGCTGCCTTAGTTTCTGGATTGGCCTTGGATTGAGGGGCTGCATTAGTTTGAGGGGCTGTCTTCGTTTGAGGGGCTGCCTTAGATTGAGGGGCTGCATTAGTTTGAGGGGGTGCCTTAGTTTGAGAGGCTGCATTAGTTTGAGGGGCTGCCTTAGTTTGAGAGGCTGCCTTAGTTTGGGGGCTGTCTTCGTTTGAGTGGCTGCCTTAGTTTGAGTGGCTGCCTTAGTTTGAGGGTCTACCTTAATTTGAGAGGCTGCCTTAGTTTGAGCGGCTGCCTTAGTTTGAGCGGCTGCCTTAGTTTGAGTGTCTGCCTTACTTTTAGAGGCTGCCTCAGTTTGACAGACTGCCTTAGTTTGAGAGTCTGCCTTAGTTTGAGAGTCTGCCTTAGTTTGAGAGGCTGCCTGGGTTTGAGGGGCTGCCTCAAGTTGAGCGGCTGCATTAGTTTGAGGGGCTTCCTTTGGTTGAGGCACTCCCTTAATTTGAGGGTCTGCCTTACTTTGAGAGGCTGCCTTAATGTGAGAGGCTGCCTTAGTTTGAGAGGCTGCTTGAGTTTGAGGGGCTGCCTTAGTTTGAGCGGCTGCATTAATTTGAGGGGTGGGCTTAGTTTGAGGGGCTGCCTTTGATTGAGTGGCTGCAGTAGTTTGAGAGCCTGCTTTTGATTGAGTGGCTGCATTAGTTTGAGGGGCTAACTTAGTTTGAGGGGCTGCCTTAGTTTGAGGGTCTACCTTAGTTTGAGGGGCTGCCTTAGTTTGAGGGGCTGCCTTAGTTTGAGAGACTGCCTTAGTTTGAGAGGCTGCCTTAGTTTGATGGTCTGCCTTACTTTGAGAGGCTGCCTTAGTTTGACAGGCTGCCTTAGTTTGAGGGGCTGCCTTTGATTGAGTGGCTGCAGTAGTTTGAGAGTCTGCCTTTGATTGAGTGGCTGCATTAGTTTGAGGGGCTAACTTAGTTTGAGGGGCTGCCTTAGATTGAGGGGCAGCATTAGATCTGGCAGTATTGGAGGGAGCATGGAGCTGGCAGTATTGGGGAGTACAGAGATCTGGCAGTATTGGAGTGAGCAGGGAGCTGGCAGTATTGGGGAGTACAGAGATCTGACATTATGGGAGGGAGCAGGGAGCTGGCAGTATTGGTAGTAAAGAGATCTGGCAGTATTGTAGGGAGCAGGGAACTGGCAGTATTGCAGGGTGCAGGGAACGAGTAGTATTGGAAGATGCAGGGTGAAGGCAGTATTGAACGGTGCAGCGAGTGTGCAGTATTGGATGGAACATGGAGCTGTCAGCATTGCTGGGCGCAGGAAGCTGGCAGTATCGGGGTGTACAGAGATCTGGCAGTATTCGAGGTAGCATGAGCTGGCAGTATTGGAATGGGTTGGGAGTTGGCAGTATTTGAGCGAACAGGAAGCTGGCAGTATTGGAGGCTGCAGTGAGTTGGCAGTATTGGGGAGTACAGAGATCTGGCAGTATTTGATGGAGCAGGGACTTGGCAGCATTGGGGAGTACAGAGATCTGGCAGTATTGGAAGGAGCAGGGAGCTGGCAGTGTTGGGGAGTACAGAGATCTGGCAGTATTGCAAGGAGCAGGGAGCTGGCAGTATTGGGGTGTCCAGAGATCTGGCAGTATTGGAGGTAGCAGGGATCTGGAAGTATTGGGAAGTACAGAGATGTGGCGGTAATGGAAGGAGCAGGGAGCTGGCAGTATTGGGGAGTACAGTGATCTAGCAGTATTGGAGGGAGCAGGGATCTGGCATTATTGGAGGCGGCAGGGAGCTGTCAGTTTTACGGAGTACAGAGTTCTGGCAGTATTGGAAGGAGCAGAGGGCTGGCAGTATTGGAGGGAGCAGGGAGCTGGGAGTATTGTAGGGCGCAGCGAGTATGTAGTGTTGTAGGGAGCAAGGAGCAGGTAATGTTGTGGGGAGCAGGCAGGTGGCAGTATTGGAGGAAGCAGGGAGCTGGCAGTATTGCGGTGTCCAGAAATCTGGCTGTATTGGAGGGAGCAGGGAGCTGGCATTACTGGAGGGAGCAGGGTACTGGCAGTGTTGCGGAGTCCAGAAATCTGGTTGTATTGGAGGGGGAATGGAGTCCTAGTGTTGGAGGGAGCAGGGAGCTGGCATTACTGGAGTGAGCAGGGAGCTGGCAGTGTTGGGGAGTACAGAGATCTGTAAGTATTGGAGGAAGCAGGGAGCTGGCTGTATTGGGGTGCACAGAGATCTTGCATTATTGGAGGGGGCAGTGAGTTGTCACTATTGGAAGGAGGAGGGAGATGGCAGTATTGGAGGCTGCTGAAAGCAGGTAGAACTGGAGGGTGCAGGAAGTTGGCAGGATTGGAGGGGGCAGGGAGCTGACACTATTGGAGGGAGCAGGGAGATGACAGTATTGGAGGGGGCAGGGAGCTGGCAGTATTGGGGAGTACAGAGCTCTGGCAGTATGGGAGGGAGCAGGGAGCTGGCAGTATTGGAGGGTGCAGGGAACGAGTAGTATTGGAGGGTGCAGGGAGAAGGCAGTATTGAACGGTGCAGCGCGTTTGCATTATTGGATGGAACATGGAGATGGCAGTATTGGGGGAGCAGGAAGCTGGCAGTATGGGAGGGAGCTGGCAGTATTGGAAGGTGCAGGGAACTGGTAGTATTGGAGGGTGCAGGGAACTGGCAGTACTGGAGGGTGAAGAGAACTGGTAGTATTGGAGGGAGCAGGGAGCTGGCAGTATTGGGGAGTACAGATATCTGGCAGTTTTGGAGGGAGCAGGGAGCTGACAGCATTGCGGGGCGCAGGAATCTGGCAGTATGAGAGGGAGCTGGCAGTATTGGAAGGTGCAGGGAACTGGTGGTATTGGAGGGTGCAGAGAACTGGCAGCACTGGAGGGTGCAGAGAACTGGTAGTATTGGAGGAAGCAGGGAGCTGGAAGTATTGGGAGAACAGAGATCTGGCAGTATTGGAGGGAGCATGGAGCTGGAAGTATTGGGGAGTACAGAGATCTGGCAGTATTGGAGGGAGCAGGGAGCTGGCAGTATTGGG
Source organism: Heterodontus francisci (assembly GCF_036365525.1). Lineage (NCBI taxonomy): Eukaryota > Metazoa > Chordata > Chondrichthyes > Heterodontiformes > Heterodontidae > Heterodontus > Heterodontus francisci. Next base: position 2,679,882 of record NW_027140986.1, on the reverse strand, counting down.
GAGTACAGAGATCTGACAGGATGGGAGGGAGCAGGGAGCTGGCAGTATTGGTAGTAAAGAGATCTGGCAGTATTGTAGGGAGCAGGGAACGAGTAGTATTGGCAGGTGCATTGTGAAGGCAGTATTGAACGGTGCAGCGAGTGTGCAGTATTGGATGGAAAATGGAGCTGGCAGCATTGCCGGGCGCAGGAATCTGGCAGTATCGGGGTGTACAGAGATCTGGCAGTATTCGAGGTAGCATGCGCTGGCAGTATTGGAGGGAGGTGGGAGTTGGCAGTATTTGAGCGAACAGGAAGCTGGCAGTATTGGAGGCTGCAGTGAGTTGGCAGTTTGGGGAGTACAGAGATCTGGCAGTATTGGAGGGAGCAGGGAGCTGGCAGTATTGGGGAGTAGAGAGATCTGGCAGTATTTGATGGAGCAGGGACTTGGCAGCATTGGGGAGTACAGAGATCTGGCAGTATTGGAAGGAGCAGGGAGCTGGCAGTATTGGGGAGTACAGAGATCTGGCAGTATTGGAGGTAGCAGGGATCTGGCATTATTGGAGGCAGTAGGGAGCTGTCAGTATTGGAGGGAGCAGAGAGCAGGTAGTGTTGAAGGGAGCAGGGAGCTGGCAGTGTTGGAGGGAGCAGGGAGCTGGCAGTATTGGACGGAGCTGGGATTTGGCAGTATTGGATGGAGCCGGGAGCAGGTAGTGTTGTGGGCAGCAGGGAGCTGGCATTATTGGAGGGAGCAGGGAGCTGGCAGTATTGCGGAGTCCAGAAATCTGGCTGTATTGGAGGAAGCAGGGAGCTTGCAGTATTGGATGGAGCATTGGGTCGTAGTGTTGGAGGGAGCAGGGAGCTGGCATTACTGGAGGGAGCAGCGAGCTGGCAGTGTTGCGGAGTCCAGAAATCTGGATGTATTGGAGGGAGAATGGAGTCGTAGTGTTGGAGGGAGCAGGGAGCTGGCAGTATTGGGAGAACTGAGATATGTCAGTATGGTAGGGAGCAGGGAACTGGCAGTATTGAGGAGTACAGAGATCTTGCATTATTGGAGGGAGCAGGGAGTTGTCACTATTGGAAGGAGGAGGGAGATGGCAGCATTGGAGGGTGCCTGGGAGCTGGTAGTACTGGAGGGCGCAGGAGGTTGGCAGTATTGGAGGGAGCGGGCAGCTGGCAGTTTTGGAGGGACCTGGGAGCTGGCAGTATTGGAGGGGGCAGGGAGCTGACACTATTGGAGGGAGCAGGGAGATGGCAGTATTCCGGAGTACAGAGATCTGGCAGTATTGGAGGGAGCAGGGAGCTGGCAGTATTGGGGAGTACAGAGATCTGGCAGTATTGGAGGGAGCAGGGAGCTGGCAGTATTGGGAGTAAAGAGATCTGGCAGTATTGTAGGGAGCAGGGAACCGGCAGTATAGGAGGGTGCAGGGAACGAGTAGTATTGGATGGAACATGGAGATGGCAGTATTGGGGGGAGCAGGGAGCTGGCAGCATTGGGGGGAGCAGGAAGCTGGCAGTATGGGAGGGAGCTGGCATTATTGGAAGGTGCAGGGAACTGGTAGTATTGGATTGTGCAGGGAACTGGCAGTCCTGGTGGGAGCAGAAAACTGGTACTATTGGAGGGAGCAGGGAGCTGGCAGCATTGGGAGAAAAGAGATCTGGCAGTATTGGATGGAGCAGGGAGCTGGCAGTTTTGAGGAGTACAGAGATTGGCAGTATTAGAGGGAGAAGTGAGCTGCCAGTATTGGAGGTAGACGTGACCTCCAGTATTGGAGGGAGAAGTGAGCTCCAGTATTGGAGCAAGCAGGGAGCTGGCAGTATTGGGGAGTACAGAGATTGGCAGTATTGGAGGGAGAAGTGAGCTGGCAGTATTGGAGGGAGCAGTGACCTCCAGTATTGGAGGGAGACGTGAGCTGGCAGTATTGGAGCGAGCAGGGAGCTGGTAGTATTGGGGAGTGCAGAGATGTGGCAATATTGGAGCCAGCAGGGAGCTGGCATTATAGCGGAGTACAGAGATTGGCAATATTGGAGGGAGCAGTGATCTGGCAGTATTTGAGGGAGAAGTGAGCTGACAGTATTGGAGGGAGGAGGGAGCTGGCCGTATTGGAGGGAGGAGTGAGCTGACAGTATTGGAGGGAGCAGGGAGCTGGCAGTATTGGAGGGAGCAGGGAGCTGGCAGTATTGGAAGGAGCAGGGAACTGGCAGTATTGCAGGGAGAAGTGAGCTCCAGTATTGGAGCAAGCAGGGAGCTGGCAGTATTGGGGAGTACAGAGATTGGCAGTATTGGAGGGAGAAGTGAGCTGGCAGTATTGGAGGGAGCAGTGACCTCCAGTATTGGAGGGAGACGTGAGCTGGCAGTATTGGAGCGAGCAGGGAGCTGGTAGTATTGGGGAGTGCAGAGATGTGGCAATATTGGAGCCAGCAGGGAGCTGGCATTATAGCGGAGTACAGAGATTGGCAATATTGGAGGGAGCAGTGATCTGGCAGTATTTGAGGGAGAAGTGAGCTGACAGTATTGGAGGGAGGAGGGAGCTGGCCGTATTGGAGGGAGGAGTGAGCTGACAGTATTGGAGGGAGCAGGGAGCTGGCAGTATTGGAGGGAGCAGGGAGCTGGCAGTATTGGAAGGAGCAGGGAACTGGCAGTATTGGAGGGAGGAGTGAGCTGACAGTATTGGAGGGAGGAGTGCGCTGACAGTATTGGAGGGAGCAGGGAGCTGGCAGTATTTGATGGAGCAGGGAGCTGGCAGTATTGGGCAGTACAGAGACCTGGCAGTATTGGAGCGAGCAGCGAGCTGACAGTAGTGGAGGGAGCAGGGAGCTGGCAGTATTGGAGGGAGCAGGGTGCTGGCAGTATTGGGGAGTACAGAGACCTGGCATTATTGGAGGGAGCAGGGAGCTGGCAGTATTTGATGGAGCAGGGAGCTGGCAGCATTGCGGAGTACAGAGACCTGGCAATATTGGACGAAGCAGGGAGCTGGCAGTATTGGAGGGAGCAGGGAGCTGGCAGCGTTGGGGAGTACAGAGACCTGGCATTATTGGTGGGAGCAGGGAGCTGGCAGTATTTATTGGATCAGATAGCTGGCAGTATTGCGGAGTACAGAGACCTGACAATATTGGAGGGAGCAGGGAGCTGGCAGTGTTGGAGGGAGCAGTGAGCTCCAGTATTGGAGGGAGCAGCGAGCTGGCAGTACTGGAGAATACAGAGATGTGGCATTATTGGAGTGTCCAGGGAGCTGGCATTATTGGGGAGTGCAGAGATCTGGCAGTATTTGAGGGAGCACGGAGCTGGCAGCATTGGGGAGGACAGAGATCTGGAAATATTGAAGCAAGCAGGGAGCAGGCAATATTGGGGAGTAAGGAGATCAGGCAGTATTGGAGGGAGAAGTGAGCTGGCAGTATTGGAGGGAGCAGGGAGCTGGCAGTTTACGAGGGAGCATGGAGCTGGCAGTATTGGAGTGAGGAGGGAGCTGCAGTATTGGGGAGTACAGAGATCTGGCAGTATTGGAGGGAGCAGGGAGCTGGCTGTATTGGGAGAGCAGAGATCTGGCAGTATTGGAGGGAGCAGGGAGCTGGCAGTATTCGGGAGTACAGAAATCTGGCAGTATTGGAGGGAGCAGTGAGCTGGCTGTATTGCAGGGAGTACAGAAATCTGGCAGTCTCGCGGGGAGCAGGGATCTGGCAGTATTGGAGGCAGCAGGGATCTGGCAGTATTGGAGGGAGCCGTGAGCTGGTAGTATTAGGGAGTACAGAGATCTGGCAGTATTGGAGGGAGCAAGGATCTGGCAGTATTGGAGGGAGCAGGGATCTGGCAGTATTGGGAGAACTGAGATATGTCAGTATGGTAGGGAGCAGGGAACTGGTAGTATTGGAGGGAGCAGAGAGCTCCAGTATTGGAGGGAGGAGGGAGCTGGCAGTATTGGAGAGTACAGAGATCTGGCTGTATTGGAGGGAGAAGGGAGATGGCATTATTGGAGGGAGCAGGGATCTGGCAGTATTGGAGGGAGTAGTGAGCTGGCAGTATTGGAGGGAGCAGAGAGCTCCAGTATTGGAGGGAGGAGTGAGCTGGCAGTATTGGAGATTCCAGAGATCTGGCTGTATTGGAGGGAGAAGGGATCTGGCAGTATTGGAGGGAGCAGGAATCTGGCAGCATTGGAGGGAGCAGGGATCTGGCAGTATTGGTGGGAGCAGTGAGCTGGCAGTATTGGATGGAGCAGAGAGCTCCAGTATTGCAGTGAGCAGGGAACTGGCAGTTTTGGTGAGTACAGAGATCCGGCAATATTGCAGGGAGCAGGTGGCTGGCAGTGTTGGGGGGAGCATGGAGCTGGCATTATTGGGGAGTACAGAGATGTTGCTGTATTGGAGGGTGCAGGGAGCTGGCAGTATTGGGGTGTACAGAGATCTGGCAGTATTGGTGGGAGCAGGGAGCTGTCACTTTTGGGGAGTACAGAGATCTGGCAGTAATGCGGGGAGCAGGGAGCTGGCAGTATTGGGGGGAGCAGGGATCTGGCAGTATTGGAGGGAGCAGTAATCTGGCAGTATTGGAGGGAACAGTGAGCTGGCAGTATTGGATGGAGCAGAGAGCTCCAGTATTGCAGTGAGCAGGGAACTGGCAGTTTTGGTGAGTACAGAAATCCGGCAATATTGCAGGGAGCAGGTGGCTGGCAGTGTTGGGGGGAGCAGGGAGCTGGCAGCTTTGGGGAGTACAGAGATCTGGCAGTATTGGAGTGAGCAGGGAGCTGGCAATATTGGGGAGTACAGAGATCTGGCAGTATTGGAGGGAGCAGGGAGCTGGCAGCCTTGGGGAGTACAGAGATCTGGCAGTATTGTGGGGAGCAGGTAGCTGGCAGTATTGGTGAGGACAGAGTTCTGGCAGTATTGGAGGGAGCACACAGTGGGCAATATTGGATGGAGCAGGGAGCTGGCAGCCTTGGGGAGTACAGAGATCTGGCAATATTGTAGGGAGCAGAGAACTGGCAGAATTGGGGAGTTCAGAGATCTGGCAGTATTGGAGGGAGCACACAGTGGGCATTGTTGGATGGAGCAGGGAGCTGGCAGTATTGGGGAGCACAGAGACCAGGAAGTATTGGAGGGAGCAGGGAGCTGGCAGTTTTTGAGAGTACAGATATCTGGTAGTATTGGAGGGAGCAAGGAGCTGGCAGAATTGGGGAGTACAGAGATCTGGCAGTATTGGAGGGAGCACGCAGTGGGCATTGTTGGAGGGAGCAGGGAGCTGGCAGTATTGGGCAGTACAGAGACCAGGAAGTATTGGAGGGAGCAGGGAGCTGGCAGTATTGGAGAGTACAGGTATCTGGTAGTATTGGCGGGAGCAGGGAATTGGCAGAATTGGGGAGTACAGAGATCTGGCAGTTTTGCAGGGAGCAGGGAGCTCCCTGTATTGGGGAGTACAGAGTTCTGGCAGTATTGTAGGGTGCAGGGAGCTCCCTGTATTGGGGAGTACAGAGATCTGGCAGTATTGGGGAGTACCGAGTTCTGGCAGTATTGGAGGGAGCTGGGAGCTGGCAGTATTGGGGAGCACAGAGATCTGGCAGTATTGGAGTGAGCAGGGAGATCGCCTTATTGGAGGGAGCAGGGATATGGCAGTATTGGAGGGAGGAGAGATCCGGCAGTATTGGAGTGAGCAGGGAGCAGGCAGTTTTGGAGGGAGCAGGGAGCTGGCAGTATTGGTGAGTACAGAGATCCGGCAGTATTGGAGTGAGCAAGATGCTGGCAGTATTGGGGGGCACAGATATCTGGCAGTATTGGAGGGAGCAGGGAGCTGGCATTATTGGAGGGAGCAGGGAGCTGGCAGTATTGGGCAGTACAGAGACCTGGCAGTATTGGAGCGAGCAGCGAGCTGACAGTAGTGGAGGGAGCAGGGAGCTGGCAGTATTGGAGGGAGCAGGGTGCTGGCAGTATTGGGGAGTACAGAGACCTGGCATTATTGGAGGGAGCAGGGAGCTGGCAGTATTTGATGGAGCAGGGAGCTGGCAGCATTGCGGAGTACAGAGACCTGGCAATATTGGACGAAGCAGGGAGCTGGCAGTATTGGAGGGAGCAGGGAGCTGGCAGCGTTGGGGAGTACAGAGACCTGGCATTATTGGTGGGAGCAGGGAGCTGGCAGTATTTATTGGATCAGATAGCTGGCAGTATTGCGGAGTACAGAGACCTGACAATATTGGAGGGAGCAGGGAGCTGGCAGTGTTGGAGGGAGCAGTGAGCTCCAGTATTGGAGGGAGCAGCGAGCTGGCAGTACTGGAGAATACAGAGATGTGGCATTATTGGAGTGTCCAGGGAGCTGGCATTATTGGGGAGTGCAGAGATCTGGCAGTATTTGAGGGAGCACGGAGCTGGCAGCATTGGGGAGGACAGAGATCTGGAAATATTGAAGCAAGCAGGGAGCAGGCAATATTGGGGAGTAAGGAGATCAGGCAGTATTGGAGGGAGAAGTGAGCTGGCAGTATTGGAGGGAGCAGGGAGCTGGCAGTTTACGAGGGAGCATGGAGCTGGCAGTATTGGAGTGAGGAGGGAGCTGCAGTATTGGGGAGTACAGAGATCTGGCAGTATTGGAGGGAGCAGGGAGCTGGCTGTATTGGGAGAGCAGAGATCTGGCAGTATTGGAGGGAGCAGGGAGCTGGCAGTATTCGGGAGTACAGAAATCTGGCAGTATTGGAGGGAGCAGTGAGCTGGCTGTATTGCAGGGAGTACAGAAATCTGGCAGTCTCGCGGGGAGCAGGGATCTGGCAGTATTGGAGGCAGCAGGGATCTGGCAGTATTGGAGGGAGCCGTGAGCTGGTAGTATTAGGGAGTACAGAGATCTGGCAGTATTGGAGGGAGCAAGGATCTGGCAGTATTGGAGGGAGCAGGGATCTGGCAGTATTGGGAGAACTGAGATATGTCAGTATGGTAGGGAGCAGGGAACTGGTAGTATTGGAGGGAGCAGAGAGCTCCAGTATTGGAGGGAGGAGGGAGCTGGCAGTATTGGAGAGTACAGAGATCTGGCTGTATTGGAGGGAGAAGGGAGATGGCATTATTGGAGGGAGCAGGGATCTGGCAGTATTGGAGGGAGTAGTGAGCTGGCAGTATTGGAGGGAGCAGAGAGCTCCAGTATTGGAGGGAGGAGTGAGCTGGCAGTATTGGAGATTCCAGAGATCTGGCTGTATTGGAGGGAGAAGGGATCTGGCAGTATTGGAGGGAGCAGGAATCTGGCAGCATTGGAGGGAGCAGGGATCTGGCAGTATTGGTGGGAGCAGTGAGCTGGCAGTATTGGATGGAGCAGAGAGCTCCAGTATTGCAGTGAGCAGGGAACTGGCAGTTTTGGTGAGTACAGAGATCCGGCAATATTGCAGGGAGCAGGTGGCTGGCAGTGTTGGGGGGAGCATGGAGCTGGCATTATTGGGGAGTACAGAGATGTTGCTGTATTGGAGGGTGCAGGGAGCTGGCAGTATTGGGGTGTACAGAGATCTGGCAGTATTGGTGGGAGCAGGGAGCTGTCACTTTTGGGGAGTACAGAGATCTGGCAGTAATGCGGGGAGCAGGGAGCTGGCAGTATTGGGGGGAGCAGGGATCTGGCAGTATTGGAGGGAGCAGTAATCTGGCAGTATTGGAGGGAACAGTGAGCTGGCAGTATTGGATGGAGCAGAGAGCTCCAGTATTGCAGTGAGCAGGGAACTGGCAGTTTTGGTGAGTACAGAAATCCGGCAATATTGCAGGGAGCAGGTGGCTGGCAGTGTTGGGGGGAGCAGGGAGCTGGCAGCTTTGGGGAGTACAGAGATCTGGCAGTATTGGAGTGAGCAGGGAGCTGGCAATATTGGGGAGTACAGAGATCTGGCAGTATTGGAGGGAGCAGGGAGCTGGCAGCCTTGGGGAGTACAGAGATCTGGCAGTATTGTGGGGAGCAGGTAGCTGGCAGTATTGGTGAGGACAGAGTTCTGGCAGTATTGGAGGGAGCACACAGTGGGCAATATTGGATGGAGCAGGGAGCTGGCAGCCTTGGGGAGTACAGAGATCTGGCAATATTGTAGGGAGCAGAGAACTGGCAGAATTGGGGAGTTCAGAGATCTGGCAGTATTGGAGGGAGCACACAGTGGGCATTGTTGGATGGAGCAGGGAGCTGGCAGTATTGGGGAGCACAGAGACCAGGAAGTATTGGAGGGAGCAGGGAGCTGGCAGTTTTTGAGAGTACAGATATCTGGTAGTATTGGAGGGAGCAAGGAGCTGGCAGAATTGGGGAGTACAGAGATCTGGCAGTATTGGAGGGAGCACGCAGTGGGCATTGTTGGAGGGAGCAGGGAGCTGGCAGTATTGGGCAGTACAGAGACCAGGAAGTATTGGAGGGAGCAGGGAGCTGGCAGTATTGGAGAGTACAGGTATCTGGTAGTATTGGCGGGAGCAGGGAATTGGCAGAATTGGGGAGTACAGAGATCTGGCAGTTTTGCAGGGAGCAGGGAGCTCCCTGTATTGGGGAGTACAGAGTTCTGGCAGTATTGTAGGGTGCAGGGAGCTCCCTGTATTGGGGAGTACAGAGATCTGGCAGTATTGGGGAGTACCGAGTTCTGGCAGTATTGGAGGGAGCTGGGAGCTGGCAGTATTGGGGAGCACAGAGATCTGGCAGTATTGGAGTGAGCAGGGAGATCGCCTTATTGGAGGGAGCAGGGATATGGCAGTATTGGAGGGAGGAGAGATCCGGCAGTATTGGAGTGAGCAGGGAGCAGGCAGTTTTGGAGGGAGCAGGGAGCTGGCAGTATTGGTGAGTACAGAGATCCGGCAGTATTGGAGTGAGCAAGGTGCTGGCAGTATTGGGGGGCACAGATATCTGGCAGTATTGGAGGGAGCAGGGAGCTGGCATTATTGGAGGGAGCAGGGAGCTGGCAGTATTGGGCAGTACAGAGACCTGGCAGTATTGGAGCGAGCAGCGAGCTGACAGTAGTGGAGGGAGCAGGGAGCTGGCAGTATTGGAGGGAGCAGGGTGCTGGCAGTATTGGGGAGTACAGAGACCTGGCATTATTGGAGGGAGCAGGGAGCTGGCAGTATTGCAGGGAGAAGTGAGCTCCAGTATTGGAGCAAGCAGGGAGCTGGCAGTATTGGGGAGTACAGAGATTGGCAGTATTGGAGGGAGAAGTGAGCTGGCAGTATTGGAGGGAGCAGTGACCTCCAGTATTGGAGGGAGACGTGAGCTGGCAGTATTGGAGCGAGCAGGGAGCTGGTAGTATTGGGGAGTGCAGAGATGTGGCAATATTGGAGCCAGCAGGGAGCTGGCATTATAGCGGAGTACAGAGATTGGCAATATTGGAGGGAGCAGTGATCTGGCAGTATTTGAGGGAGAAGTGAGCTGACAGTATTGGAGGGAGGAGGGAGCTGGCCGTATTGGAGGGAGGAGTGAGCTGACAGTATTGGAGGGAGCAGGGAGCTGGCAGTATTGGAGGGAGCAGGGAGCTGGCAGTATTGGAAGGAGCAGGGAACTGGCAGTATTGGAGGGAGGAGTGAGCTGACAGTATTGGAGGGAGGAGTGCGCTGACAGTATTGGAGGGAGCAGGGAGCTGGCAGTATTTGATGGAGCAGGGAGCTGGCAGTATTGGGCAGTACAGAGACCTGGCAGTATTGGAGCGAGCAGCGAGCTGACAGTAGTGGAGGGAGCAGGGAGCTGGCAGTATTGGAGGGAGCAGGGTGCTGGCAGTATTGGGGAGTACAGAGACCTGGCATTATTGGAGGGAGCAGGGAGCTGGCAGTATTTGATGGAGCAGGGAGCTGGCAGCATTGCGGAGTACAGAGACCTGGCAATATTGGACGAAGCAGGGAGCTGGCAGTATTGGAGGGAGCAGGGAGCTGGCAGCGTTGGGGAGTACAGAGACCTGGCATTATTGGTGGGAGCAGGGAGCTGGCAGTATTTATTGGATCAGATAGCTGGCAGTATTGCGGAGTACAGAGACCTGACAATATTGGAGGGAGCAGGGAGCTGGCAGTGTTGGAGGGAGCAGTGAGCTCCAGTATTGGAGGGAGCAGCGAGCTGGCAGTACTGGAGAATACAGAGATGTGGCATTATTGGAGTGTCCAGGGAGCTGGCATTATTGGGGAGTGCAGAGATCTGGCAGTATTTGAGGGAGCACGGAGCTGGCAGCATTGGGGAGGACAGAGATCTGGAAATATTGAAGCAAGCAGGGAGCAGGCAATATTGGGGAGTAAGGAGATCAGGCAGTATTGGAGGGAGAAGTGAGCTGGCAGTATTGGAGGGAGCAGGGAGCTGGCAGTTTACGAGGGAGCATGGAGCTGGCAGTATTGGAGTGAGGAGGGAGCTGCAGTATTGGGGAGTACAGAGATCTGGCAGTATTGGAGGGAGCAGGGAGCTGGCTGTATTGGGAGAGCAGAGATCTGGCAGTATTGGAGGGAGCAGGGAGCTGACAGTATTCGGGAGTACAGAAATCTGGCAGTATTGGAGGGAGCAGTGAGCTGGCTGTATTGCAGGGAGTACAGAAATCTGGCAGTCTCGCGGGGAGCAGGGATCTGGCAGTATTGGAGGCAGCAGGGATCTGGCAGTATTGGAGGGAGCCGTGAGCTGGTAGTATTAGGGAGTACAGAGATCTGGCAGTATTGGAGGGAGCAAGGATCTGGCAGTATTGGAGGGAGCAGGGATCTGGCAGTATTGGGAGAACTGAGATATGTCAGTATGGTAGGGAGCAGGGAACTGGTAGTATTGGAGGGAGCAGAGAGCTCCAGTATTGGAGGGAGGAGGGAGCTGGCAGTATTGGAGAGTACAGAGATCTGGCTGTATTGGAGGGAGAAGGGAGATGGCATTATTGGAGGGAGCAGGGATCTGGCAGTATTGGAGGGAGTAGTGAGCTGGCAGTATTGGAGGGAGCAGAGAGCTCCAGTATTGGAGGGAGGAGTGAGCTGGCAGTATTGGAGATTCCAGAGATCTGGCTGTATTGGAGGGAGAAGGGATCTGGCAGTATTGGAGGGAGCAGGAATCTGGCAGCATTGGAGGGAGCAGGGATCTGGCAGTATTGGTGGGAGCAGTGAGCTGGCAGTATTGGATGGAGCAGAGAGCTCCAGTATTGCAGTGAGCAGGGAACTGGCAGTTTTGGTGAGTACAGAGATCCGGCAATATTGCAGGGAGCAGGTGGCTGGCAGTGTTGGGGGGAGCATGGAGCTGGCATTATTGGGGAGTACAGAGATGTTGCTGTATTGGAGGGTGCAGGGAGCTGGCAGTATTGGGGTGTACAGAGATCTGGCAGTATTGGTGGGAGCAGGGAGCTGTCACTTTTGGGGAGTACAGAGATCTGGCAGTAATGCGGGGAGCAGGGAGCTGGCAGTATTGGGGGGAGCAGGGATCTGGCAGTATTGGAGGGAGCAGTAATCTGGCAGTATTGGAGGGAACAGTGAGCTGGCAGTATTGGATGGAGCAGAGAGCTCCAGTATTGCAGTGAGCAGGGAACTGGCAGTTTTGGTGAGTACAGAAATCCGGCAATATTGCAGGGAGCAGGTGGCTGGCAGTGTTGGGGGGAGCAGGGAGCTGGCAGCTTTGGGGAGTACAGAGATCTGGCAGTATTGGAGTGAGCAGGGAGCTGGCAATATTGGGGAGTACAGAGATCTGGCAGTATTGGAGGGAGCAGGGAGCTGGCAGCCTTGGGGAGTACAGAGATCTGGCAGTATTGTGGGGAGCAGGTAGCTGGCAGTATTGGTGAGGACAGAGTTCTGGCAGTATTGGAGGGAGCACACAGTGGGCAATATTGGATGGAGCAGGGAGCTGGCAGCCTTGGGGAGTACAGAGATCTGGCAATATTGTAGGGAGCAGAGAACTGGCAGAATTGGGGAGTTCAGAGATCTGGCAGTATTGGAGGGAGCACACAGTGGGCATTGTTGGATGGAGCAGGGAGCTGGCAGTATTGGGGAGCACAGAGACCAGGAAGTATTGGAGGGAGCAGGGAGCTGGCAGTTTTTGAGAGTACAGATATCTGGTAGTATTGGAGGGAGCAAGGAGCTGGCAGAATTGGGGAGTACAGAGATCTGGCAGTATTGGAGGGAGCACGCAGTGGGCATTGTTGGAGGGAGCAGGGAGCTGGCAGTATTGGGCAGTACAGAGACCAGGAAGTATTGGAGGGAGCAGGGAGCTGGCAGTATTGGAGAGTACAGGTATCTGGTAGTATTGGCGGGAGCAGGGAATTGGCAGAATTGGGGAGTACAGAGATCTGGCAGTTTTGCAGGGAGCAGGGAGCTCCCTGTATTGGGGAGTACAGAGTTCTGGCAGTATTGTAGGGTGCAGGGAGCTCCCTGTATTGGGGAGTACAGAGATCTGGCAGTATTGGGGAGTACCGAGTTCTGGCAGTATTGGAGGGAGCTGGGAGCTGGCAGTATTGGGGAGCACAGAGATCTGGCAGTATTGGAGTGAGCAGGGAGATCGCCTTATTGGAGGGAGCAGGGATATGGCAGTATTGGAGGGAGGAGAGATCCGGCAGTATTGGAGTGAGCAGGGAGCAGGCAGTTTTGGAGGGAGCAGGGAGCTGGCAGTATTGGTGAGTACAGAGATCCGGCAGTATTGGAGTGAGCAAGGTGCTGGCAGTATTGGGGGGCACAGATATCTGGCAGTATTGGAGGGAGCAGGGAGCTGGCATTATTGGAGGGAGCAGGGATATGGCAGTATTGGAGGGAGGAGGGAGCTGGCGGTATTGGAGGGAGCAGGGAGCTGGCATTATTGGAGGCAGCAGCGAGCTGGCATTATTGGAGGCAGCAGGGATATGGCAGTATTGGAGGGAGGAGGGAGCTGGCAGTATTGGAGGGAGCAGGGAGCAGGGAGCTGGCAGTATTGGGGAGTATAGAGACCTGGCAGTATTGGAGTGAGCAGGGAGCTTGCAATATTGGGTAGTGCAGAGATTTGGCAGTATTGGAGGGCGCGCAGGGAGCTGGCAGTATTGGAGGGCGCAGGGAGCTGGCGAGTATCGGAGAGTACAGAGGTCTGGCAGTATTGGATGGAGCAGGGAGCAAACAGTATTGGAGGGAGCAGGGAGCACGCAGTTGGCATTATTAGAGGGGGCAGGCAGCTGACAGTATTGGGGAGTACAGAGATCTGGCTGTACTGGAGGGAGCAGGGAGCAGGCAGGATAAGAGGGTGCAGCGACCTGACAGTATAGGAGGGAGCAGGGATCTGGCAGCCTTGGGGAGTGCAGAGATCTGGCAATATTGGAGTGTACAGAGCTCTGGCAGTGTTGGAGGTAGCAGGGTTCTGGCAGTATTTGAGAAAGCAGGGAGCTGGCAGCCTTGGGGAGTTCAGATATCTGGCAGTTTTGGAGGGAGCAGGGTGCTGTCGGTATTGGAGGGAGCAGGGATCTGGCAGCCTTGGGGAGTGCAGAGATCTGGCAATATTGGAGTGTACAGAGCTCTGGCAGTGTTGGAGGTAGCAGGGTTCTGGCAGTATTGGAGGAAGCAGGGAGCTGGCAGCCTTGGGGAGTTCAGAGATCTGGCAGTTTTGGAGGAAGCAGGGAGCTGTCAGTATTGGAGGGAGCAGGGAGCTGGCAGTATTGGTGAGTACAGAGATCCGGCAGTATTGGAGTGAGCAAGGTGCTGGCAGTATTGGGGAGCACAGATATCTGGCAGTATTGGAGGGAGCAGGGAGCTGGCATTATTGGAGGGAGCAGGGATATGGCAGTATTGGAGGGAGGAGGGAGCTGGCGGTATTGGAGGGAGCAGGGAGCTGGCATTATTGGAGGCAGCAGGGAGCTGGCATTATTGGAGGCAGCAGGGATATGGCAGTATTGGAGGGAGGAGGGAGCTGGCAGTATTGGAGGGAGCAGGGAGCTGGCAGTATTGGGGAGTATAGAGACCTGGCAGTATTGGAGTGAGCAGGGAGCTTGCAATATTGGGTAGTGCAGAGATTTGGCAGTATTGGAGGGCGCGCAGGGAGCTGGCAGTATTGGAGGGCGCAGGGAGCTGGCGAGTATCGGAGAGTACAGAGATCTGGCAGTATTGGATGGAGCAGGGAGCTAACAGTATTGGAGGGAGCAGGAAGCACGCAGTTGGCATTATTAGAGGGGTCAGGCAGCTGACAGTATTGGGGAGTACAGAGATCTGGCTGTACTGGAGTGAGCAGGGAGCAGGCAGGATAAGAGGGTGTAGCGACCTGACAGTATAGGAGGGAGCAGGGATCTGGCAGCCTTGGGGAGTGCAGGTATCTGGCAATATTGGAGTGTACAGAACTCTGGCAGTGTTGGAGGTAGCAGGGTTCTGGCAGTATTGGAGGAAGCAGGGAGCTGGCAGCCTTGGGAAGTTCAGAGATCTGGCAGTTTTGGAGGGAGCAGGGAGCTGTCAGTATTGGAGGGAGCAGGGAGCTGGCAGTATTGGTGAGTACAGAGATCCGGCAGTATTGGAGTGAGCAAGGTGCTAGCAGTATTGGGGAGCACAGATATCTGACAGTATTGGAGGGAGCAGGGAGCTGGCATTATTGGAGGGAGCAGGGATATGGCAGTATTGGAGGGAGGAGGGAGCTGGCGGTATTGGAGGGAGCAGGGAGCTGGCATTATTTGAGGCAGCAGGGAGCTGACATTATTGGAGGCAGCAGGGATATGGCAGTATTGGAGGGAGGAGGGAGCTGGCAGTATTGGAGGGAGCAGGGAGCTGGCAGTATTGGGGAGTATAGAGACCTGGCAGTATTGGAGTGAGCTGGGAGCTTGCAATATTGGGTAGTGCAGAGATTTGGCAGTATTGGAGGGCGCGCAGGGAGCTGGCAGTATTGGAGGGCGCAGGGAGCTGGCGAGTATCGGAGAGTACAGAGATCTGGCAGTATTGGATGGAGCAGGGAGCTAACAGTATTGGAGGGAGCAGGGAGCACGCAGTTGGCATTATTAGAGGGGGCAGGCAGCTGAAAGTATTGGGGAGTTCAGAGATCTTGCTGTACTGGAGGGAGCAGGGAGCAGGCTGTATAAGAGGATGTAGCGACCTGACAGTATAGGAGGGAGCAGGGATCTGGCAGCCATGGGGAGTGCAGAGATCTGGCAGTTTTGGAGGGAGCAGGGAACTGTCAGCATTGGAGGGAGCAGGGAGCTGGCAGTATTGGTGAGTACAGAGATCCGGCAGTATTGGAGTGAGCAAGGTGCTGGCAGTATTGGGGAGCACAGATATCTGGCAGTATTGGAGGGAGCAGGGAGCTGGCATTATTGGAGGGAGCAGGGATATGGCAGTATTGGAGGGAGGAGGGAGCTGTCGGTATTG
The DNA here is from genome assembly GCF_036365525.1 of Heterodontus francisci. Classification (NCBI taxonomy): domain Eukaryota; kingdom Metazoa; phylum Chordata; class Chondrichthyes; order Heterodontiformes; family Heterodontidae; genus Heterodontus; species Heterodontus francisci. The sequence goes on along the minus strand of NW_027140986.1, from coordinate 2,664,709 downwards.
GAGGGAGCAGGGAGCTGGTATTATCGGAGGCAGCAGGGAGCTGGCATTATTGGAGGCAGCATTGATATGGCAGTATTGGAGGGAGGAGGGAGCTGGCAGTATTGGAGGGAGCAGGGAGCTGGCAGTATTGCGGAGTATTGAGACCTGGCAGTATTGGATGGAGCAGGGAGCTAACAGTATTGGAGGGGGCAGGAAGCACGCAGTTGGCATTATTAGAGGGGGGAGGCAGCTGACAGTATTGGGGAGTACAGAGATCTGGCTGTACTGGAGGGAGCAGGGAGCAGGCAGGATAAGAGGGTGTAGCGACCTGACAGTATAGGAGGGGGCAGGGATATGGCAGCCTTGGGGAGTGCAGAGATCTGGCAATATTGGAGTGTACAGATCTCTGGCAGTGTTGGAGGTAGCAGGGTTCTGGCATTATTGGAGGAAGCAGGGAGCTGGCAGCCTTGGGGAGTTCAGAGATCTGGCAGTTTTGGAGGGAGCAGGGAGCTGTCAGTATTGGAGGGAGCAGGGAGCTGGCAGTATTGGTGAGTACAGAGATCCGGCAGTATTGGAGTGAGCAAGGTGCTGGCAGTATTCGGGAGCACAGATATCTGGCAGTATTGGAGGGAGCAGGGAGCTGGCATTATTGGAGGGAGCAGGGATATGGCAGTATTGGAGGGAGGAGGGAGCTGGCGGTATTGGAGGGAGCAGGGAGCTGGCATTATTGGAGGCAGCAGGGAGCTGGCATTATTGGAGGCAGCAGGGATATGGCAGTATTGGAGGGAGGAGGGAGCTGGCAGTATTGGAGGGAGCAGGGAGCTGGCAGTATTGGGGAGTATTGAGACCTGGCAGCATTGGAGTGAGCAGGGAGCTTGCAATATTGGGTAGTGCAGAGATTTGGCAGTATTGGAGGGCGCGCAGGGAGCTGGCAGTATTGGAGGGCACAGGGAGCTGGCGAGTATCGGAGAGTACAGAGATCTGGCAGTATTGGATGGAGCAGGGAGCTAACAGTATTGGAGGGCGCAGGGAGCACGCAGTTGGCATTATTAGAGGGGGCAGGCAGCTGACAGTATTGGGGAGTACAGAGATGTGGCTGTGCTGGAGGGAGCAGGGAGCAAGCAGTATAAGAGGATGTAGCGACCTGCAAGTATAGGAGGGAGCAGGGATCTGGCAGCCTTGGGGAGTGCAGAGATCTGCCAATATTGGAGTGTACAGAGCTCTGGCAGTGTTGGAGGTAGCAGGGTTCTGGCAGTATTGGAGGAAGCAGGGAGCTGGCAGTATTGGTGAGTACAGAGACCTGGCAGTATTGGAGTGAGCAGGGAGCTTGCAATATTGGGTAGTGCAGAGATTTGGCAGTATTGGAGGGCGCGCAGGGAGCTGGCAGTATTGGATGGCGCAGGGAGCTGGCGAGTATCGGAGAGTACAGAGATCTGGCAGTATTGGATGGAGCAGGGAGCTAACAGTATTGGAGGGAGCAGGGAGCACGCAGTTGGCATTATTAGAGGGGGCAGGCAGCTGACAGTATTGGGGAGTACAGAGATCTGGCTGTACTGGAGGGAGCAGGGAGCAGGCAGGATACGAGGGTGTAGCGACCTGACAGTATAGGAGGGAGCAGGGATCTGGCAGCCTTGGGGAGTTCAGAGATCTGGCAGTATTGGGGGGAGCAGGTAGCTGGCAGTATTGGGGAGTACAGAGCTCTGGCCGTGTTGGAGAGAGTAGGGTTCTGGCAGTATTGGAGGAAGCAGTCATCTGGCAGCCTTGGGGAGTGCTGAGATATGGCAGTATTGGAGGGTGCAGGGAGCTACCTGCATTGGGGAGTACAGAGATCTGGCAGTATTGAAGGGAGCAGGGAGCTGGCAGCATTAGGGAGGACAGAGATCTGGCAGTATTGTGGGGAGCAGGTAGCTGGCAGTATTGGTGAGGACAGAGTTCTGGCAGTATTGGAGGGAGCACACAGTGGGCATTATTGGATGGAGCAGGGAGCTGGCAGCCTTGGGGAGTACAGAGATCTGGCAATATTGTAGGGAGCAGAGAACTGGCAGAATTGGGGAGTTCAGAGATCTGGCAGTATTGGAGGGAGCACACAGTGGGCATTGTTGGATGGAGCAGGGAGCTGGCAGTATTGGGGAGCACAGAGACCAGGAAGTATTGGAGGGAGCAGGGAGCTGGCAGTTTTTGAGAGTACAGATATCTGGCAGTATTGGAGGGAGCAAGGAGCTGGCAGAATTGGGGAGTACAGAGATCTGGCAGTATTGGAGGGAGCACGCAGTGGGCATTGTTGGAGGGAGCAGGGAGCTGGCAGTATTGGGCAGTACAGAGACCAGGAAGTATTGGAGGGAGCAGGGAGCTGGAAGTATTGGAGAGTACAGGTATCTGGTAGTATTGGCGGGAGCAGGGACTTGGCAGAATTGGGGAGTACAGAGATCTGGCAGTTTTGCAGGGAGCAGGGAGCTCCCTGGATTGGGGAGTACAGAGTTCTGGCAGTATTGTAGGGTGCAGGGAGCTCCCTGTATTGGGGAGTACAGAGATCTGGCAGTATTGGGGAGTACCGAGTTCTGGCAGTATTGGAGTGAGCAGGGAGATGGCCTTATTGGAGGGAGCTGGAAGATGGCAGTATTGGAGGGAGGAGAGATCCGGCAGTATTGTAGTGAGCAGGGAGCAGGCAGTTTTGGAGGGAGCAGGGAGCTGTCAGTATTGGAGGGAGCAGGGAGCTGGCAGTATTGGTGAGTACAGAGATCCGGCAGTATTGGAGTGAGCAATGTGCTGGCAGTATTGGGGGGCACAGATATCTTGCAGTATTGGAGGGAGCAGGGAGCTGGCATTATTGGAGGGAGCAGGGATATGGCAGTATTGGAGGGAGGAGGGAGCTGGCGGTATTGGAGGGAGCAGGGAGCTGGCATTATTGGAGGCAGCAGGGAGCTGGCAGTAATGGAGGGAGCAGGGAGCTGGCAGTATTGGGGAGTATAGAGACCTGGCAGTATTGGAGTGAGCAGGGAGCTTGCAATATTGGGTAGTGCAGAGATTTGGCAGTATTGGAGGGCGCGCAGGGAGCTGGCAGTATTGGAGGGCGCAGGGAGCTGGCGAGTATCGGAGAGTACAGAGATCTGGCAGTATTGGATGGTGCAGGGAGCGAACAGTATAGGAGGGAGCAGGGATCTGGCAGCCTTGGGGAGTGCAGAGATCTGGCAATATTGGAGTGTACAGAGCTCTGGCAGTGTTGGAGGTAGCAGGGTTCTGGCAGTATTGGAGGAAGCAGGGAGCTGGCAGCCTTGGGGAGTTCAGAGATCTGGGAGTTTTGGAGGGAGCAGGGAGCTGTCAGTATTGGAGGGAGCAGGGAGCTGGCAGTATTGGTGAGTACAGAGATCCGGCAGTCTTGGAGTGAGCAAGGTGCTGGCAGTATTGGAGGGAGCAGGGAGCTGGCATTATTGGAGGGAGCAGGGATATGGCAGTATTGGAGGGAGGAGGGAGCTGGCGGTATTGGAGGGAGCAGGGAGCTGGTATTATTGGAGGCAGCAGGGAGCTGGCATTATTGGAGGCAGCATTGATATGGCAGTATTGGAGGGAGGAGGGAGCTGGCAGTATTGGAGGGAGCAGGGAGCTGGCAGTATTGGGGAGTATTGAGACCTGGCAGTATTGGAGTCAGCAGGGAGCTTGCAATATTGGGTAGTGCAGAGATTTGGCAGTATTGGAGGGCGCGCAGGGAGCTGGCAGTATTGGAGGGCGCAGGGAGCTGGCGAGTATCGGAGAGTACAGAGATCTGGCAGTATTGGATGGAGCAGGGAGCTAACAGTATTGGAGGGAGCAGGGAGCACGCAGTTGGCATTATTAGAGGGGGCAGGCAGCTGACAGTATTGGGGAGTACAGAGATCTGGCTGTACTGGAGGGAGCAGGGAGCAGGCTGTATAAGAGGGTGTAGCGACGTGACAGTATAGAAGGGAGCTGGGATCTGGAAGCCTTGGGGAGTGCAGAGATCTGGCAATATTGGAGTGTACAGAGCTCTGGCAGTGTTGGAGGTAGCAGGGCTCTGGCAGTATTGGAGGAAGCAGGGAGCTGGCAGCCTTGGGGAGTTCAGAGATCTGGCAGTATTGCGGGGAGCAGGTAGCTGGCAGTATTGGTGAGTACAGAGCTCTGGCCGTGTTGGAGAGAGTAGGGTTCTGGCAGTATTGGAGGCAGCAGGCATCTGGCAGCCTTGGGAAGTGCTGAGATATGGCAGTATTGGAGGGTGCAGGGAGCTACCTTCATTGGGCAGTACAGAGATCTGGCAGTATTGAAGGGAGCAGGGAGCTGGCAGCATTAGGGAGGACAGAGATCTGGCAGTCCTGGAGGGAGCAGGGAGCAAGCAGTATTGGAGGGAGCAGGGAGATGGCAGCATTCGGGAGTACAGAGATCTGGCAGTCCTGGAGGGAGCAGGGAGCTGGCAGTATTGGAGGGAGCGGAGAGCACGCAGTAGGCATTATTGGAGGGAGCAGGGAGCTGGCAGCATTGGGGAGTACAGAGATCTGTCAGTATCGATGGGAGCAGGGAGCTGGCAATATTGGAGGGGGCACGGAGATGGCATTATTGGAGGGAGCTCGGAGCTGGCAGTATTGGAGGGAGCAGGGATATGGAAGTATTGGTGGGAGCAGGGAGCTGGCAGTATTGGAGGGAGCACGGAAATGGCAGTTTTGGAGGGAGCAGGGAGATGGCAGTATTGGAGGGAGCAGGGTGCGCGCAGTATTGGAGGGAGCAGGGAGCACGCAGTTGGCATTCTTGGAGGGAGCTCGGAGCTGGCAGTATTGGAGGGAGCAGGGATATGGAAGTATTGGTGGGAGCAGGGAGCTGGCAGTATTGGAGGGAGCCGGGAGCTGGCAGTATTGGGGAGTACAGAGACCTGTCAGTATCGGTGGGAGCAGGGAGCTGGCAGTATTGGAGGGAGCAGGGATCTGGCAGTATTGGAGGGAGCAGGGAGCAGGCATGTTTGGAGGGAGCAGGGAGATGGCAGGATTGGAGGAAGCACGCAGTTGGCATTATTGGAAGGAGCAGGGAGCCGGCAGTATTGGGGAGAAAAATGAACAGGCAGTGTTAGAGGGAGCAGGGAGTTGGCAGTATTGGAGGGAGCACGGAGCTGGCAGTTTTTGTGGGAGCAGGAAGCACGCAGTTGTCATTATTGGAGGGAGCAGGGAGCTGGCAGTATTGGGGAGTAAAATGATCAGGCATTATTAGAGGGAGCAGGGAGTTGGCAGTATTGGAGGGAGCACGGAGCTGGCATTATTTTAGGGAGCAGCGGCCTGGCAGTTTTGGAGGGAGCAGGGAGATGGCAGTATTGGAGGGAGCAGGGAGCTCGCAGTATTAGAGGGAGCAGGGAGCACGCATTTGGCATTGTAGGAGGGAGCAGGGTGCAGGCAGTATTGGGGAGTACAGAGACCAGGAACTATTGGAGGGAGCAGGGAGCTGGCTGTATTGGAGAGTACAGATATCTGGTAGTACTGGAGGGAGCAGGGAGCAGGCAGCATTGGCGGGAGCAGGGAGCTGGCAGTATTGGAGGGAGCAGGGAGCATGCAGTGGGCATTATTGGAGGGGGCAGGGAGCAGGCAGTATTGGGGAGTACAGAGACCAGGAACTATTGGAGGGAGCAGGGAGCTGGCAGTAATGGAGGGAGCAGGTAGCTGGCAGTATTGGGGAGTACAGAGATCAGGCAGTATTGGAGGGAGCAGGCATCTGGCAGCCTTGGGGAGTACAGAGATCTGGCAGCATGAGGGGGAGCAGGGATCTGGCAGTATTGGGGGTAGCAGGTAGAAAATTACAGCGCAGTACAGGCCCTTCGGCCCTCGATGTTGGGCCGACCTGTGAAACCATCTGACCTATACTATTCCATTTTCATCCATATGTCTATCCAATGACCACTTAAATGCTCTTAAAGTTGGCGAGTCTACTACTGTTGCAGGCAGGGCGTTCCTCGCCCCTACTACTCTATGAGTAAAGAAACTACCTCTAACATCTGTCCTATATCTATCACCCCTCAACTTAAAGCTATGTCCCCTCGTGTTTGCCATCACCATCCGAGGAAAAAGACGCTCACTATCCACCCTATCTATCCCACTGATTATCTTATATGTCTCTATTAAGTCACCTCTCCTTCTCCATCTCTCAACGAAAACAACCTCAAGTCCCTCAGCCTTTCCTCGTAAGACCTTCCCTCCATACCAGGCAACATCCTACTAAATCACCTATGCAGCCTTTCCAAAGCTTCCACATCCTTCCGATAATGCGGTGACCAGAACTGCACGCAATACTCCAGGTGCGGTCTCACCAGAGTTTTGTACAGCTGCAGCATGACCTCGTGGCTCCGAAACTCGATCCCCCTACAAATAAAAGCGAATACACCATATGCCTTCTTCACAGCCCTATTAACCTGGGTAGCAACTTTCAGGGATTTATGCACCTGGACACCAAGATCTCTCTGTTCATCGACACTACCAAGAATCTTCCCATTAGCCCAGTACTCTGCATTCCTGTTGCTCCTTCCAAAGTGAATCACCTCACATTTTTCCGCATTAAACTCCATTTGTCATCTCTCAACCCAGCTCTGCAGCCTATCTATGTCCCTCTGTACTCTACAACATCCTTTGGCACTATCCACAACTCCACCGACCGTCGTGTCATCCGCAAATCTACTAACCCACCCTTCTACACCCTCTTCCAGGTCATTTATAAAAATGACAAACAGCAGTGGCACCAAAACAGATCCTTGCGGTACACCACAAGTAACTAATCTCCAGGTGAACACTTGCCATCAACCACCACCCTCTGTCTTCTTTCAGCTCGCCAATTTCTGATCCAAAGCTCTAAATCACCTTCAACCCCATAGTTCCGTATGTTCTGCAATAGCCTACCATGGGGAACGTTATCAAACGGCTTACTGAAATCCATATACACCACATCCACTGCTTTACCCTCATCCACCTGTTTGGTCACCTTCTCGTAAAACTCACTAAGGTTTGTGAGGCACGACCTACCCTTCACAAAACCGTGCTGACCATCGCTAATGAACTTATTATTTTCAAGATGATTATAAATCTTGTCTCTTATAACCTTTTCCAACATTTTACCCACAACCGAAGTAAGGCTCACAGGTCTATAATTACCAGGGCTGTCTCTACTCCCCTTCTTGAACAATGGGACAATATTTGCTATCCTCCAGTCTTCCGACACTATTCCTGTCGACAATGACGACATAAAGATCAAGGACAAAGGCTCTGCAATCTCCTCCCTGGCTTCCCAGAGAATCCTAGGGTAAATCCCATCTGGCCCAGGGGACTTATCTATTTTCACACTTTCCAAAATTGATAACACCTCCTCCTTGTGAACCTCAATCCCATCTAGCCTAGTAGCCTGAATTTCAGTATTCTCCTCAACAACATTTTCTTTCTCTACTGTAAATACTGACGCAAAATATTCATTTAACACTTCCCCTATCTCCTCTGATTCCACAGACAACTTCCCACTACTATCCTTGATTGGCCCTAATCTAACTCTAGTCATTCTGTTATTCCTGATATACCTAGAGAAAGCCTTCGGGTTTTCCCTGATCCTATCCGCCAATGACTTCTCGTGTCTTCTTCTTGCTCTTCTTAGCTCTCCCTTTAGATACTTCCTTGCAAGCTTGTAGCTCTCAAGCGCCCTAACTGAGCCTTCACGTCTCATCCTAACATAAGCCTTCTTCTTCCTCTTGACAAGCGCTTCAACTTCCTTAGTAAACCACGGCTCCCTGGCTCGACAACTTCCTCCCTGCCTCACAGGTACATACTTATCAAGGACACGCAGTAGCTGCTCCTTGAATAAGCTCCACATTTCGATTGTTCCCATCCCCTGCAATTTCCTTCCCCATCCTACCCATCCTAAATCTTGCATAATCGCATCATAATTTCCTTTCCCCCAGCTATAATTCTTGCCCTGCGGTATCTACCTGTCCCTGTCCATCGCTAAGGTAAACCTAACCGAATTGTGATCACTATCACCAAAGTGCTCACCTCCATCTAAATGTCACACCTGGCCGGGTTCATTTCCCGGTACCAAATCCAATGTGGCATCTCCCCTGGTTGGCCTGTCTACATACTGTGTCAGAAAACCCTCCTGCACACACTGGACAACAACTGACCCATCGAAAGTACTCGAACTATAGTATTTCCAGTCGATATTTGGAAAGTTAAAGTCCCCCATAACAACTACCCTGTTACTCTCGCCCCTGTCGAGAATCATCTTCGCTATCCTTTCCTCTACATCTCTGGAACTATTTGGAGGTCTATAAAGGACTCCCAACAGGGTAACCTCACCTCTCCTGTTTCTAAACTCGACCCATACTCCCTCAGTAGACGAGTCCTCAAACGTCCTTTCTGTCGCTGTAATACTCTCCTTGATTAACAATGCCACACCTCCCCCTCTTTTACCATCTTCTCTGTTCTTACTGAAACATCTAAATCCCGGAACCTGCAACATCCATTCCTGCCCCTGCTCTGCCCATGTCTACGAAATGGCCACTACATCGAGATCCCAGGTACCAACCCAAGCTGCAAGCTCAGCCACCTTATTCCGGATGCTCCTGGCGTTGAATTAGACACACTTTAAACCAGGTTCTTGCTTGCCAGTGCCCTATTGCGTCCTTGTAACCATATCCCTGACCTCACTACTCTCAACATTCTGCACACTGGCACTACAATTTAGGTTCCCATTCCCCTGCTGAATTAGTTTAAACCCCCTCCCCCCCCCCCCCCGAAGAGCACTAACAAATGTCCCGCCCAGTATATTGGTACACCTCTGGTTCAGGTGAAGACCATCCTGTTTGTAGAGGTCCCACCTACCCCAGAAAGAGCCCCAATTATCCAGGAAACCAAAACCCTCCCTCCTGCACCTTCCCTGCAGCCACATGTTCAACTCCTCTCTCTCCCTCGCTATCGCTTCGCTATCACGTGGCACGGGCAACAACCCAGACATAACAACTCTGTTTGTTCTCACTCTTAGCTTCCACCCTAGCTCCGTGAATTTATGTCTTAAATCCCCATCTCTCTTCCAACCTATGTCGTTGGTGCCTATGTGGACCACGACTTGGGGCTGCTCCCCCTCCCCATTAAGGATCCCAAAAACACGATCCGAGACATCACGAACCCTGGCACCTGGGAGTCAACATACCAACCGTGAGTCTCTCTCGTTCCCACAGAACCTCCTATCTTTTCCCCTAACTATAGAGTCCCCAATGACTAATGTTCTGCTTCTCTTCCCCCTTCCCTTCTGAGCAACAGGGACAGACTCTGTGCCAGATACCTGTACCACATTGCTTACCCCTGGTAAGTCGTCCCCTGCAACAGTATCCAAAACGGTATACCTGTTGTTGAGGGAAACGGTCACAGGGGATCCCTGCACTGCCTGCTGGTTCCCTCTCCTTCCCCTGACGGTAACCCATCTACCTACTTCTTTTACCTGAGGTGATACTACCTCCCCATAACTCCTCTCAATAACCTCCTCCACCTCCCGAATGATCTGAAGTTCATCCAGCTCCAGCTCCAGTTCCCTGACGCGGTTCTCGAGGAGCTGGAGTTGGGTGCACTTCCCGCAGATGCAGTCAGCAGGGACACTCTTGGCGACCCTTACCTCCTACATTCTGCAGGAGGTACATACAACTGCCTTAACTTCCATTCCCACTATGCCAAATTCCCAACAAATCTACTGAAAAACCAAAAACAAAAAGTCAAAACTTGTTAGGTTAGCCATCCAACGGACAGAACTTCTTTAATAAAAAGCTTACCTTATCAACACACCAGAGTCATTCATTTTGGTTGGAGGAGGAGGGTGGGTGGGAGACACTACACATGTAGTGTCTCGGGTACAGCCACAACCCAAATATATAGTTCTTACTTACCCAGCAGTCCCCTGGTCCTCCGAAAACAAAAGGGAATTCACTTTTAAACTTACACTGAAATTGACTTCGCAACAGTAAGCCCGCTCCCGCACCTCCGTTAATATCAAAGCTGCAGCCACCGAAACTAAAAGAAAGAGATTTTAAACAACCCAAATGTATAGTTTTTACTTACCCAGCAGTCCCCTGGTCCTCCGAAAACAAAAGAGAATTCACTTTTAAACTGACACTGAAATTGACTTCGCAGCAGTCAGCCCGCTCCCGCACCTCCGTTAATATCAAAGCTGCAGTCACCGAAACCCTAATAGATGGTCAGTATTGAGGGAGTGCGATACTGGCGGAGGGTCAGTACTGAGGGAGTGACATACTGTCGGATGGTCAGTACTGGTGGAGTGCCAGACTGATGGAGGGTCAGTACCGAGGGAGTGCCCTATTGTTGGAGAGTCAGTACTGAGCGAGCGCTGCCCTGTCGGAGGATCAGTACTGAAGGATGCTGCAGTGACAGGATGTTGGTGCTGATGGAGTGCTGCACTGTCTGAAGATCAGTACTGAGGGAATGCAGCACTCTGCCACGGTCAGTACTGAGGGAGTGATGCACTGTTGTTGAGTCAGTAATGAGGGAGCGCTGCACTCTCAGAGTGTCGCTACTGTGGGAGTGCTGCACTGTCAGAAGGTCAGTACTGAGGGAGTGCTGCACCCTCAGAGTGTCAGTACAAAGAACAAAGAACAAAGATAATTACAGCACAGGAACAGGCCCTTCGGCCCTCCAAGCCTGCGCCGATCCAGATCCTCTCTCTAAACATGTTGCCTATTTTCTAAGGTTCTGTATCTCTTTTCTTTCGGCCCATTCATGTATCTGTCTGGATACATCTTAAAAGACGCCATCGTGCCCGCATCTACCACCTCCGCTGGCAATGCGTTCCAGGTGCCCACCACCCTCTGCGTAAAGAACTTTCCACGCATATCCCCCCTAAACTTTTCCCCTTTCAGTTTGAACTCGTGTCCTCTGGTAATTGAATCCCCCACTCTGGGAAAAAGCCTCTTGCTATCCACCCTGTCTATACCTCTCATGATTTTGTACACCTCAATCAGGTCCCCCCTCAACCTCCGTCTTTCTAATGAAAATAATCCTAATCTGCTCAACCTCTCTTCATAGCTAGCGCCCTCCATACCAGGCAACATCCTGGTGAACCTCCTCTGCACCCTCTCCAAAGCATCCACATCCTTTTGATAATGTGGCGACCAGAACTGTACGCAGGATTCCAAATGTGGCCGAACCAAAGTCCTGTACAACTGTAACATGACCTGCCAACTCTTATACTCAATGCCCCGTCCGATGAAGGAAAGCATGCCGTATGCCTTCTTGACCACTCTATTTACCTGCGTTGCCACCTTCAGGGAACAGTGGACCTGAACACCCAAATCTCTCTGGACATCAATTTTCCCCAGGACTTTTCCATTTACTGTATAGTTCACTCTTGAATTGGATCTTCCAAAATGCATCACCTCGCATTTGCCCTGATTGAACTCAATCTGCCATTTCTCTGCCCAACTCTCCAATCTATCAATATTCTGCTGTATTCTCTGACAGTCCCCTTCACTGTCTGCTACTCCACCAATCTTGGTGTCGTCTGCAAATTTGCTAATCAGTCCACCTATACTTTCCTCAAAATCATTAATGTTTATCACAAACAACAGTGGTCCCAGCACGGATCCCTGTGGAACACCACTGGTCACAAGTCTCCATTTTGAGAAACTCCCTTCTACTGCTGCTCTCTGTCTCCTGTTGCCCAGCCAGTTCTTTATCCATCTAGCTAGTACACCTTGGACCCCAAGCGCCTTCACTTTCTCCATCAGCCTGCCATGGGGAACCTTCTCAAACGCCTTGCTGAAGTCCATGTATATGACATCGACAGCCCTTCCCTCATCAATCAACTTTGTCACTTCCTCAAAGAATTCTATTAAGTTGGTAAGACATGACCTTCCCTGCACAAAACCATGTTGCCTATCACCGATGAGCCCATTTTCTTCCAAATGGGAATAGATCCTATCCCTCAGTATCTTCTCCAGCAGCTTCCCTGCCACTGACGTCAGGCTCACCGGTCTGTAATTACCTGGATTATCCCTGCTACCCTTCTTAAACAAGGGGACAACATTAGCAATTCTCCAGTCCTCCGGGACCTCACCCGTGTTTAAGGATGCTGCAAAGATATCTGTTAAGGCCCCAGCTATTTCCTCTCTCGCTTCCCTCAGTAACCTGGGATAGATCCCATCCGGACCTGGGGACTTGTCCACCTTAATGCCCTTTAGAATACCCAACACTTCCTCCCTCCTTATGCCGACTTGACCTAGAGTAATCAAACATCTGTTCCTAACCTCAACATCCGTCATGTCCCTCTCCTCGGTGAATACCGATGCAAAGTACTCGTTTAGAATCTCACCCATTTTCTCTGAGTCCAAGCATAACATTCCTCCTTTGTCCTTTAGTGGGCCAATCCTTTCTCTAGTTACCCTCTTTCTCCTTATATATGAATAAAAGGCTTTGGGATTTTCCTTAACCCTGTTTGCTAAAGATATTTCATGATCCCTTTTAGCCCTCTTGATTTGTCATTTCAGATTGGTCCTCCATTCCCGATATTCTTTCAAAGCTTCGTCTTTCATCAGCCGCCTAGACCTTATGTATGCTTCCTTTTTCCTCTTAGCGAGTCTCACAATTTCACCTGTCATCCATGGTTCCCTAATCTTGCCATTTCTATCCCTCATTTTCACAGGAACATGTCTCTCCTGCACGCTAATCAACCTCTCTTTAAAAGCCTCCCACATATCACATGTGGATTTACCTTCAAACAGCTGCTCCCAATCTACATTTCCCAGCTCCTGCCGAATTTTGGTATAGTTGGCCTTCCCCCAATTTAGCACTCTTCCTTTAGGACCACTCTCGTCTTTGTCCATGAGTATTTTAAAGCTTACGGAATTGTGATCACTATTACCAAAGTAGTCCCCTACTGAAACTTCAACAACCTGGCCGGGCTCATTCCCCAACACCAGGTCCAGTATGGCCCCTTCCCGAGTTGGACTATTTACATACTGCTCTAGAAAACCCTCCTGGATGCTCCATACAAATTCTGCTCCATCTGGACCTCTAACACTAAGCGAATCCCAGTCAATGTTGGGAAAATTAAAATCTCCTATCACCACCACCCTGTTTCTCCTACATCTTTCCATAATCTGTTTACATATTTGTACCTCTATCTCACGCTCGCTGTTGGGAGGCCTGTAGTACAGCCCGAACATTGTTACCGCACCCTTCCTATTTCTGAGTTCTGTCCTTATAGCCTCACTGCTCGAGTCCTCCATAGTGCCCTCCTTCAGCACAGCTGTGATATCCTCTTTGACCAGTAATGCAACTCCTCCACCCCTTTTACCTCCCTCTCTATCCCGCCTGAAGCATCGATATCCTGGGATATTTAGTTGCCAATCATGCCCTTCCCTCAACCAAGTCTCAGTAATAGCAATAACATCATACTCCCAGGTACTAATCCAAGCCCTAAGTTCATCTGCCTTACCTACTACACTTCTTGCATTAAAACAAATGCACCTCAGACCACCAGTCGCTTTTTATTCATCATCTGCTCCCTGCCTGCTCTTCCCCTTAGTCACACTGACTTCATTATCTAGTTCCTTACAGGCTTTTGTTACGACCTCCTTACTGTCAACTGACCTCAATTGGTTCTCATCCCCCTGCCACATTAGTTTAAACCCTCCCCAACAGCGTTAGCAAAAGCACCTCCAAGGACATTGGTTCCAGTCCGGCCCAGGTGTAGACCGTCCAATTTGTAATAGTCCCACCTCCCCCAGAACCGGTCCCAATGTCCCAAAAATCTGAACCCCTCCTTCCTGCACCATCTCTCAAGCCACGCATTCATCCTAACTATTCTTTCATTTTTACTCTGACTATCACGTGGCACTGGTAGTAATCCTGAGATTACTACCTCTGAGGTCCTACTTTTTAACTTGGCTCCTAACTCCCTAAACTCTGCATGTAGGACCTCATCCCGTTTTTTACCTATATCATTAGTGCCTATGTGCACAATGACAACTGGCTGTTCACCCTCCCCCTTTAGAATATTCTGCAGCCGATCTGAGACGTCCCTGACCCGTGCACCTGGGAGGCAACATACCATTCGGGAGCCTCGTTTTCGACCACAGAACCGCTATCTACTCCCCTTACAATCGAATCCCCTACGACTATAGCCCTTCCACTCTTTTTCCCGCCCTTCTGAACAGCAGAGCCAGCCATGGTGCCATGGACCTGGCTACTGCTGCCTTCCCCTGGTGAGCCATCTCCCTCAACAGTATCCAAAACGGTATACTTGTTTTGGAGGGAGATGACCGCAGGGGACTCCTGCGCTGCCTTCCTGCTCTTTCTCTGCCTTTTGGTCACCCATTCCCTTTCTCCCTCAGCAATCCTAATCTGCGGTGTGACCAATTCACTAAACGTGCTATCCACGACCTCCTCAGCATCGCGCATGCTCCAAAGTGAGTCCATCCGCAGCTCGAGAGCCGTCATGCGGTCTAACAAGAGCTGCAGCTGGACACACTTCCTGCACATGAAGGAGTCAGGGGCATCAGCCATGTCCCTGAGCTCCCACATTGAGCAAGAGGAGCATGATACAGGTCTGAGATCTCCTGCCATTTTTAATCTTAAGTTTAAACTTAGTTAAATGAAAAAGGAACGAAAATTTTTACCAATCACAATAAAACCAGAGAAATTGAAAAAGCCTTACCTTATAAACACCCCACCGAGTCCTTTTTTTTTTGGTTAGAGGAGGAGGGCGGGTGGGAGACACTACAAGTGTGGTGTCTCGGGTTCAGAAACCGCCCAAATATATAGTGTTTTACTTACCCAGCAGCCACCTGGCCTCCGCCGAAAAACCAAAGAAAATTAAATTTACTTTCAAACTGACCTTCCCAGCTGCTCACTCGCTCACACTCTGCTCCCGAAAAAGCTGCTGCACTGAAAGGAAAGTTATTTTAAACCGCCCAAATATATAGTGTTTTACTTACCCAGCAGCCCCCTGGCCTCTGCCGAAAAACAAAAGGAAATTAAATTTACTTTCAAACTGACCTTCCCAGCTGCTCACTCGCTCACACTCTGCTCCCGAAAAAGCTGCTGCACTGAAAGGAAAGTTATTTTAAACCGGCCAAATATATAGTGTTTTACTTACCCAGCAGCCCCCTGGCCTCTGCCGAAAAACAAAAGGAAATTAAATTTACTTTCAAACTGACCTTCCCAGCTGCTCACTCGCTCACACTCTGCTCCCGAAAAAGCTGCTGCACTGAAAGCTGAGGGACTGTTGCATTGTTGTTGATTCAGCACTGAGGGAGTGCTGCACTGTCAGAGGGTCAGCACAAAGTGTGTGCTGCATTGTTCTTGAGTCAGTACGGGAGAAATGCTGAACTCTCAGAGTGTCAGTTCTGAGGGAAAGCTGCATTCTCAGACTGTCAGTACTTTGGGAAAGCTGCATTGTTGCAGAGTCAGTTCTGAGGGAGCTCTGCACTCTCAGTGTCAGTACTGAGGCATTGCTGCACTGTTGGATGGTAAGTTCTGAAGGAGAGCTGCATTGTTGTTGAGTCAGTACTGAGGGAATGCTGCACTCTCAGAGTGTCAGTAGTGAGAGAGTGCTGCATGGTTTTTGAGTCAGTAATGAGCAGGCGCTGCACTCTTGGAGTGTAACTGTTGATGATTGCTGCACTTTTCAGATTGACAGTACTGAGGGAGCACCATACTGTTGGAGAGTCAGTACTGAGGGAGTGCTGCACTATTGGAGGGTCAGTACTGAGGGAGTGTTGGATGGTCAATACTCTGGGAGAGCGATACTGTTGGAGGATCAGGACTGATGGAAAGCCATACTGCTGGAGGGTCAGAAATGAGGGCGTGCCGTACTGTTGGAGGGTCAGTACTGAGGGAGTGCTGCACTGTCGGATGATCAGTACTGAGGGACTGCTGCACTATTAGAGAGTCAGTGCTGACGGAGTGTTGCACTGTCAGAAAATCGTTACTAAGTGAAAGCTGCACTGCCAGAGGGTCTGTATTGAGGAAGTGCTGCATTGTCAGAAACTTGGTGATGCGGGATTGCCTTCCGTTAGAGGATCAGTACTGAGGGAGCGCTGCATTGTTGATGAGTCAGTACTGAGGGAGCACTGCACTCAGTATTGACGGATGCTGCACCATCAGATGGTCAGCACCGAGGGAGTGCCATACTGTTGGAGGGTCAGTACTATTGGTTGGCCATACAGGTGGAGGGTCAGCACTGAGGGACTGCTGGACAGTGGGAGGAACAGTACTGAGGGTGTGCCGCACTGTCGGAGGGTCAGGTCTGAGGGACTGACATTTTGTCGGACGGTCAGTATTGTGGGAGTGCCATACCGTCGGATGGTCAGGACTGTGTTGGTGCCGTATTGTCGGAGGGTCAGTTCTGAGGGAGTGCGATAGTTGGAGGGTCAGTACTGAGGGAGTGCTGTGCTGTTGGAGGGTCAGCACTGAGGGTGTGCGGCACTGTCGGAGCATTCCGTACTGAGAGAGTGCTGCTCTGCTAGAGGGTCAGTGCTGTGGCAGTGCTGCAATGTCAGAAATTCGGTACTGAGGCAGTGCTGCACTGTCGGATGATACGTATTGTGGGAGTGCTGCATATTTGGAGAGTCAGTAGTGAGGGAGTGCGACCCTGTTCGAGTGTCAGTATGAGGGTGTGTCGCACTGTCGGAGGGTCAGTACTGAGGGACAGACATTCTGTCGGAGGGTCAGTACTGAGGGAGTGCCATACTGCCGGATGGTCGGTACTGAGGTGGTGCTGTATTGTCGGAGGGTCAGTTCTGAGGCAGTGCGATACTTGGGTGGTCAGTACTGAGGGAGAGCTGCATTGTTGAAGGGTCAGTACTGAGGGTGTTCCATACTGTTGGAGGGTCAGTACTGAGGGAGTGCCATATTTGTGGAGGGTCAGTACTGAGAGTGTGCTGCACTGTCAGAGGATCCGTACTGAGGGAGTGCTGCACTTTCTGAGGATCAGTAGTGAGGGAGAGCTGCACTGTCAGAAAGTTGGTGATGAGGGAATGCTGCACTCTCAGAGTGCCAGTACTGTGTGAATGCTGCGGTGTCAGATGGTCAGTACTGAAGAAATGCTGCACTTCAGCTGGTCAGTACTGAGGGAATGCTGCACTCTCAGAGTATCAGTACTGATGGAGTCCTGCATTGTTGTTGAGTTATTACTGAGGGAATGCTGCACTCTCAGAGTGTCAGTACTGATGGAGTGCTGCATTGTTGTTGAGTTATTACTGAGGGAACGCTGCACCTTCTGAGGATCAGTAGTGAGGGAGAGCTGCACTGTCAGAAAGTTGGTGATGAGGGAATGCTGCACTCTCAGAGTGCCAGTACTGTGTGAATGCTGCGGTGTCAGATGGTCAGTACTGAGGAAATGCTGCACTTCAGCTGGTCAGTACTGAGGGAATGCTGCACTCTCAGAGTGTCAGTTCTGTGGGAGCGCTGCACTGTCAGAGGGTCAGTGATGAGGGAGTGCTGCACAGTAAGATGATAAGTACTGAGGGAATGGCTCATTGTTGTTGAGTCAGTACTGAGGGAAAGCTGCATTCACAGACTGTCTGTACTGAGAGGGTGCTGCATTGTTGTTGAGTCTGTACTGTGGGAGCGCTGCAATCTCAGAGGGTCAGTACTGAGTGAGTGCTGCACTGTCGGATGGTCAGATCTGAAGGGTCGCTGCATTGTTGTTGAGTCAGTACTACGGGTGTGCTGCACTGTTGGAGGACCAGTACTGAGGGAGTTCTGCACTGTCATCAATTTGGTGATGAAGACTTGCCGACTGTTGGTGTCTCAGTACTGAGGGAGCGCTGCGTTGTTGTTGAGTCAGTTCTGAGGGAGTGCTGCACTCTCACAGTTTCAGTACTGAGAGGTTGCTGCCCTAATAGATGGTTAGTATTGAGGGAGTGCGATACTGTCGGAGGGTCAGTACTGAGGGAGTGACATACTGTCGGATGGTCAGTACTGGTGGAGTGCCAGACTGATGCAGATTCACTACCGAGGGAGTGCCCTATTGTTGGAGACTGAGTACTGAGCGAGCGCTGCCCTGTCGGAGGATCAGTACTGAGGGATGCTGCACTGACAGGATGTTGGTGCTGATGGAGTGCTGCACTGTCTGAAGATCAGTACTGAGGGAATGCAGCACTCTGCGACGGTCAGTACTGAGGGAGTGATGCACTGTTGTTGAGTCAGAATTGAGGGAGCGCTGCACTCTCAGAGTGTCACTACTGTGGGAGTGCTGCACTGTCAGAAGGTCAGTACTGAGGGAGTGCTGCACCCTCAGAGTGTCAGTACTGAGGGACTGTTGCATTGTTGTTGATTCAGTACTGAGGGAGTGCTGCACTGTCAGAGGGTCAGTACAAAGTGTGTGCTGCATTGTTCTTGAGTCAGTACGGGAGGAATGCTGAACTCTCAGAGTGTCAGTTCTGAGGGAAAGCTGCATTCTCAGACTGTCAGTACTGTGGGAAAGCTGCATTGTTGCAGAGTCAGTTCTGAGGGAGCTCTGCACTCTCAGTGTCAGTACTGAGGCATTGCTGCACTGTTGGATGGTAAGTTCTGAAGGAGAGCTGCATTGTTGTTGAGTCAGTACTGAGGGAATGCTGCACTCTCAGAGTGTCAGTAGTGAGAGAGTGCTGCATGGTTTTTGAGTCAGTAATGAGCAGGCGCTGCACTCTTGGAGTATAACTGTTGATGATTGCTGCACTGTCAGATTGACAGTACTGAGGGAGTACCATACTGTTGGAGAGTCAGTACTGAGGGAGTGCTGCACTATTGGAGGGTCAGTACTTAGGGAGTGTTGGATGGTCAATACTGAGGGAGAGCGATACTGTTGGAGGATCAGTACTGATGGAAAGCCATACTGCTGGAGGGTCAGAAATGAGGGCGTGCCGTACTGTTGGAGGGTCAGTACTGAGGGAGTGCTGCACTGTCGGATGATCAGTACTGAGGGACTGCTGCACTATTAGAGAGTCAGTGCTGACGGAGTGTTGCACTGTCAGAAAGTCGTTACTAAGTGAAAGCTGCACTGCCAGAGGGTCTGTATTGAAGGAGTGCTGCACTGTCAGAAACTTGGTGATGCGGGATTGCCTTCCGTTAGAGGATCAGTTCTGAGGGAGCGCTGCATTGTTGATGAGTCAGTACTGAGGGAGCACTGCACTCAGTATTGACGGATGCTGCACCATCAGATGGTCAGCACCGAGGGAGTGCCATACTGTTGGAGGGTCAGTACTGAGGGAGTGCCTTACTGTTGGAGGGTCAGTACTATTGGTTGGCCATACAGGTGGAGGGTCAGCACTGAGGGACTGCTGGACAGTGGGAGGAACATTACTGAGGGTGTGCCGCACTGTCGGAGGGTCAGGTCTGAGGGACTGACATTTTGTCGGACGGTCAGTATTGTGGGAGTGCCATACCGTCGGATGGTCAGGACTGTGGTGGTGCCGTATTGTCGGAGGGTCAGTTCTGAGGGAGTGCGATAGTTGGAGGGTCAGTACTGAGGGAGTGCTGTGCTGTTGGAGGGTCAGCACTGAGGGTGTGCGGCACTGTCGGAGCATTCCGTACTGAGGGAGTGCTGCTCTGCTAGAGGGTCAGTGCTGTGGCAGTGCTGCAATGTCAGAAATTCGGTACTGAGGCAGTGCTGCACTGTCGGATGATACGTATTGTGGGAGTGCTGCATATTTGGAGAGTCAGTAGTGAGGGAGTGCGACCCTGTTCGAGTGTCAGTATGAGGGTGTGTCGCACTGTCGGAGGGTCAGTACTGAGGGACAGACATTCTGTCGGAGGGTCAGTACTGAGGGAG